>NC_082406.1:711855-1423710 GCF_004011695.2 Ascochyta rabiei
TCCAGCTATGATGTCCGCCAGATGTCTCAACGAAAGCTCTGAACACGTAGTAACATTCGTAGTCGAGTTGCATTGGCCATTTCGACAGTGGGTGGAGTTCTCCACGTCCGGTCTTCTACCTCACCTTCAACAGCGTCAGCTATACTTTCATACGACTCGTACTACATACACACACCATTGACTATCTCTCTTTGTATCTCCCGCCCTACAGCACACAGATCTGCAACTAGTCTCATCGTAACCGAAATACAATACAAGCTATTTGCCTACTCGTCCAGACACCGGCAAGCCAAGCCCAACCTTCCATCATGTCAGAACCAGGCTACAGTGACATGGCACAAGGCCGGGGCTTCGATGCATCTTATCCATGGAGACGCAGGGCCATCCTACCCAAAATACTCCTGTGATGGCAGTCCAAGTTTGCTTACATGATGAACAAATTTGCTGTCAACGTTTATACTTAGCAGCCCAACACAACACTGAGTGAATTAAAATTTCTACTGAAGAAGGTCGTATCAAACTGTCTATCACGGCCGATATGTTTACTGATTCAGGATGTCAGCTGCTCCTCATACATCTGCAATATGACGTCATAATAGCACTTCAGCTTCGCTGTCAGCATTGGCATCACCATCAGTCCCGGGTTGAATACACATCGCTTACTTACTCCTCTCCCCTCATACTTGTCATTTGCGACCCACGACACCCGATTCGTTGTATCTGCTTTTGACAACATTCTGCTAATGATGGCCCACCTCACACGGCAAGAAGTGCTCGACTCCGGCACCGTGTCGCAGACGTACAAAGCCGCTTTCGATTCGCGGCCCGTCGATATCAGCGGGACAGATATCTCAGGATGGCGAACCTCTCGCGCTGAACACTTACAGAAGCTCAGACAGTTTTACCCGATTCCTGGCCCTATCCCACATCTAGTCACTGAGTCGTTGCACGATGTACCTACAAGAGATAGCACGAGCATTAGGGTCAAGGTTTATCAGCCCGTCAAGGGTGAGCCAAAGGATGGTAGCCCCCTGATCATGATGTATCATGAAGGAGGCTGGATGATGGGGGATCTGACAGATGAGGATCTGAATTGTAGAATGTTTGCTAGAGATCTGGGAGCGGTTTGCGTGAACGTTGAATACCGGTAGTTCTCCATATGTCTTGTTGCTTTCCCACACCGCTAAATTGTCTAGACTTGCGCCTGAACACAAGTTCCCCACCGGCGTGAACGACTGCTACGACGCACTGAAATGGGCCGTCGCCAACGCTAAGACACTGGGAGCAGACCCCGGACGCGGAATCATCGTTGGCGGTGCATCTGCGGGTGGAAACATCGCTGCTGTCCTGGCCCTACTTGCTCGTGACGAGAAATTAGATCCTCCCATCACCGGCCAGTATCTGTGTGTTCCGGCACTACTGCCAGATACCAATGTCCCGCCCTGCCTTGCTCACCTCTACGAATCACGCCTCATGAATATATACGACCCCGTTCTGAAAGGCGGTCTGCAACCTGGCAGCGTAGAGCCCATCTACGAGCCCGATTTGACCTCACCGCTTTGGGATCCATTTAGCCACCCAGATGGACACAAAGGCGTAGCGAAAGCTTTCTTCCAAGTTGGCGGATTAGATCCATTGAGAGATGAGGCGGTGTTGTATGACGGAAAATTGAGGGAGGCTGGGGTTCTGACGCGGTTTGAGTTGTACAGTGGATACGGTCATATGTTTTGGACGAACTATCCTGAATTGGAGGAGAGTAGCAAGTTTGTCGAAGACGCTTTGAAAGGTCTTAAATGGCTATTGGAAGACACTAGGGGTTCAGAGGAGGACACCAGATGAAACGGAGCATCTAGATGAACTATAGCTGAAGGGCTAATTGACAATGACATGCAATTTTTTGTCTTTTGATTTTCGTTGACACACCTCACCTCCTAGACGTTCTTCACATTGACAGCTACAAGATCCTTCGATCTGATATCAATGCAGTCTTATGATCCAAGTTTCAGACTATCCTAGCTTTCGACCGATAATACACTAGCAGTATGCGTGGAGCTTTCGACTTTTGTGACTTAGACAAACCGTTCAAGACCAACACTTCGCAATAGCTTCTTAGAATACAAAGCAAGATCTCGGAAACCATGACGACGAAAGATTCAAGGGCCGTGTGAGTCATTGAGCGATCAACAGTCACGTATACGTACCTCGGCTCTCACCAGGTCACACTCCAATGTACGATTAGGAAGCTCGGCTAGTACGCACCAACCACGCTCTTAAACAAGTGCGCGAATAAACATTTTGCATACTTCGCAACCTACACATGCTCCGTGAATGTACACATGTAACTTGTTTTCAACCAATTAGCGAACGAAGATTCCATCCTCATTCTGAGGTCAAACGCGGACTCCAATAAACTGCAGATTGAGAATCAGCGACGAGACTTCTCAACTGCAAGGTCGTACAGTTCATCCAAACGATTTGTACAGCAACAAATCAATGTCATTGTTCTCCTAAACTGTGGCTTCGCCGATATGTGTCCCGGGTCTAGCGCTAGCCTTGACAACAGCTGATGCTTTATCTAATTGACTGAATTACTCGGAGAAGAACATGATGGTGGAAGTAAGACTATACCAAGTAGGTCTTGCCGGGCTATAATCAATGTGTGAGCTACCAAGCTAAGCAAGAGTCCAGTGGTATGCTCAATCTCGTCCCTGATCCATCTCTGGGTCACTCAATGTAACTCGCCTTTATACATGTTGCTCTCAAGTCTATTCTTGGAAATTAGAGAAAAGCAGGCGTATCCTCCCTCAAGAACTTGGTCGTGCTCTTTCTCACTCCTCGTTCAAGTACTGTGGTGCTTTTTCGCTCTTTGAGAAAGCACTCCGCCATTCGCTGACCTGGTGTTGTACTGCCTTCTCGCTCCTCTGTCTCGCTCAAAATCTGGTGTTCTCCATTCTCGAAATCAAACTTCGGCTCGATAACAGAAGCTATCAAGCGAGGTGAGGCTTTGAGACGTAGCGCTGGGCGATGAAGTTCAGATGCTGGTCTAGGAGGAGGAGGCGTGTTGCGTAGGTCGAATGCACTTCTGGGACGTCGTGAGAGTTTCTCAGGGGACAGAGGACGTATAGTTGCGCGTAAGCGGGGGCGGCCAATCGTAATTACAGCGAGACCCGAGTTAAGCTTCGAACGACCCGGGTCTGCTACGTCGGTATTGTACTGCGCCATCTTGGTGGAGCTTCCGTTCAGAAGCCCCGATGAAAGCGGCTGCAGTGACTTCGGGCGAGGCACTAATCCTATAGGGGATATGTGCGGTCGTTTGTAGCCGCCCATTGATGGTGGCGTAACGTTCTCCTTGCTCTGCAGTCCTTCCGTTCTTCTCACGGCAGTGTTTGGTACGTGGTGTGCAGTCGAGCCGGTGGCTGGAGCAGAGAGATCAGAATAGATGACCTTGGGTCCAGGTGTCATTTTGAGTGACTTGAAAGACGATCCAATACTGCTAGTTGGTGATTTGGTATGTTGCGATAAACTCGAGTTGTTGCTGCTTGAACGCCTTCCGGTGTTGAAAAAGGGAAATCGTTCGTTCATGTGTGCAGATCCGTGAGTGGCGAGCGCTGGCAGCGATGCAGAAGACTGACCATTTGGCGTTGACGTCTTATTATCTCTATGTACAGAAAGGATTGAGGTAGGCGTTGTTGAGAGTTCAAGCTTCTGTTCAAGCTTGGCTGGGGAAGGCGTTGGAACCGTTGTCAAGTCTTTTTGCGCATCGAGATGTCGATCCCTACGATCCATCACAACGGGGATTGTACTCAACGTTGGGCTCAATAGCTCCTCAGGACTGGTAGCTTCTTCAATTTGCTGCACAGCCTCAGGTGAGCCAATAATAAGCTTTCCACCTTCTCCTCGAGGTGTTGATGCGTCGAAAGAGCCTCGCGCAATAACTGTTGTGTCTTCAGAGCCGGTGTGCGACGTACGAACGTTTTCGGCCAAGTTGCCTGTGTGTCTCCCAGAAGGTGATACGTATCTTTCATGAATCGTGAGTTTCTCCTGACTGGCCGTCTCAATTCCCGAGACCTCATGAGACAGCCAAGCCTTCCAATCACGGCTGGACCGAGTCGAACTTGGTCGGTTTGGAGACGGGGTGCCAACGATATAGCTGCGTACTGACTGGCTGGTCAGAATAACCGCCGAGCCCCCATTGTGACTGTACTCGGGCTCGTAGGGGCTATTGAAGGACATAACACTATCGTTGGGCAAAATGCTCATACCGTCAGTATTGCGTGAGTATACACTAGGAGACAAGGGTGTTTGCATCGGATTTGAGGGTTGCGCCGTAGGCGACTTCGAGGAGCTTGGTGATCGAGAGTCTTCGCACATTTGGGTCGATGCTCGGCGTTGAGCAAAATTGGTCACAGTGAAGAGCCGATCTGTTTCCTGCGGAAAGTGAGGCGTTCCATTTTTTTCGAGAGGCGTCTGCCATCGACTTTTTGCCTTCGTCACCCTTATCTCGATTTGTTCGGTTGTTGGCACGTAGGTATCGATAGAGTGATCCCGGCTAACTGAGCCAGTTCTATCTTGTGTTAGTAGTGCGCCCAGTGCATATTGATTGATGTGAAAATGCACCCACTTCTTTTTAGAACCGTGAAGACCCTTGAAAATGGCCTTGTGCCTCTCACAATGTTCTTGTGAGCTTGATGAAGTGTCTGAAGAAGGGGTATCTGCATCTGCTTGTGTAATCGACTGATCCAGATAAGGCGATGATCGATGCTCACCCGGCGTGACGGCGCGTATAGTTGACCTGATGGCTCGCCCAAACAATTTGATCGAGCTTTTCTTGCCTTGAATACTGTGTGCCGCCACACTCGTTGAACGACCTGCTGATAGCTTCTTCTCATCGTTTGTGGAAAGGCAGAGATCTTTGCTGGCACTGGAATGCAGCTCGCGGCTCGTGAAGTGCAGTTCCTTAGTCTTGCTCGACTCAAACACATCGCTCTCTGCACCTGGTGTACGATCCGCTTGGTTCAACGATGCCTCGGCGGATTTTGAAGCATTGATTTCGCGCATGAGGGCCGAGAACACGCGCTTAGGGTCAACTGATGGCGTTGACGTTTCTTCGGCCAGGCTCTCCATATGCATAGGATCCTTGAAGGCCGAAAGCGAAAGATTGCGAATTGACTTCCTCTTGATGGGAACTGATGCTGTCTGGTCTGCGATGCTGCTGATACTGTCTTTGGCTTCATGAATGACAGTTAAACGCTTGATAGCGCGTTGCGTCAGCGTATCCCCCGAAGCTGATGTACCCCAGCTTGTAACACGAGATGCGGATACGTGTGAAACACTAGCTTCACTGTGAAGGCTGCGATTGCTATGGGCACTGTCGTTACTGCTACTACGTGATTTCGATCTGATGAGGTACGGGCAACTTCCCTCTAGAGACGGGGTGCGCGACCGCACACTTTGAAGCAGTGTATCATCGGGTCTTGGTATCTCTGTGAGACCGTTCATTTGAGATAGGATATCATCGGGATTCATAGCTCCAAAGTATTCGCGGCTTGCTTCGATCTGCTGAACTGGAAGGCTAGCTGATTTGTTGGAACTACGTCTGAAGACCCGTTTGATCTTCCTTTTCAGAGATCCAGAGAAAGAGCGTCCATCCTTAGCATCTGGTTTTGGCATAAAATCACTCACCGCGATGTCGATGGCTGGATCTTCAGTCGCTTGGTAGGTTGTGGAGAGAATCGGTGTGGTACTTGACATGCGCTTCACCTTGTCTTTCGACTTCTCCTGTCTCTTCTTGAACGGCGCTAGAAACAGGGATGGCTTGTGTTTGATGGATCTCTGCTGAAAGTCCTGAAGATATTTGTCCCGGGCTTTATCGATCGTATCGTCTAGTGCGACAGCTACGGGAAACCGAGGTACAGCAAGCGGAGATGGAGCTGTAATTCGAGTTGGCACATAAACTGCCGGTGTAGTACTCAGTGCTGGGTTGACGCTAGTTGATGGCGGCGTAGTCAGAAACTGAGCAGGCGGTCGAGCAATAGGTGACCCGGTCTGAACGCTGCTGGCATAGTACATAGAGCGCGCCTTTCTGATCTGTTGCGATGTGATAGAAGAAGCTGCGCTCTGCCGATTGGGTTTTGGTTGGGAGGCAGGGTGGGCATGCTCACCGGAAGTGATCGAGGGCTGCGCTGACAATGGGCGCGGCAATGACGATGGTCTCTCACTGCTGGGTGTAGGGTTGAAGGCGAAGGACTTCTCGGTATTCGACCCAGCTCCCCGGAAGAGGGGGTGTGAGCTAACCGTTTTTGTGTCATTGCGAGTCGGTATAGTCCGAATGCTCAACTCTCGCGGAGGAAAGTGACTTCCTTGTGACTTGAATGACTTGCGGCTTGCGGTGCTCTTGCTTCTGGAAAGCTCGACGCTACGGGTCGATTTACGCTCAATCGTCTCCTGGGCTTGGGATCGAGCAAAAGCCGCAGTGGCAGCAGCGAGGGCATGTTGTTGCGCCACATTCGGGTCAAAGGGCTCAATGATAGGCGGCGCATGCCGGTGGACAGTTGAGGTGGACTTTGACCGGCGAAGGCGAGCGCTGGCGTCGCTGGATGCGCGTGCGAGCATCGAAGAGGCGAGGTAAAACTGATTGACGGTGAAGTAGAGCGGTAAGGCGACAGTTCAACGTAGCAAAGCTCTGCTAAAGGGGTGTTGACTAGATGTGACCAAGGGATGTGAGAGAGTACGGCCAGAGTGCACACAACCAAGCCGCGGCAAACAAACAAATCGCAATTGCCTCGCCGTCGTGGCTGTTTTGTGTCCTGGTATCGCACCTACTTTGTTTCTCAAAATCAATAGATTGGAAGGTGCATTCGGCTCACGCGGACTAACGTAAGACTCGATGACATTGAGTCGATAGCATTTGGAATGAAATGATCTCGCGATGCATCAACGTTGGAAACTTATGGAGTCTCTCGATGTAGAGTGCCGGTGAACACCTTCACGCTCGAGAGCAGATGTGCTAGCTCTCTCCTGCATCTCAAACAAGTCATCTCCAGCTTCACTCTGTACTTCAGTATACGCAGCTTCCTTATCATCCACGTCAATCTTGAAGGTGATGATAGAAAGACCAGCAAACACCAGCATGCCAGCCAAGAACGGCAAGCCGAGCCATATACTGCCCATGCCCATACCCCATTGAAACAGCTGATTAAGCAGTGGACCGGCAACCAACGCACCAAGACTCTCGACAATTGCGATGGTACTCATCAGCTTGCCGATATCGTGGCTTGATTGCCCACCGACAACATGGATCGATACCGACCGCATTGCAGCATTGTAGCCTGTACCCATATTATAGACAAGGAGACCGACGATGAGTATAGCTGGATGTGCTGCAAGGCCGATGACGAGGAATGAAATGGCAGTCAGGACAATAGAGCCGCGAGCTATCCACAAGTCGGCCCAATGCGCGGGTAACCGAATGTAGTTTAGTAGCACGAAGTTAGCGAGAGGAAGAAAGATGGCCACAGCCGCCAGATTGGTGGCTGCACGGAATGACAACAGGTACGCAGCCTGTTTAATTTCCCAACCGTAGCGCTTCGATGCATAACGCACAAGTAATGTCATGCCTTGCCGGCCCAGTCTGTTCGCCATGAATGTAAAGACAACCAGTGCCAAGGTGCGGTCGCTCTTCAGGAACTGAAAGGCATCCTGAAAGTGTCGTAGTTGTTGACCAGGACTGAAGGCATGGCTCGTCGCCGGTGTCTGGACCACTCTCGTGTTGGTCTGCTCGTGCTTGGGTTCCTCGCGCATATGCAGTGTCTCAGGAAAGAACACAGCGAGCAGTACACCGGCCTGCTGAAATATCAGTGCCAGCACAAGGGGGTACCAGTCTCCGCTCTCCATCAGACGCGCAGACATGATGGGCGCTACTATCTCAGCAATTAGGACTGAGGCTGTCAAGTACAGAAATATAGTCGTTCGTTTCTCGGGAGGCGCGATGTCAGAGATCATCGTAATGCCAATGGCTGCCGCCACAATGGGCCCGCCGCCGATAAAGTAAAACACCGAAGACAGCCAAGTCAATTGGAGGGGGAGATCCTTGAAGTAGCCTGGAGGAAACATAAGCCCGTCTCCAATAGTAGGAAGGATTCAGGTTCGCTTACAGATGCCTAGCACCCAGGCGCTGTTCAGCTGTAGCCCCATCAAGCTCGCAGTGAAGATCCACTTCCTACCCACTTTATCTGCCAGTACGCCGAACGGGATAGCGAGGAAGATGCTAGGAATGGCGTCGAACATTTCCTGCCAGCCAAAGATCATAGCCATCTCCTGCTGCACTGCATCCACCTTGCACAGCTTCTCAAGTATAGCACCGTCCACACCAACGACTGAAGGGTCATTCTCTCGATAATAGCGTAGGCAGATATTGGCTTCGTATACGCGTGTTCGTGGGGCTTCGGCAAGGAAGGCGCCCATATCGATGATGGCTACGAGTGCGAAGGCGAGTACTACCATTATCACCCATGGCTTTTTCTTTTCACCGACTGCTGTGGTATGCGCCAGGAAAGGGAGACCTTCTTCTTCACTCGATGCTCTTGGCGAGTCCACCGTTTGTGGCGTCATGTTGGGGTACGCCTGCGTCTAAGGGAGGGCTTAGAAAGTGAGTGTGGTATATAGCTGACGCGTAGCACGTGTGCGACCAAAGGACACGATTCATTGACGAAGAGATAAAATTTTATGATAACAACAACTCTCAGTCATCGTTACGGTGGGCGGAGGAAACAGCCGCAGACGCGGGAGAAGACAAAATGCCCCGACAGTAACAGTCAGTGCACGTTTGAAGCTTGAAAGGTCTGAGCGTGCCTGGGGTTCGCCCAGTGCAATGTGTCGTGTTGCGAAACTCCGAGCAGCATATGCCAAGCCCTTTGTCAGCATTCTAAATTAGCCCCACCCCGCTGCTTCAGACTCCAGACCTCAGTATGTACGTGAGCTTAGAGCTGAACGAACGATTGTACGTTGTGCTATACTTACGCGCTTTTGGTCTCTCTTGCTCCTTTCAGTCTTGATGTCGTTGCCTGAATCCATCATCGAATGCCACACCGGCCGACACATCAGTCGTAGCGCCCAGAGCAGGCTGCATTAACGATTGATCTTATTGTGAACGGACATATTGATGATTCTCTCATATATCTCGAAAATGACACGGTAGTCATTGTGAGCCTAAGATACAGCTGTTATTCTAACTAGCTCGGGGCAAGCTTGAAGCGTCAAGCACCGGATCCTCTGGATCCCCTGTCTACAGTTCTCACATCGTTCTCGCACGAGCTACTCTTGTACAACTTCTCCATGAAAGACTCGGCTTTCTTGGAAAGGCGCATCTCTCATGTGTTCCTGATCCATGTGGTAAATCCCGTCTGCGCCTCGTGGCTATCCTAGTGGTAAACCAGGCAGGTGAGCTGAATTTGGTAGACATGGATGATGCCATTTCCACATCCAACAGATATTTCACTTCTCCGTAGTACTGACCGCCAATACAAACGAGGTCGCGTGCGGCTAAGCGGTGAACCCCAGACCTCGCCTGAGGAATTTCAATATCTCTGCTTTCATCGAACCCGTCCACCGTCTTCCGAACACCACACTCCAATTATAGACCCTCTCCCACTAACATCAGCGTAAGTCCAAAGCCTAGTCAGAACGATGTCGTAGCTTATGGATTATTTGGCTTGCGTAGGCAACTGTAGGATCTGACTAATGCATTACTGCAGGAAAAAGTACATTAAACGATATTCGTCACTTCGGCTACATCGCACCCATGATCGTCATCAACTTCATGCGCTTTCCTGGCGAAATCAGGAACACCATCTACAACTCCATTATTCGCGAACTCCCTCGGACCACCGCAGGTACCTCCCTACCTGCAATCGCCTACACCAGTATCCTGATACATCAAGAGTTCATGTCGCAGTATCTCCCGCAGATACAATTCGATATCATGTCAATGTCTGACATCTGGCACATGCACACAGTTCTCGACAATCATCCTTTGGACCTTGGGTGGCGCAGAATCACAGGACTGACTATCACCAACTTCACGGCCATTGCACATACTCAGACTCGAGCGAACGAGGTCATGGACTTCTTGTACCAATTCATATCACTCGAGAATTTGATTATCGACGTCACATTCTATGATCTCAATCATGGCTTCCAAGGTCGGATTAAAACTATAAACCACATCTTTACCGAGTTCGAACTCTTTCGGTTGCTCTCCTTCACCAGCCTCAAGTCTCTGGTCATCAACGTCAAGTGTAATGGTCTGTCTCCTACACCTGGCAGTATCGCTCTACTCAGCCATTTGGAGGATGTACTGAAATTTGATACTGGTGTTCGAGTTACTCTCATACTTTGCGAGTGAGTTACTGGCTGTTTGCGCATCGTTCTCATCAGTCCATGGTGTAATTCTTCTCTTGGATCGAATTTATGCTTAGACGGTAAAGTCAAGCTTTTACGGGGTCACGGTAAGAATCCATAGGGTATACTTGCGGTCCCTTCCGGTGGCGTTTGCATTCAAGACTCTATCAGCTCCCAGGATCTCAAGACGTACAGGGAAGGGTATAGATGGCTATACTGGCTCGCTTACTGTAATGCTCTATCTCGGACGGACATTGAGTGGAGGTGTTTGCGGGTGTCCGCATGAATGTCTTCACCTGGACACCGAACGAAGACTCGTGATGGTATGTTTGCCCGTCAACTCTTGTGCGACTGATGTGTTCACTGAACGCACATGCGATAAGACAATCAAAATGTTCCTTGTCATTTTCTTACATTTAGGCCAGTTTCAGCAAGTCTATTGTAACAAGTTCACTTTACTGTCGGTCTTTTCCACAATACATGCATATATGTATTAGGGGATCAAAATGTGCATGGGCTCCATTTTTTGGTGACAGCAAGCGCATTTGCCGATGATGTGCCTTCTTTCACCTACGCTGCGTCTGTGCAAGTGTTTGGCGCACACAAACTCCACTGAGAAACGATTTCCTCTTCTATATCTTTCTTCAACCTCAACTTCACTCTACTTCTCGTGATCTACATACCCCCTCTGTCCTTGCATCCTGTACCGAGTGCGAACAAAGCCATGAGTAGCTCAAGAAATGTTTCGCGCAGCTCGGAAAATCCCAACTGGCGGGCGCGCGTTTCTACCCGTGCAGATAGTAGGTACCACAACCCCTCGCCACTCTTGTAGCATACACTAAGTCCCATCTTAGCTTCTCTAGATGCATCGGCGCCTGCCTTTGCCCCACCGCCATCACAAGCGCAGGCTTTTGAAGCCCTCCTGGCTAGCGGTAAGCTCACCACTTCACCCTTCTTAGTGACCTGATTACCTTTGTGAGTGCTTTCACTAATGCGATTCGATGTAGGTTTTGCGCGCGTATCCATCACGGCCGAGCGTGAGTATCCCGCCGCCGCACCCGGTTGCCCAGCTTTTCTCAAGGGTGTGCGCTTTGACTCTACGAACTTAAAAAAGTGGTATGAGGAGGTACTCCCACATCTAGCCAAGTGCACGTTCATTGTCTCCTCCACCGCCGATGTCACGTACGGCGGCAGCATCTTCGGTTCAACGGCATTGCCACACATATACAATGCTGTGACAAAGGTAGAACTCCCCAAGTTCTACTGGTTCAGTGGCGTTGCTCTTAATCGCCATCACAACCCGTACTTGCAGATGTGTCGCAATCTGCCCAACCTGCGTGAGCTGTGCCTTACGATACAGACCGCTGGGCTGACAAGCCAACGTTGGCCGGAGCGTCAGATTGTTGCGCTCGAGCGAACGAACCCTGAAGCTGCCAAAGAGCGCATCGTTCTCTCAGTTCGAGAAGCCGTGCACAGATACGAGCTCGATGCCCTTTTTGCATGCACTTCTCTTCGTCTTCTCCGCTTAGAGTACATCGAGAGCGCCATGACGGCGTACTTCTGCCGGGTCGGCAATCCAGTCGATGTTCTCCAGAAGCTCAAGGTGTATCTGGCTCGAGGGTTTGCCCAAAGGGGTTTGGAGGTCGCTGTGAACCTCGCGCGCGTAGATTAAGTTCCGGGCCGATGCAGGCAGTATGGAGGCTGCAGAATATACAGTATTGGCGATCGTCCACGAAAAGTGTTTTCTGGCCTACGTACAATGATCAGAACGACCCTATCTCGGGGAAGTTGTGATGACGAACACAGTTTACTGTGATTGTGCACCTGACTCTTCCACCTTTGTGACACACGACTCAGATATCTTGTACGGATCATAGACACTGCCCTGTATTGGTATACCAATAGAATGAAACCTCGCATTCCAGATCATGTCATAGCCTATCCTACAGGTTTTACAGAGTTAGCCACAATACGAGCACAATTTTCAATAAGACACAATGCTACGGTATCACAGACGACTATTGCACACGAGCTTCTTTATTACACATCTCGTGTTGCCAAAGTAGGTGACAAGCTTATACCAATCGGCAGATCTACATGTGTAAGACATGAACGATTCGTGTTCGCAAAGCCTTCGATATTCGTGCGGCTGAGAATAGTAACCAATGACTTTAGCCTATTTTCTTAGCTGGATAGCCTTGCAACCCTTTTACCTGCTGTATTGTCGCACGAGGTATTGGAACCTAATCGGCATGTGGGAGAGGTGGTGAGGTGCCTGTGTCGATTCCGTGTGGTATAAATACAGCACGCGGATTGTACTGTCAATGGACGCAAGCCATTGCTGGTCAGATTTCATGTATTCAAGTCTCCTCAGGGCACCATGTTTCTGATCAGATTACTCACACTGGCTTCATTTTGTATTTCCGTTCGTGCTGTAGGTCGCGCCATCGTCACCAACCAGTGCGACGCACCCATTTACCTCTGGTCCGTTGGCGGCTCAGTCAGTTCGCAGACAATCCTTCCTAAAGATAGTTCGTATGGCGAGGTTTTCGCTTCCGATCCATCCTCTGGTGGAATTGCCCTCAAAGTCACTTCAAGTCCCGGCGGCCTTTTCACTCCCAACGCCAGCCAGCTAGTCTTCGCGTACAACATCGACGATACCCATGTATGGTACGATATGAGCTCCATATTCGGCGATGGATTTGCTGGAAGAACACTGAGGATCCAACCTAGCGACGACGTCTGTGAGAGCATTAGTTGGTATGATGGAACCACACCGGCAGGAAGCCAGGTTAAACGATGTCATCGGGAGACAAACTTGGAGCTAACATTCTGTACGGGACATTGTTTGCCAAGTTGGTGTAATTTATACGTACCTTGGCTGAAAGAATGAAACTGAAACTTTTACAGCACCTTGTGGAAATGCTGCACCGAACAATACACAGACGTGCTGCACGCATTGTATCGGAAGTCACCATTGTGTTGCACCGCAGTAATTGATTAAGAAGAGGTACAGTCGGCGTTTTTGGGTGACGTTGATAAGCTTAGCTGCTTTATGGGTGTAGGAATCGTCTTGAAACTCCATATAGTTGCAATAGACTTAATCAGGACCAACAGTTCACTGCTGAGGCCTTTTCCACGCACTACCTAAACAATCTAAGGAATAGGAGAATCCTATCATTGACCTAACGGACTCGGCTCACCCATTTAGATAAAAAAAAAGCTCTAAATATAGGCCGCAGTGGTGTATGCTTCCACTTAGAGCGTACAAAAAACCTTTGCAATTAGGATGTAAGAACAAAGTGTGATCTGGCACTGAGTTTAGACATGCATCTAGACTTGAAAATGATGTACTATCAACTGGAAGTCTTCGAGCTTAGTGCAACCTTGGACATGGTGAAAAGCAGGGTGTGGGTGACAAGGTCGTGCAATGAACATATTTCAAGCAAGATGATGAAATTGTGAGACTATTTCTATCACATTGTCTTAACAACGAAATTTTAGGCTTTTTAATACCATTTGTACAACCTTTGTATCATTTCTCTTTTTGCATCAACTGCGGTAGTAGCCATGCTGATCGTAGCAAATGAGCTTTTGCTTAATATTGCAACATTGCTGGATGCAATCGACCTACGAAGCATCAGCTTCAGTTGTCGAAATATACGTCCACTTGCGCAAGAAGGTTTGGTGCGCACGGCCTTCTTGCGTGCAAAAAAGCCGTGGGCTCTTGTTGAGACGATGTATCACCAACCTGAGCTTGTACGTCATTTGAGTATCTTCGCTTGAGCAAGCGTAGCCCTGAAATTCCTATGTAATTAATAAGATGGATTCTAAACCTTCTTCATCATCACTGACAGAGTTTACTAGGGAAAGCAGTACACTCTACCGTTCAGCTCTTACAAACGAAGGTTTTATCGCCTGCTGTGCAACTACATCATGACCACATTCCCATCTCGTTCCCATTCCATGTGCATCCTCTTCCCTGCTATTTTATATCTTTTAATGCCCTTACAACTCATGTTGGCATATGCGTGACCCCCCGACACCTGTAGCACTTCTGAACCCTTGTATTACAATCTCCACGGTGTACCACCAATTTCCCACGTATATAACGTATGCGCTGGAAATTAGATATACAGTCCTGCTTCAGCATCGGCCGTTATGCAACGAAGGTGCTGGACTGGATCAATAGACCGTCTCTGACGGGCTTTTGAGACAGTGAAATCAATGCCAGCATTGAAGAACACCTCCATCCTGCGAAGAGCCGGAAAAGTGCCACGTTTTCTCTCGAAACAAAGACTATTAAGGAAATCAGCAACATTGTAAACCGCCTCACTAATCCCCAGAATCTCCAGCATCGGCGGTAATATGGCTTTGAGGTTAGGCAGCGCGCGGGACATTCTTGGAAACCCACAAAACAATGGGTACGAGATGCCCACGTCTTTCAACACTGAGAAGCCCCTGAAGTAGAGGATTGCGTAGTCGTATGGTGTGAATATTACTCCAGACATATTCGCTGGCGTCTTCAATACTCCCACTTACTTTCTTAGTGCCTTCAGAGGTGCGAACAAAAATCTACTTCTAGTTTTATGGGTGATAGGTGGAGCTTCCCTTGCGTCGATAGAGTGAGGACGGCGAAATCCACAAGCCATCCGTTGCCGCATATGAACTCCTTGAGATGAGGCAAGATACATACCGGAATTCCCAGTAGTCCGGGTAAGCAATCCTAAATCAGTGTCATGATCCATTTCTCTCGGTCCTCGGTCGTCTTTGAAAAATGCTCGATAAAACCAAGGCAGCTTGATATAAAATCCTTGTGTTGCAAGACTGTGCCTGATGCTTTGTTCGGAGCGTGAAGGCTCACCATCCAACCATATGTCGAGCGTACAGTTCGTTTTTTGGTTTTGCTGAGGATCTCTAGAGTGAGCACGCGGGGACGAGCCTCCGGGTAGTAGAGTGGTTACAACATGTATTCGTAAATGTGCATGATGCCGAATGTAGGGTTTATGAGCAGCGTTTCCTGTGGTATGTGGCGCCAGCGGTGAGATACAAGAGACAGCATCGCAATGTCGCGGGCGCGGGAGAGAGTGGTAAGATTTGAAGCGATCAGCTACATTATTTCTATCAGCAGCTCGTATATGTGTATTGGTGCCAGCATTTTGTGAGCCAGTACCGAATCGTTGTGCCGATGGCTGCTGGTCAATTCCAGTTGTGCGCCAGGAGTTTGCTGCTAGAACATAGTTTTGCAACCAGTGAGTATCATTCGGCAGCAACCCAGAGTATTTAGCTCACAGCAGAATCAGGGTGCAGTGTCGACACGTGACCATATGTAAGACCTTTCTATCACTTTGATTCAGAAGGATACATTCCGTCGACACAGACTGCAAGTGCAGAAGACCGACACTAGACAGTTAAGCAAAATTTCAGCTTGAAACGAATGCAGGGGTCCACAAGGTCTACATTGATTCATGTTCCCTGCAGTGTTCCATAGACGACACATTCACTGAGCACGAAGTGGTGGAAACCCCTTTCACTCGGATTTGGTCAAGGTCTTGAATTGATCGCGTTGCTTCACTTCTGTCGCGACGGAGCTAAAACTTCATATAAGCCTGCAGCTATGTATTCATATTCAGTCAGAGATTAGGAGACAAGCTTTACCTGCATAGACATGAGCTGAGATCTACACATCAGTTGACTAGGAGACCGGATACTTTAAATCACTCATGACTTCTCTACATTTTCCTCCTCACAGTCTTTGTTAATTCATCTATCCCTAGCTTTTCGGCGTCGAATACTTCCATCTGCCGCCCGTCGAACACATAGTGCTACTTACCTTGTCGTTTCCCACCAAGCTGGTTGCTTTTCGTCCGCAAGACCAATAACCCACTGCTCTTTCCTATTTTCGTTTCTATTGCTTCTACGTGTGGCTGGAGAGACCTCTTCCATTTCTCAGAAATGAACATCCACTTCTTGAACTCAGATCGCCGGTGGAAGAGCCCGAACCACAGCTCTATATCTCCGTTGAATATAAGGGTTGGTCGTTCTAGCGAGGGTCTGCATTCAGGAGCGATTGAACACACCATTGTTGGATGCTGGGCTAATTCCGGCAATGATGGAGCTCTGAATTGTCGCGGTGTGGGAGTCTCAAATGTGAAACTGAACTTGGATGTGTCTACGAGTATGTCAGTGGGGAAGAACCCAGTGACTTACAAAGTGCTTACCGTTGTGATGCAGTATATCTCTGTATCTTCGTCGTTTGAATTTCCTTTTGTCCTTGTCTGATCTCTTGATGATGACTTTCGTTTCTTGTTCAACAGGCACCTCGCCCTCTAGTTGAGGATCGGAATCCCATGTCAGATGCTGATCGCTGTGAAAGAAACGAACACAAGTCCACTTTTTTGCTTTGAAAGTGGAACTGCAGAAAAGCCAAACGTGATCGATGCCATGGTTGACGAAGAGCCGAATCTCCAGTCGTGATTTGCGTTGTCTAGCACCGCAGGAATCTTGCGCGACACAGTCGGATAGCTGCATGCTTACTTTTGCAACTTCAGTAGCCTCGAGACGCGAAAGATACACCATTGCATCAAGCTCTTCTATTAATGCCACTGCTCTGCCAAATACTTGTTCAGTCTGCCAAAGGTCTGTGCGGAAATCGACCGTAAGACCCTTTACCGTCAACGTCTTTAGGATTTTTGAATAGTACTTTTCGTAACTGTACTTGGCAAAGTTCCCTTGGCTTGTACAGCACAGTGAGATTGCGGAGCTGCTAGGCATATCGAAAGACATCGTGATGTGCTTGAGACGCAGCTCCTTCTTCGGAAGACGATTGAATACATCTAGAAGAATGAAAGACCATTTGTTACAAGACGTAATGTGGAGATCCTCGAGAGTCAGAGGCAGACAGGCCAGCTTGCCTTCTGCGCGATCTGATCTATTGCCCTTGCGTGACTCGATGATGGATCCATCCGGACGATACAAGTCGATTCGTACTGGCCATCCCAATGTGTCTATAGGAACTATCAGGGATCTTAGAAAGTAGAAATCGGGAAATCGGAGAATGTAGCCGGCGTTGCGCTTGCACCTAAAATTGCTTCTGATTATCAGCACTTGCAGACATCGCTGCAAAACCAGTAGCGCAGAACCATCAAATGGAAGTCGAGAGGACCACTCGTTATCGAACTTCATGAGCCGGGGTCTAGCATTGACAAACTCTCTGTGTGGTGGTAGCCATATGGTCAGCTCTCTGAGCTTGGGTCAAAGTGAGACCAGAATGTTCAGGAACCAATTGTGAGCTTTGTTGTGCCAACCACACTTGCTCAGCTTCGCGTTTCGGATCTGTTGCCAGACGATATTGTGCATGAGATTATGCTCGATGCGGTCTTTGGGCAATTGGACCATTAATGGGTCGAAATTGAGGGGCCCCAGACACTGACAGTTGTCCACGTGATTGCAGCCGTGTTTGGTCAAATCAGTATGGCTGATTTGAGGGATATGATAGGGCTTTACGACAAGCATTGCCAGTACATGTCTAATACCTCGTTTTGGTATGCACAGCTTGTGTATCATGGCAGTCTGCACTATATCTCGAAGGCGTTTGTTGGCTAGCGAAAGACTGAAGACGGCTTTGCTACCACACAGCTGCAGAGAGACAAGCTCCAACAACTCGTTAGGTAGGCCAAGCAAGTTGATATCCTCATATTTGTGTCTGTAGCTGGGGGCAACTTGAGTTTGCGCGCTTGTTGGGCTGATATTTTCGTTCGCGGCCATTTGCTTGCTAGATAGTAGTCGGCTTGAGGCGGGCACAATGCCCTGTCGTAGTGCTTCCATCACAGCGGCGCCTTGAATGATAATCTGACTTGTTGGCCGCTTGGACGCGGCAGGATACCGAAGATGGGACGTTGTGTTCGTTGTCTTGGCTCCGCTTTTATTGTCGGCATGCTCTCTTTGGTTGAAGAGGGAGACTATGGGCAAGTCGTAGGCGGCACTGCCTGTTAATGGCGCCTCGCTCGTCTGTGCCTGACCCGATCCCGCCAGCGCAGTGAAAGACTGTGGCGGTGCCGCATCGCACCATGTAGTTGAAGAAGATAGAGCCGCAGAGCATATTTGACTGTGAATTTTGACATTGGAGTATATCCTACATAGTTTTTAAACTCCAAATGATGATCGGCTCGGCATTTTGAACTGATGGGAGCAGCAGCTTTGCCATATACATGGCCGTCTTACTGGGGTCATTGGTTTTTGCACCGAAAGAGGTTTGACTGCTTGTTCATAAGCTTAATTGTGCTCTCTGTTCGCCTGATCTTAGAATACACCCAAAATTTCAGTTCCAGTGTTAATGAGGGGTGCGGATTGTGGAGTTAGACCTTGACCGTTGATGAAGGCTCCCGGTAACCAGAACAACGTGATTAGAGAACGCCTTATCCCATTGGACAATCCACTTTCTCTTCCCAAGAACCGTACTCCGATTGTCGCGAGTTTGGCTGCAGGAAGCATGCCGTCCTCTGCTTTCTCGTCTGCTCACAGCGCGCACGGACGGCACCCATCCTGTCATGGCCTGCATAGGGGCGCATCTCCGGAAAAAAAACAGCGATGGCACAAACATCAGAGAGCAACCTGGCCCCGACATGAGCAATCTCCAGCCGGAAACAAGGCCAGCCGAAGAACCATGGACATCTCTAAGCGATGTTGATCTTCGGAACAAGTGTCACCAGGATGACAGCAGTAACAGAACAGGGCAACTGTTGGCGACGCCACGTAGTCCAGAACCGTGTTAGAGAGGTAGGCACGCTCAGTGTCCAATCACAACCTGAAATGGCTCTTGAAACGACATGACGATTACTTGGCACGTGATCGACGAGGGCAACTATTGCCTCTAGTGCCGGCGGGCTAGAATCTAAAACCACGACGGCGCGGCACCACACGGAACGCCTGCCATCCGCTTTTTCTCCGCCGCTACAACAACGATGATAGCACGACTGAGGCCAATCACAGGCTCGCAACACTCTTGCACAGACTGAGACAGCGCCGTGGGCATGCGGGACGATGTGTTTCCGCTGGGGCTGCCGCCCACCTCTATTGTGTCACTGTGACCCCTGCGGCTTTTTTTATATCTTCGCTGACCTTTTTTCCCTCTCTGGCTCTGTAAACGAAAGTTATGGCTCTCCTCGATGTCATCGGTTGTGTATTCAGGTCACCGACATCACTACTTCTCTTCACAGCGGCGCTTGTGTCCCTCTTCGTCATTGTACATACTTTCTTCATACGCAGGCTACCAACTGATGCGCCCAATGCTGCCAGCGATAACTACCCTGTCACAGGTCCCTGGGGATTCTGGACGGAGCGCTGGGAATGGTATCGCCGGCGACGCGACCAGTCGACGACAGGCAACTTCTCTTTCCATGCAGGACCGAACACTATCGTAGCTCTGGCCGGAGAAGAGAGCCGCAAGCTGTTCTTTGAGTCGCGCGAACTTGGCTTTGCAGAGGGTTACGCGATACTATTTGGCGTGGCTCCAGCGACCGAAAAGTACGACAGCGAGCAGCGCGCAGAAGAAGATATCTCGAATCACTTCAGTCGCCGCCTGGCTGCGCTCTTGAAAAACGACCAATTTCGCCGCAAGCTGTCGACGCTTACCTCAGACATGCAAGAGGCCATCAATGCTATCAAAAACGACCCCAGCGGCCGTACGAACCCCTTCGAGAGCATTTACCGGGCGGTTTTCCAACTCACCATGCGAGTAGTTGGTGCACACGAGATTGCGGACAACCCAAAATTGCTCGAAGAGACACTCAACCTCTTCGAGTATATTGAGGCTAGTACTACAGCCACATCCATCATACTTCCAAAGTTTCCTTCGCCCGCCGTATTAAAGCGCACATACGCAGGAGCTCGTTTGTATATGATAATCGAGAATATCGTCAAGCGGCGAGCGGCGAGCGACGAAAAGCACGACGACGCTCTGCAGTACCTGTTGGATCAGGGCGACAGGACACACAAGATCGTAGAGTTTATTGTTGGTGCCTTGTTCGCCGGTCTGCTCAACAGCGGCATCAACGCAGCTTGGGTGCTGTGCTACCTTGCTACCTCTGCCGAGTGGCTCACCAAGGCCCGAGACGAAGTCTGTGCAGTTGCAGCAAAATACGCACGGAATCCTACCGCGCCGTTGCGCTATCAGCTTGACGACGTTCCACTGGAGGCATGGGAGACCGATTTTCCTATTGTCGACCTGTGCTTGAAGGATTCAATCCGCATCAACCTCCTCGGCACAGCTTTCCGCAAGAACATCAGCGGTCAACCGCTTCCTACTGGCAAGGGCATGGAAGTCATCCCACCCAACGCAGTCGTCACTTACGCAACCGCCGACGTCCACCAAGACCCTTCCATCTACCCGAACCCCGAAGTCTGGGATCCTGCACGCTACCTCCCAGGTCGTGAGGAGGACAAGAAGGTGCCACACGCTTGGCTTGGCTGGGGCGTGGGAAGGCATCCGTGTGCGGGTATGCGATTCGCCAAACTCGAGCAGAACATCATTACGGCGTACTTCCTGGCAAGCTTTGACTTTAGCTTGGAGAATGAGAGCGGCAAAACATTAAGTGTGCCGCCTAAGGTGGACCAGAACGGTCATTCTGCGTCTAAGCCAAAGAATCCACCTTACCTAAGGGTGAGTTCAAGAGAGAAATAGGGGTTCCAGTATCAAACTGAACCAGTCTTTTTCATCTACATATGGGGCGTTTCGTTGCATTTACAGCGTGGCGCTAGTTGTTACATACTAGACTTTGCATATACCCAGTTCGAAATTTACATTAGTTGATCTATTTCCATCTACTTCTCAGTTTATGTACCCCCAGCTAGGTACAATATCTTCTTCGCATCCTTTGTGAGATCTCACACCCATTGCAGATACCAAACACTACCATCAAGTATCAAAGCGCTAATAAGATGCACAAAAATCAGGCCGAGCCGGAGGCCTTGTACATTCGACACCAAGAATTCAAAGCTTACCCGTCCCCCACCACCACCACCACCACACAACTAGTTTAGTACGCTGTATCTTCCACTCCCTGTCTTGCACTCCCGCCTCTCGTTCTCCCACGGCCCTCTTTCTTCCCTTAGCTGGGCGTTCAAGTGCGCAATCAATGCTGCATGTCTACTGGTGCTCCCCATCTCCTTTTTCTGGACGGCAAAGTGCGTGGCGGAAAGAAGGTTGGGCGGAGAGGAATAAACTCTGGATGGTAGACAGATGAGCTATAGGGTGGGGAAGTTGATATCACGCCGTTGGGGAGGACGCTGAGTCGGTGTTTCGTACGTGCAGAGGCGGGTAGAGGCGCATAAGCGGTGATGGTGATATGGAGTGTTGATGTTGGGGCGATGATGGTGCTGTTGTTGTTGATGTGGGATATAGACAGACGTTGGGTTTGGCTTGTAGGGTAGATGGGTGCATGCATAGTGTTATGTCGCTGATGCGGATTCGACTGCACAGAACAATAGCGGTGACAAGCGTTTGTTATACTGGCTGGGGTAATGGTTTCCGGGAATTGAGATATCTATTTACATTGCCGTTTCTTATATCGAACAGTATCTCCCCAGTTTCAATAATCGTCACACTCAAGCTTCCAGTGCACCCATAGTCTAGAGCTCCTCCATCGACCGATGCGCTGCAGATAGCCTTACGTCGCTACTGACGCCAAATTTTTCAGCACTCACGAAAGAACATTGTAGTGAGAAGAGGATACATATACAGACGCTGACATCATTCCGCCCTTTTGAAAAGGTCTAGACCCTCAGCGACGAGCGTCGCAACATCGTGTGTGGTCAACTCGTAGGGCTGCGCAGGTGAGCTTCAGCTAACGCACAGCCCCATCTGCGGAAATGATGTCACTTTGAAGGCTTGCGTAGTGTAAGTGATGTATGGCAGCGATGAGAAGTGTTCTAGATGTTCTCTCAAAATAGACGATGGAAGCTGGGGTGAGGGTCTGGATTGTCGTTGTGAGGTGAGGATGTGGTGGTGAGGAAGGATGATTGGATGCGGTGACATCATCGTCGCGGTTTGGCGAGCGCAAGCAGCGCTGGCAATCTAGGCTTCACTATGCCACCACGTCGCACCTGATGAAGCTTTCGCAACCGATGAGCTTTTGTTGTGCGTTCTGTCTGGTTCTATATTCGAGCATCTCCTAGTTCGAACCTTAACCAATCCTATCTAATGTCATCGAAGCCTGATTCCACCACAGAACGCTCTTCATCGTCGCTATGGGGTCTATCCGCATGTAACCCTTGCTATGTAGCCCTTCACAAGACACAAGAATTTCCACTACCGATACTTTCCACCCCTGGATTGTGTCAACCGCAGCCTCCAAGATTGAGGGGAAGTGCAGCTCGTTTGTACCATACCTCGATATCATGCATGTAAGGAAACGCCTTGGAGACGTCTGTGAGTTGGTCAACGAAGCACTTGCTTCCAAATGGATCTTCGCCATCGCATCAGTCGATACGAAGATACACTAGAACAAATCTCGTTTGGGGACTTCCGACTGTGGACGATTCGGTCGATGATCTGGTCGTAATCCCTTAAGGACAACGAGAAGTCGCAAGTGACGAAAACTGGCAAGCAGAACTTTCTCAATTTACCGACCTCTGGATGCGCGACGATGCCCGTACGAGTGTGTTGCAGAATTTCCCGTGATCTCCAGGCCTCGTAACCGGTCCATGAGAAGCTGTCGAACCGGTGTGTGCCAGTGGTCAACCTTGCCAGAGGTAGGACTCAGGCCATCATGGCAGAAGATGTAACTCTCGACTCGGATAAAGATATTGCCCACTGACAGAGCCTCAAGCACTGCGCCAACATAATGGACAAGCTCATCGAGCTGAAGTTATTCCCTGTCACCCAAGTCTTCAGCCACAGATCAGGACTGCCCACCGAAGCCACTTCCACCGCATCGCATATGCTAGTACAGCAAACAATAAAATCGGACTTTGTGGTCGTGCGGAAGGCGTAGCTTTCCACAGCCCACATAGTAGATAACGCATTCGAGTGTACAGATCCAAGACTGAGATGCGTAAGATAGTGGGTCCAGCTCGATTGCAGTTGCAATGTTGCAAAAAAATTCCAGTCGTATTGAGGATTTATGCGGGCGTGTTTGATCAAGGCTTCTCGGGCGATAGGTCCTAGGCGGCGGCACCGACAGACCGCTACTATGTATGTGTTCATCTGACATCGACGCGAAGCGCAATACTGAGGTGCACTTCATCCAGCAATCTCGGCATCATCTTGTAAGCTGTCAAGTGTTGTGTGTTTGGGTAAAAGTTGTGCTGTCTAGAGGTTGAAAAGTTGAAGAACAAGAAATCAATATGGAGAGTAACAGCTGCTGCCTTCGCGGCGACTTTCTCTTATTCATTCGAAGTGAAAGACGACAAAATTGCCTTGCCAAACGCACCTTCACTTAGCACTCAAAATACAAGCACGCCTTGCTGAGCAGCGCATCCTAGTATGCCACTATATAAGATCCATCTGCAACTAGGAACGACTGATACGGACTCTGTCCGTCAAAATTTACATACCATACAGCATATACAACAGTTGATACTGTGCCGGTGCACAGAGTGACTACCAAGGTAGTTACTCGGGATGCTCGGATATCTGGCAGTGCTAGTATAAGAAGGGATGGCAGGAGTCAACAACACGGAGACCACGACTATCAGATACCAATTACAACAAACCATTGGCAATTATGTCTTAATGAGGTATCAGACTAGCCTGGACATTTGGTGCCGCTCTTGAAAAGACATCAAACATCGGGGGTAAAGGCCTTTGACAGTGAAGCCAGAGCGCTTGAGATGGACTTCTGATGCTGGGCAGGATGCGTCCCTGAATAGTCAAAGGATGAGATGGTCGTGCGGTATACCAACTGCCTCTTGGTTGCAGAAGAGACCATGCTCTTGCGCAGTCTGTAACAGCTGCTCTTGATTGGAACGTCACGAATAGATCCAGAAGCTCTATCTATGACCAAGGAAAAATATCAGATGTATAGACTCCTGAGAAAGAGAGCTGTAACGCGGCTGTGCACGTAGTCCGTGGTTTGCTGGCATTTTCGAAGGTCCGGATTGTCGAAGCGTAGCCTGCCCACAGATGCAGCTCTTCAATTATGCAAAGTGGGGCAAGACAATGACTGGCGAAATGCTGTAAAGGCTACAAAGTCTGAGATGAGTTCCTGGTGTCGAGTTTTAAATTTCATCTAAGTCATACAAATTTACGTTTTCGCGACAATTGTTGGTGCGCCATTCAAACCATCGAGGCTAGATTTACGCCCTAGGTTCCTTTCCACCAATCTCCTTGCTCTCCCTCGCGATACTCTGCTTGCCCTCCTTGGGCAACACCACCCTACTCTCAGCACGCCTGTTATCCTGTTCCGCAGCGTACTTCTTCAGCACATCCATACTAACAAGGTCCAAAGCGTGGTGATGTGTGGCCTCAAGCTTCACCTTGGGTACGTTGTCAATGCCACCGTCGAGTGCCGCTTTCCATGTGTTTACGTATGCGCAGAGACGTGCGCCCTCTTTGATACCAGATTTACGGAGATCAGTGCCTTGTTGTTGAGACCAGTCGAGGAATGAGGATGTGAGAGACAGCGCGAGAGGCATCTCAGATGAGCACATGCCCGAGCTGTAGCCCGTGACGTGGGTGTTGGAAGTAGAGGAATGTTGGTGGAGAGGCGCATTGAAGACTGCGTATAGATCAGCGTTGTTCTAAGCAAAAATTTGGGCGGCTGTGAACGTTTGAATGCATCCAGACGCAACACTTATGGCATGGAGTGTATTTGTCTCTTGAGATGGAGGGTCGACGATTGATGGGATAGACAATGCGTACCATTCTTCTGCGTGACATCCATCTTTCCTTGCTCGTTTTTCCCCGACATCTTAAGTTTGTGAAACGCGTGAATCCGTGGATTGGGTGTTTATAGTTATTACTGGACGGCTACTGGATTACAGTTGTATTGTGAGAGATGATGCTTTTGTTTGTGTTGATGACAGACGATAAGAGAGCTCGCAATTGGTTTTGTAGCTCGAAGAATGTGCGTACGCCTTACCTATTCTTCGTAATGCTTTTGTCACTATCATGCGGTCATCGAAGAGCTCTTGACGTCACGTTAGGGCATTTGGCGTCAGGTACCGTATACACGGGTCGCGCTTCCCCAGATTTCAACACTTTTCAGCCTCACTGCCCAAGGCAGTACCCGCTCGCTGTAGATACACAGGTGTATTGGTATCGTGTATGGTGATGAGTTGCTAGAGCGAATCGTGGGGTCGATCGCCCCAGATCATGTTAGTCCGAAAGTGGTAAGGCGTTGATCCGTCTGAAGATGGGGGCACAACCATTGTGGTTTTCAGACAGCCGCTCTTGTCAACTTTTCTTTAATTCTAGGAACACAAGATCAATGCTTGACGTCTCGTAACTCGGGCTTGAAACCTCGTCAGACAATTCAGCTGGCGTCGCCTGAGCGCTCGACTCCTGTTCCTTTGCTACCACACATGGCACAAGTTTCGGCTGTCTCTGGTGACGTGTGCTATAAATCTCGGTTTGGTGATGCAGTGACACGCCTTGCAGACGACAAAGTAGCCCTAGAGAAGGAATAGCTTCTTGGTCTACTTCACCACAAGTATTAACGGTTGCAGAAGACGAGAACTCCTCCTTAGTCACGGTTTTGCCGATTCGCCTAAAACAAGCATCCGCTCGGTGATAGCAACTATCCTCATTGGGCAGATAGTCATGTTCGGTTTGGCAGTCGCGAGTGCCAAAATATCCAAAGCTTGATGTCGCACTTTCCATCGTCAACCACGACAACGATCGCTGTACTTACCCTTGTAAAGCGAAAATACAAGAAGGTGACATTCAGAAAAACATGCCAGCTCCTTTAGAAGAACACCCATTCAGCACGGTGCCAGGCAAACGCAAAAAGATCGATGCTCCACTACTTGACACAATCAGTGCTATCTTGCCATAAGAGCAGATTCGTACTACGAAAACCAACTCACGAGTCCAGCATTCACAGTCTAGATCCTTCATATCTACGCAACGATCTCTTCATTCCACCGCCGGCACTGCACAAACAAAACCTAGGATGCTCTCCAGAAACAGAAAGAGACAATAGGGTCAATTCTAATGCACCACCAACCCCATTCATTCAATCCCCTCCTCGCCTCGACAGTCCTACCACCACACAACCCCACCTCGCCCTCCTCCACTCCTTCACTCCACGCGTCCCCTCTTGGCGCACCGCAACGGCTCTGGTGCAGGACGTAGATGACAGCTGGGCAGCGTTTCGCATCGGCACACCGGCGTTTCGCCGCGCCGACACAATCTCGTCACGTCACGTCACTCGCAAATGTGGCGTTGCGTTGCGTGGCATGGCCCTGATCAGCGCGCACAGCGTGGAGATCTGCAGATGCGGGAAGGGATCTTGCCGCGGGAGCAGATGGATGGTACCGTAGATTGTATTTCTCCGTGGGTGAGGCGGTACCGCACTGCACAGCATACAACACAATACAACACCACACGACACAACACGACACAAGAAAGAGCGGCGCAACGCACCACACCGCTGCATAACGCGTCACCGCCCTGCCTTCCCTGAGTAGACCATGGACATACGAACAGCGTAGGCCCGCGCCGCCGCAGTGGAGAACCACAATCTCATTGCGAGCCAAGCCGGAGAGGCTCGGCATGAATCTTAAAATCCACAAAAACCGCATACAGGGATGTTGCTGGTGTACTTTCCATCGTTAGCGCGCCGTGCATGAATCTGACGGAATGAAGTGCAAATAAGCTCATGTACGCGTGACTCTCGGAAGGGGGGTGCATGTACTGTTGGATTCGTGATGGGATGGGCTGGGTAGGCTAGTCAGTGGCATGTGGAAGGTTTGGGGAAGGGCTTGGAGGCTGGGGAAATGACGTGGTGCTTGGATCACGGTGGTGCTAACGAGGTTTGCGGAGGGATGACAGTAGATATGATATTGGGTGGGGAGAGGTGCTGATGCGGACGCTGACGCTGATGCTGATGCTGATACGTTTGCTGTCATCGTAAGGATGTCGTTGTTCTATTGTTTGCAAATGCTATCGCTTGCTGTACAATGATGATCATATCACGTCGTCTGCCTTATCTAACCCAAAAGTGGGTACCTCTATAATAGCATCTTTATGGGGCCCTGATCGGCCCTACCCGTAGCCTGCAGCCTGGGAAAGCAGGAGAACTGGATCTGTCAGTGATGCGAAGTAGGCTGAAGTCTCCGCAGCACTCAACCGTGCAACTTTTGCCGAATTTCCGCAACCACGTTCTTGATCCGGGGTTCCTTAACCTTGCCCTCGGCACGCGTAACAGCATCCCCGATCTGAAGGATATCCCTACCAGCCTCGCAGAAGTCCGGGCCCAGGCAGAGTAGGGTGCCCGTAGCCACAAGAGCGCGGTACACTGCCTCTGAATCGGATGCAGAGTTGAGGATCTTGGCTAGATCGTCAAGCAGAGATAGAGCACGATCGGCGTTATTCTCTGATGTCAAGAGAACCGAGTAGTTGATGTACAGAGTGGTGAGCGCAATGATCAGGTTGCGGTTGCTGGATGTGACGAATGGCGATACCAGGGGATGGATACCGTCGAATTCTGTGCTGGCCAAGAGGCGGCCCTTGTCCGTCTGCAGCAGGTTGCTAACACAGCGCACTGCCATCATCGTGTTATTAGGCGATGACTCTGCTGAGAAGACGCCAGAATCAACAAGACCACCAACGAGGTTCTGTTCTGGCGAGACCAGGTACGCCGAAGGCTCCTCGAGGGTGAGGGCCAGTCGAAGCAAGTCAAGAGCAGGTAGGCGTTTGTCCGCAGGCCATTGTGTCGCTGCCTTCAGAAGCAAGTCCAAGCCTGCCAGTTCAACGTTCTTACCAACTCCCTTCTTCAGCGCAGCGACCGTCGTGCTCAACTGCTCGACGTCAGAAGGGTTCAACGAAACGCCCTTCTGACCATCAGTGACAAGTGCTTGATTGAACTCCTGCAATTTTTTGAAGATGATGTCGTGGTTCCCTGATGCGATGGGAAGGTACTCTTTCTGTGGGAGAATCTTTGGCACAGCTGGCGTGGCCGGCGGCTGCGATTGTACCTGGTTGGCATCCCCAGGGCGATAGCGTGACTCAGAGCCCCAGGGGTCTGCACCCTGTGCACTGCCCTGGCCCAATGTGGCACCTTGTGTATTCTGCACGATGAAGTTTGCGACCTGGTCAAGGTATGTAAGCGGTAGCTCGTTGTCCTCGATGAACTTGCGCGCAGCCTCGTAGTGGTTCTGATTGACGTTGTAAGGAAGCTTCAGAGGAGGCTTGCCGTCCTCAATGTCCACGTCAAAGACGTAATCGTACTCTTTGCCGTTGTGAGAGATCTTCCGCCCACCGCTGCCGGCCGAATCAACGACGGTACCAATGTTGACCCACTCGTTTGCAGCTGCCGACCACTGATACGCGGATATGTTTCCGTTTGCCTCGGAGATCATTTGCACCTGACCCTCTTTAGTGCCCGAGCGCTGGGTGAGAAATTCGGGGCCTGGCAGCTGCTCCTTGTTGATATTTCCGACAGTTTGTTGCGGTATCGACGAGCCCTTGACGTCCTCGTTGAACTGCTCAATCTCGGTGGGGGCGGCGTAACGCGCCTGGTCGCGGGTGAAGATGCGGACAAGCTTGTCGCTGGCTCCAGAAACGATGTCGCCATTCTCAGGGCAGACAGCGACAGTCCAGACGGATATGGCGGGGTGTGTGATGGTCTGTACGCACTCGTTGTTCTCCCAAACTCGTACTGTACGGTCTTCTCCTGCACTCACGAGTCCACCATTTGGCAGTACGGCGAGCGAGTAGATGAAGTTCTCGTGACCGTGTAGCTCGGCCACCTGCTTGCCCTGTAACGTCCACAGCCGAACGACGGCGTCATTGCCTGCAGAGGCGAAATGGGCGCCAGAAGGGTGGTTTTGTGGCAGCCGGCACAGTGCTCGCACAACCTCTGGTGCTTGTATGGAGCGCAGCTGCTTCCCCGAGGGATGGAAGAATCGAATCTGCTTGTCTGCACAGCCCGTGATGACGGTGTTGCTATTGTAGGCCAGCACCGCCCATACTGACGCGCCGTGGCCCTCGAGCGTGGTCGACTCTCCCCACTTGCCTACTTCCCAGACACGCGCCTCCATGTCCCAGCTGCCACTGACAATGTACTTGCCATCTTGGCTGACGTCGAGGGCGCACACATTGTTGCCGTGGCCGATGAGGAGGGCGTCTGCGTTGTCTTCGATGCCTTTGCTCGGCTGCCGTACGTCGATGATTTGGTCCTTGCCACCGGAGACGACGAGCCCTTCAGGGAATGGCGAAGATGATGGCACAATGGCGAGGGAGTTGACAAACTCCTTGCCGTGTGTCTTGAGGATGGTGCTATCGTAGGTCGGTGGGGCTGACGACTCCTGCTTCCATAACCGGACGGTGGAGTCTCGTGACGCCGAGACAATGGATGCTGGAGACGGGAAGGCGACGCAGCGGACGTCATCTTCGTGACCGCGCAGAGTGGCTGATAGCTTGAACTCGCCCATGGTGGAGGTGGACGGGGTGAAGTGCGGCGATGGCGATGGCGAATGGCGCTGGCGAATGGCGATGGCGAATGGCGATGGCGCGGGGCAGCTCGGCGGCGAATCTGGGAGAAGGGCGCTGGAAGGACAAGGAACGTGTGCGCATACGCTCGGGGCCTGTTTCACCCGCTTCACCCGCTTCACCCGCTTCACCAGCTCTACCTGCTTCACCTGTGGACAGAAGAGTGCAGAGGGGCGTCGTGGGCGGCTGCTGTTTGCTGGCTACGAGATGTTGTCGCAGAGCTTCAGCGATACGTCAGCACAGCAATACGTCAGCACAGCACCCTGGCCCGTCACCAATTTTCACCAATGCTCGCCAACAAGTAGCCCCGCGGGCTGGGCTCGCTCGAAACACCAACACCAACACCACACCACATCAAACATCACAAAGCACACTGAGACTGCACGCATTGAAGACGACAACGTCTCTGCTCTGTACCCAGTTTCACGCTGCTGCGTTTCGTTGTGTACCGCTGACCACGTGCTCGTCGCCTTCCCCCCATTCGGTCACTTCCAGCACAACTGCACCTTGCCACCACCACCCAGCTACTGGGCAATGCCTCCGGTTGAGAACCGAAAAAAACCTCCTCTGGTCCTCCACAGATTCGCAGGGCCCCTTTAAGGCGCATGTTCTTGGCTGCAGTGCCGGCGCCTTCTCGTCGCTAGGGCCACGGCTGCAGCTGTGTGTCGTTACCCCACGTGAGTAGCTGAGCTCTAGTGGCAGCCCTATGGCGGCGAGCCATTCGGAGCATCAGGTAGTGGCGGCCACATTTGCTGCGAATTCGCCAGCTGTTCAACAAGCTTCTTCGATGCTACAAGGCGAGAGCGCACCAGACGCTGTTCGAGAGGAGTGAGCTAAGTACCAGCGTGGCTCGCCGCCCAGCAACCTCGGTGAATTCCTGCGTTGCTGCAAAAGCAAATAAGCTTCTGCAGGAGCACGAGAAAGCAACCAGGCTTCGTCTGACAGGCGTTGCAGCCTCTCTGCAAGGGCACTTTCATCTCCACGCTCAACAGAAAAAGCTTCGAAATAGCATTGTGCTGCTGCAGTTGTTCGTAATCGCACGAACCGCGAGCAGTCCCCTCCTTGGTTGGGCGCAAGCGTGACAAGCTAGGCTGCTTTGCTCCCGCTCTTACATAGAGAGCTGACCTCAAGCGGGCAGCGATCAACACTATGGACCGACTGCTGCGCGTAGGTTCTGGTTGGCACTTGTCATTTCATCGTGGTGCAACGGCTCCTGCTGCAGGATTCCCAATACCTACTACCACCCCGCGTTACGGGAACTCCGCCCCGCTCCTCATCTCATGACTTGCTGGGCACACGGCGGACGGAACTCTGGTTTCGCCGACTGTATGGGGTCGACGTCAAGCGTCAATGCATCAGCAAATACTACACCGCTCGACCGTCACGCTGTAATGACAATCTTCTGCTCACCGAGCAGAGCCTTTTTCGCGCCTAGCATGCGGCCTTCTCCTGAGCTCTGCGCCTCGAGAACCAATGCATAGCCAAATCTGGCAGCATTGGGACGTGGTCAGCTCTGTGCTGCAGCCACCAAGAAGCGTTAGGGCCTCGATCTATACAGCCTATCCCGGCAACCCTCCCTGCGCTCTGGGCCCGGCTGGACGCTATCTAGCAGCCAAGACAGACCGCCTCGTTGACCGAGGACCGCGTGTCAGCTTAGCTTTTGGGCTTTCGGCAGACAGCGTAGGGGGCCCTTGTGACTTGTCTCGCCTACCAGTACCAGGATGTCTAGATTATGGGCCTATGCAACGGCCTCTACCATGGAAACAAAATGCGATCAGCAACTTTGACGCCAATTTTGAGCATACAAGAGGGTGTGCATCCCTCGCTCTTTCAACTTGGCTTTGTTACTTTGCAGCATCGTTGCACACAAACACCGTGACTTGCAGGATTCCTTACGGCTAAACGATACTCGGCTCTGGTTGCTGTCCTTACCGGTTCGCCCCTCGACCCTCGACGATCTCTTGGCCCTTGATTACCATTCCCTTGGCTCAGCGCGCGTCTGCATCGGACGACGTTCACGCCTACGTACCCTTACCAAGTCACAACATAGTTCTTGAATTACGCCCTGTGCACTCAAGTCCTTTTCTCTGCAGATCCAAATTTTCACACAGTTCCTATTTAACAGCCCTCCGGATCCTGTATCAGCACACTACCAACCTATTCGATCAAGTGCCTCGCTATAGGAACACACTCAACACCTCACATACAAACATGGACTCCCCAACAGTCGAGCTCCGCTCTGCTCTTGCATCGTGAGTACAGCTTTCTGATTTAAAGAATCTTACTAAGTCGCTCAGACTGTTTGAATGCGGCAAGTACTCAGATCTGACCATTGTCTGTGGAAGCAAAAGATACCCAGTACACCGCGCACTCCTTGCAACTCGCTCGAAATTCTTTGAGGGAGCATGCCGCGGCGGCTTCCAAGAATCGTTAACAGGCGTAATCGACTTGACAGAAGATGATGCTGAAGCTGTCGAGCATATGGTTCATTGTAAGCACAAATTTTCATAGGACCCTGAGGCAGCGCTAATTGACCCTGCCTTAGACCTCTACCACCTGGACTACCTTAACAAGCCCCTGTCACGCCAGAGCTCGCAACGATCGACTCGTCCTGGTTCCCCACCTGCAATGACGTCGCGCTTTTCGAGACCCAATCCACCCAAGAAGCTGAACCTCGCCTTCATGGAAGATCCGCTACTCGCACAAGCGTCCGCAGCCAGCCCGTTGATGCCGCTCACCCCCCCTTCTGAGGAGTCCTTGTTCCAGCCTCTCGATGCTTCGCTGAAGCTTCCCGATACGCCCATGGCCGATCAATTTGCAGACGACCTCATCGAGAGCGTGACCTTAGAGCCTGAGGTCGACGCAGAGAGCGCTCATCTGGTCACCCACGCTAAGGTGTACGCGATTGCAGAGAAGTACGTACTGTCTTTCGTCATGTTTTGCCCCTACCTTTCTGGCTTTATCCACTGGCGTGGCTGGCTTGCGATCGCAAAATTTTTGTTGTGCTGCGTCGCGCCGCGTTGCGTATCACGGTGGAAACTCTCCGACACTCCGCGACGTGCGTCACCCGCATGATCAGAGTGCCAATCGTGAGCCGCTAGGCACCTGTCGACCCCGCCGCACCCCAGCACTTGCTCTTTGGCTGTGCCATTGCCCAATCATTGTTTCCATCATCTCGATCCATCGAGTTGCGCATCTAGAGCGGACTGTGTCACTTTCCTGCAACCACTCACGGATCTCTGCCGAAGACATCCAGGCTAACTTGCATTACAGATACGGCATTGCTGGTCTAAAATCCCTCGCGCGCAGCAAGTTCTCCTATCAGATCTCCACGCATTTGGAAAGCCCTGAGTTTGCAGACGCCTGCCAAGAGGCTTATGAGACAACCTTCCACACCGATCGCGGCCTGCGGGACGTTATCATCCAAACCTTCCGCGCCAACCCCGATTTATCCATGCGTGCAGACGTCGAAACGATGGTCCGCGAGACATCATGTCTCGCCTTCGAGCTCTTCCGCATGGCCAGCGGTCTTCCCGTCTCGTCATGAAGATTGCGCCGATCCGGCTTACCAAAGTAAGCATGGCTCTTGTAATATCTTGACTGTCCAGTCACTACAGCCATCGAGATCGAATCTACGATCCACTTGATGCATCTCATGCCAGTCATGGCCAGACCACGTCTGTATGGCGTCAAAGCAACACCAGCGACGTTATGTTGTACCACCACTCACACGTACGCCTGCGGTTGAACCGTGCTGATCGCAGACTTTCGCTGCTTTAGCAGCCGATGAGGGCTGTTCACGCACATGGCCCTGCATCAGTCGGCATCAAGCCTAGATTAAAGGTGAAATTGCTTTGTAGCAGTTCTGTCAACCTCTCTTGGTTCGCGCACTTTCCATTCACAAAGTTGCACGGTCGCTGCAGGTGTGTACTACCCAACTAGACTTTCTTATTTAGCGACAGCAGTTTGTTAAATTAGACCATTTGCTCAACACTGAACTCGAATAAAACAAATCCTGTTCGTATCTTGATCATCTCGTTTGCCGGTCCTTCCACACAGCACACGTCTCAAACTACCCTACTTCACCCCCATGGATTTTCGGTAGAAATAGGGCTTTCCATCTATCCATCCTTCTCAATCAAACTGCGCAGACCCTTTTCTCAACACTTGATGCGCAATACTCGACGCATGATGCATGAACATCAAACCCCACGAAGAAACCCCACTTCTCTACATCATCCCCGCACAGTCTACCTGTAAGGCAGACTTCACAAGCATAAAAGTAGCGATCTGGTGAACTGATAGATTCAAAAGAGGAGTGAACAAAATAGCAGACCGCGAGCTACAAGAGGGCGGAGAGAGAGGCCTACTTATAGTAGTAAGGCCTATACTCTCTGTAAGTAAAAGTAAAAGTAAGTAAAGGAAGGTTCTACTAGGTTTAATAGAATCTGCTAGTAGGTTATAACACATACTAGTAGGTTACTATCTTACCTTAGTAGAAGTCCTAACACATGCCCCTTCTTATAAATAGCAAAGTCTCTTAAGCTAAAGTCTGTGTATAAGTAACTGTAAGAGTCTAATACTAACAGTTTTTTAAGTAAGAGTAAAAGAAAAATAAAGGAAAAGAGGATATAGAAATCCTATATATTAACCTATTAGTAGTTAGAGTATAATTAAGGTATATACCTTTAGTAGTATTATACAGGTCTCTCTAAATCCTTATATAAAAAAATAACCTTTAAGATTTTTTCTACTATATAAACCCTATAACATAAAAATTATACCCTTTTCTATTTAGAGCTTATATAAGAGAGTAGTATAAAGAGATTTATTAATTTATTAGAGCTATATTTATCCTTAACTTTAAGGTTAACCTTTATTAATAGTTAATTACTAAACTATAGCAGCCTAAGGGCAAGCTTAAGCAGGTCTAGATTATATTTAGTATGTCTTTAGGCGTGTTTTTAACCTATAAAGGAGCCTATTAAAAGTAGCCTAATATTCTATTAAGTAATATATCTGCTTTTTGTTAGCCTATCTTATTTTAACTAGATTTATTAAGATTGCTAAACTGGCTGTTATTAAAGGTGTCTTCTAGGCAAGGCTCCTAGTCTGTTAGCATTTAGAGTGCTAGTAGAACTAGTTTATTAGGATTATTATAGTAAAACAAGAAAGCGTTGTAGTAGTTAAGATGTTACTTAGCAGGTTCCTAGGTAGTTTTAGGGTTATTAGACTATTTAACAAGGTATTCCTATATACTGTATTGCTTTCTGTAATTAAGAAATAAGTTAATGTATAATTCTTAAGAGACTAAACCCTAGTTATTAGTAACCTCTATAGGTGTTATTAAGGTAGTGCTTAATCTAGTAGGTTGTCTTAGCTTATTTCCCTAAGCAAGTTAGGGTAAAATACTAGAAATATGCCTTTTAATATTATATCTGTAGGTAGGTCTAGTTTGTATACAGCTCTATTGTGTATAACATAAGTAACTAAGTATAGCCTAGTATACTTATAGTCTAGTTTTTTTTAAAGGCTAGGTAGTATTCTAGTTGCGTGTAGAAACCTAAATAAGGTTGCTAACTACGTATTTTAGAGTCTGTTAGCAATAAGCATTAGCTTAGGCCTATTATTCTTATTATGCCTAGGTAGGCTAAATCTTTAGATATTCTAGAAGGTTAGTATAGGTGTAGAGTAACTTATTAGCGCGCAAGATTTAGTCTTTAGCTTCTTTTAATAATAGTTCTATTTAGGTATAGTCTTTACTAGGGTGTATACTACTATAAGGATAGTACCTAAGATCTATAAAGAAAGATATAAGTCTAGTAGATATATTAACAGTGTTATTAGCTTAAAACATAGTAAGATACAGCTATAAAGCCTGATTATTTTATATATAGTTAATATACTTCCGCAAATAGATTTTAAGGCTTTAATTAGCTTATTTAGTTTAACTATTAGTTTATAGATAATAAGAAGTTAATAGCTTAGCTAAGACTTAAAGGCGTTTATAAACCTATTTCTAGAATTTGTTTATAAAGGAAGTACCTTAATTAGATATAATAGTACGTAGAAGTCTATAGAGGCAAAAGTTTTCTATAAAGTAGTAAGCAAATTTATTAAAGAGTTGCTAACTAATAGAAAGAAATTTTACTGCTTAGTAAGATAGTCTACTATAATAAGCAGGTTTGTGTATAATTAGCTGTTAAGAGATAAAGCTAGTAAATCTTAAATATAGTCTACAGAGATATCTAACTACCTAGCATTAGGGATTAGTAGGGGTTTAAGGAAACTGTTATAGGCTTCCTAGAAAGGCCTTACACATTTACACACTACGCAAGCTTAGTAATATTTTTTAATAGACTAAGGCATACTAGGCTAATAGTAGCGCCTAATTATTAGATATAAAGTAGCTTTAGGACCTTTATAGCCTATAATCTTGTAGTTATAGCATAAGTTAAATATCTAGTATTATAATTATACATTAAGGGGTATATAGAGCTAAGTCTTGTCTAGGAATAGGCGTCTAGAGGAGCCTTTACTAATAGTGTAATAGTTAGCAAGGGAGATATAGTAGCTGTTTTTGCAGAACTAGAAGCTTAGTTTGTAGTTATTTTTATCTAAGGTAGAAAAGATTTTCTATATAGCTATATTAGTTATATTAGTTATATATACGTTAGTAAGTATATCTTTAGTAGATTAGGGATCTTCTAGATATAGTAGTAAATCTAGTAGCAATATCCTATAAACATTGTCTATTAGGTTAAAGTTATCTTCTAAGTTATTAGGCTCTGCTAAGGGTGTCTAAGTAGCGCAGAACTTTATTATTGCCTAAACTTCTAGTAAGATAAATTGAGGTTGTTTGCTAGTAGTAAGGGAGAGAGCCTATAGAGTAGTTTATATTATAGGCGTAACTTCTAGGTCTAGGTTATATAGTCCTAGGATAATTTAGTGTATATCTAATAACTATATATCTTATTTATCCCTAGGGATGTCCTAAGGACGTTAGCTTAATATATCTACTTTACTATTTATAGGTCTAGGTGCGTATATTATTTTAAAATTAAACTAAGAAAGAAATAGTAACTATTAAGCTTAGTGTTAGTTAAGCTTCTTAGTCTTTATAAAGGTTTCTAGGTTCTTATAATCTATTATTACCTATATTATATAAGGGGAGCCTATAAGTTCTAGTTCCTATTCTTTAAAGGCTTAAATAATAGCTATAAGTTCTATAACATAGATGTTATAATTACATTCTATAGATAAGTGTTTTTTTAAGAAGAACGTAATAGGTTGCAGGTTACCTTTTTAATTCTGTTGCTTTATAATTCCTCCTGTAGCCTAGCTAGAGGAATTAGTACAAATAACAACTAGTTAAATAAGATTAAAGTGTTAGAGTATAATATCTAGTTAGAAGGCGCTTTTTAAGGCATAAAAGGCGTCTTTGTAGGCTTAGGTAGGCTTAAAGTCTTAGTACTAGACAGAACGTTAGATTACTAAGGGATCTTTCTTAGAAGGTCTAGAAACAACAGTAGATTTAATAGCTTATGTTAAGGGGAGAGTAATTAATAAGTACCCTTTAATAAAATATTAATAGAATCTAGTAAAACCTAGAAAGGAGAGAATGTTAGGTACTGTCTTAGGCATCTCCTAATCTTAGACAGCTTTAATTTCATTAGGGTCTATTTATACGCTGTTGTTAGTAATAATTATACCTAGAAACTTAACACGTTCCTTATAGAATTTAGATTTCTTTAGATCTATGTAAAATCCTTAATCTTCAAGTCTGCTAAGAACTTTCTTAACGTGTTCCTTATGTTTAGCTAGGGAGTTAGAAAAGACTAGGATATTATCTAAATATGCTGTGCAGAATTAATTAAGGTATTAAAATAATAAGTTATTAATTACCTGCTAAAAAGTTACTAGGGCGTTATATAGTCTAAAGGGTATAACTTTGTACTAGTATATACCTTTTTATGTAGAAAATGCTGTAAGCTATTCTAAGCTAGGCTTTATCTAAATTCTATAAAAGGCATAAATAATATTAAATTTTAAGAATATAGTTGCCTAGTTAAGTTATGCTATAGTTTTGCAGAAAAATAGAATAGGGTATTAGTCCTTAATAGTAGCGTTGTTAAGCTCCTAGTAATCCACACAGACTTGCAGGCCCCCCTTAGGTTTAGCAATAATAAGCAGGTTATTTTAAGCAGGGGAGTTGCAGCGTTTAATAAAACCTTATGCCTTATTTTCCTTAATATAGTGTTTAATAGCTTCTATTTACTGTCTAGAGAAAGGTTAAAGGCAATAATTAGGAGGGTTTGTACCTAGTTTAAGCTTTATCTTATAGTTAAAGTTACTATAGTTAGGGAGAGTTTTAGCAGCTTCCCTATTAAATGTTAGAATAAAGTTAGCGTATTCCTTTAGTTCTTTAGAGGTAAGTAAGTTAGAAAGGGGCAGGTTCTAACTTAGTTAGAAGAATTTGTTAAAATTAGCATCTGCTAAAGCGTGTCTAGTAGTTATAACTTAAAGTCTTTATAGTAAGATAAGAGAGTAATTAGTATGTTTTCTATATAGCCTTGCTATAGAAGCTAATATAATATAGATATTATATACCCTTTATACTGTATAAGCATAAGGTAATCTAGAAAGCATAGATTTAGGTTAAGTAGATTGCCCTTTATAGTAGTTGCTGGAACTAGGTTTTAATAGTAGTAGGGGCTTAGCATCTAGCAGGGAACCTTTACAAAGTAGGGCAGGGGTTTAAGTAGTTAAGTTGCAGTGCTGTAAGCAATACTTGTCTGCAAAGGTAATAGAGCAGTTTTACTAGGAAATAGTAGGGTTATAAATAGCCCTCTTCCTAAATCTAAGAATTAGGTAAAAAAATCTATAATTGTTTATAATATAGGCGCTAGTACGCTTAAGGTGTAAGTTAATTTTAAGGTAAAACTCTACTTAATATGTAATAGTTTCTGCAGGTTTGCTGTTATATCCTTAACAGATAATAGGTATTATTAGGGGAATAAGCTAAAGGGCGCCTGTTTTCTTTAAGAAGGTATTAGAGATAAAGCTAGCATTAGCGCTATTGTCTGCTAGTGTGCAGACACTGTAAGGGGCGTTTTTATTACAGCCTAAGGAAGCCTAGAAAGCTAATTAGCTGCCTGTCTAAACAGGTTTCTTAGTAGTTATCTAGGTGGTATTAACCTAATAAATAATTAAGCTAGCCTTAGTAGTGTCTAAATAGGGTATAAAAGGGTTAAAAGAGCGCACTTGTTAGGAAACAGTCCTTAGATAGTAACTATTATCTAAGGTACCTAGTTTTCTAAATTAGAGGCGTATTTGTCTAAGGAGTTAAATTTATTGTCTTTACTGTCTAATAGTGGGAATTAGTCTGTAGAGATATGTTAGTTTGTAGTAGAGTCCTTAGGTGCAGCTGCTGGTGCAGCGTACGGTGGCAAAAGGGTAGGGGTTGGGTAGGGGTAGGGTACATCAGGTGATGTACCCCTACCGTACCCTACCCCTACCTACGCTAATTCTATGCTAAGAGGGTAGGGGTAGGGTAGGGTCTATATAGGGTAGGAGTAGGGGTAGGGTAGGGTCTATATAGGGTAGGGGTAGAGGTAGGGTAGAGTCTATATAGGGTAGAGGTACAGGTAGGGTAGGGTCTACATAGAGTAGGGGTAGGGGTTAGGTATATTACGTGACTACACATCTATCCTAATAAAGCCTTTTTTATTTAAATATTTTAGTTATTAAGCTTTAAATATTATTACAGATAATTATTATATATAGGTATGTTTATTTATTAGCAGTATATATTATATAAACATTCTATAAAACCCTAGTTCTCTCTTTTTCCCTTCTTATAATATATAATTATTTAGTAGAAGGCACTAATAAGCCTTTAGTAGTATTGCTTTATAAGAGCTATATTCTTTACCTAAATAGTAACTTACTTTGTATAGATAGCGTTTATATTTATATCTTTAAATATTAGTTTTATATTCTTCTATAAGAAACTAACATATACCTTTAAAGACACTAATAAGGAAAGACTTAGCAGACTCCTAAAGAGCCTCTAGAGCGCTAGCCTAGAACTAAAGATTATTCCTTAGTTAAAGAGTAACTTCCTAAACTATGTATAAGAATAGCATCTTAAGTATTAACAATTTAGTTAACCTCTAGTATTAACAGATATTGCGTAGTGTAACTACTACCTTAGTATTAGTTATTAAATATAATAATAGAATATAATAATATACTGCTAGCCTTATAATGGTACCTGCGCTTTAGTAGCAGAGCAGGCGCCTTACAGGCAGACTTGGCTGCTAAGGGCTTCCTTACTAGCGTGCTGCCAGTTACAGCTAATCCTTAGCTTAGGACAGCCTTATTCCTGCAACCTCTAGCTATATTAGTAATTAGGTAGTTAGCTGTAATAGTTAGCTGTAATAGTATACTGTAGCAGTAGGCTGTAATAGTAGGCTGTAGTAGTAGGCTGTAAAAATAAGTATAATAGTAGGTGTAATAGCTTGCAGGCTGTAATAGCTGTAATAGTAGGCTGTAATATTATAGTACGCCTAGGTTACGCAGCAAAATTGTAGTAGTATAGCTATTGTAATAGTGTAGTATTATAGTGTAAAAGGTAATAGTAGAGTTTATTAATAGGTTAGTGTAATAACACGTGAAGAGGTCTGTGCACTGCTAAAGTCTAGGCTGCTGCCTAATGTAAGAAAATCAGAATCTATAGCTAGTAGAAAGTTATTATAACTATTATATACTAGCGTAACTATAATAAAAGCTTATAATAACTTACAGGTAATATAAATACGCTAAGTATATTCTTTTAGCCTAGGCTATATCTAATTCTAATTTAATTTAATATTAAAAGACGCGTTGCAAATGTTTTCTGTTACTTTAGCACTAGCGTTTGTTATTTAAGCGCTAGTAGAGGCTGCTACCTAGCGTAAGAAAACTAAAATCTATTATAGGTAGGGGATTATTATAACTATAATGTATAAACAGTAATATAATAAAAAACTATATTAACCTACAAATAGTATAAATACGCTAAGCACATTCTTTTAGCCTAGGCTACGTCTAATTCTAATATAATTTAATATTATAAGACGCGTTGCAAATGTTTCCTATTACTTTAGCGCTAGCGTTTGTTGGTTAAGTGCTAGTAGAGGCTGCTGCCTAGCATAAGAAAACTAAAATCTATTATAAGTAGGGATTATTAAAACTATAATACACAAACAGTTATATAATACTAAACTATAATAACTTACAGATTTTATATATTTGCTAAGCGCATTTTTTTAACATAGGTTGCACCTAGCTATAAGCTGTTTTAATATTATTAGAAGGGGTTTTAATGTTTTTTATTATAACAGCGCTAGCGTTTATTGCTTTTGCGCTAGCAAAACTAGGACAGGTCAAGCACAGACTAGCTGCTAAAAAGCTTACTACTGCCCTGCTCTTCTATAACACCTTCTATATCTATAATACCTTCTATTTATATAATACTACACGTTATTACTACCTCCTATTATAGTTAGCATAATTAATCTTAACACTAATAATATTAAAAAGGAGGAGGAGGAAGATATACTAACCTTTGCTAGCACTACAGGTACCAGTATACTAGCTAGCTTTACTACTAAGGAGTAGGATTAACTAAATAAGGTAGTTATTATAGCCTGTTATAACAGTTAGTGCTAATAATACTAGGGTTTCTATTTAAGAGACTATAAGATTAATTAAGTCCTTAATTCTTATAGTTAGATTAGGGCTGTAGGCTAAAAGACTGGCACAAAAGTCTTATTAAAGGGAGAGCTTAGCGACAGTATCTGCGCAGTTTAATAAAGAAATTAAGCTACCTTACGTAGCAAAGAGAAGGAAATTATTAATAAGGCAAAGGCTGCTAATTGTGCAGCAAAATACTAGGCTAGGCTAAAGTTAGGTTAAGACTAGTCTTATGCTTTAGCAGATCTTAATGTTTAAGCTATAATAGTAGCCTAGACTAAAGAAGATATAGATTAGTAACGCTTTAAGTTATCTGCTAGTAGTTAGTTATTACAGCTTCCTATTACAAACATTTACTAACTAAGAACAGCTAAGTAGCTTAAAAATAAGCTTAAGACTGTTTATAAGAAGTAGAATAATCTTAAGTATAAAATAGATCTTTGCGCACACTAACAGGCCCTTAGAAAGTATGCAGAACTTACTTAAAACAGTTCTACTACTAGTTAGACTACTGTAGGCTAAGGTAATAAACAGCTCTTTTCTAATAGCAGCGTTGTTAAGAAACTGCTCTGCTAAGAGTATTAGCAAGGTCTTTAAAAACCTAAAGATAACACCTTTAAGAGTAAGAAGGAGAAGAAAGAATAGGAGGCCTTCTGTAATAATATGTTACCTAAGAGCATAGCAGTTACAACTAATAATACCTAGCTGTAAGTTATTATATTATATTATTATATACACTTACTAATTACTACAGTTAAACTAAACCTCTATCTCTCTTAGATAAAATTAATTAGGATACTAAGCTTGTTAGCTACTACCTATTTATTCTAGCACCTAATAATAATAAGTGTAAGAAGAAGATTAAAGAGTCTAATTCTAAGCTAGAGGAGTACTATTAATCTATGCCAAATGTGTATAAGACTAATAAGCAATTTTATAAGTTGTTAGCTAAAAAAGATGTAGAGGAATTAGGATCTAAAGGATCTAACAACAATAATAAGATAGATCTAGATTAGATATAGAGCTAATATTTTAGCTGAAAATAACAGCTAATTAACACATACATAGCCTCTTTTGCAAAATCTACTAATTTCTATTTAATTTATTATTTTGTATCTCTACCTAATTAGAAACTTACTTAAGATATCTAAGCTAACCCTAAGAAAATAGTAAAACAACTAGTTCCTAGCACTAAATATAACAATCTTACTGTTAGGGCTTAGGCTTGCCCTAGGCAGTTTGTTAAAAAGTTTTTCTATTATCTTATTACCTTAGGATTAAATATCTATATTTGTTACGTCTACATATAACATATATGTTATTACTACTAGTAGATACACCTTCTACTCTACCTAAGCTTCTTCTATCTATTACTTTCTCTGCTACACAACTTGTTAAAGGGGCGTTTCTAAAACAATTATATCTTATTAAACAGCCAGTATCCCTAGACCCTAATACTAGTAATAGTAAGGAAACTATTATAGCATAGGATTAGTAGTAGACAACTATATTATAGGGAAGCAATTCTGCTTCTAAAAAGCTATATTAGGATGCACTAACTTGCTTAGGCTAGATCTAGAGTAGATATAGCAAAGCCTCTTAGGTATAAGATAGCTATCTATACGTATACTGTTATAACTATAGGTTAGTTCTTTAGCATCTAGTTATAAAAGGCTATAGGACTAAGCATCTTGTCTAACACCTTAGTTTACAAGCCTGCAGACAAATTAAGAATCCTGCTTATACTTTATTAAACCTCCTATTATATCTATACACTGCCTGCCAGTAAAACAAAAACTAGTTTTCTTCTAATCCTGCATACTCTACTTTAGCCTTTAAAACAGAGCTTATATAATTAGTTGTTAATAACAACCTCTTATTTTAAATAATTAAACAGCTGTTATTCTAACAATTAATCTACTTCCTAAGGCTAGAAGCTGTAATAACTACCTGTTATATATTTAGCTAGATGTTCTAGAGCTAATTTAAGGCTGCCAAACACGCTCTTCTCTAGGATCTTAGTTCTAGTACTAAATTGTCAATTATATTAGATGCCTAGACTATAAGTAATCACCTTAGCTTTCTAGCTATTAAAGGTTACTATATAAACAAGAGCTAGAAATTATAAGAAGTCCTTTTAGACTTTATTCCTATACAGAGAAAACATACAGGATCCTCTATAGCACAGTGAGTTCTTTAACTTCTTTAGGAAACTAAAACTACAAAATAACTACTTGCTATTACTTATAATAATGCTAGTAATAACAGTGCATTATTACAGACCTTAGAGAGGTTACTACAGCAGAATAATATTACTTAGGATAGTAGAGAGAGCACTGTTCCTTATCTTGTATATATAATTAACCTTGTTATAACATACCCTACAGGCGAGCCGCTCAACAGGCGAGCCGCTCACTTTTGCCAAGCCCCCACCAAACTCCACCCTATTATGGCCCAAAACAACCCAGTTTGGTGCTGCAAAGTGCAGTATGGCCTGTAATACTATTTAGAAACTACTTCTACCTCTTTCTGACACGTTTGCGCGTTGTATCCTGTCTAATTGCACTGTCCACAGCGTCTTTGGGAGGGCTCACCTCCTTCAGCGCGCACCTGCTTCTTTGCCTTCTTCCCATCACTACGCGCCCTAAACTCCTTTAGAGTTGTTAATTGCAGGCTATCCTTAACTGTTAGGGTCTCTTCTGCCTAAACTTGCTTTCTTTTATATAATTTTTGTTATATAGCTGCCTTATTAGTAGCTTAAAGCTAAGTAATCTCCTGTTATGCCAACACTAGCTTATGCGCAATTATTGCTGCCCCTTTTGCTACCTTCTTAAACGCCTTAACTATAGAGGTAGGCAAACTATCTATATGCCTCTGAATCCTTGTCTTTACAAGCGTTAATTGCGACCTAAGTTCAAGGGTGTTACTTAGGGTTTGCGACTGCCAGAGCTTGTTGTTAACAGGTAGTAGTGGTGATAGAGTGCGCAACTTCATATTAAGGGCTATTATAACCTGGTCTAGGTCAAATAGGACCAATCTAGCACCTTAGAACCCTCCCTAGATGTTCTTAGAAGTAATTGCAGCATTGTAGGCGCGTATAAAGCATGGCAGGAACTCTGTCTTTATAATGTAGTTAATCTAGTTATATATAAGTATTTTGGCTTAGCACCTATACGCCTTCTTTAAAGTAGCAAAACAACCTACATTAAGGGGCTGTGTAAGGTGTGATAAGTAAGGAGGCAAACAGAGAGCAATAATCTTGTTATCCTTACAGTATTGCTGGAATTTAAGAGAGTTGTGGCTCTTATAACTATTAATAATAAGCAAACAGTAGGTGCTAATAGTACGCTCCTTTGTATGCCTGTCAAAGTGCTTTAACTAGTTAAGACCAAGCTTGTTAGTAGTCCAGCTGTTATTAGAGACTCCAATAACCCAGTTGTAAGGCAGATCCTCTTCTTTGTACCAGGCAGAGAGGTAGTAGTAGGCTTTAAAGATAAGGAAGGCCAGAATAGCCTATCCTTTAGCATTAATGCTTACTATAGCTGTAGCCTACTCTTGGTTGCCTGGCTAGATAGCCTTTGGCCGACCCTGTCGTTCTGAAGCTGTAACAACTGCTCCTAGGGAGATCTGGCCTATTATAAAGCCTGTCTTGTTGAAGTTGTATGTGTCTTTATCCTAGATACTATACTTAGCTTTAATATTAGCTACTAGGCCAAACTAGCCCTGTAGAACCTCAGAATCCTTACAGAGGGCTCTCTTGTAGTCGTACTTGCAATTAAACTTGACTTTAAGCTCTAGGTGTTGCTTAACAAACGTACTAGGCCAGTTTACGCTAATAGGGCCTAGATTGCGCTTAGCGCGCAAAGAATTGGCTATAGTAGCTATATCTAAGAGCTAAGGAGAAAATCCTTACGCATCTAGCTCAAGAACATGCTTAATAATTACCTCCTCCTTATTATTATCTAGCTTCTGTAAGTTAGCTATAGAATCTGCGTGTAAAGGTCGTCCTGTGTGTCAGTTGCTTATTGTCTTTTGAGGGACCCTGTAGATAGCTGCAGCGCGTTGCTAAGAGAGATTCGCGTCTTGTTTAAGAGCCTGGAGCGCAAGCTGTATCTGAGCTTCCTTTAACGCGTCTAAATGGTGTTGTTAAGAAGACATTGGTGTAGGAGGAGAAGTTTGGTGGGGGCTTGGCAAAAGTGAGCGGCTCGCCTGTTGAGCGGCTCGCCTGTGGGGTACGTTACAGGTTCTTGTTTAACTGTGCAACTATTTTAGATCTAAGCTAAAAGCTTACTATATATAAGGTAATTTTATTATAGTAGTTTATTATATACTATTACTAACTACGTTATAAGAATAATACCTAGGAAGTTTAAGATAAGTATATATACTAAGAGCAATTCTTATAATACCTAGATTATTATAATAACAATAATTTAGGTTACTCTACATAAGTACTTTATAACCCTATTCAATAGTTAGTAGAAGATAATTAGTTCTAAAAACCCGCAATATTAGTCTAGTAACCTAATAGGAGCTTCTTATCCTACAGTTAGAGTTTAAACCTATCTAATAATAATAAGGAGGTAGCTTACACCCGCTAAGAAGGAGAGGCCTATCTTAGTACCCCTTGCATACAACAGGGAGATAGATTTAATCTACTAGACTAGTAGAAGGTTAACGCTGCAACTTATCTATAACTTACTTGTGTAGTAAAAGATATACTTACAGTACTAATAACAGAAGTTAGAGTTAAATAGGTATTTAACATAGCTAAGGATGTAATTAGGGACTAACAGTATAGGTTATCTGCTACTATAATACACTAGATTATAATTCTAAAGGATTCTTTTACTTTAGCACAGATATAAGAAGGGGAGGAGGCAGCTTTAGATAAGCTAGATAATCTCTTTAAGCTACTAGCTTGTCCTAGTCTAGAAACAGAGGTTATAGAAGAAGAGCAACACAGTAGTAGTACTAAAGAAACTAGTCTATTAACTCTATCTTAGCAAGAACAGTAGCTGCAAAAGAGAGCAAGGCTACTACAGTATTAGGATACATAGTTCTGTAATAAATAGCTGTTATAAATAGAGAAAATCCTAGAATTCTATCCTCTATTTAAATCTTTTAAAATTAAGTTCTTTATGTATATAGCATTTCTAAGTAGTATACTATTAAGTATGTTGTCTGTAGTATTATAGAAGATTAGGTAACTTTAACCTACCCTACCCTACCCCTACCTAACCCCTACCCAACCCCTACCCCTACCCCTGGTCCGTGCGGACCGTACCCTACCCCTACCCCACGCTAGAGGTACCCCTACCCCACGCTAGAGGTACCCCTACCCTACCCCTACCCAACATCTGTGCAGACCCTACCCTACCCCTACCCTATATGGACCCTACCCCTACCCTACCCCTACCTAACGTCCGTGCGGACTGTACCCAACCCCTACCCAACCCTAGGGTACCCCCTACCCTTTTGCCAGCGTAGTGCAGCGTAGGTCTTAGGCTTAGGAGGAGCAGGGCATTAATTTGCTTTGTAACCCTTAGTTCTGCAGTTAAAACACGTAAATGTATTAGTTGTAAAACTAGTCTCCTTAGGTTAACGCTAGCAGGTATCCTTGTTCTCTTAGCCTAGTGCAGGTTGCAGAACAGCAGGCGACCCTAGGGAGATAGTAGTAGTACTTTTGCAAGTGGCCTAACAGTTGCAAGGACTAAAACAATTCTGCCTATCTCCTAGGATATCCTTATTATTAACCTTAGAAGGAATATAAGTGTGGTTGCAGAAGAAGGTGTTAAGCTAGTTATAGTAGTTATATAGCCTAGATAGTAATTTGTTACAGGCTATATTAGCTATCTATTACTATACAAAATTAGGAAGTTTAGTCTACAGCCTATAGTAATGTGTTTCTAGTGTCTAGTTAAGCTGCTAAGCAAGATATTCTATCTTAGTGCAGAAGACTAAAAACGCTATAGCAATATTAGTAATTTCTAGGCTAGGGTATTGTAGGAATATAAATAGGTTAAAGGCTTATTTAGCTAAACTATAGATATCCTTATCTCTATAAACTTCCTATAGATAATAGATGTAATCTATAAGGTTAGAGTAGCAGCAGGTAAAACTAGAGGGATCCTGTAGAAGAGTATAGGCGGGTTCTTTAGTGTAGATTAAGAAGAAATTAGCCTAGTCTATAGGATATTAATAGTTCTAACTATTAGCGCGTATAAAGTGTAAGCAGTTAAACAACTAATTATTAAAGTTATCTTTAGGGCTTATAAAATAGGACAGTTTCTTTATAGCCTTATCTAGTTTGTTATTATACTAGTCTAAGGACTAAAGGAATTAATAAGCGCTAGCTAGAGTAGAAGTTAGGGTAACTAGGGTAGTGCTCCCTAGTAGTGTGTATGTAGAAGGCGCTTTAACCTATATTAGGAGGGTATAGAATTAGTCTATTATAGCAGGTATATTATTATAAAGCTATAACTATAATAGTATGCTAGTATAGGTGCCTACTAAGCCTAGTATTTTAGGCTTAGGGATATTAGAAGACTGCTAAGCTAAGCAGAGGAGGTGTCTAAAGCAGGAGGGGGGTTAGTTAGTAGTGTTATTAGCCTAGCCTCCCAGATATTCCTGTGCTAAGCCTTAATTAGCTTTTAGCTTAAGCTGTTAGTAATACTAAGTAAGTTAAGTAGATTACTGTTAATGCTAAGTAAACTTAGCTTGCAAGTTGTTTAGTTAAGAGGCTGTCTAATTATTACAGTTAATTAGTTAGGAGTAAAAGTGCTTAGCCTAATCTAGCTTAAGTTACTTATTATTTAGTTGCTAGGATAGCGCGTGTAGACTGCTATTAACCTTACTAAGAAGTCTTAGGAGGAAGGTAGAGAGTATAGAGTATTATCTGTAGGTAAGGTGTATAAAATACCTATCTAGATAGTTATTAGACAGTAGAGGCAGCCCTAGATTCTAAATAAGAGGATTAAGGGACTAGAAGTTAAAATCTATAAGCAGTGCAATAAGGAACTCTAAAGGTTAGTTAACTAGGCTAAAGTATTTAACTAGTAAGTGTTTAATAATAGTAGTAGGGAGGTGCTAAAACTGTTAGGAGAGACTGTTGTTTAAAGGGACCTAGGAGGATATAGCGCGTAAAGAGTCCTTATAGCAAAACTATAGAGCTAGGGTAAAGGTATCCTACTAGCTAGTATAAGTAGATTCTTCCTATAGCCCTAGAGTAGCGCTAGTAAGTTTCTATAGGAAAGCCTGTCCCTAAGGGGAGTAGGGAGTAGGCTAGTAGATTTCTGTAACAGTATCCTCTGTTTTAACAGTAGCTAACTTATCTTTCTATATCTAAGACTTTAGTTAATTAGTAGATAAAGTAGATAGGCTGCTACGTGTAATAAAAGTTCCTAAGGTAGCAGCTTTCTTATATATCTTGTAGCTAAAGTCTTATATATAATTAAAAATAGCACTACTACCCTAATAATTAAAGGACTTAGGATCTATAGGGGTTTCTAGGTAGCGTAGGTAAGACTTATTATAAGAAGTCTTCTTTATAGAAGTAGAAGAAGGCTAGAAAGGTAGTATAGAGTTAGGCTTAATATTATCCTTATTAGTTAGTAATATAGCTATAATATATAAAGATGTTAGTAGAAGTTAAAGGGTTATATCTGTAAAGGTAAGTGTAGTAGTAGTAGGTAGTTAGAGGAGAAGTAGAGCACCTAGTGCCTTTAAGTAGTAGTAGGGCCTAGATATTTAGTAGTAAAAGTACTATATGTAAGTAAAAGACAAATTCTAGTAAAAGAGCTGTGTGTTAGTAAAAGATAAAGAAGTAAGTATTTCTTAAAATAAAAGGGTAGGGGATACTTAGGGGTGCTAGACCTCTTAGAAGGCGCTAGTAGATTAAAAAAAATAGGTACTAGACTACTTAAAAGGTGCTAAAGGGAGGCGCTAGACTACTTAAAAGGCGCTAGTTAGTTAGGGGGTAAAACAAAAGGCTAGTACTCTAAAGCCTAAAAAAAGTAACAATTTAGCCTACTAAATATTAAAGATAGGTAATCTGTACTTAGAAGACACGTAGGGGAGGCTAATTTGTACTTAAAAACAGGCACTTACTACCTACGCTAGTTAGGAGTAGAGACTAAGAAAAGAACTCTAAATAGGGCTAATACTTAGTAAAGAGATAGCTTACTAGACTAAAACTTTAGTGTAACCTTAAGCAGTAGTAGCTAACTACTAGCTTAACAAAGGTAGAAGCCTAAGAGAAAGCTAAATTTTTTAGCTGTTAGGTCTGCTATTATATAAGGCAGACTTTATAAGTATAAAAGTAGTAATCTAGTAAACTAATAGATTTAAAAGAGGAGTAAATAAAATAGCAGACTGCGAGCTACAAGAGGGCAGAGAGAGAGGCCTACTTATAGTAGTAAGGCCTGTGCTCTCTGCAAGTAAAAGTAAAGGCAAGTGAAGGAAGGTTCTACTAGGTTTGATGGAATCTGCTAGTAGGTTGTGACACATACTAGTAGGTTACCATCTTACCTTAGCAGAAGTCCTGACACTACCTATCCTCCCACAGGATGACCCAAACTATACAGTCATCGGCATGCACGACGCACAAGTGAAAATAACGATTCTGGCGTTGGATGCTGTATCCTCTGGTTTTGGTGATGGATGTGCATCCTAGCCATCCTCCAGACTTCTGATTTTGCGGGTGAAGGCGAAGAGGGGTTCTCTCCCCGTCCCTTCGCATCTGTACTTTCCATCTGTGGGTCGCGTGTCTGATCGTAGTGGTGCTGCATGGGCTGTTATTGAAGAGAGACGGTGGCGAGAGTGAGCTGTTGACGAGGACTCGTGCGATCGAATGCATCCAAGCTGGGGAGATCACGCTGTTCGTGTCAAGAACTCTTCTCTGGAGTCTGCTTTTCTTTGGACGCTGAGAGCTGACACTTCGACGACGTGCTTGCTTCGATGATGGCGCTTGGGATGCTGGATACTGTGGGGTTTTTGTTCGGGATAGAGCCTGGTGTGGCGCAGGTGTACACGCGCAAGGAACAGGAAATCGCAATATTCGGCAGTGAGGCAGTGTTAGGCACATGGTTCTTGCGATACTGCTGGTTTGATTGATGGATTTGGTCAAGATTTTGCAAGCTGTCGTAGCTTGGTTGATTCGCTGACATCAATTCTATGCTCTGTGCAGACGTCCGGACCACAGATCTATGGTCTGGGCACGAGCGAACTATAACGTGTTAGTACAGAGGTCAGTGTGGGTCAACAACCAAGTTTGAACTGACCTTTGTCTTGTATACTAGTTTCCAGATGATGATAGGAACGATGAAGATGGGTATGCCGACATAAGACGCGATGAAATCAGCTGTGCTCCAATTGCCTTTGAGGAAGACGGGGAAGCCCGTGATGAGTGTAATAATCGTAGCACCAATGAATCCATACCAAGCGGTGAATGGTTGGAACGGGCTCTTCCAAGGCAAACTGTCCCGGCTGAGGTTCTGCGCCTTCATCGCAGCGTGGAAACGGATGTAACAAAAACAAAGCGTTGCCCAGGCGATCAGTCCAGCAACGGTACTCAGACTCATCAGCCAACTGAAAGCCTGCGCTGCACCACCCGTGCCCAGACTCAGATATGCGAGGGGTCCGAAAATCCAGGCAGCGAAGACTGCCACGTAAGGTACACCGTTCTTCCAGGTACGACCAAAGAACTGAGGCAGCTGGTGATCTGTAGTCATAGCTAGGATGATACGAGACCCGACCCAGCAATACGAATTGCCCGCAGACCAGGCGGAGATGAGAATACATGCGTTTACGATCGAGGGAAGAGCGGTAATGCCAGCTTGCTTGATGGCGATGACCCAGGGCGAAGAGTTTGCGTTTCCACTGCCCGAGACAAGACCGGGGTTTGTGGGATCCACAATGATTCCGATGAGCAGGGCACCCAGAACGTAGAAGAGTGCAATGCGGTATGTGACGTTGGTCGCTGACCGGGGGATGGCTTTGTGAGGGTTGATGCTCTCGGCAGCTGTAATCACTACAACTTCGACACCGATGAACGAGAACGAGGCGTTGACAAACGCAGCCAGGAATCCTAAGAAGTGACCTGTGGGTCCTGTAATGCCGTTGTAATCGACCCAAGCTCCAGGGGAGTGCCAGTACCGGAAGCCGATGGTCTCACCATTTGGCGCGCCGCCAGATGTGATGACGATGGAGGCAACGACAAGGCCGAGGAAGCAAGCTACTTTGATAGCTCCTGCCACAACCTCAGATTCACCGAACCAACGGACGCTTAATAGGTTAATGCCGAGAATCAAGACCAGACTTATGGTGATAACGACGGCGGGGGTCAGATCGGTCCAGTATCCTACAAGAATGGCTGATGCTGAGCACTCGGCTGCGATTGAGATAGTATAACAATATCCGTAACTGATGGCCAAGGAGAAACCGACAGCTGGGTCGATGAAACGGCTAGCAAAGTGAGGGAATGAGCCAGCTGTGGGTATCTAGGAGCAAATAAGTAATTCTTCTCGATTGAAGACCACAAGACACTTACCACAGTAGCCAGTTCAGCAACGCTCTGCATAACACACCACAAGACACTTCCAACGATGATGTATGCAAGCAAGAGGCCTGCTGGGCCGGCGTTTGCATACGCAGATCCGGTTCCAATAAAGAGACCTGTTCCGATTCCAGAACAGAAGCCTATCATGGTGACATGATAATTCTGTAAACGACGCTGGGTAGCGCCATGGCCACCAACGTTGAGCTGAGGCTCAAGTATGGGCTTGTGATCAGGAGAAAACTGGTCGGAATGGGCTGAGTGCTCGATATCCAGATCGTGGTCCAACATGGCAGCGAGCGGGGACTCCGGGAAAGTATTGGCGGCAAGACAAGTTACGAAAAGTCGTAAGCTACGCGAGGCCCTCTTCTTCTATGGAAAGCACTTGCGACTTGTTCCGTTTATCGGGGAAGTCTCTTCTCAACAAGAAGAGCACGTCATTTTGTACTCGTAAGCCTGGACCACGACGCGGATCTTCTTGTACCTCACAAAATCCGAGCTTCGCAGGGCTGAACACCTGATGATCTCGGGTAGAGGCGAGGGTGTGTAATGACCTTGAATACAGTGTACGATACCTCTCGGCAAACTGACACACGCAAGCCTTCGAGATACACCTCGTCAACCAGCAAAGGTCGATTCTGTTACGACATAACGTCTGACGGGGTGTTCGCAGTGAACGATCTCGGCGTTACTCGTGTGATTTTCTCACACCAACAAAGAGATTTCTGCACTATTTGATGACGCGCTAGCCTGTTTAGTCTTACTTTGGTCTCTTGTAAGTTTCGCTTGCGTAAAGTTCGCAAGTTACAACCAGGAGGCAAAATTTCGAGCTCTTGCGCAATTCGAGCATGTAGAAAGCGCATTCGTGTTATAAGACTTGTGCAGAAGAAGCCCAGGAACAACTGCCTGGTCATGCATCACAGGGACAGCAAATACCAGCAATCAAAGCATCGCGAGCATAACGATGCATTTGTGTTTGACCAATCAGCTTGAACGATTGTAGCAGCGCATTAGGACCGTTGCGCGTCAATAGTTACAAAGTGTTCTGTTTGTGGCAGTATTTGAAGATGAGCACCTGAACCTTGGACGTAAATAAGATACTGACATAGGCTGGCGTCAGCTTCCTGTAGACTCCGAGCTCGTCCACTTCAGTACCGCGGCCTTGAGTTCGCGTAGAGTCACGAGTGGGCCGATACAGTCGTTCATTCCAGCGTCCCAGCACCTGTCTCTTTCGCGCTGTAATGCGCTTGCTGTTAGCGCAACAATAGGTAGTGCGCGTGTCTGTTTATCAAACATCTCAACGTCTTTGCGGATTCTGCTTGTCGCTTCGTAGCCATCAACAACTGGCATCATGCAGTCCACAAACACCATGTCTGGGCAGGGCTTTCCAGAAGTTCTGCAGAGGTAGTCCAGGGCTTCTTGTCCGTCGCGAGCAAGCGCTACCTTGTAATCAAACTTTTGCATAATGCGAGAATTGACTTTACGATTAATGGCGTTGTCATCAGCAATGAGGATTAGAAGTTTGGGACTTGTTACTTTTAAACTCCCTCTGTTAGGGCGTTATGCTTGTGGTAAGACTTGTCCGAGACGCTGGGTTAGCATTGTGGCCTCTTGAGGAAGTTCGATTCCCAGTCGGTGGGGGAGCTGCACTGATGGCTGTCGAGAATCTCTGGTCGTTCTGTAAGGACTGAACGATATGTTGCAAGTTACAATTGTGCCTTTAGCTGCGGTGGACGTCAACGAAATTTGGCCCCCCATCAATCTGACAAGCTCTCTGCAGATTGTGAACCCTAAGCCTGTGCCGCCACAGATCTTGGTGGAAGGATCTGCTTGACTGAAAGGCTCAAACAACTCATCAACAGCCTCTTCACTGATGCCGATGCCTGTGTCGTGATATACAAATTGCACGCTCATATTTGGACAACTTCTATCAAGAACGCGATTAGCTTCGAGACTGACGTGTCCGCTTGAGCAGGTTCGTCTAAATTTGGCGCACGCGATTTGGGTCTCCGAGCAGCAAGTCGTCAGGTCCAGCATCACAATCCCACTTCAATCTTAGCTTCTTCTCGTCTCTCTGAAGTTGCAACGGCACAGGTGTATCGCGGATCACTTGACTCAGTGAGAGTGTTATCGACTCAGTTCTCCTCTTTCCAGAATCCAGTTTGCTCAAATCCAGAATTTCGTTGACCAGGTGCAACAGAAATTGTGCAGTTTTGTGTATATCATTGGATAGTACTCTCTGTTCCTGCTCGAGCTTGCAATTCATGAGGCGTTCACTGAGCCCGACGATGCCCAATATTTGCGTCCGGATTTCGTGTGACCATTTCAACGTCGAGTCAGCTTCGTGATCAGGCACACCACACGAACCTACTTACATTGGCCAAAAATACGCCTTTCAGGTCGTCTGCCTCGTTTCCGGCTTTCTCGTTCGCAGTCAGCTTTTCGTTCTCTAGAATATACACTGCCTGATTCCTTCACATCGCTAACTTCAAAAGTCAAGGCCAAGGCAGCTCACACGCGCAGTCAACCGCCTATATACGCATCCATCACACTATCTGCCTCATTGGTACTAGTACGATTATTTGGCTTACTGTGATTGGCAAAGACCCTCCCGTATCACACCGTACACGAGCTGATGAGAACTACAAGCTTATGCTTAGGTACAGTTAAAGCTTGATCACATCACCTCAAATCTCAAAGCCTCAAATGGCGACAATTGGAATGTATCTCAAATCCTGAGATCACCAGAACACTGTCTCCTCCACCATGGTCTTCCATTACGAGTGGACGATACCATCCGAGGCTCTTCGAGCTCAAGCAGTCACGAATACTCGACATTTCAAACGGTCAACCGGCCTTGGTCTCGCATTTGGTCTCAGCACTGGTTTTGGTGTCTTCACTATCGTGTTACTTTTTCTACTCATATGGTGTCTGCGGCGAAGACACAAAAAGCGCAAAGAGTTGGGAATCACACGGAAGACTCACGATGAGACAGGCCTTTATTGCACCTGTCAGCTTTGCTCGGGATGCAAAATGAAACGAGGTGGCGGGTACGAGGGTCAGGCATGCTGGAATTGTAAGGAGCAATGCACCGGGAATTGATAATGGACATGGTGCTGCGTTGTATTTGGTTGACTAGAAGTTACATTTCGAGGGCCACGGAAGGACAAGGATGGCTTTTGACTATTCAGCAGCGATACACAGCGACATTATAACCCCAAGCCATTGGACATACCAGTTCCTTGCCTCAGCCGTTTTTCCAGTACCTGCTGGCGCGAACACGATTTTTCCAATCGGAGTTGAGGTTCTGAATACTAGCATTCTGCACCTTGACCGCCCTTAATCTGTTTGGCACATCTTCAGCTTGAGCACAGATAACGGTGTTGTGCCCTAACTATGGTGACATAAACCAGCATGCTCAGCATGAAAAACTTACGAACTTCGTCTTTTCACAGAGGCTCGTTGCCACGCTGGGCTATTGGAGGGACATCAAACCCGCAAAAACGTTCGAAGGGGAAAGTTGCATTTTTTGTTTTTTGCTTTAGCGGTGCTTTCTGTTCGCAATATTGTTTTGTACAGTTTGGTCACTGCCTTCCACATCTTAAATAGCGGAAATGATATGCTTGAGCCTGTCCTTTCTTTGCCGTACAGATTGTATGCCTCGCCAATAGTACTCAAAGGCTTCAGATTGTAGACCAGATTGACGGCGTCCGACACGTCTGCATCAACAATGAAGATGTCCTCTGAGTCTTGCGCAATGAGCAAAACGTCTTGCGACAAAGCGCCTCATGAGACTACCCTGTTTGCGAGACCTGCGTATAGGCCGTTGTCAAGATAGTGGAAACGGACCTGCTATCGACAATTGTGTCGATCTCAACGCTGTTTCCGGGGCTCATACGCTCATACCCCGTCTAACTCCGGCTTTTAAAGGCCTCCAGCTCTGATTGCAGACCACCTGGACTTCGAGACTAATTGATTTTATGTTTCTAGCTAGTTTCTCTTCACTTTAGTATTATAGGTTCAAAGCCTACATTCGCGGGCATCCGAAAGCCCACACGATGTAGACAGAGTAGAGGAGACAAGACTAGTGGAGATAGATTAGAAAAGACAACACAAACACATAAGACAATTAAGCCACTAAGAAAGGAATTAAACGAGCTTTAGAAGACTTTTAGGTTTAGTTGTGTAGTTAAGACGCTTTAGCGAACCCAGTACAGAAACTTACCGAGGGTCTTTCTTCGATAAGTAGAGCAAGCCGCCACTCAATATGGAGCCAATACTTCCAGACGTTGCAGAGAAATAAGCGAAATTTTTAAAGAAAGGGACAGCACATCCTTTCCAGCAATCATTACAAGCTTTTGCATCATCGAATTCATCCGATCAGTTGATGCTAGTGTCCTGACTTTCCTCGTCAGAGCCATTGCTAGGGATCTCCATACGAGCACAGTATACTTATATTGGTGCAGTGCTGCATATCTCTTCAGTATGACAGTCACACAGCCGGTGTTTGGAGGTATCGCTGAGATCATTGGGAAAGTGACATGCACGCTTTCCGTCACAGTCATCTTCATAGTTGCAAGCATTGCATGTGCCGCAGCGAATAAAATCAGTTGGCTCATCTCAGCACGAGCGGTAAGGTAATATAATATCTCTCTGTACTTAACACCACCAAGAGGCCAGTGTTGATAATTTTGGAACTATAACTTCAAGGTCTAGGTTCCGGAGGAGCTGACATGGCGTTTAATATTGTTATTGTTCTAGACTACAGGTGATGGAGATATAGGGGATTGAAACTTGGCGTTGTACTAGTCCACGGTAAACAGGCCATCTGAGGTTTGCAAGGCTCACGTACGAAAAATATCAGTATCTCTGGAGCATGAAGGCCTAATCACAAATATATACCAATCAAAGCGTCGTCATCTTAGTGATATCATTTTGCTGGTAGCTTGAACAAAACCCCAAGGGGGACTTCCAACTCCATATCATCACAAAAATTGATCATAGCAGAACGGATCCGATTTGATGCAATGCGTAACGATCAGAACACTGTGTTGATGTTATGGGAGTAAAAACTGATGTTGGTGTTGCACATGTGATGCAGCTGTGACGTAACCGTATGCGATCTCTATCTTGAACGTCATGGATAGCCTATTTAATCTCAGCAGGCAACACGCGCCTTTAAAAGTTGATCCCAAAAGCTATCAAACTTCCCAAAAACACTCCAGTCCCACACAACCAAGATGCAATCAGTGCTAGGCAAAGTCATTGGCCCCAAGGAGGTCCACCCCGAGAACCTTGACGGTCGCGTCGCAGTCGTGACTGGTGGCGCACTCGGTATCGGGTACATCGTCTTGAAACCTTGGGAATCACTTTTTGAACTGACAAGAACGCAGGTATGAAGTCAGCCGCGCGCTAGCTCTTGCTGGCGTGAAAGTGATCATGGTAAACCGCAAAGAAGAGCAAGGAACCGATGCCATTGAAACAATCAGGAAGGAGAAGTCAGATGCTCAAGTCGAGTGGAAGCACTGCGATATGGGCAACTTGAACGAAGTCAAGAACGTTTTCACCGAGATTCGCAACTCGCTGGATCGCCTTGACTTCCTCGTGCTCTCAGCAGGTATCAACACCAACCAGTACGGCACAGATGCAGACGGCATTGACCGCCATTTTGGCGTCAACTGGCTCGGGCATTTCTATGTCTGCAACCAGCTGTGGCCGCTACTGCGCAAGACAGGCAAGCTGGGCGAGAAGCCAGCACCCAGGGTGGTGTTCGAGGCGAGTGAGATGCACCGCACTGCGCCGTCCAACGTGCACTTTGCCAGTCTGGATGAGCTCAACAATCCCGACATTGGGCCCACACAGTTGTACGGACGTACAAAGCTGGCTATGATCTTGGGCGCTAAGTACGGGCTGCGAGACCGCGTTATCAAGCCCAACAGCGATAACGTATACGCGTTGAGTGTGCACCCTGGCGCCGTAAGTCGAAAATGCTCGATGAAATACTAAGTGCGCGATACTGACGAATACATTAGGTCAACACAGCAATGCAACAGCAATGGAAAGACGCCTATCCAGGTATCACCGGCGTGCTCCTCACCAACGCCATGCTGACGATCGGGCGGTCTCCAGAACAAGGCTCTTACAGCGCGCTGTGGGCGTTGACAGATCCTTCGATTGAGGAGAAGGATCTCAACGGGTACTACTTCGCGGACCCCGGGCAGCCGGGCAAGGAGACAGCGCAGGCTAGTGACCCAGCACTGGGCGCCGCGCTCTGGGATCTGAGTACGCGTCTCGTGAAGGAGAAGGTTGGCGACGACGCACTACTGGACTGGAATGCGGAGGGAAAGAAGAACTAAGTACGCCGTGCGTACGTCTAGACGAGATCCCTCTAATGACCGAAAAACGGACACTCCACCCTCAATTCTTTACCTCATCCTGACTATGAAAAGCCCGAGCAACCGCGAGACTGACGACTGGGTAGCTCATAATGCGATCGTGCAAACCATGCTTCACAATCTGCTCGCGGACAACCCCTCCCTCCCCACGCCAGTCCATCTCCCATCCTCCCGCACCAAGTGGAACCCTCTCTACAACCTTTCTCCTTTCCAGGTCTTCAAACGTCACGGACGATTCGGTATCTAGCGTGGCGTTCACAGCATGCCAGAACAAGACATCTGAGTGCACCGTGGGGATATCGTAGTCGTCTTCGGCATGAATGAGGGTGATGTCGTACTTGCATGTGCGGCCTTGGATCCTAGTCGAATCCAGATGTCTGACGAGCGCAGCCAGTTTTTCCTGCGACGGCCACTTGCTGACGATGAAGTGATTTAGCAGCGTGAGCAGCCTAGGAAAGAGAGCTACGGGCGATAGTAGCGGAATTGTGCCGGCTACTTTATATGTCTTGGTCAACGAGGCTACGTCTGCAAAGGGCGCGACTAGCACGGTACCAGCGAAGAGCACAGGAGGTGATTGCGTAGCTAGGTGGTGCGTGAGGGATAGCGCTACGGCTGTTCCGATGGATTGCGCAAATACGACTATTCTCTCTGGAGGAACACCTGCTGTCTGTGTTGCAAAGTCGACAAGCGTAAGGGCGTCAGTCAGAAGCCCGGCTTCTGATGGCCACCCTGTACTTGTGCCGAAGCCGCGGTAGTCGATAACGAGCACATGGACATTTGTGGACGCTGCAGATAGCGCTCGATAGCTCTGTGGTCGCCAGCCCGAGCCCAATGTTCCTGCTGCCCCGTGGAGGTACACGACCAGCTGTGCCGTAGGGTCGTCTTTCAGCAGGTTGAACGACAGCCGTTTTTCGACATCTTCACATAGCCCTGTAGGCTCGTCGCGAAGCTCATCTTGATGCTGACGATACGTCTCCAATGGCAAAATGTGCCACGCATGCAGAGTCTCGCCATCGGGCGTCTTCAAGTGGAAAGGCGTGACTTGATTTCTTAGAAACCCCCATTGCTCGGGTACATTCACGTCTTGAAACCAAGTAAGCGTTACACGATGCAGGTAGATGACATGATCCTGCAGCGTTGGGATAGTGAGAAGCGAGATGAAGGCTGCGTAGATGCCAACAATACCGGCCAAGGTACCAAGAAGCGGTTTCAGCACGGCAGTCGCAGGTGCCATGGTTTTTGAAGATAACCACGTGTCAGGATGTGAATGAGGAAGTTGCTAGAAGCGAGAGCGGTTGATATGCATCTTTACTGCACGTGAAGGTGGGATGCACGCGATGGATCGCGTTTCGGACACCAGTGGTTGGCGCTTGGCGAACCAATCACAGGTCCATCAGCCTTTCCCCTGAGGCCGGTGCCATAGCGCTCCCGTATCGCCAATTTCGTTCCATGTTCTTCGCTTCGGCTCGCTGCCTGTTCTCGAAACGCTAACATTCGAAAGTCATGACTGTGAAGTCATGGAGAATTGAAATATTGAGAGAGAGCAGGTCAGTATACGACGTTGAAGTCTTTTCTCGCCGAACACCTCTTGAATTCCCTCTACTCCAGCGTATATTTACTTTGCGGTCAAGCTCTGATGATATACAGTGTGCCGCTCCTGAAACAATGTGGCTTGATGACATACATATGCATGTGCATCCTGGCGCTTGTTGGTGGTGTCCAGTGTTTGCGTCCAGGTAGAACAGTGTATGTAGGGACCTTTCCCGCACATCTGTCTTATCTGTGCGTATATCCCATCCCCGGGAAGGGTCTGGCATTTTCTCTCTGTATGCTGTCATCGTAATGAATGCCTCGTACGTACCTTTGTCTTCTTTCCTTGTCATTTGCGTGCTCCTCAGCAGGTCTCTTGCTTCGGCCGGTTCAGTCAATGCCTGTAGTTTCCAGTCGGACGAGCTGGCACGGAATGCATCATCAGCTCGAGTGACGGCCTGGGTCGAGCAGCCCAACTTCCGAGGCACCTTCGACATCCTCTGGACCTGTCTTGTAACGATTGGCATCAGCACATACACTATGTTGTGTCTGAATATCCCTGCACCAAAAGACACCTACCTGCAGCTGGTGGGTCGCCGGACGCTGTGGATGATTCTGGGGATCATGGGCCCTGAGTTCGTTCTTACATACGCTGCTGGGCAGTGGAGTAGAGCGAAGTGGTCAGTCAAAGCGTTCAAAGAGTCCGGGTACCACAAGTGGCACATGAGGCAGGCTTTCTTTGCTGATATGGGTGGTTTCGTCTTCCACCCGAGAGACGGCGATCCGTTTCCGCTCAATGCGACCCAACTACACTGGTTGATTCGCCATCAGTATGTTGACTTCCCAAGCGTAACAAAACGAGAGATTTGGGACAATTCAAAGCAAGACACCTTCGCAAAGGTAATCACCGCCTTTCAAGTCAGCTACCTCATCATTCAATGCGCCGCGCGGGCCGCTCAGGGGCTTACCATCACCACGCTCGAACTAAACGCCCTCGCCATTGTTGTCTGTTCACTAATGACATCATACGCCTGGCTTCATAAGCCTGCAGACGTCCACAGTCCCATTCATATACATTCACCAAAAACCCTCGACGAGATCAAAGGCAACCAAGACTGGGATCTGACGCCCCTAGACTTCGTCGACGAGAATGGCCCAGGATACTCCGTGAACATACAGCCGTTCATAAACATGCCCGTCATCCCGGCCGAACGGCCCATTCAGCGTATACCCAATGACCGCTTCCCTACGAACCCATACGGCATCCAAGAGTACCTCCTGTGCCTTGCCACGCTCCTCTTCAGCGGCATACACGTGGCGGGGTGGAACTTTGACTTCCCCACTGCAACCGAGCGCACGCTGTGGCGCATTTCATCGCTGCTGTTATTCGGCATCACGGCCGCGTTTTGGCTGTTCGAGACAATCGCGTCGTGGACCCGACTCGGGCGCTGGCGAATGGTCTGGCTGTACCTCTTCAACCGGGGCGGGCTTGAGAAGCACCGTGCTGGGCTGCGCAGGAAGGGGGCGTTGACTGTTGCGCGGAAGATGACGGAGATCCCTGTTCGTTGGGAGTTTGCGACCATCACGCCGCTGGCGATTGTGTATGGCATCGCGCGGCTGTACATGATCGCGGAGGCTGTTGCAGAGTTGAGGAATGTTAGTGCCACGGCTTATGTTAATGTCGAGTGGACCAACTTCATCCCTCATGTGTAAATGTGGTATGATAACGTATAAATGTAGTATGATAACGTAGTTAACATTGGTGGCTTCGATGTCGAGTCAGGATGGCAAGCCGGCAATATAAGTGATCGCTACCACGTCCTCTTATGTGCCGTCACCGCGCTCACTGAAGATAACATATGTCGTTTATTGACAAGGAATCCTGATGTGTACAGCGAGAATCGAGACATCGTGCCATCGTATTATGTCAACTACCCAATCACCAAATCTCAACCCCCAGTTCCACCCTGAGTCACAAAGGAACGACACGCAGAATTATTGATAGTGATGAATTCGAGGTGTAGTTCAGTGGTATCTTCATCCTTCCGTAACGGATAGTTCTGACCGACATCTCCCAAGAAACAAAGAACAAGGCAAACGACCCGCCACGCACCAAACACAAGTGAGCTCCAAGCCGTAGGTATTCAAAAAAGTGCAAAGACGCAGTGGACAACATCAAAAAACACGTATATTCAGAACGTCTGCTCCAGAACCCCATCGAGGGAGTCTGCGGGAGCTGGATGAGAAGAATCTCAAACCACCCGTGGACACGAGTAGCGCCCAGGAAATAGAGGGATGATATATAACACACAAAGCCCAAACCGCGTCAAACAAACAAACACACACACGAGGATCGAGAGCAACCCATCCCGTTACGGCTTGACACAAGCAACCATCAACCTCTCGTAATCGCCCCTGGTCTCGCCTTCGATTCGCTTGACCAGATCCTTGCCAAACTTCTTCCTGTACTCGTTGCTAACCGCGTTCATGAAGTTGCGATCCCAATGGCACCTGACGACGCGCTGAACGAGCAGGATGTCCTTTGTGCCTAGGCCGGCCATGCTCTCTTCCAAGCGGACGGCTTCGGCCAGCGGACGGTTGTGCGCGCGCGCTAGGAACAGAAGGAGCGCGTCTTGCATGTGGCCCGAGAAAGCGGATTTCAGTACGGCGGTGAGGTCTTTGTGGAAGCGCTGCTGGTACGACTGTGCGATGGCGCGCAGCTGGGCGTCGTTTTTCGAAGTCAGGATTTGACATACTTGGGCTGCATTCTTGCTGACCATATTGCCGATGCCGGCTTGCAGGTCTGTGACGGCTTGCTCGATTTCTTGGGGGATCACTGGGTGCGAGTCCTCGGCGCGTCTTGCGGCGGTGATCATCACGTACATTTGCTCGGTTCCAGCGCTCAGGTCGCCGCGGAGATCTGTCTCGAGGCTCTTTTTGAAAAGAACCTGGTATTGTTGCTTGATGGCGTTGATGTCTGCGTTGCTGCGGTTGATGAGGATGTCGTCTAGGATGGCTTCTTTGGTACCCATGCCCTTCATCGCGTTGAAGAGGTTGTGACAGTCGGACATTAGCGGGCCGCGGGCAATTTCTACCAGACCTTCTTTGAAGTAGCTGCTAGTCTCTTTCTCAAGATCGTTGACCATGTTCCTCTTAAGTCTCTGGTCGTACTGTGTGCGGATGGTGTTGATCTGGATGGGGTCCTTCTTCGAGAGCGTCAAAATCAATGCCTTTTCATCCGTCCCGAAACCCTTCATTGCCTTGCGGATAACTTCAACATCCCGAGATACATCGATGTTGGCGGTCTGCTGAGGCCCGTATCCAAGAGATGGCTGGTTCGGAGGTCCGTATTGTTGCTGCTGAGGAGGGGGCTGATATTGCCCTGGCGGGGGCGCACCATATTGTTGCTGCTGTGGGGGCGCTCCGTACTGTCCTTGCGGGGGTGGTGCTCCGTACTGCCCTGGTGGAGGCGGTGCGCCATACTGGCCTGGAGGTGGTGCGCCATACTGGCCTGGAGGTGGTGCCCCGTATTGGCCTGGAGGTGGAGCTCCATACTGTCCTTGCGGAGCAGGCGGCTGACCCCACTGCTGCTGCTGATGCTGCTGAGGTGGGGGAGCGCCGTACTGGCCTTGAGGTGGCGCGCCATACTGATTAGGTGGCGGCGCGCCGTACTGGCCAGGAGGTGGCTGACCCCATTGCTGCTGTGGTGGGGGAGCGCCGTACTGACCCTGGGGTGGATATTGTTGATTCTGCATTGGTGGTTGCCCGTAGCCTTGTGGGGGACCTTGCTGATACTGTGGCTGCTGGCCGTAGGGTTCTGGCAAGTATTAATACAAGTCGGTCTGACTGCCAAGTTGCGGCACAGCCGATCTGTACACAGAAACAGATGCACAGCCCGAGAGAGGGTCTGACTTACGGCCTTGATAGGGCGGTTGCCCGTAGCCACCCGGTGGTTGGTTGTACGCCATAGCTGTGCTGCAAGTGCTCTAGTTGGCCTCTGGAATGCGTAAGCGCTACGGAGTGTGCTTGAGCGCACAGTTTCGGGAGACAGACACGGAAGAGCAGCCAGAGAAGATGTGGCCTTTGAAGCGGCCCTGGATAAGTGTAAGATCCTGTGGGGGTTGGCGCAACCAGAGATGACGAGGGGCTGTGTGGAAATGTTTGCGCCTGTTGTTGCTCAGCCCCGCGGTAGTGGGGTGAAGAAATGACGACAACCCGTCAACAAAGCCACAAAACAGCCAATGCTGCCCAGCAATTAGTCGTCGTTCTCGGCTGGGCTGTCCGGCGCTTCTCCCTGACTCGATAGCTTTCATGGTTCGCAGGTCAGGCGCGCAGCACTATCGCTGCCTAAACTAATCGCAAGCACATGGCAAGCGTTAGCGCGTAAGGCTGTGCGCGATCAGTGGACAACGCCAAGGTACACGCGCCACAATCACGGACGAAACGCCGTCTTGCTGGATGCAGTCTATGGTGGAGGATAATTACAACGTTACAACCATCAAGATATCAGAATGCTCTTCTCCAGATACACATAGCATCCACATCGAGACCGAAGCTTTACATGTGTGCATGCTCTACCAAAATCCCTATATCAGAGTACAAATTGGGTATCGACAGAACCAGATTCCAGGCGAGCCAGCGCCGATATGCTCCTAATATCTTATCAACATTAACATCAGTGATTCTCCCCATGCTCAGCAACTGATGATCAACGACGCTCGCCATTCAGCTTCATCCCTCCCTTTCTCACCAAACTCATCAAACTTCCTCCGAGTGTGGGCCTCCTCTCGAGATCCCTGTTCTTGTGATACTTGCTGACCTCTTTCTTGTCCCAATCTCCGTATTCCTTTACCGGCATTGGATCAGGATACACAGAAGCCTGGCCCTCGTTCCCGTTGCCGTAATTGTATCGGTCGTCGTAATTGCCGTAACCGATTTGTGAATGTTGTGGGGGATAGTCGTGGTAGGCGTGTGCCGACTGGTAGGAGCGTGCCGATTCATAGCTTTGACGGGGATCGTAGCCGTAGGCAGAGGAGGATGAGCGGCGACGGCGGTGGTGGTGGTGCGTGGGCGAGCCCGACATCACAGCTGGCTGGGATGGAGGAGAATACTGGTAATTCTCCGGAATCGGTTGCTGTTGCAGGATAGGCGCAAGGTGCTGCACTGGGTACGAGTTTGAGTATGGACTCGAGGGGGGAGGATACAAAGGAGAAGTGCCGTGACCATGAGTGTAACCCGAGGATCGTCGTCTGTTTGATGTCGGAATGGCAATGGGATTGGATGTGGATGGTGGTTGCTGGTACGGCGCCGTGGGTGGTTGGGGAAAATAACTGCCCTGTTGTTGCTGTGGGTATGACGCCGAGGCTGGAGTTGTTGGATAGGGAGGGTTCGATTGCGAGCGTGCCCGTTGCTGCTGCGATGCCGGTTGAAAACCGGGGTGCAGGTGTCCCGAATGGGCCGAGCCATAGGAAGACATGGTGAAGTCCTCTGGATAGAAGAGGCGGTATGCTATTAGGAGGTCCGTTTTGGCGACTTGGGCGATCGAGTTCTCTGTGATGTATAGTAATCCTTGGGTCTTGGCCACGAAGGCAGATCCTGTTTTCGAGCTGGATGTCGTATGCGGCTGGTCCTGATGTGAACCGTCTTGCAGATTGCGCTTTTCAACCGAAATGCTGGGTCCTGCTTCAGAACAGGTAAGTGTCAATGGTGCTGAATGCAATTGATCCTGCAGCGTCTGAACGCCTGAACATATATCTTTCACTTCCATGATCGGAGACTCATCACGAGGATATGCTTGCTCAGCCCTGCCAGGCTAACCGACAGATACACCGGTGAACCAAAGAATCAGCCCAATTGTAAAGCAGCGCAGGAGCTTGAACCCCAGGTTTGGCCGCTCAGCGACTGAGCTGACCGTTGAGTCGCTGCCTCTCCGCCGGTCAACGATGCAAGGCGCGGGAGAGGGCAAAAAGGGCAAGCATCTGGCACAGGGCTAAGGCCGATGATGTCAGTTGCTGGGCGGTTTGGCGCAAGCGAACGCTGGGTGCCTGACTAGCGTGCATTAGGTGGTGTGGAGGGCTGACATCTCGTTGGTGGACACGATGATGGGATGTCGATCGCAACCCTATTACTCGACTGTGGAAACACAAAGTTGCAGACATGTGCGGGGTGAAGCTAGGAGAGGTGACCCGGTGAGCATTGCACTGGCGCTGAGTAAGACGTGCAATCGAGCCGGAACGGGTCTGGAAAAAAGACATTGTGACATGTATGGATGAGTTTATTAGGTGTTCTGATGTACGCTATGACTCGCTCGCTGTAATCCGCATCATCTATGGTTGTACAAGTAAACGAACATTTGAACGCCGCGCCTGCTGATGCCGTGCATGCCGAAGAAGAGAAAGTCGTCGCGAACTCGAACTTCAGCGCTTGAAGTGTCCGTTCGGAGCGTGCAGTAAGAATAGAGCCCTGTGTGTCGATCCTCGGCTCTCGATGTCCTGTATATAGTCCTAGCAATCGCGAGCTGGAGCAGAGTAGTCTGGTCGTTTTGACTAGCTTTGCTTTAGGCACTCGCAAGTCTCTGGTGCTCAGAGCGTGTAGCTCCTAGACTTGCGCTTCACAGCGCTGATGGAAAGCACCGCCTGTGACGGTGGGCGAGTATGAAAAGAGTACGCCGATGCGTCGTGGACTGCTCAGCCGTAGATCTCGCCAATGTGGCGCTCGCTTTCGGGCTTCCAGGTGCCTGAAGGAAAGTCAGTTTGGGTCACAAGAATGCTTCAAGCTCAGACCTGTCGGCCAGGTACAAAGCCACACAGCCGTAAGATTGCACCAAGGCACAAATGCATGGGCCTTGCATTACAGAAGAAGAAAACTATCGCTTACCTTCGAAAGCGTGCTTTACAAACGCCATTGGGTCGTCGTCCTCGCCGGCACCCATCGTCTTGATGCCAGGGCTGAAGCTGGTGATGGGCAGGACGATGACGTCGCCCACCTTCTTGGGAGCTTTCATGCCGGTGAAGTGTTCCCAGGTGATGTTGCCTTTGCTGGAGCTCATGTCGAAGTAATCAGGATCGTTGAAGAAGCCGAAGATGGAGTCTGTCCAGCGCGCAGGGCCGGTGAACTCGATGATGCCCCTGTGGTCCTTGGTGAGCTTGCCCTCGGCCTTGCGCTTGAGCGTCTCGTAGGTGATGTTGGCGACGACCTCGACGAGGATGGGGTGGCCCGGCTTCGCCTGCATGGTCCACTGGCAGAACTGGATGCGGCGCGAGTACCACTGGGCCCAGTCTGGACGGTCTGGATCGGCCTCGATGCCAATGACCATGCCGTAGGAGTTGGTGGGCACGTCCGAGGGGACCCAGTCGGCGGCGCTCTTGAGGGCCGAGGTGTCAATGTCCGAGTAGATACCGCCACGCGCGAGCAGAATGAGGTAGCGGAAGAAGTCGGCCTTGAGGACGGGGAGCGGCAGGGCGTTGTAGGCCTCGAGAACGTCGGGCACTGAGGCGTAGAGGTGGCGGATGAGGTGGACGGCGACGTTGTCAGTGATGACCTCGTGGACGAAGTTGGGGTGGTGGATGGACCAGCTGGCCTCAGCCTCGCGGAACGAGTCGCTGAACTCGCCCTGAGCGGGCGTGTACTTCCACGTCTGCCAGATGTAGGCGGGGAACTTTGCGTCGATGTCGTAGGGGAACTGGTACTCAAGCTGCTGCTTGAGGGGGCGCGACTTGAGCTCGTCAAGGCTGAGCTGCTCCTTGGGCTTCTTGACGGGCGGCTCGGGCGCGTTGAAGACCTTGTCTGTCTTGTCGGCTTGCTTCTTGGCTGCTTCGGCCTTTGCGGCTGCTTCCTTGGGGTTGACCCACGGGCTGGGCTTGGGCAGGTCGTGGGCGTTTCTGAACGTGGGCGACTTGTCGCTCGTGTGGTGCGACTTGAAGAGGAAGAACAGCGTCAGACACGCGAGCGATAGCACGAGCGCCTTTTTGAACGTGAGCATGGTGGGTGGCGATGATGATGGCGGTGGTCGTAGTGGGGGTGGGGGTGGTGGTGGCCGTGGTGGTGGCCGTGGTGGTGGTGATGGGTCTGTATGTAGGTGCAACACTGGAGAGCGCTCGACGTGGAGAAAACAACAGGTACGACGAGTGCGACAAGACCAAGTGAGCGCGTCGGTCGAGGCGTGGCTGCTCGGGGGATAGTCGAAATGTTGGACTTATCGGTCGCCGCTTCTTCTGGCTTACCCGGACAGTCCAAGCTGCTTCCGGCAATTGCGAGTGGAGGAAGGCGAATCGCAGCAGGCACACACTCAGAGGTGCTTGTGGGACATGGAGAGAGTCAGAAGACGCAGTGCAGGCAAGACAGAAGCGCAGACGAGGGGGGTTTTGTTGGGCATACGCTGCGTCCGCTTTTCTCAAGGGCAGCTTCTGGCAGGCAGGGGCTGTTTCACACGTCCGGCCGCGCTAGCTGCTGCAATGCCGCGCCGCCGATCGGAGCGTGCCTGTCTGTCTGTGCCTGCTGTGTATTTGCCCTTAGTAGGCTGGTGGGCTGTGCGCCTCTCCTCGCTCTCCTCGCTCTCCTCGCTGCTGCTGACGCTGCCCATGCGACTGGCCATCAGCAAGGGAGCCTGAACTCGGCGCTGCCTCTATCCTCCCTTTCGTCCACATCCACACCCACACACAGCTCGGGCCTGGCGTGGAGAGACGAGAGAGAGGGCCGCTGACACGTCTCAGCTAAGCGTGGCAGGAATTTGGCTCGTCCTTTGTCCACGTCGGGCCTAGCGTCTGGAGCTCTCAGGTTCCGCCACGCGTTCACCTCCATCAATCCCCGGCACCGATGGCTGCACGGTAACTAGAATACGCAAGCAAACGCCACTGGTCTGTCACGGCCGTTGCGCAAGCCTCCCATTCGTGCCGTTGTGAAAAAGCTTCATCGTCCTGCAAGGCACTGCCTCTGGGACAGAAGCTGTATACTCCAACTTCACCTCCCTTGCTGGCCGTTTGCAGGTGGCCAAGCGAGGCGACTTGCGCGGCAACGGCATGGGCTGAAACGTAGCCCTCCCGGCTCGAGTCGCCCTCTTTAGCACCTTATCAAACCATACCACACGCGAGCCTATGCACCTCCACATGCGAAGCCATCTGCAAACCTGCGCCTTCCTCCAGGCTGCGCCTTCCTCCAGGTGCTGACGTCTGCCGGCAACAGAGGAGGACACTTGTCGTCAGGAACCAGCCCTCTTCCAGCCACGCACCTAAGCACGGCGCTCCGACTGGTGGCCGTTTTTGGTGCATTACTTGTATCATCGCGCGTCTGCCCGCCATCTGTGGAGACGTCATGGATCCAGACCAGCCCCAGGAGGATGCTGTTCTGGAAACATGGCAGAGCCGTTGCTTCCGTTCCAGACCAGCTGTTCTCCACTGTCTCCACAATCGCACTTGGCCTCATCAAAGAACAAAGCCGTTGCTCTCTGGAAAGGAGTTCATAAAGGATTTCATAAAAGGAATTTATAAAAGGTGTGAATGTCAACAAAAAAACATGGATACAAACTTCAAAGGCCTAGTGCCATTGGCCCCCTCGTATCGCCGCCTTGTCTCCTCCCCTTTCTGGACTTTGGACCGCTCGATGGATCCCCACAGATAACGACCCATTCATGCAAATCAAGCTTCCACCTGCATCACGACAAGACCTGCCCACCCAGCCAAGCTTCCCGCAGCAACTGAAGCCGTCTGCTGTGGATACCTTACGATGCAGTCTTCGTGCCGTCTAAAAGCACCAGACCCCTCTTACACTGTAAACAATATAACTCCATTCCCAATATCGTAGATCACAAAGTTGTCGCAACCACATATGCCTTGTAGCACGATAACACCCCCAAAAAAAGTAAGATTCCAAAATAGCTGGTACCCTTTTCCATCCAATCAGGCGACGACCTAAGCGAGTGGTAACGTTCCCAATTAGCGGGTATATCGACGGCTGGGAAGACCTGCCGCATTGGGTAGTTTGGTTTGCTCTACTGTACATCAGTCGACTTTGCACGTCATGCTGGGACTTGGTGTCTTTGTGGCTGGGGTAGAGTGAAATGGAATGGAATGCGAGACGATGACAAGCATAGGTGTTCTAGTAGGGCTTATGTATCGCAAGGATGATTCTTTTTACGAGTTGGAATATGAGGACTACCAACTAGATCTACCGCAAGCGAGGCGTGGAAAGGAGAGTCTCGTATATCGGTGGAGAAGAGATGGATACAGATTACTTGACTGTTTGCTCTGTTGTGTTGGACTGAAGAACACTTTGAGCTGTGACTTATTGTTCAATTGATCCAGTTCTGAGAAAGTGCCTGGGAGTTGCATAGGACTTTAATATAGCAGGGAAGAGCAAGAAGAAGAAGAAGAAGATGTATGCACAATCCAACAAACAAACAGCAGTGGTATACCCAGGCAAATTCCAACACTCCTCTCCAAACCTTTAATTACCCGAAGAACAAAACCGAAAATCAACCCCTCATATTCGCCTTCCACTCCCAATATGCACGGGCACTCCGGGATGCATATTCATCAAATACTGCGGCCCGGGCATCGTCCCGCCTCCGAACATGCCCTTTGCATTCGAATTTCCATTCCCGCTCCTAGCACCCACACCTCCCTCCCGTCGACTCTCATCCAGAAACCCTTTCAAGCTCGTTGCGCTCCCCGTCGTGCTTCCAACGCGCTCTTTTCCTAGCAGCCCGAGCTCCGAGCTAGACGATGAAGAGAGCGGAAGCCTGGACGTGGACCGTGTGTAGGCGGATCCTCGACGGCGGACAATGGAGGTTAGAATTGCGAGAGCGATGATGAGGAGGAGCGAGAGTGCCGTGTAGGTAAGTACGATTGGGCGGGATTGCGAGGATAGTCGGAGGCCGAGGCCGCCCGAGACGAGGAGGAGGGTCAGTGCTAAAGTTGATAGTGGGGTGTGTAGATGCGGGATAGAGCGGTGGAGGGTTGCTAGTGGGCGAGCTGGGAGGATGGAGAGGAGGAGCAGTGGCGCTAGGGAGACTAGAGCGAGGATCTGGTGCGGTGTGTTGAAGGTTTTGGACTGATGCGTGTCAGTATGCGAAGACGGGTTGGGCACGTGAGAAGATGCACTTACGCGGTTGTACTGGTTCGACGTAGCAATGCCTAGCCCGTAGGCGACACCCAAACATATCATCACCGCGATCGAAAATCCAATGTGTATGCGAATGTTTCTCAGAAATCCTGCAATGAGCACATTGAGCGGCCACGCCACAAACAATACCAAACAACCCAAAATTGCATGCGCAAGGGTCTTCAGGTCGGTGTCTTTCGTCAACTCGCTCTGCACTTGGACACCGTTGTTTGCATCGCTCTTCAATGGGACGCCCCCTGAGCCAGTGGCGACTGTCATATCCATCGTGAAGTATCCATAGCGAGCATGTCTCTGCAGATCAGCAGAAGGTGATGACGATTGCAGGGCGTGAGCATTGCCGAAAGCATAAATCATGGGCTGGTCTGTCGAAGTCGCATCAAGAAACCCGTTTGGCCAAACACGACAGTCCGAGCAGCGGGCGTGCAAGATCATCATATCGTCTTCGATTCGTGTGTCATCGAGCACTTCAATCTTCAGCTTTCCAGTGTAGACGGGCTCGCCGGCTTTCCTGCCGATGCGTGGCGATATCGTGACATCTGTTGAGTTGAGCCTGTGCTTCCGATTCCAAGAAACTGAACCTACTGTCGCCATTCGCGTCCGGATACATGATCAACATCAGACTGTTCTCCATCTGCCGCCCGAATCCAACGCCGACCCACGAGTACGCCGGGCTGGCGAAGTAAAAGTAGACATCGCTCGAATCGTTTGCGATATTAACAGAGAACTGGGTTTCCGTCTCTCGCAGATAGAACGTCGACGCCGCAAGGATAGTCACGCTCTCATTCAGCGCCTGCGCAAACGTCGCCCCCAAGACGACCGAACCCACTATCGTCGCAACCAACTTGCACTTGAGCGCAAACATAGCCTCGCCGTAAGCTGAATCAACCAGAATAAAGAGAGAAGAATGGAGACCAGCTCCTCACCACGCCCCTGCAGCGTGTCATACCTTATACGCCTGTCTGTCCCTGCGTACAAGTACAGCGCCACACTGCAGCAGCTCAGGGTTCACATGAGGTCTCGCGCCGTAGCACCCCTCACCTCACTGTGAAACCTTACGCCGGGCCGCCCGCCAGGGACCCGTGTGTCGATTTGTTCGAACGGTGTCTTGCTCGTGGTTGGCGCGCGGTCGCGTAACGTGAAACCCCTGGCTTGGAATGAACGTATCACTAAGCGCCCTCCTCTATTGGCAGTAGTGCTCGGCGAGCTAACGACCGTTGGAATGCACTGTATTTATAGATGGGGAGGAACGTGGTTGGGACCGTGATGTTGGGTCTGCTAGCAGTGCACAGATGCAGGGAGTGGTAGTGTAGGAAAGCAGTCCGGGGAGAGCGAGTGACGGGCCTCGTTCCTTACATATTCTAAAGTGGCACTAGTCGCTTTGGGAGACATGTCGAAGGCGCAACCTCTCACAAATAACGGGTGTTGAACGATCCGAGAACTGTAATCTATTCGGCAACTGCTCGCTTGTGGCTTGTGACTAATGTTGCAAACTGTCGAAACGGTGAATTTGAGAATCTGAGTACTGTGTACCTCCTTGCGCGCGACAACCGAACCGTACAGCGTAGAAATGCCCACCAAAGTGAGAAGAAGAGTAGAAATTCAATAACGTTAGCCCGCTCTTGGTCGCTCCGGGTATGCTAGTCATAGTCGTCATAGTCATTAGTGCGTGCGAATTATGGAACTGTGGGCGTATCCTCGTCGCTGACCCCATGTCTGATCCTCAATATCATCTTCTGGTATCAAGATGAAACTTTTGCACAAAGCTGCACCAAACGAATCGTGGGGTGGTCCGAGGCTTTGGTTGATCGCCGTGATCTGCGCGTTGAGACAACGAGCGGGCCTGTTCCAGCTGATCCAGAACCCGTTGCGGTGGCTTTCGAGTCTCAGTCGCGAAAAAAGGTGTAGTCGCAAGGATTCAAAGAGATCTAGTGTCACCGTGTTGGCTAACGGTACCTGCTGCGGCGGCTATCAAATGACACCTCGTGCTCGTAGTAGCGGTCGTCGTAGGCTGAGCTCGGCCGGCGGATTTCCTCACGCTCAAACTCAATCTCCCTTATGCGGGCCTTGCGCTTGCGGCGGATATCGTCGGAAATCTCGACGAGGTGAAGAACGTCCTCCTGCTCGGTTGTTAGCGCACCCTGAATACCCGGGGTTTGAGCTTCACATACGTAGCGCAGGTACTCCATAATGTAGAAGAAATCATCCGACTCTTCGCACCTGTAACCCATGACATCGATGGCTTCGCGGAGCACCAGATCCTTTGTCACTTCTGTCCACATGTCCTTCTTCTTGGATTTTACAGGGCCCTGGGTAAGAATGTCAGTGACGTGTTCATCCTCGGCGCTGATGAACTTTGAACGGCGGACGCCGTTATATCGCTGCCAGGTGACTTCCTGAGAGCCGCCACCGATTCCGTCCAATTGAACTCGCTTCGTGCCGGGTGGAACGTCGATGATGGTCCAATCTGTAGTGGCACCGTTCCAAGCCTCGCCCGGATAGGCGCGCTCCAAAGCTTTGCGATTGTAGTAATCGGCTTCAATCTCGAACTCGGAATCGGTAGGGGCAGGGGCAGTATAACGACGTCTGGGAGGGCTGAAGGAGGGCGAGCGGGCTCTCACCTCAAAATCATGATTGCGGCTGCGGCTGCGATCAATCTCAATGTCGAGCTCCTCAAACTCAGTCGAACGTCCACCTTTCCTGGTTCTGAATAGGTAAGCGCCGGCTGTCGCATACCTGTTGGAGCGCACTTACTCTCTACGGTTGATCTCAATCTCGATGCGCTCATTGCGTGGGGGCGAAGGAGGCGCTGGTGGTGGAGGAGGGGGCGTTGGCGAGCGGGCTCTCTCGACACCTGCATCGTCGTCAACATCACATGTCCCGTAGGTTAGCCATCTCAAACTTACCATGATCGATGTGCCTGTGGTGCGTAATGATCTCCTGGATGATGGGAGGCCTGATCTCTGGCTCGGGCGCTGGTGGCGGTGGCGGTGGAGGTGGCAAGGGCTCAGGAGAAGGCGAGCGCTCTTCCATGCGACGAATTACTATCTCGTCCTTGACGACTTCGCGCTCGCGGGGGCCTCGCGACTGCTCACGGGGTCGGCGAACAACGAACTCCTCCCGTTCGCGAGCGACCAGCTCTCCACGTGAGCTCGGCGTTGGCAGAGATCGCTCTCGGCCTCGTATGACGAGAGAATCTCTTTCTACGCTGCGGTCTCTGCCGTTGCGGCTGAACTCGCGGCGAGAAGCGCGGATGTCAAAGTTGCCGTCTCGCTCCTGGAAGCGGATGGAGTCACGCTCGGCTGAGACATCGCGGCCATCGCTGCTGAAGTCCTTGCGAGAGGCGCGGATGTCGATGCTGTCGCCGCGCTCTCGGAAACGGACATCTTCGCGCTCGATGCTGACTTCACGGGGGCGGGGGTGGGCGCCATCGCCGCGGCGGAAGGGGATGTCACGCTCAAAACGGGCCTCTCGTGGCGGAGGGCCTCTGGACTGCTCGCGGCGTTTGATGGTCACGTCGATTTCGTCCTTTTCGCGTTCGAGCTCGCGTCGGCCGCGGCCTCCCGTGTCACTGCGGCGCAGGGTGATGTCGTCGAGTTCGCGCTCTCTCACGCTAGAGGGTGGGGGCGGTGGGCGGCTGCGGATGGAGATGTTGTCGTCGTCGAAGGCGCCGCGGTGACTGCGGGGCGGCGGCGGGGCTCTGGAGAAGGTGTCCTCGTCGCGGTCTCGCCCACGGAGGACCATGGGCCCAGTGGTAGGGCGGTCGTCGCGGAGGAAGTCGGCGGCACTGCGGCGCGGATCGCTGCCACGGCGCAGCTCAATGTCGAGTTCCTCATAGTTGCGTTCGCTGCGGTTGCCGTTGCGGTAGAAGTCGCGCTCGCGCTCCTCGTACAGCTCGGCGGTCGGGTAGCGGCGCGACATGGCGCGGGCGCGGAGGGCGGTGGGTGAGGGGCAGCGCAGCGAGCGAGGCTGGTGGGGGGTGCGATGATCTGCCGCAGCAGCAGCAACAACAACACAGCACGGGTGGAGGGGGGGCGGAGGCGGGGGCGAGACGAGGGCACGAGCAGGATGCAGGAGGGGGGGAAGAAGGAAGAATCGGGGTAATAAGACGAGAAGACGAGAAGACAGGAAGACGAGAAGACGGCAAGACAAGACAAGACGACTGGGCCGACCAGACGAGACGGCAACAAGCAGGCTGAGAGCGTGGCCTGACGTTATGCAGCGAGTGCGCCTGGGAGCCGTGGGTGGGCGGTGGGCGAGGAGACTGGCGAGTGGTGGGCCGTCTGTAGACTTCCAAGGTCCAAGGCCCAAGGCCCAAGGTCCCAGGTCCGTTGGGCACGCATGTCCTGCTTGACGGTCATGACCATGACGTAGGCACTAACTCGCGAATCAAGATGGCACCTAAGATGGCACCTGAGCCCGCTCGTCCAATGGCAGGCGCGCCTGCAGCACCGCATGCCCCTCACCCTCCTCCCTCACCCCCACCCCTCATCCCAACCCCGGCTTGGACCACCTGCACGAGCAGTTCATGAGCAGAACACGCTGCAGCCTCTTGCCAGCCACCGGCGAGGTGAGCCGTGAGCCAGAAGGAAGGATGCTCGCATGGTCGTGTACCTACCTATGAACACCTGGACAGGACAGGGTGCGAGGGACATGCCCTGCCACCACAGCCGCAGCCTATTCGGTGCAATTAGCAGCCTTCGGTGCAATCTTGATGCAGCAAGCACCATATCACCGCACAGCTTTTGGTCAATGCAAACTGCCCAAGGACTGCCCAAGAACTGCCTGAACCGGCTCCAGCACCCAACGCAGACACGTTCAGGTACAGCAGCAACGACCCATCCGTAGCCTGACGCCAACCTGACGCCAACCCGTCTAACCACCCCCAAACACCCTGTCAAGATCTGCCTAACCACTGTAGCTCTCCCGTCGTTGGCTCTCCCAAACCTTGTGCGCAACGTGCCCTCGGCTGCCCGAGGCGACCCGTTGCCGTGCCACTGTTGACCGCTGGACCCTTTGACGTTTGCAGCATGCAGTCTACCTTGCTGTCGACGGTGGCTCGTTGTGAACATCGAGGTGTCGCTGCCAAGACGCTGTCCTGGTGGTTCATTCTACCCTCGTATGCACGATGACGTATGTGTGACTGGTGGGAACATACACTCACCAAAGCCGTAACCACTCTCCATGAACGGTGGCTTGACTGGCATGCAAGAGCAAGAGTTTGTGTTCGATACAAAGAAACCCGTCCATCTGCTTCTAGGGAGTAATTGCATGTGAACAAACGCCTTGTGGCCTTCGCCGTAGAGTAGACGCATGTTGACGTCGAAAAGTCCAAACAGACTGTAGCCATGGCTTCCATCTTGGTCGTCGCACGTGTTGCAGCCCAGCTCATTCGCATGGCAACACTAGCATCAGCTAAATCGGCGCCGTTCAGGTATCCTCCATTGACACCAGTGATGCGACTAAGTTCCAAGCGTAAGCTGTCTTTTGTCCCAAAGCAGAACCAGTTCTTGTCGTACAACGCCATGCGGCGAGGTGCGACCAGCTCTTGCAATGTCCGCCCGCGTGTAAACCATTTTGCTTCAGCCAGTCCTGCTACCGTGCTGCACATGGCTGCGTCAGCTGTGACGCCTGGGACCAAAGACACTTTACGGTCTTCCAGGTAGACGTAGCAATCCCGCGCCAGCCGGTGCCACCGAAACATGCTGTTGATGGCTTCGCTCTTCAACATTGAATAGCCACATTGCGATGGAGAGGATGCTGGAGAAACAGAACAGCGTGAATACGGCGAGGAGAGGGTTCGTTAGCAGGCAGCGGGAAAAGCGTGACGGGCAGGCGTGAGGCTGAGCACTCCATGCTGTACTCCGCTTTGGCTCCCGAGGCTGCGCCATGCAGACTGCATCCACGACAAAGAAGATCGTTGCTTGTCGTTTGCAAGTGCTCGCTATTGCCTGCATCGGAATATGCCATCTTGCGATTGTGCTGTAGTTCGCTATTACCAAAGCACCTCAGGCTAAGACTTCACCCTGCTCGCTTGTGATGACGTTGATCTTGAAACCACAGCGCGTGGCCAAACATAGTACAGGAATAACAGTGGCTGCGGCATTCAGAGCCTGTGGCATGGTGCGGAGAAAGCTGAGTGCTGTCTCTCGTAGTGAGGGCTTGCGGACGGCGCTATGAAACGTGGACGCGACACTTGGCGGGGAGTGAAGTCCGCACGTCCCGGTCCAGTGACAAGATGACGCGGCAACGACGAACCACCTGGGCGAGTCTCAGCATTGCCTTCCTTTGTCCCCGAGCCTTACAACTGAACCTTTCACCCCTTCCACCTCCAAACTTTTTCTCTTTCCTTACTGTATACACGCTTCATCATGTCGCCTAGCAAGCTGGGTCTTTTTGCGAGCCTGGCGCTGGCCGCCAATGCCGTGCTCATCCCGCCTTCGATGACGGCAGCTGAGCCCGGGGACGGCAACGCGCTGGAAACGCTCGCAATCAACCCATTCAAGCAAACTCTTGCTGTTGAATGCCCTGGATGCGCCGTTGCCACTTTGGACGGCGAGACTCTGGAGTGGAAGAAGGATGAGGGCAATGCATTCGTGAGTGGAACTCTCCCCGGCGGCCCACTAGCCGCAGGTTACCGGGTGCGCGACGTGCGCATATCTGGACCTCACCACCAACAAGAAATACTCCATGTTCACGGACAAGCTGTGCTAATACTACATCAGCTCCTTGACTTCGAAATTGGCCCTCTTGAGGATGCGCTCGAGATTGATGGCGTTCAGCTCTACCCTCCAACCTTTGCCATCGCCTCGCAGCCGTTCTACATCACGCAGATCAACACCAAGTCTGAGAATGCCCTGCGTCTTCGAGTCACTGGATACACGTTCCACTTCACCACCGCCGAGACAGTTTCCGAGGCGGGACTTGAGCTGCTACCCATGACGTTCCAGATCACATCGATTGAATCCGTGCCCATGGACCCGCCATCTATCACCGTTAACTTGCTGAAGGATCCTACCGGCCGACTCATGATTGCCTCGTTCGACGCTATGAAGACCATCGAAGCTACCCCCGTCGAGCAGGAGAAGGAGTGCAAGCAGTGGCCACTTTTATGCAAGATGAGGGGTGCTATGGCCGATCGCATTGAGAAGCTGAAGCACATGGGCAAAGGACGACCTGGCTGTCACAAGCGACCACACGGCATGCACCGCCCCAACGGCCACCACAACCCGATGGCGGAGGAGACGCTCGAGGGCAAGCCGCCCCACAGGTTCCGCCCTGGCGGACACCACCGTCGTCCCCATCACATGGAGCACAACGGTCATGACCACCACCATGGCCATCACCATGGCCATCACCATGGCCACCACCACGGCATACAAATGTTCCTCCGCCGCGCCTTCTTCACGATCCTCGTTCCCGTTCTTATCGGCATCTTCGCTGGTACGCTCACCTACCTCATCGGCATGGCTCTCGGTTGCCTCATTGCAGTCAGCATTGCCAAGTTCCGTGGCCAGAGCTACCAGCCGATTGCACTTGAGGACGATTTTGAGGAGGCGAACGGCGAGGTTCGCAGCGAGAAGCAGGAGTACGTCGAGTTGCCTGCATACGAGGCTCCACCTGTCTACCAGGACGCCGCCGAGAAGGAGGTAGTCGATGAGACGAAGTGAGTGCGACGAATTGTGTGTTGTATATCTGACGATGGGGTTGGCGGTCTTCAGTTGAATTGTCTATGATTTGGCGTCTGGACAACCACCAAGATGAGAGATACTCCTTGCTTTGGTTACGTAGGCGTTTCAGTTGGTCACGCGTGCTATGAATTTCATTTGTACCCTGCACAATCGTTCCACCTCGCCTTATCGTTTGTGACCATACGCAAGTTGAGGAGCTTTGACTGAACACACCCAACGCAGCCTGGAGGGTGCCTAGTGGCGTCTTCATATATATGACTCACCCACGCCTCCTCTCCAGCAACCATGCAGGTGTACCGTCGTCGCCACCGTGTACATCAGCCGTCGAACAGGCACAAGTAGTGTAGCCTAGTCAATGTCTCATCACATCGTCTTCTCAGGAGATCCTTGGAATACTGGGCAGCCCTCTAAGCCAAAAGCTGGGAGCTTGGGTAGAGCCTCGGTGCGCGTCGAGAATGGGTATCGAGATGTTGTCGCTGCTGGGCGGTGTCTGAGAGTTTCAATCAATTGTAAAGTGGTAAGGTGTATTTGCCGGCTGTCATTAGGGAGCGTGCAGCACATGGTTGCAGTTGATTTGACGTGACGTTAAAGGTGTTGGGGTCGTCCGTGGTCGCGGTTGGCGTTTGGTTTTCCAAAGTGGTCCGTGCACACCGCTCGTTGATTCTTTTGGCGGCCGTCTCTCACCAAAAGCGATGCCTGTTACAAAGTGCTGATTCCAAAAGCCTTTAATGTGCTTGATTTTCGAGCGCTTGATTTGCAGTCACGACCCCATGCGGCTTAGCGCTTGATCTGTCTTGAGGCAGCCGCCCTCGCCGCCGCGACTTAAATACACCGCTTGCCCGCGTTTCCAGCCTTTTCCTTTTCTTCTGCCACTCGCACGTATTCTTCCACCCCAACTACTGCAACTGTAACAACGCGCATCTGCGTTCTCGACCAAACTTCATCCAACTTCCATCCAACTAACACTCTAGCACCATGACTGGACGTAAGTACAACCTGCGTGTTGCATCGCTGTTGTCGTCGTTGTCGCCGCCGCTGCAGGATTGCGGGTGTCGTGCATGGTGGACTTCAGCCGCAACGCGCCGACCCCACTCCAGCAACGCGCACCGCAACCACAACAGACTGCACCACGTGTCGACACCACTGCTATACCTTCTGCTCCTTCACGGCACATCATGCTAACGTTCTTCTCCAGGCGGCAAGGGCGGCAAGGGTCTCGGCAAGGGCGGAGCCAAGCGTCACCGCAAGATCTTGCGTGACAACATCCAGGGTATCACCAAGCCCGCTATCCGTCGTCTCGCGCGTCGTGGTGGTGTCAAGCGTATCTCTGCCAGTAAGTACTTTTCTTTACCTCCTCGTCGCCTGGGAGCAACACCAACACCGCTGCAGTGATCTACGAAGAAACCCGTGGTGTTCTGAAGACCTTCCTCGAGAGCGTCATTCGCGATGCCGTCACCTACACTGAGCACGCCAAGCGCAAGACCGTCACCTCCCTCGACGTTGTCTACGCGCTCAAGCGCCAGGGCCGTACCCTCTACGGTTTCGGTGGTTAAGCTTCTTCTCTTCTCGGCACGACGCGTGCTGCGCCTTCGACTTCGCTGAGGTTGTCGGCGATTCACACGGTCAGCACTTGTTCATGGGTATCATTTGGTCACGGCTATCGGTCTTCGGCGTTCTTTGTGTATGGGTCTGGATGCTTCGATGACGAGACTTTGGTCTCTTGCTGGCTGGCTATAGTCAATGCAATACATGTCACACACTCTATCATGTTATGCGTGACACTCCCTCCTGTCATACGTATTACTTACAAGCTTGCCTTACAGGAGCGTCGCCAGTCGCACACTATCTTTCTCGCCTTTCCTGCTTTTCCGGGCACCGGCCCCAATCCAGGCTTCGACAGCTTCAATCACAGCCTTGCTGTTCGCTGTCACCCCAAACAACCCTCCTTCCACCCTGATAGACTCCAAGCTCCACCTCTTCAGCTCATCGTTTACACTCTCCACCCCGTCCTCGACGACCAGAACATCGTACCCACGATCACTCGCCTCTCTGACCGTACTACTGACACACGCGTCTGCAGTAACACCACAGACCACCAGATTCTTCACCCCTCTCGCCCTCAATACAGCATCTAACTCTGTGTTCGTAAACGCCCCCCGCCCCGGCTTATCAATCACCACCTCGCCCTCCACCGGCGCAACCTCACCCACAATGTCATGTCCAACCTCCCCACGAACCAGGAACCTCCCCATTGGCCCCATGGCACCTATCTGCACACCGCTGGCGCGCAAGCGGTGCCGTTCGCGCGACGACACCGTCGCGAGGTGCGGCGCGTGGCCTTCGCGGGTGTGGATTATGGGGAACGAGGCGCGGCGGAAGGTGGTGAGGATGTGCGAGATGGTCGGGACGAGGCGTACGAAGCGGTAGGTTGTTTCTGGGGAGAGGGTGGAGAGGTAGCCGTTGGGGGAGAGGAAGTCGTGTTGCATGTCGATTATCAAGAGGGCGGTTGTGCCGGGTGAGAGGGAGGTGTCGTGGGGCCAGGCGTAGGGCGTGCTGGAGGGGATCTGCGAGGGGGGCATGGTTTGCCAAGTGGGGTGGGGCTGGAATGGGAAAGATGGATCAGGTGAGGTTGACTTGGGGTTGTTGGGAGATATGGTTGTTGTCATGGTACACTCAACCACCGCACGGCAACTGTTTTTTGTTACACGTTGCCTGGTTCTCGGATGAAGCCGTGAACTTAGGGTTTGGCGGGGTGCTTTGTGGGGCAACGGGCCGGGGAGGACCACTTCCTTTCGCTCACTCTCTTGCCCTGTCCGTTCTCTGTCACCTTGATCAGATACTCATCTCACAACACATCACAAATTTCAGTGCTGTCCAGGTGTCCACGGAGTTACGAAACACGCGGCAACATGCAGCCAGGTGCAGACCCGCCCTAATGCGCCGGAGATTCTCCTCCCCAGAGACCGGGGTAGCACCCCACTGCACGACTACCGAGCCAGCATTTTGCTATCTTGGCCAATCACCGCTCCGCCTTCCGATTTGATAAGAGATGCTACACATGCGGATAAGGCAGCATGCTAGACAGGGTGAAGGCGGGTGTTATCAAGATGCAATGACGCGGTGGAGATTCTCCTATGCATGACTGCTGCTATGACCGCGGGCGAGATAGACGGGTGGTGCAGATATGTATACTTCATTGAAGGTCAATCTTCTGGTGCTGAGCATTTCGTTCGACACGCTCTTGAAGTTGCGCCATCTTGCCGTTGCTGTTCCATCGAGCCGGTCAATATGTCTACCTCTCCGACCTCAGACCCGGAGAAGAAGGTGGAAGTCTTCGATGAAGATGATGCTGTGCTCGCGCAGCTAGGGTATACCCAAGGTAAGTTGTATATTCGACATTGACTCACATAGCTGATGCATTGTCCAGAGTTGAAGCGCAGTTTTGGCCTCGTCGGCATGGTCGGTTTCTCCTTCAGTATCGTCACTTCTTGGACGGCATTGAGTGGCGTACTCATCATCGGCGTGGAGACCGGTGGGCCGCCAGTGATGATATGGGGCTGGCTTGCGGTCTGCTTGTTCACGTTGTCTGTCGCATACTCAATGGCTGAGATGTGTAGTGCGTGAGTGTGACTGCCTTTCATACAATGTACATTCACTGACACCGGCAGATACCCACTTGCTGGCGGACAGTACAGCTGGGTGGCAATCCTCGCACCTACAAGCTGGGCGAGAGGATTCTCATACATCTGTGGATGGTTCATGCTCATTGGTGTCCTAGCCATGGGTGCCACCAATAACTTCATTGCAACGAACTTTGTCCTCGGCACTGCACAACTCAACTACGGGTTCACGATCGAGCGGTGGCATACAGTTCTGGTAGCCTATCTCGTCACTTTCATCGCCATGGCTTCCAATATCTTCCTTCCACACATCTTGAATAAGCTTTCGAAAGCCATCCTCGCCTGGAACCTGCTCTCGTTCGTGGTCTGTTTGGTAACCATACTCGCGACCAACGACCATAAACAGTCACCGAAATTTGTGTTCAGTGACTTTCAGAACTTCACTGGTTGGACACCACCATATGCTGTTGTTCTTGGTCTTCTCCAGAGTGAGTCCTCGTTGTAGACGACAGAAGTAATGCACACTAACCATCACAAGGCGCTTATGGCATGTGCTGTTACGATGCGCCCGCTCACATGACAGAAGAAATTAAGAACGCTCGTAAGCAGGCACCTCGTGCAATCATCATGGCCGTATACATGGGCTTCATCACTGGCTTCATCTGGCTCATTGCATTGAGCTTCTGCATTGGCGACCTCGACACCACTGCTACCACAGCGACGGGTGTACCCGTCATCGAGATCATCTTCAACTCTACCGGAAGTGTGGCAGGCGCCTCGGTGCTATCTTCGATGATATCTGTCATCTGCTTAGTAGCTTCGAACTCGCTGATGGCTGAAGGCTCGAGATCAGTGTACGCCTTTGCGCGAGACCAAGGAATGCCGTTCTCGGACCTGCTGAGCAAGGTCTCTTCGAGAAGTGTCCCAGTGTATGCCGTATTGTTGACGGGCATCGTACAAATTGCTTTTAACTCCATCTATTTCGGAACAGTGACTGGCTTCAACACTATCGTCGCCATCGCCACTCAAGGATTTTGTAAGCAACAGACAGCTTTTTAGAAAAAGCATCATCTGACATCCACAGACCTATCCTACGCCATGCCATTGCTCGCTCGAATCATCGCCCACTTCTCCGGCAAAAAGACGCGACTTGAGGGCTCTTACTCACTCGGTCGGTACGGCATTCTGCTGAACATCATCGGCTTCCTGTTCCTAGCTTTCATGTGCATCATCTCGAACTTCCCCAGTGCTACGCCGGTGAATAGCGAGAACATGAACTACACTTCGGCCGCGACGGGCTTGATTATGCTGCTGAGTGCTATATTTTGGTTTACGACGGGGAGGAAGAAGTTCACGGGTCCGGAGAGTGGACATCTGCTGGATGTCGTCACCTAGTTGGTCCGTCTTTCAGCGAAAACTTCATTCCCTTGGAGGTGGACAGAAGTGCGCGTGGTCGCAATTGTGGACCTATCTTAGCGTATCTGAAGACCCAATCTATGTTGACATTTGTCTTTACAAGTATCTCCTGTTCCCTGTCCGCTTATGCTTTCCAATGGCTATTTGCTGTTCGTTCGGCCTCGCATCTGGACCATGACACCGCGCCAGCGCAACACGAGAGATGTCGCCGTGCGAGCAGAAAGCCAGCTGCGTCATCAGCCGCATGTAAACATACTATATCCAACCGTTCTCGATGAAGGTTTCGATGATATCGCTAGCCTCAAGGTTCACAATGTGTCGTGACAAGATCAAATCGCACGTTGCTTACAAGTCTGTTCCTTCCAGCAAATGGCGCTCAGGCTGCCACATGCCATAGCCTACATTCAACGGGGCTCGGCTGTGTCAAAACTAGCTTGTTTCATCTCGAGACGGGTGCAAATGCAATCCTTCGTTCTGGATCCATGCAAATTAGCTAACTCTATCCCGTCATATCGAGGCGGCACATGCTAGAACGCCTTCTGCTGAGCTGGCATTTCTGATATTCAATATAGGTCAACAGTTCCATTTTCGGCTTCTAGTGGGCTGACAAGCCGCTTGGTTGGTGGTAAGGGCGAACATGCTGCTGGTTAAGCATTCTTTGTGGCGCTCAATCACATACCCTAGCTTGCCGATACACAACGCCATTATTATTTCTAAGTTCGATATCGGAGTAGACTTGGGCCGCAGTAGCACTTGGGCTTCTCAAAGAACATAAGCTATTGTCAAAATGTGCCGCATTCTTCTTCTCGTGCGTTCCCCTCCGGAGGCGATGCTTACCTAGGTAGAGAGACGATAACTTGGTTCAGCTGACACGGGGTTGTCCAAAGCAGTGCGTGCGCGTTGATTAGTTTCACTAGTACCACCCTGCGTTTGCGTCTAGTTCCGTCTGTAGAGAACTTTGCTAATCCAGTGCCCTGGAAAGTCTATTACATGTATGTGCCTTCGCGCTGCTCAACAAGTGTCGCCATTAGCTGAAGGTCTACTCTCATCAAAGCAAACCACTGCCACAAGACGTCTGACTGGCTGCTACTCAACATGAGAACTCCTGGTTTCTCAATGGCGGTGGCTCTTGCAGCTACCGTTTCCCTCACTCACCCTGCAACATGCAAGACATGTACGAAATACTGCGGCTATAGCCTTTTAGACTTTGATAAACTCTCCTTTCCGTACTCGAGTATCTTCATCACTACCTTTTTCTACGCTACCCATCATCTCTTTCTTGAAGCGCGCCACTCTGAATTGTTTGCAGGCTTTTCCCAGGGTTTGCTCGAGGAGACAATCAAGTTCATCAATAGGCCTGTTGATGCTACACGTGTCAGCCAATCGCTCTTCTACAGCTACAAGGATTGGAATGGAGGCCAGCACTTTCAGTTCTACGATTGTTGTAAAAAGCTATGCCATGATTGTGGCGCAGATCTGACTGGTGACGCATGCTTTGATAAGTTGGTGTAGATGGCATGTCGGTAGCATGGAAACGGTCAGCAAGAAAATCGACGGCTTTCGTTATTTTCCCTCGTCAAACACGAGCCCAACAATGAGGTTGCAACACTTGAGTTGGGACAGGATGATGTACAGATTTCACTGGCAGGTCATGCGAACCCTGACATTCATGCTGCAAGGAGATACAGACTTCGTAGTCTGTACCTTCTTTCGTGTAGTAATGTGTGGAGATCTGGAGCGGTACTTACAAGAGGATCTGGGATGAAGTAGGAGAGATTGTGATATAGTATCGCTGAACTCCTCCTACATAGCAGCTCTCGACACTTCTCGACGTCCAGGGATCACGGCTGGTTGCATTCGGCTCTTTGTACTTTGTACCACTAAACCAAGGGCATTTCTTGCGATGATTCCTGCATGATGATTGGTGGAACAACCTTCGGCTAGCATCCTACGAGCCCCTCGGCATACTATGGTCTCCGGCAAAAGTAGAGTCCCATGGCCAGTGCGTAGGCTAGTATACGGAACTGTTAATTACAGATATGCATGGACGATTTCTATCTTACTAAGACAAAGGTAGCCTGCTTATTGGTGTGGGACATGTTCTTAATTTCGGTAGAGGCTTCCAGAAACCCTTGTCGAATCCCTGTCTGCACTGGCCATGGGACTCTACTTTTGCCGGAGACCATAGTAAACCCTAGCACAAGGACGTAAGCTAGAGTATTACACACTCGCGCGAACTGGTAACGATCTGACTGAAGAAACATCACAAAATGGCACCCAGTTTTGAAAATCCAATTATTCGTGGCTTTAACCCAGATCCTACCGTCTGCGTAGTCCCGTCGCCCACGCTCGGCGGAAAACCGACGTACTACCTGAGCACTTCGACATTCGAATACTTTCCTGGTTGTGCGATATACCGCTCTATAGACATCATCAATTGGACGCTGATCGGCCACGCTTTGACCCGACCATCCCAACTCAATCTCCGCACAGTCGAGCCCGGAGCCGGAAGCTGGGCCTCCACACTGCGCTACAGAGCAGCCGAAAAGAGATGGTACCTCTTCAACGGCGTGTATCATCGCTACCGACCCAGTAGTGACGAACGCATCTTCCCGCGTGGTTTCTACGTCTGGACCAACGACATTGACACAGACGGAAGCTGGAGTGATCCGGTCTACTTCGACAATCCTGGGTTCGACCAAGACGTATTCTGGGATGATGACGGGAAGACGTATCTCTCGACGACAGTTAGGATCGCTGATCGTGATCCGGCGAGTAAATTGAAAGACTTTGCGATCCATATCTCGGAAATTGATCTGCCGACCGGGAGGACATTGATGCCGCCTGTGTGTATTCGGCAGAGCAAGTATGGCGTTGCAGAGGGGAGTCATATCATGAAGAAGGATGGGTACTATTACTTGCTCGTTGCTGAGGGCGGCACGGAAGCGGGGCATCAGGAGTGGGCATATAGGAGCGAGAAAGGCGTGTTTGGCCCCTGGGAAAGTCAGGGGAAGCCATTGTGGTATAACGGATCCGACGAGGAGGTTCAGAGGACAGGGCATGCAGACGTGTTTGAAGATGAGCAGGGGCGATGGTGGGGTGTCTTTCTTGGTGTCAGACCAGTCGCGAAAGAAGGGAATTTTCTCGAGCCACAGCTCGGTAAGTTTTTTTCTGGATACTTGGAACCTGTCATTAAATGCTGACACTTTGCAGGAAGAGAGACGTTCCTAGTCAAGGTTGAGTGGGTTGACGGCTGGCCAGTGTTTAACGACGGCAAGAACATCAAGTTCCAGACCGAAGGCCGGGATGAGGTTATTCAGCTTGTGGCTCAGTCAAAACCAAAAGGCGTTCGCTGGCAGGCTTCTCTAAACTCGAACACAGATGCGCTTGAGCTTGGCTGGTACCAGAAAAACACTCCACTCAAGCCATGTCATTCATTCACTGAGCGTCCAGGATATCTACGTCTTCACGGCGGATGTTATGATCTTTCATCTCCAGAAGCACCCGCCCTGCTCCTGCGGAAGCAGGAAAGCTACCACGATCAGTTTTCCGCGACGCTAGAATTCAAGCCCAGTCGCAAAGGTTATGAAGCAGGTGTGACTGTCTGGTGGAGCATGTACTCGTTCGGCTCAATAGGTATAACAGCTGTGGTCCACGAGAACAAACTCACCCCGACTATTGTGTGCAGAACGCCCACAGGAAAGGTCGGTGAGATAGAAACAACCTATCCGGCGATAGGATCTACGACCAGTGGAGAGCCTTTCAACTCTTCAGCACCCTCGCGCCTGACAGCTGAATGTACTCCAACAGCTTATACGCTGATGCTTTCCCAAAGATCGTCCAAATGGAGCTTCTCTTTTGGTACAGAGATTCTCTGCATTATGCCTCCTGTAGGCGGTGCCTTCACAGGAACTATGTTTGGTATCTATTCGTTCGGTTTATGGGAGCCGGTGCTAGATCCAGCGGACTTCAAAGATATTGTAATCCGGTCATAGGAGCCATAATGACCACGAGGCCTAGGTTTTCTGGCCAAGTGTCTGAGTATGAAAGTGTTCATAAGGTTTGAATTGCATTTATGCTAGCTTTGTGCAGTATCGGTCAGACAGCTGGTGATGTCACTACCTCCACCACATGCATGTCCTTGAGTTTGATGAACCACCTCTAGGGGTGGTGCGGCTGAGCTTTGGCCAGGAACTATGATACGAATAATGAACAGAAGTATCAACATCTTAGAACTGATCTAACGCGTATCTTAAACCGGTTTACACGGTGGTAGATCCGTCTTCAGAGCATTGGCACGTTGATCATGGTATGTCGACATCAAGGCTCTTAGAACGCGATTTAGCTCGTCTGAGGATTGAACAACTCTCATGTACCATAGTAATGATAGTGCACTACTACCACCCACAAATATCAAACATCTTGGTATCATCCCCAGCACATCAACGCCTTATCTTTTCTACAACGCCTCCTTTCATCCTCTAGTCCAAGCCGACAGCAATCGCCGCCAGCGCCCAATCCATGAACCCGGCATTCGTGTCGAGAATGTTTTGGTTGAACTCACTCAGTGTCGGGTAGAAGTTCGTCGAGTATCCAAATTCCATGGTGTAACCATAGACCTTGTTCGCACCGCTCTTGGCCCAAAATCTGCTGAACGCATAGTCGTCGCTTGCGCCAGATGTGGGATACAGACCTACAGATTGCCCGGAAGTGTATGAGCGGCCACCGACAGCCTTCATAGCAGCAACGGTCTTTGCGGCGACGTTCTTGATGTTGGTGAAATCCGCGGCAGGGATGTATTCCTTGTAAACAGTGTCACCGGTGACGCCACGCTTACCGTCGTAGGCAGTGTTGAGGAAGTTCATAGTAGTGGTTGTTGTCTGGTCATCGTCGTCGCCCCATGAGTAGAGGATGTCACCAGCTGCGGAGTGGATGTCCATGAACCAGCGGATCTAAATTGTCAGCACAGTTAGCCTGCACATATCTGTGTATAACTTACTTTAGGGAATGAGTCGTAGATGGATACATGGTTCTTCGTCTCTGGCTCTGATGCAGCTGCAGTACCGTAGAAAGTTTCTGAACTTGGTGATGTGGAAGCTGGGGCCTCATCGGGATCGAAGTACTTGCGGAAGTTCCAGAGGAAATCAAAGTTGCGGTTGAGGTCGACGCCGATGGAAGACCCGCTGGAACCAGACTTTGTGTTCCTATTTTTGCGCCAGAGAGAGCCACTAGACTGATCGTACGTGACACCGTCAGGGTTGACAAGAGGGAAGAAGACAATACCGGCAGCAAGCACGCTCTTTACTTGAGCATTAGTGTAGGTCTTCTTGCCGTATGTGAGGCCGGTGCCGGCTTTGTTTGCGGCGAGCAAATCGGAAATCCAGTAGAGAAGCTGGTCAGGTCCACCTCGCTCACGAGCGTGTACGCCGGCACTCAGGTAGAGACGGTATGCTGACTTGTCTGTTCCAGCACCGACGAATCCAGCAACTGATGTTGCACCGTTGAAGGTCTTGTAGGGAAGCGTGACTGAGCCTACACCGTAGTTCTTGACTAGTGCGTTGAATGCAGAGTTGACTTCAGCGACATTCATGATGCTGGAGATAGTAGCACCGCTTGCTTGAGTTCCGAGTCCAACGGGAGAGACCGTGCCGGCTTTGAAGCGGTCGCCAGTGCCAATGGGTGCGGTGGCCGCCCTCTTGACCATCTGGCGATGTATAGTGATCTCATCGACCGATGCATACTCCTTGGTCAGATGCGAGATCTGGTCTTCCGTCAACAAGGCATGGAGGGTAAAGTGGCCATCGTCTGTGGGATGGGCAACAGGTCTGCAGCCAAAGTCGTAGGTATCGTTGCGAACAATGTCCCGGAAATGTGCAGTGGTAGGCGCCTTGAGATGAACAGGCAGAAGCTCGCCCAAAGCTACCGTGCTCTGAAGGACTAGAGTTGCGCCGAGAGCGTACTTCATAATGACCTGTCTGAGATGAAAGTGAAGGGATATGTCAAGGGAAGGCTAGAGATCGATGGGTGTCGGATGTGCGCTTCTCTTATACGCCTCACTGCACCAAGTCAAACTGCATGTGTGTTTCTTGGTCTGAGTCAATCCCTCTTCTGACCCCATCCTATGTTGTTGCTCCACTTCCTACCTGCCGAAAGTCCCTTGTTCGCCGTTCCTTGATGCGAATCGGTACGACCATTCGGCCAATCACGACATTCGGACAAAGTATCGCCATCACGCTAGCCAGCATACCTTCCTAATATGATCAACCCCGGAAGCGGGCGCTTGCAGCGATCATTTGGTCTCTCCTGCCGGCGTATTAAGGTACGTGCGCCGGCATGTTTATTCATCCTTATCGCTCCTTTGAACCTTCCTTGGACCTTCCTTGTTCTAGCTTTGGCAGACTCAGATACTGGGATATATATGAGCTGCAATGCGCGTACGTTGTATAAGGCAGGAGCGAAGACCTAGGAAATGACAACAGTCAGACACGTGCAATTGTTGGGAGGAAGGTGTGTGTTACAAGCTTGCGACAGTGGAGGGAGGGCCGCCCACGTCACTTTTCCCGTCAATTGCGACGTGAGAGAGCGTATCAAGACGGGTGTACGCCAGGAAGAGGTAAGTGGTGTACGAGAGGCCAAATCCGAATTCGTAGCGGGGGGTGGAGTTCTTCTGATCGAAATACTTATAGTCGATGTAGTTGTCCTCAGGGAAGCTGATCACGGACTCCCCGCTGATTTGCGTGTTCGGGTCATAATCGGATTCGTACTTGGCGATGGTGTGGATGAGCTTGCCGGAGGGATTGACATCACCGAAGAGAACGTCGTTGATGGCATGGCCAGAGGATTGGCCAAGAGGTCCACCGTAATAGACGCCGGTGACGTTCTCGTGGGTGGCCCACTAATCGAGCAGACGGGGACCGACAGTGTTGACGACGACGATGGTGTTGTTGCAGTTGTCGGCAACGGTGTTCACAAGGCTGTCATGTGTCAGCTAATGCGCCTCCATAGATTGTACTGTACTTACTGGTCGCCCTCAGCGTTGGCCAACTCGCTCCTGTCACCTCCCTCACCAGCCCAAGCGTTGATGAACACAACGCAGGCATCAGCGCCGTCAGCAATACCAAGGGTCGTCTCATATATCTCAGCATCAGAACCGTCGCTGAGCATCATACCACCACCAGAGCTTTCGACAACGGTGTTGTTGAACCACCACTTCAGCATGAAGCCATCGGCCTGAGCGCGCTCATTGAAGGCTTGGAAGGGGCTAACGAGAAAGCTAGCTGAAGACATGGCCGAGCCACCATTCTGTGACATGTGGCCATCCATGGTAGCGTCCACACCGGACATGACGGTAAGAGCAATGTTGGGACCCATAAGACGTGGTGCATCATGCAGACCGAAAATGGAGACCACCTTGCTATTCTTCAAGGAAGGGCGTTGTTGGTGTTTTGCTGTCTTGCACAGGACATGCGGCTCTACTTCAAAGCGTCTCTTGATCCTGGTGGGCTACGTCTTTCTGTCTAGGCCCATCTATGGAAATTTCGTACAAGGTCTTTCGTCAATCGAGATGTGCAGTTGTGGGCCGCTGTTAGTTGCGCGTGGCACAAATTTCAGTCGACTTGTCGCAACGACATTGACTGTGTCTGTTTGATAGCAGTCATGTGTGGAATGGCGGAGTTGTCATCTGTCACACATCAGCAAACCTGCGCCACGTACTGACGAACTCACTTGAAAGTACAGCAGCTCAGTGCTTCACAATTAGACAGTGAGAACAAAGTAAGGCCGTATTACGCACGGTTTGATCACATCGCAAACAAGCATTTCATCGATACCCCGATTGTCTGACGAACTGCTCCAGAAGGGAACATATGTCGAGAGTTGCTAGAGATGCATGGAACATTGGTGTGATGCATCCGGAAAGTACGTGACGTGTAATAGACGAAGATCAGAGGGCTTGGCTATCGATACCGTGTCCGTGCGCGTGATGCCCGGATTCGCGTGACGCCCCACCAACCGCCTCAACGCTTATACAGAGATGAGGTTATACAGCTACCTACAATAGCTATTATTATAAGAATTTGTAGTAGAGTAGTAAAGTAATGCTTGTAATTAATTTAGCCTATCTATATTTACTTAGAAGTGTAATATTGCAGCTGCTGCAGGTGGTAATAGTTAGGGCAGCTAGAGGCGGCAATAGGGGACCACGTCCACTAACATTATCCCTAGAAGCACGTTTTTAATGCTTTTTTAGCTAGGTTGCTTGTAAAGCTTTCTTCTTACTCTTTTAAGGCAATTGTATAGCTTTTGCAGCATTAAGCTCTTATTATTAATGCTGCTTTTTAGCCTCCTGTTTAGCCTTCTGATTTGCTGTATTAGCCTTCTCCTTCTTATGCCTCTCCTTGGCTGCCTCTCTTGCCACACGCTTCTCCTCCTTCTCCTTCTCCTTAACTAGCTTCTTAGCAGCTGCTACTTCCTTATTAGTCGCTTTTCTAAGTGCTTCCTCCTTCTCTTCTTGCTTTCTTATCCTTTCACGGAAGCGTGCTTCTTTAATCTTCCTTAGTAACCAGAAAACAGCACTACTGTAGTACTCCTTTTGCTGCTGCAAATCTAAGGCTTTATTCTTCTTCTTATGCTTCTTCTACTTCTTAAGGGTCTTTTTAAGGCTATCTATCTTATATTAGAGGAGTAAGGCCTTAACTAAGATGTAGTAGATTAATTGTCTCATCTTTTTAGCGTTGCAACTACTCTTATCTCTAGCAACCCTCTGCAACAACGTCTCTATTTTAAGCCAGTCTTTGTTACTATAAACAGAAGATGACGTAGTATCTAAATCTAAGCTCTCTAGTGGTGTTTTGGCGAAGCAATTAAGGATAACGTTAGGATTAAGTAGATAGATACCTGTTGCGTTAAAGGACTTAAGTATTAGCTTTTTAGTAAAGCTAGAGATCTACGCCTAATAGAAGAGCTAAAAGAAGTCTGCTCTCTTAATATTTGTGTAGTTTTAAGACTTATAGATCTCTGTTGTAACAGCTTTTAAGTATGCTGTTAATAGAGGCTTAAACAGCACCACATTAAGCGGCTAGAGCGTCTGGGTTAAGTGAGGAGGTAACACAGCCAGGAGTATCTTGTTGTTATTATGGTAGTTAATAAAGTCTATTGTTACGTAGGATCTATAGCCATCTAGTATTAATAACCTCTACTTCCTCTAAGCTTTCTCCTTAGTATAGCAATTAAACACCTGCTCTAGCCACGTAAGCCTAATCTCATTGTTTAACCATCCTAAGGGAGATAAGGTAACTATTACTAAGTATACCCCTGGCTTAATTTCGGCTACCTAGTCTGATTTAATGTTGCTCTTCTTAGACGTGTAGATAAGCCTAGGTAGTAACACTAATCTATTAGCACACACACACGCTACAAGCGTCTGCTAATCCTAGTTACTATCTTAAATAGATGCTTTAACCTCTCTCTTTATCTACATACGTTTGCTAAACACATGTTTTATTCTAGTAGTCTGTCTAATTATAAAGCCCTTCTTATCTATTGTCACGGGTGTTCTCCCTACAACAGGGGATACCTCGGACAGACCCCAGGCCAAGCCCGGAGACCCACCGACCAGTATATAATATCCACACACCTAAAGACTTATCTATCAAGGATTCGTCTTATCTCTCAATATTACCTATTATTTCATCCTATATCGCTCTGCTCTATTGCCTGCCTACAGTGCCCTTACAATTCGAATCCTTCATACTTCCTCTCAGAACAGGCAGCCAATTGGCAGCAGAGAGACGGGAAAAAACTCAGCCATCAGCAATGGCTGGAGGACGACGCAACCTCCGCTTAACCACTAGCAACGTAGAGGAGTTGCCCCCTCGCGACGACCTCAGTCAGGAGCCGGATGCGCAACGCCGCGACAACGCGCCTAGGGTATCGCCGGCACCCATAGAGCCACCGCTCAACCCTCACATCAGGGGCGGGTCAGCCACCACGGCGGCAGGCATTGCGACGCCAGACGTCCCAACGCCACGCGTCACACAAATGGAGTCGCTACAGGCTTCCATCCCGTTGTTGCTAGAGGCACTTAACAAGGCAGAATTGTCCGGCGCCCCTAAACGAGAAATCGAAATCTGGCAGCGGCAATTCAACCGGGCAGTAGAGACCCTGCAGCGGACGCACGTCGGACCCACGCCGGGTAGCCACCGCCCAGCGTTTGACGAGGCAGGCAAGATAATGCGAGTCCTCAACAACGTCCAACCTAAGCTAAAACTTGGGACGGATAACAAGCCTCCATCAACCTAGCAGGTGGACTAGTGGATTAAGGACATAGACACGGCGTTCTAGTACGCTTAAGTAGTTAAAGACTCCGTGACCCGCACCTATTAGATTATGGGCACTATCCACTATAGTGTCCATTAAGAATTGATCCAACAACGTATCAACGAGGGATCAATCCAAACCTGGGCCAACCTCCGCGCAGAGGAGGAGCAGCTTGTACAAGACCCAGTCTTTACTTAGTACAAGAACTACAATAAGTACTTCAACTATAAGTGGAAGGCCGACGATTCCGTCAACACCTTCCTAATAAAGTTAAACAAGCGGGAGTCTCTACTGCCCCGCAACTTTGCTAAGTTTGACAACGGCACAGATAACTATAAGTTCAAGATAGCGTTTGTATGGAGCCTTACTCCCCACAAACTCCAACATAAGATCCAGCGCAATGGCAGCCTGGAACACATCACTAAGTAGATAGAGTTTGAACGGGCCCTCCGTAACGCAGAGACCGCAACAGTCCCCTTAAACTCAAGCCTCCGGGCTGAAGGCAGCGGTCAAAACAAAAGACCTCACTCTTCTCCTAATAGGGGAGGATTTAAAAGGCACCACAGCCGGGCCTCGACCCCCTCCGGGAGCGACGCCGGAAAGCAGCCGGGAGACTCCCGGCCAGCAACCAATAACGCTAATTCGTTAGGCGGCAAGGGGTCCCATAGGGGCAATTACCACCAACAATCCAATAGGGGTGGTTATTATCAGCAACGGGGCCATTAGAGAGGCCGCGGAGGTGGCAACTAACAGTCCAGTAGAAGCAACCAGGGAAATGGGAAGCCCTAGTCGCCAACCTTTCCCACCTACGACTGGGGCCAGAAACCAAAGGGAAGCAGACCCGCATAGCGGTCACTGTCTAGCTAATTAACTCTAAGGGCAACCCTAAAACTCTCCGGGCCCTGTACGACTCAGGCTCGGAACTAAACCTCATCGCCGCACAGGTAGCCATAGACCTAGGACTCAACCCGGCGGGGACTGACCAGCGACTGAACGCGGTGGTCCTAGACGATACAAAGCTGTCGTTAATTAAGCAGTACCAGTTAACGATGGTCTGCCACAACAGCAAGGGAACACCCAAAACAGTTAGGCTAACCAAATTCTGGTCCACACCATTCGTTGGGTACGACCTAGTATTAGGGTATCTATGGCTGGCCGAGGCAGACCCATGTATCCGTTTCTCCACAGGAACCTACAAGTGGTTCACTGACAACGTCGAGAGAGTCCAGCTGGTGACCGCCGAACAATTGTTCAGTGATCTGGAGCCAGGCGAGCAGCCATACCTGCTACAGCCCGAGAGTCTGGGCATGGGTGGTCCAGCAGACGTCCATCGGACGGACGCCGGACAGACGCCGGACGCGCCCCTCGCCGAATGGTCAAGGATTATGGCAGTGGGAATCGACGGCGGCCCCATCCCAGAAGATGACGCCCCAGATATGGAGGAGCTCAAGTATGTGCCAGAGCACCTCCATCACAAGTGGTTTGCCTTCAGCAAACGGCAGACGAGTGTGTTGGCACCACACCAGGAGTATAATCACTCTATAGATATCAAGGCTAGTGCCAAGGTTCCCAACCTCCCAATCTATAACCTGTCCCGCCGAGAGCTGGATATACTCCGGGAATACCTTAAGGCGGCACAGGAGAAGGGCTGGATCCGCCCAAGCAAGTCGCCGGCGGGAGCCCCCATCCTGTTCGTCCCCAAACCCGATGGTACTATGAGACTGTGCGTCGATTACTGGGGATTGAACAAGATAACCATCAAGAACCGGTATCCTATCCTACTGGTGAGCGAAATAATGGATCAACTGTTAAAAGCGAAGGTCTTTACTAAGCTGGATCTACGTGACGCCTATCACAGGCTCCAGATCAAGGAGGGCGATAAGTAGAAGACCGCGTTCAAGACGCGATACGGTCATTTCGAATACCTGGTCATGCCGTTCGGGCTGGCCAACGCACCAGCCACGTTCCAATCCTATATCCACCAAGCCCTGGGAGGCTTACTAGATAGGATCTGCGTGGTGTACCTGGACAACATCCTTATCTATTCCCAGAACGAGGAGGACCACGACAAGCACGTCGAGGAGGTCCTAGATCGTCTAGTTGAGTGGGGGATGTTCGCGAAGGCAAGCAAATGCGTCTTCTCCAGTAAATCAGTGGAGTTTCTAGGATTCGTTATCACCCCAGACAGTGTGGTAATGGACCCTGAGAGGGTCCGTACCATCACCGAATGGCCCAAACCATCCAGTTATAAGGATATTCAAGTGTTCTTAGGCTTTGCCAACTTTTATTAGCAATTTATATTCAACTATTTAGGAATCGTCCGGCCGCTCATCGACCATATGACGGCCGCCCAGCGCCTAGAGGAGGACTGGGGGGTCCCCGGTCAAGAAGAGGGGGGGGCGAAACCGAAGAAGAGTTGGAAGGGACCAACAAAATAGTATAAACTATGGCACTGGCCAGAGGAAGCTTGCACGGCGTTCCTTACAATTAGGGAGAAGTTTACAGGGGCCCCAGTGCTTCAGCACTTTGACCCGAACAAGCCTATCATCGTCCTTACCAACGCGTCAGATTTCGCCATAGCAGCCATCCTGTTGCAACCCCAAACGTCCGACCTGGCCACAGAGCTTTACTGGAAGCCTGTGGCGTATTGGAGCTGGAAGTTCACGGGCCTATCCATCAGATGGCACACCCACGATAAAGAACTGTCCGCGATCGTCGAAGCCTTTAGGCAATGGAGACACTATCTCGAACACGCCCCGGCGACGATCAGAGTACTCTCAGATCACAACAACCTGAGGTACTTCATAACAATGAAGGAGCTCTCTCCTAAACAAGCCCAATGGGCGGAGGAGCTGGCAAGATTCGACTTTGAAGTCGAATACAAGCCGGGACCTGAAAACGCGGCGGACGGCCCATTGAGGCGTCCAGATTACGCACAAGGTCTCAAGGTTAGAGAACAGCAGGCCCTGCGGGACGCCATGCTACCCACCTTACAACAGAAGCTTCGGATCTAGACAATTCGCGAGTCTAGGGCTCAACACGATGCACAGGCAACATCTGGGCTTGACGTGCCCGTGGCAGACCCAGCAGGGGTCCGGCAACCACCCGAAGTCGTCCCTGAGGAATTCCACCGGCATCAGGTCGGCCATAGAGATTCGTCTCCCACGGATCCCGATCCTCCATCCATTGACCAAAGTCAGGATCGGCCCGTTACCGAAGCCAGGGGACCGAACTTTAACGTCGCAGAAGCTCTCCTTTGTAGCCTAGACGGCAGAGTCAGTGCCCCTACAAACCTTGCGAACGAAGCCGCGCAAGAAGATTCCGCTTTTGCCCTGGATACACCAGCAATCCTAGCGGATTTCGTTAAGCAGGTCCAGCAACGGGACGTACTATACCCCGGAAAGCTGTCGCTGACGACCGGGACGGATGGCGGAGCGAAGAAGGCACAACACCACTGGGAGGTTGACCCCAGTGGGACCTTACGCAGGAGTGGGAAAGTTTAGATTCCCGATGATATCACTCTGCGCCACACTATCCTATCAAGGAATCACGATGACCCTATGGGAGGTCACTACAGCGTAGATAAGACCGCTGAAGTACTTAAGAAGAAGTACCATTGGCTAGGGCTGATAAAGGACGTACATCACTACATCCGAAGGTGTCCTGCGTGCCAACTCCACAAAATCAGGAGGCACAAGCCGTGGGGCTTACTCACACCACTTCCAGTCCCTAATACTGCCTGGCGGCACTTCTCCCTTGACTTTGTAACAGACCTACTGAAGTCAATAGACGCCAAGGGGAACGAGTACGACGCTATACTGGTCCTTATAGACCAGTTTAGTAAGTACGTCCAGTACCTACCCTGTACCAAGACAATCACTGCCCAGCGCCTGGCCGAACTGTTGATGGAACAGAGCTTCTTAAAGCAAGGACTACCAGATACGCTGCTGTTAGATCAAGGTTCAGTGTTCACCAGCCAATTTTGGTCTGATATTTGCTACTACCTGACGATTGACCACCGGCTTAGTACGGCGTTCCATCCCCAGACGGACGGGCAAACAGAGCGTCAGAATCAGGAGTTAGAGACGTACTTACGCATATACATGAACTACCAACAGGATAACTAGGTAGACCTCCTGCCATATGCTGAGTACGCCTACAACTCCAAAGCTCACTCCGCACATGGAGAATCTCCCATCAAGGTCGCCTTTGGCACTGACCCTAAGGGATTTGACGGGATGCCTGATGAGCACTGGCTCTAAAAGCCCCCAGCTGTCTGGGACAAAGACGGAACCACGCCGGAGCTGCGTAGGCAGGTCGCCGGACGCTTAGAGCGCTGGCACAACATGTAGAGAACAGCAAAAGAGGCCTTAGAGTACACATAAAAGGGCAACGCCCAGTGGTACAATACGAAGAGGTCAGAACAACACTTCGCTGAGGGGGACTCAGTCCTCCTGCGGGCCAAGAACCTGATAACGAGCCGTCCTTTAAAGAAGTTTGACGCTCGCTACCTTGGACCATTCGTGGTACTCAGGAAGATAGGAAAGCTGGCGTACAGGCTGAAGCTCCCCCCATCGATAGACAGAGTGCACCCGGTGTTCAATGTATCATTACTTAAGCGCTGGAGGGAACCCCTAGAGAACAGCAGGTTTTAGCCAGGTCCTATCAGTATACCAGAAGACATTCTGCCTGGCGACAGGTATAAGGTCGAAGGTATACTGTCACACCGAGACACTGTAGCCCAAGGAAGGAAGTACAGAGTCAAGTGGCTAGGTTGGCCCAACGAAGAGGCAACCTAGGAACCACTTGACCATCTCGACCACTGCGATGAGATCCTTCAGGATTATCACTAAAGCGTTCGCGCAGGTGATCCATCGGCGGGTGACCGGGCAGTGCCCAGGGAACCAACGCTACCAAAGCGTAAGAGAGGACGTCCTAAGAAGTCCGCCTCCTAAAAAGGATATCCTTCTAACCCAGCCAAGAAGTAAGGATGGACGCTCCCAGAATAAGTGTAGCTGGTGGCTGAAGGAGGCCCGGCGTCTATCCGATACATCACTGGCAAGAATAGCACGTTCAAGTTAGAAGAGAAGATCAATTGCAAGGTTCATCAAAAGTCACTATAGAAGTGGAGAGTCTTCACGACTACTACCACACTAGGCAGAAGGACCGCCACAACCCGCACTCGGGCTCATTTCGAAGGAGGGGCTACGGCGTCGACGGCCACCCGGAGTAAGCTTCGTGGGCGACGCAGATATCCTCTCGAAGGCGGCAGTGGGAGCCTGGGCGGACGACGGCAGGTCAGTACCATAGTAGTACCAGCGCTTCTCCGCCTCGTTCGCACGACCCGTCTTCTGGAAGTGCTCTTCAAGCACGGCATCGATGACCACGTTGTTAGGCAGCTTCGCGCCAACCGTACCGACCGCAGCCTACTCATGTCAGCCTCAAGAAAAGAGGGGAGGAAAACAACGACCCGACCTCTGACCGCTCTCTCACCTGGGCGCAATTCACGCGCAAACAAACAAAAGTTTGCCTGCACCTAGGCAACACTTCCACCGACAATTGGATATTGTCCAATAATCTCACCCGAGATTCACGTTGCAAACACAAACACGCTGGAGCCGGACCACGCTGCGCGAGAGTTCAGGCAAGGCGTCAGGCATGGCAAGGCTGACAGCTCACTGTCACAGGCCGGCATGCGGAGGAGATCCCCCGTGAATGAGCGAATCCCGCAGACCAGTTCGCGCAGGAACAGGCTGCAGGAGCCGCTGGCGATCCTCTCGCGGACGTCACCGGTTGGGGACTCACTCACTCACCACTCAGGCCCCAGGGATTTCGATCCCTGGCACAAGGCACCCGACCACCTAGGGGGTCGCGGAGAGTATAAACAAAAACGTCCACACGCAGGGCAGACCCCGGCCCAGTGCCGGTCGCCACTCGCGAGACGCAGGGAGCGGATAGCCCCTACACGTCTAACAAACGACAGTCACGCTCCCCACAGGTTTCAGAGCCAAGGGACGCTTTGGCGTTGACCTTTGTAACGTCCAACAGTCACGCTCCCCACGGGTTTCAGAGCCAAGGAACGCTTCGGCGTTGACCTTCGTGACGTCTAACAGTCACGCTCCCCACAGGTTGAGCCAAAGGCCGCTTCGGCGATTAACCTTTGTGACGTCGGGTTCGAGCCACTACTCACCCATCAAGCCATAGAGCTGACAATTGCGGACTTGACCTAGGTTAAGACTCCAGCAAACAAGGAAGCGTTGCAACAACGGCGTAGCTAGCGTCTATAGGATTGCTCTTAACAGCTACCCAGCCTCACTTAATGCAGGAAAACCTGGTCGCCCGGCAACACAGCGGTGCCGCCCTGGTAGGGCACCGAGGAAGCGTCGTAACGACGGTGTAGCTGGCATCTGTAGGATTGCTCTTGAAACAGCTACCCGGCCTCACTTGATGCTAGATAGTCACCCCAGGCCACACCACATTTCTCCTGCCTAAGTTTTTCCCTCCACAGGAGGTTTTTCTAGAGCTTAATAATGGCGCTGGGGATTCCCCAAAACGGTTCGGGACGAACCTTCAGAAGGGGGGGGGCTATTGTCACGGGTGTTCTCCCTACAACAGGGGATACCTCAGACAGACCCTGGGCCAAGCCCAGAGACCCACCGACCAGTATATAATATCCACACACCTGAAGACTCATCCATTAAGGATTCGTCTTATCTCTCAATATCACCTATTATTTCATCCCATATCGCTCTGCTCTATTGCCTGCCTACAGTGCCCTTACATCTATATTGTATATATAGCAAGGCTTAATAGAGTATTTAGCAATCTTAAGCTGTAGCAGGTTAAAATAGAGCTTGTATTTATTGTAGGAATTAGCGTTATAACGCTGGCAATCTATCCTAGTTAAGTAATGCAAGATAAGATAGATAGAGTACTTATTAATAAAACGCGTAACCCAGCTTTTAGAGACTAGTTTTTAGGCTAGTAGTAACGCAAAATTCTGTACTATCTCTTATGTAGGAGGTAAGTAACAGCTAGTAAGCAATTCTATATACTTTACTAGCTCTATCTCTTATTATGGGTTAAGTTGTTGTTGTTTAATAATCTTAGTTGCGTGTGATGCCTAAAGGCCTTAGTGTCTCTAAGCCAACGTTAATCTATTAACACTAAACCTGGCTGTAACTTTGTTATACGAAAAATCCTCTCCTAGTTTTAAGGATTTAATTGCTTCTATTGCTGATTGAATTAGATCTATATTGGTTGTGTTGTGACGCGTCAAAGATTGGTGTATTTGGTGTTGGTGGGGCGTCACGCGAATCCGGGCATCACGCGCACGGACACGGTAAGACCAGCGCGATTTCGCGCTCCTGACGCGACGCGTCGACCGAACTAGTGTCGAGTGATAGCCAGCCACGGCAACATAGTCTCCACAAACACACCTTCACACCTCTTTGACGTGGTTCTGTACCTCTGTTACCAAAGAAGATAGCATCATCATGGCGTCCAGACCGGAGATGCGAGAAGACGATGAGTCTGGCTTTTGCAAGTTCTTCCGCAACCTCCCGTTGAAAAACGACGATACCGTCCGGATATTCGACCGAGGCAATTACTACAGTGCCCATGGCGAAGATGCAAAATTTATCGCAAACAATGTAGGTTCGAATGATTCCCTATCCCAGTATCTGCATTGACACAAACTACAGGTCTACCGGACGACAGCCGTACTGCGCAAGCTGGGCCGAGAGCCGGGCCTCGAATCTGTCACCATGACCACGATGGTCTTCCGAAACTTTCTCCGAGATGCACTCTTCCGCCTGAGCAAACGTATAGAAATCTGGCAGTCGACAGGGAAGCGAATGGACTGGAAGGTGGTGAAGCAGGCTTCACCTGGTAACCTGCAGGACCTGGAGGACGAACTTGGTGGGCATATTGAGAATTCGCCAATCATACTGGCTGTCAAGATAAGTGCCAAAGCTTCAGAAGCACGTAACGTCGGTGTCTGCTTCGCCGATGCAAGCGTGCGGGAGCTCGGTGTGACGGAATTTCTCGACAACGACCTATATTCGAACTTCGAGTCGCTTCTGATTCAACTTGGCGTGAAAGAGTGCCTAATCCAGGCAGACGGAAACAAGAAAGACGTTGAGTTGAACAAGCTTCGGACAATCGCAGACAATTGTGGGTGCGCTGTTGCAGAGCGAGGAGCCGCCGACTTTGGTACCAAAGATACCGAGCAGGATCTCCCGCGTTTGTTGAAAGATGAAGGCGCGGCTGGCACACTGCCGCAAACCGATCTCAAACTAGCAATGGGTTCGGCAGCTTGTCTGATCAGGTACCTGGGCGTTATGTCCGATACATCCAACTTCGGCCAGTATCAGCTGTATCAGCACGACCTCACACAATACATGAAGCTTGATGCAGCAGCTTTGAAGGCGCTGAACCTGATGCCAGGACCCAGGGACGGAGCAAAGAATATGAGCTTGTATGGCTTACTCAACCATTGCAAGACACCCACTGGTAGCCGACTGCTTTCTCAGTGGTTGAAGCAACCTCTCATGAACCTTGCTGAGATTGAGAGGCGGCAACAGCTCGTTGAGGCATTTGTCAATGATACCGAGCTACGGCAGACTATGCAGGAAGAACATCTGCGATCCATACCTGATCTGTACAGGCTCGCAAAGAAGTTTCAACGCAAGGCTGCGAATCTCGAGGATGTTGTCCGCGCGTATCAGGTTATCATTCGTCTACCTGGGTTCCTGGAATCGCTTGATGCTGTCATGGACGAGCAGTACAAGGATCCTCTGGACGCGGAATACACCTCGAAATTGCGACAATACTCGGCAGCTTTCTTAGGCCTACAGGACATGGTTGAGACGACAGTGGATCTTGATGCACTGGACAACCACGAGTTCATCATCAAGCCCGAGTTTGACGAAGCATTGCGCACGATTCGTAAGCGCCTTGATAGACTCAAGCGCGAGATGGAGTCGGACCACATGAAGGCCGGAGATGATCTGAACCAAGACACAGAGAAGAAGCTGTTCCTCGAGAATCACAAAGTTCATGGGTGGTGCTTCAGGTTGACCAGGAATGAAGCAGGTTGCATACGACAGAAGAAACAATACCAGGAAATCTCGACACAGAAGAACGGCGTCTACTTCACAACACCATCCCTGCTGGAGAAGCGCCGAGAATTCGATCAGTTGTCGGAGAACTACAACCGAACACAATCAGGGCTTGTCAACGAGGTCGTTGCCGTAGCTTCGTCGTACGTCCCAGTCGTTGAGAAGCTGGCTGCTGTGCTCGCACATCTTGATGTGATTGTTGCCTTTGCACACGTGTCAGTGCATGCACCTACATCGTACACGCGACCGACAATGCATCCGCGTGGGACTGGCAACACCATTTTAAAGGAAGCTCGACACCCCTGCCTCGAGATGCAAGACGACGTATCTTTCATTACGAACGATGTCAGCTTGGTACGCAACGAGAGCGAGTTTCTCATCATAACAGGGCCAAATATGGGTGGCAAATCGACATACATTCGACAGATCGGTGTTATTGCCCTCATGGCACAGATTGGGTGCTTTGTCTCAGCCTCAGAAGCAGAGCTTACCATCTTCGACTGCATACTTGCGAGAGTAGGCGCAAGTGATAGTCAGATCAAAGGTGTCTCCACCTTCATGGCGGAGATGCTGGAGACTGCGAACATTCTCAAATCGGCCACAAAAGAGTCGCTCATCATCATCGACGAGCTGGGTCGCGGCACAAGCACATATGACGGGTTTGGTCTTGCATGGGCCATATCCGAGTACATCGTGAAGGAGATTGGCGCTTTTGCGCTCTTCGCGACACACTTCCACGAGCTCACTGCTCTTGTGGATACCTACCCTCAGGTTCAGAACCTGCATGTCGTAGCACACATATCAGAAGGTACTGCAGAGACGGAAGGCGGAGTGCAGAAGAAGCGTGAAGTCACCCTGCTCTATAAAGTCGAGCAAGGTTTCTCAGACCAGTCGTTTGGGATTCACGTGGCCGAGCTAGTTCGCTTTCCACAGAAGGTCATCAGCATGGCCAAGCGAAAGGCAGACGAGCTTGAAGACTTCGCAGGGAAGCACGAAGAGGGTTTCGTTCAGGCAAGCAGGGAGGAGGTTGAGGAGGGAAGCAAGATGCTCAAGGAGATGCTGGCCAAGTGGAAACAGGAAGTGGAAAGCCAGGGCCTAACCAAAAAGCAGCAGGTCGAGCGAATGCGCGAGCTCGTCAGGGAGAACCAGGCGCTGCAGGGTAATGGGTTCTTCAAGGGCATACAAGCATTGTAAGGTGCATGTGCCAGTCTATTCAGCACGGCGTTTGGGATGCATGGTAAAACGGCAAAGGATCGTACACCATCGGGGCCATTTTTGTGGCAAACAGCATAGCGACATACCAACAATGCAGTCAAAATCGCATGAGCTTTTTCCCATTGATCGATGCTCGGAGTGGGCCAAGCAGCCAATGACGCGCTGTGGCACAGCCGCCAACCCCGCCATGTTTCCCGCATCCCACCTCCGTAGGCTGTCTGCAAGCACCACGCCAACGTCGACTGCTGATCGTACCCTGCCTTGCCGTTCTTGTTTCAAAAAACCGCAAAGATGGCGCCTTCGCAGTCCCTAGTCGTAAGCAGATCCAACAATACAATCCAAGTCTGACCTAACACAGCCTAGAACAAGCTCAAGGTGCAGCTCAAGCTGTCCATATCGCGATTGCGCATGGTGCAGCAGAAGGATACAGCAAAGGCGAAACAGCAAAGACGCGAAATGGCGCAGCTTTTAGAAGTGTGTATGCTCCTTGCTGTCACCCTTGTTCTTGCCTCCTTGCCATTAGGCACCCGTCTAGCACCACATTCATACGCTGCGCACTGCCTCAACTTCGCCCGGTAGCTGTAGCTAACAGCGAAATTAGATCGGCAAGCTCCAGTCTGCACGGATACGCGTTGAGAACATCATTCGCAGCGACATTACCACCGAACTCCATGAGATCCTCGAACTCTACTGCGAACTCCTACTCGCACGCTCCCAGCTTCTCGATCAGCCAACCCCCTCACACTCGTCGACACCCATTCCGCTCGACTCTGCGCTCGAAGAAGCAGTACGAAGCATAATATATGCCGCGCCCCGTACCGAAATCAAGGAACTGCACCAAGTACGAGCGTACCTCGTCGAGAAGTTTGGAAAAGAGGTAGCGGTGGCAGCTATGGAGGGCGAGGGTGTAGCAGAGCGCGTCGCAAAGAAACTGGAGGCCAAGACACCCAGTGAAGAGCTGGTAGACGCATATCTGAGCGAAATCGCACGGTTCTACGGTGTCCCATTCGGGGCACCCAAGAGTTCTAACAACGATGACGACGATGAACCGAGTGGTGGCATAGGAGAAGAGGCAGATACAGAGATTCCGCTGCCAGCTGATGGAAGGAAAGACGACGAGCGGGAAGAATTAGTCAAGGCGACACCGCCGAGGACTGTAGAGCCGCAGAGCCCGCTCAGGGTCGTACCGCCAAGTCCCAGTACAGATAACATTGCGCCGAAGCTGAAGCTGCCTGGTGCAGCAGCTGTAAAAGAGCAGAAACCCGCAGAGGAGAAGAATCAACCCGCGAAGAAGGATAGCGGGCCGGGAGGAAAGATACCAGATGTGGATGAGCTATCGAGGCGGTTTGCTGAGCTGAAGCGGTGAGTTGTGTATAGACTAAAGTCTGTGAGAACCCAGGATCTCGAATCTGAGGATTGAAAGACATCAATGGGTGTTAGTAGCGTCTGATCAGCTATACAATGCCTGGATCACTGCTGTTACGCGCACCCCACTCACGTGGTGTCATGCAATCTCAAGTCGGATTTTCTGTCTCATAGCAACATCATCGGATGACTACGTCTTGCTTGAGTTCAGTGCCCTTTACATCGTTTTCCTGTGGTACAAGCACTCGGCTTCAGTTTCTGTGACAGGGATCTACTATAGTGGGGCAGTCGCACGTGGAGAAAGCATACGTCATCCCCCGCGCCTGCTTCTAGACCTCTCACCACAACACAGCCTCAGCAGTCGTGTACAAAACCACAACGGTTTCCAAGACGCATCGAGTTTCCAAGAACTCCCTGCAAACACTCCACAGTCAGCAACCCCAATCCTACAACATGGCATCCAACCAGAACCCATGGCAGGACGAGTACAGCAGCACGACGCCAACCCACGGCAGCGGCTATCAAAGCCCACCTCCCGCGCAAGCTCACGGCCTCTCGAACCACAACCCGTACTCAGCATACCAAGACCAGACCTCCTCTTCGCACAACCAGTATGCTCCTCCAGATCACCCACCACCAGGCCACAACCTCGGACAGGGACAATCGGGGCACCAAAGCTCAACTCACAACGAGCAAGATCCCTGGGCACAATACCAGTCACCTGACTTCAACCCCAATCCACAACAGCCGCCCTCCAACCCCTCCTACCAGTTTCGCGTTCCCCCGCACAACTCCGAAACCCAGAACTTCCAAGGCCTCAACGACAACAATTACGAGGTGCCCCCCGGCCTTCCTCCTCGCCGAACCGGCACGGATCTCGCGCTCCCTCAAGGTCAGGATCGGAGCCACCAGATTGAAGTGATGCAGAGCTATGAGGCGCGGGGCATGAAGGACGAACACGACCAAAATGTGGAGATCCTGCAGCGCGAGTTCCCGAAGTTGGACGGGAGCTTGATTGCTGCGATTTACGGAGACAGCCAGAGTTTGAGCGCGACGAGGGAGATGCTAGGAGAGCTAGACCGGGAATAGAAGGTTTCACAGCTGCGTCTTGTTACTATTGTGCTGTCGGTGCTCTTTGCTACTAGCAATATCACCTCGGCTTTAGCACGCGGAATATACTTGGGTGGTAACCATTTATAATACGCACTAGGCTTTGCAGGATGCTCGAGCTTAAACAATTCAATCCTCGACATCTTACCGCAGGGCTCCGAACACGGTCTGACAACTTGTGCCTGCAGAAGATGATCTACTGCTGCTGACAGTAGGTGTCGTCTGAGTCGAGTGCGAAGACTTTATCATCACCACCATTTCAACCAAGACGCGCGATTCTGTGTGCGACGCGATTAGTAGTGTATTGTCTCTCTACTCCCTTGTTACTGGCACGAAGATTATGCATCAAAATTCAGGTGCATAAGAAGATATCTTTGGTGGTGAAATGAGATTCAGGCTTATGTGGACACTCAATGAGAGTACGAGCATGTCGAGAGTCACTACTTACAATCGTCAGCCTACGAACGACCGTGCCATAACCTTTAGTAACACGTTGTAGAGGAAGATAACCTTAAACTTGATAAATGGAAAAACAGCACCGAACGTCCGGTCCAGATCTGATCACCTAGAGCAAAATCTCTTGTAGACCTCAAGGTGTATGCCGGTTGCACCTACAGCGCATTCGCATACCATGTATCCATCAGTCTCAAGACTCTCGAGCGTTTCAACTACTTTCGGAACGCCGGGACGGGATTGTTCAATGCCGCGTCGCCATTTGTATCACCGTCGAGGATTTCTTCGCTCGGCTGCATCTGCAGGATCATCGTAGAAAGGACAGGCACACTCGATCAATGTGGCAAGTTGTTATCAGGCAAGTTTCCGTCCAAGGCGAAGATGGACATATTGACGCGCCTGTCAAGTGAGCGCAGTATGACACCCTTGCGGACAGCGTGCTCATCGAGGTGAGTGCCCCAGCGCTTCCGCAATTACTCACAATCGGCAACCCCGCGACAGAAGACCACAGAAGACCACAAGTGTGTTCCAAACGCCAGATCCAAATGCGAGCGAAGCCTTTCATGCTCATCATCCACCTAGGATCAACAGTCAGCAACATCGTATATGCTCGTATTATTCGCGGCTTACCTCAAGTCGACGACCTTGATACCATGGTCAAGGAACGACGCCATGAACATCACGGTCCAAGACTCGTCACGCCAAAACTGGTATTGCTCTTCTTCAGGACGCCAACCCAGATACACCATCCTAGCATTTCGCATGGCCTCAACGGTATTGTACTCGGCATCAACCACGGGATAGGCAGCGTAATCCTCATCAACGTCAGCCTCCTTTTCTGTGTGCCAGCTCACGACCCGTGCGCTCTTCTTCGTCGCCAAAATTTTGTCTCCTGGTACTCTGTATGCAGCACGGATGCTGCTACGCCGAGCGAAAGTGGCGGCGCGGAATCGAAGAAAGCAATGCCGGCGAATTGTGCGCTCAGTTTACACACAACTTTCACTACTTCGTGTGACTACCCTAAGCTTCAATTACAGCCTGGCAGCGATCAGGCACACTCGAAAATTAACTAGTAAACGCAGTAGTATCCGTCGGTACTACCATTTAGCTGCCCTTGCCAAGATCAAACGTCCCGAGTCTCCATTTACAATACTTTCGCCGGCGACCACAGTACGTCATGCTGCACCGTTGTTGCCGTGCGCGGCGCAGCCATCCGCCGAGGCACATGGACGCATTGGCTACCCAGCTAGTGCGGAGACCTTCAACGCACACCGAACAAAAAATTCGATAACTCAACAACCACAACAGCTACGGAGATAAGCAATGGACAAAAAGACAGAGCCCGACGTGGGGCTCGAACCCACAACCTTGAGATTAAGAGTCTCACGCGCTACCGATTGTGCCAGCCGGGCTTGTTGATGCTGGATTGATGTTATAATGGCAAACTGTTTGATGTATATACGCAAGAATCAAGCATGACATTGAGAGGTTATCTTCCACCCATTGTCCAGCCAACTTTCGCTTGTGATCAATAGTTGTTCGTGGGGTCTTTGCACAATAAGCTCAAAAGAAAGAGACTCCTACTTTTTATGAATTTCCTTGCAGCCCGTACGTGCGCCGACTTGTTGTCTCTTTGTGAAGAGGCGCCCGGTGAGGGACTACACGGAAGCCACGCCTCGATCAATTACGCAGTATGCACCGGCCCCCCTTCCTCCTTTGTGCATTGCTCCCACTCCTTATTATTACTTAGAAACTTCAAATCTCGTATCTCACTTCTTGTTGTCCGTCCCCTTCTTCTCGTCCCGTGCTCTTTCGCTGTACAACTTCTGGTGGTTCTGGTTTGGCTTCTTCTCGATCCTGTCAAGCGCATCTTCGATCAAGCCAATGTGGCCTCGTAATGTCCCTTCAATCTCATCAAGGCGGGCTTCTTGTTCTTCGAGGTTGTAGTTGAGCTTTGATTGGAGGTAGTAAGTGGCTGATCCAACTGCAAAAACATTGCCAGTGAGTGGAACCAAGACCTTTGGTTTAAGGAGCGTATTGAGGAATGACATGCTGTGGTAATGGAGAGCTGCTGAACAGAAGTACGAGTTGGTTTGGTGCACGGTGAAGATACCTGATATGCTGCAAGTACCGTACCATCAGGAGATTGACTAGAGTAGTCATTCAGAGTGGAACTAGGTCATGACGACATTGATCAGTAGCGGGCTTAAACACAGCTGCTTTGAGAGTCGGACAGTTCGAGAAAAAGTTTGAACTTATTCCTATGGGTGACAAATGATGAAATGCTGTTTTCGATCAAAACCTATGCTAGAATATCATGAGGCACGAGCATGGATAAATCCCGGTGCACTCCCGATATGGTTAGCGCAATCTGATCTGATCGTGAGATCGTGAATTACGCGCATGCACGGGACCACGGGAAGACGCGCCTCGCGCAACCCTGGCAACTACCACGACCTCAACTACCGGAACAAACGTTCCTTTGTCGCAAAAACTGCGCGGTTACGAGAGATTACGAACAATAACGAAAATGTCCTGAACGAGCGCAGCATGTCCTCACCGGCGCTTTTCCTCGCCTCCTCCCCGCTCTCCATCACGTCTCCACGCCGCATACCCAAATCGAAGTTCACGTACAAGCAGCTCCACCAGCTGAAGTCGTACAGCACCCAAACACCGCTCCGAGTAATCGCACATGTCGATCTGGATGCCTTCTACGCGCAATGCGAGACGGTGCGGCTCGGTATCGACCCCACAAAACCTCTCGCGGTCCAGCAATGGCAAGGGCTCATAGCGATCAACTATCCCGCGCGTGCATTCGGACTGAACAGGCACGTAACGTCTGCGGAGGCGCTGAAGCAATGTCCGGAGCTTATTATGCAGCATGTTGCGACATGGAAAGAGGGTGACGAGAAATGGGCCTACCACGAAGACTCGTTCACGAACATGGCAACACATAAAGTCAGCTTAGATCCATACCGATTAGAGAGTAGAAGGATTTTGAAGTGCATAAAGGAAGCGCTTCCAGAAGAGGAGCAGCGTGTAGAAAAGGCCAGCATCGATGAAGTCTTCATGGATTTGAGCGCACATGTGCACACCATCCTGTTGGAGAGATACCCTGAGCTGAGGGGTCCAGCCCCGTACGACGACCCCACAGAGCCGCTGCCGAAGGTACCGACTACTGTGCTGGACTGGGCAGCCGATGCGCTTGTCGAGACTGGTGAGGAAGATGGCGAGGACAAAGATCCGGATTGGGACGATGTGTGTATGGTCATCGCATCAGAAATTGTGCGTGACGTGCGAAAACACATCAAGGATACACTCCAGTATACGTGTTCCGGTGGTGTTGCGCGCAACAAGATGCTCGCGAAGTTGGGCTCCGGGTACAAGAAGCCAAATCAGCAGACCGTCATTCGCAACAGAGCTGTCAAGCATTTCCTCTCTGACATGAAGTTTACCAAGATCAGGATGCTGGGGGGAAAGCTGGGCGACGAGGTCGTTGCTATGTTTGGCACTGACAAAGTCAAGGAGCTAAGAGAGCAGCCCTTAGACCAACTCAAAAGAATTGGTGATGATACGGGAAGCTGGCTGTACTCTATCATCAGAGGCGAGGATAACAGCGAAGTAAACACCCGCACGCAGATTAAGAGTATGCTATCAGCGAAGTCCTTCAGACCGTCCATCAATTCGTTCGAACAAGGAGTCAGGTGGATACGAATCTTCGCTGCGGACATCTTCTCGCGGTGTGTGGAAGAGGGGGTGCTGGAGAACAAGAGGCGGCCTAGAACCATTGTCTTGCATCATCGACAAGGTGCGCAGACACGTAGTCGATCAGCACAGATTCCACAGGGTAAGCCTTTGTCAGAAGTGACTCTCTTCGATCTTGCAAAGAACCTCCTTGCCCAGGTCGTTGTTGATGGACGAGCATGGCCATGTGCCAATCTATCACTGAGTGTAGGCGGCTTTGAAGACGGACCAAAGAACAACGCAGGCATTGGCGGTTTCCTTGTGCGTGGCGATCAAGCGAAAGCAATGATGTCTTCGGACCGACATTCGAGTTACAATGAGCCTCCCGCGAAAAGGAGGCGAACTAAAGGCAACATAGCTAGCTTCTTCGGGGCGAGAGACGATAAGAAGAAGGATTTCGACGCCGCAAGAGCAGTGCTGATGAAGGCACACAGCGAATCTACTAAGGACGAGACAGAAGAGGAAGTCGAGGACCGTGACGACGAGGATGCTTTGGAAGACATTCGCAGTGACGAAGTCACACGGCCAACAACGCCAACGCTCGAGCACCAGGACTCCAGAAAAGAGATGTACAGATCGAACACTCCACCCTCAGCACAGCCTCGAGCTCCATCAAGATCGCCGCCTGCACATCAAGAAATTCAAGAAGACGGTCCACCAGTTATGCCAGCACCTCGAGCCAATCGTGCCGAACAGGCTCATGAGACCCTTAACACCTTCTTCTGCTCTCGCTGTAACATCCATTTGCCAAAGTTCGAAGAGACTGAACACATCGATTACCACTTTGCCCTAGACTTGTCGAAAGAGATGCGACAAGAAGAGCGAAACCCGCCGCCAGTAGTAAAGAATCGAGGGACTCTGAAACCTAGTAGAGGGAGAGGAAGGCCGCCAGGTAGTGGGAGAGGTGGTGGATCAAGCGGTGGAGAAAAGGGACAGAAGACATTGGCTTTTGGACGACAGGGGTGACCATGACGGCGCAAGAGAGAGTCTTGCGGAGAAGCTCTCACACGAAACGCCGATTACGCTACTCCACTATCAGCAATGTAATCACACATGGGATATTTTCTCTTACCTCTGGAAGCTGTGGCTGAAGCTCTGTAACCTCGAAATCATACTGGAGACGTTGTACTCGAATGCGTCGATGCTCCTGTAGTGTTAACACTGCTACAAGCAGTGCCAGGGTGCCGAGCACTGTTGTTACAACGTCTAGCATCTCGCTCATTGGAAGTACTCAATAAGATAGCGATTCGTCGGAAGTTGCGATGCTTCGAGGATGAGTGAAAGCTTGCCAACGCCGAAGGGAAACAAGGCTGTAGTGAAGCAAAGATGAGGAGAATCCGCTAAAAGCCAAAAAGCGACGATAACCAGCCACGTAGGGAAGCAGAAGGACGACAGCTCAGTGATGCTTTTTCCAATCTCACTGAACCAACGAGAGTCGCTCATTTTCGCAAACTCCACTGGGGTAGATCATGCAGCCTCGACCATCGGTAGAAACATCGTTGGCTCACGTACAGCCCAGTGGCACCCTGCACACGCTGCGCCCACCCTTGGCAAGCTTGCGTGCAAACGCAAACTAACTCATAATCACGTGTGCGAAGTTCTTCTCACAGGCTGCAGATAGAATGGGCAAGAATGTGTCGAGGTGTTCGACAAAGGGCCACTGTGCTGGACCTGTGGCTTTTGAGTCCCAGAGCATCGCGATTGAAGTTGGACGAACACAACACTGCTTGACAACGGCCTGTCGTGTCCCGGTCGCTATATTATTTCTACCTTCTTACCGTGCACCTGATGGGTTATTGTTTGAGGGAACGGCTCACGCAGCAGCCTCTGGCTCTACGAAGGATCGAATTACCCCTTGGTGCAATGTGACGGCAACATATCATTTCCTGATATGACAACGAATGGCTCGCAGTGCACCTGCATCTTGCGGCGTTGAAGACAACCGACGATTGCTGAGTGAGATTCAGCAAGTCCTACTGGCCCACGTCCAGCGGGATTCCTTTTCGCTCAGCCTGCGCAAGCCGACATGTCGGAGGACCTCACGAGATACGTTGGAAGAGCGCTGAAATGTTGGGGGGCGTACGTATAGCCACTGCTTCGGCTGCACGCATGACTGCGGAGGTCCAAAGACACTCGACTCAAGACCCAAGACCCGTGTCGTTTGGCGAACAGGCAGCATGTGCACCAAAGGAGCACACCTCCATGCCACGAATGCACGCAGAAAAGGAAACCTGCCCGTTGTTGTCAATCTCTAAGCCCCTTTGCTACTGGCTCAATGATCAACATCGCCGCTGACATACTCTATGGAACACGTCTTACAAACCCCGCCCAGAACTCTACGTTCCCGTCAGCCAATGCATCCTACCTCAAAGTACCCAGCAACAAACCTCTGGTATCTGTGCCTCCAGCTCATACACCTCAAGGCGGTGATAAACCTGGCGTTGAGCACGCTGACGACGGTATCTGCATAGTTGTATTACAGCGATCACCAAAGCAAGGGCGCCCACTACGGCTGAGATCCCGCTAGTACAGTGTTCGCCGTGTCTGAGGGCTCGAGGGATCTGGTGGTGGTAAAGGTGTTGGATGGTGGTTGAAGTGGGGGGTTCATGGTGTCGGTAAGTGTCATGGTACGGTACGGCACTATTTTCAGTAGCGATGTGGTGTTGGAGAGCTATCTTGAAGCTCTGTCCTGGGTGCAGTAGGGCTGAGGGAAGGGAGTTGATAGAAGGGGATTTGGCAGTCCGGTAACGTCAAGGTCGAGAGTGTAGTCGGGGAAGTTGGCTATTGGTCTTCGAGGGATTCGTGCACAATCGTGGTGTCGAAGCGAAGGAGCGGTTGGCTTCGTTTGGACTGCCTAAGTTTGTCTTATTCGTTGGTGTGAAAATAGAGGGAGAGAGAGAGAGCACTTGTGACTTCAGACTGTCGGAAACATGGGCTTAATTGTTCATCTGATAGAAGAAAATGGGCATGGCTAATATACATCTGCACCTCGCCACAAATGTCAAGCGGTGACTGACATCCTTGACGCTAGCGCCTCCAGGCGAGATTTGGGTAACAGCCCCAGCTCTTGGCCAATTGGATCCGCGCCACACCCCCGTAGAACTCATCCTAGTGATGAGGTGCATAGGTAGCAAGACGTCTTATTGGGCACTAACAAAATCAAGAGCTTGTGTTTCCCACCTTGAACTAATCCGGCGTCCATTAAGCAAAGTACCAGTAGCCCGGTCATGCTTCCTTCACAAGACACCTTCACGTAGAGCTGCAACATTCAGCCTTGCCCACACATGCACGCGAAGCCATGAACTTCTAGGAGGGAGTCTAGAACCGCACAGCAAAGTGGAGTGCTTGTATTTCATACCTTGGATCACTCCGCCGTCTATCGAACAACAAGTCTGGATATCTCTGCTTTCAAAAGTCTGCGAGCCTGGTTTCACTGGAGTTCAAACTCCAGCCTCACCCTCGGCACATCCCGACTCCCCCCGGGCATCAAATACGTAAAGTTCCAGAACTCAAACTCATTCACCGTCTGCCCAGCACCACCAACCGCACCATTAAAGGTAACCGTGTAGTTCTGATCCACCGAGCCCGTAACATTCACACTGATACCCTCAACATCTGCCCACGACTTGACATCCCTCTTACCGCTCCAGCCATTTGTTCCAACGAGGAATGAAAAGCCGCTGCTCGAGTTACCCTGGGGGTAGGAGAGATCGAGGTAGTTGGGACCGTTGGATGCATCGAGAGCGTAGACCTGTGCGTACAGACTCAGCCAGCCGACAGATCCGTCTTTTCTGCCCCATTGTACGACTGCAGGGTTGAAGGAGTTTGGGTTCTTTGCTGGGCCGCCGATGACGTTCTCGCTGAAGGATTCGGCGCCGATGGTTAAGTTGGCACTCATCCATGCGGTGATGTTGCGTGGGTAGGTGTCAAAGGGTGGCGAGAAGGCGGAGGTGTTGACTGCATGCGTGCCAGGGAAGGTCGTGAGTGTGGAGAGCGTGGTGTTGGAGACCAGGGTGTTGTGGAAGGGTGCAAGAATTGCGATGAGTGGAGAGATAGCAAAGTCATCCTTGTGACCCATGGCGTACGGCTTTAGAGGTCAGTCAGCGTGAAGATTGCCAAAGAGTTGTGCAGCGAACGGCGTACCTTTGCATTGATAGGCGCATTCTCTTTGCCAACCAGCGTCCACATTTGCAGCGCGAGAATACTGAGGTATCGATTCATGTCATATCCGTAGCTGCGATCCCATGGTCCAGCAACATTTTTGAGATTGGCGTTGTACAGTTGTCCGAGCGAAGCCCACGTGTATTTGATCATCTCGCCGCCATACTGACCCATCACGCTGTCTTGTGGTAGGTACTTCGCCCAGAGTGTAAGCGCGAACAGGGAAACGCCGGCGTAGGTGCCAGAGTTGAATTCGGAGAGAGTGTTGTCCCGTTTGAATAGGTCAACGACCTCTTGTGCGTATGCCTCTCCTGCGGTCGTCATGTTCGAGTCGTTGACTCGGCGGCCGACCCAGCCTGAAACAAAGGCTCTCATAATGGAAGGGTTGCTGTATGCTGGGTACAGGTTATCGTCGTCGACACCACCCACGCGGTAGCTATCCCCAATGGTGGTGTTGAACAGGCTCTGGATCATGTATTCTTGCGTGTCCTGCGGTATGAGGTGTGGGAACTCTTCGAGCATCAGCACGAATGTCGTGCCGACGAAACCACGCCAATTCGGATCCCACGAGTTGTAGATCTTGGGCTCGTACTGTTCAGTTCCCACGGTAGGCTCTTCAGGGTAAATTTGGTAGTCGCCAAACCTAGAGGAATCAGCTGCTGCATCTTCTTTCACGAGTGAGCCTGTTGAAGCTAGTCTTGTCGATCGACTTGGATTGTGAAGAGACACTCACCACTGCAGACTCTTATTCTTAAACTGCCCCCCAATGATATTGGTCACGATGCGCACAGCTTGCTCAGCATCGTCGGCCTCATTCCTCGCCAACAAACCTGCTGCGTACCACGCACTCGATCTTGTCTCATGGACCAAGGCCGCAGAATCAAGACTGAACAGATAGCCTCTCTCGTTGTCGTAGTACATGTCCAGCCAGTCCATAGACTCGTGCAGCAGATTTGTCGCATAGCTTTCTGTATCGTTGCGTTTCGTGAGCACTCGACTAGCTGTGATGCCGTGCCCGAGCAGCGTCAGCGCAGCGCAGAACCTCGAGAAAGCAACCATTGCGGTAGATGGGGGTGTTGCACGCGCAACTGCGGCAGATGACAGTGGAGTGGCCCATATTGTATTCGAACGGTGCTCATCAATTGATCCGAAGCCGGCAGGTCTCTATCGTACGCTAGGCCTTACAAAGACGTTGTAGTGACTTGATATGGAGATATCGCAGGGTGCGCGACTCCGTTCAGGCTCGAGCGCCGGCCATTTGTGGGGTTCGGTAGAAAGCCGTGCGAAGGGGAAAGGTACAGCCGGCATAATGTCCGTCAAGGTAAACTGGACCGAGGTTTTGCCTTGCAGACGCAGCGACCTTGGAAGTCAAGCAAGGAGATTTAGATAAGGTCACGATGGGTGACGTAGCGCTGTGACGCCGCGCTGTGACGTCGCGCTGTTACGCCGGCGCTGCGGTGCAAGCTGCTTGGAGCGATAAGCAATGCTCTGCGCGCTTGTCACAAGGACATGGGTCTTTGAGATGTTTCAGATGTTTCAGATATTTCAGATATTTCAGATATTTCAGAGATTTCAGAGATTTCAATCTTTCAGATGCTTGAGCAGCGTGTTTCGGCAAATGCAGAATTCATGGCCTGACTACCACCTATCGACTTGTGGATGATGTTTGTAGCATCCATCCTCTCGATGGGAAAGGCAGGTACTGTGCAAAAGGCCCGTGCCTAAGATGGATGGGTCTCGACCGCCTTACTGATGCATCGCTACCCATCGTCGTCACTTCAGCACAGAGCCAACTTGCGCACGCAGCTGTAGCAATGCGTAGAAGACGCGAGTTTCGGCTACAGTCCATGTTGGGTGCCTCATCCGATAGCCACGGAGATGCTCGCAAGCGCTCGCAGGAGTTCGCATTTACACGCAGCGGCTGCTCTCACGCGTATACACCGTCTTCCGCGCGAACACCGGATTTCGGCATCCGATGGGTACGCTAGGATATAGTGGACAAAGGCAGATCTTCATAGCGTGTGTTGACAGTGTCCGTGTGGATCAGCAAGAAGCCACAACGCTGGCGTACTGTGTTTGTTGGGCTCAAGTGGCCGACACTGAGTCAAACACCTTACAATCCTTAGCTATAGTCGACACAATGGTATTCGCATACTTCAGATCCAGAGCGGGCAGCCACTAAGTTCTGTCGTGCGCAGAGGTGGGAAGAATGGAGTCGTGTGCGCGTCTGTCATTAGAGCCCTCTGTCGGGCGGCGTAGCGAGTCAGTCGCCTTGGGCGCGTGGAGAGCGAGTGGCTGGCCCTGGACTGAACGCGAGCAAAAGCGGACACTTGCAGAATCTGCTCGGTGTCTGACGGGCTGACGAGGTCTCATGAGCTGAAGGAAGCTGGTAGCATTTCGATAGCATAGGGCATGATGGTCCGATAATATGTTTCCAGCACATGAGAAAGGCCAACGTGGGAAAGCCATTACCAAGCTAATCACTCTGTCTCCCAAACCCTCGCATGCCATGCATCGCAAAGCAGAGAACCACCCGGATTTATATCGCTTTAGCGTGAAATTCCCTATGAAGGGTAAATACATCCGTAAAAAAATATCAAAAAATCAACAAATCCTGGAGCGTGATGCAGTCATGCAGAAACAACTCAGGTCAAGATCATTGACAGTCCGCGATACCAGAAACGAGAATTGAGACTGGGTACGAAGAACTTGTGCTGTTCACAGAGCTTCACGACGTGCAAGAAAAGCCCACTGAGAAGTTTGAGACTCTTGAGAGGCAAGCCTACACCCATCTAGGAAGACAATGAGATGGTCCGAAAGGTGGAAACCTGATGCCTGATTTAGGTAACACTCCGCAGGGATAGCTCCAGGAGGGTGTTGGTGAACGGCCATGACTCATTAGTTTTCGATTGACTGCATTATGACATTTCCGAAATGGTCGATGAAGTGCTTGTGGATTCAAGCATCTATCCGGAACCTTTCCGGATGAAAATGATAAACTCCTAACGGCTCCTTGCGGGTATGAAGACGGTCCATAATAGTAGTAAAACATTCAGATCCAGGTGAACTCCGGAAAACAGAAGGGTATCTCCGAGCACAGGAAATTGACGGAGGGACAGTGTTTTGACGGCAAGCAATCACAGGAGAGCTGCATCCAGTTGCTGCAGGATCATCAAGAGCAAGCATCCGGCTAGTGTTTCCGGTACCCAGGTTGTGAACTGCGGGAAGATGGTTGCGGCTGCTGCGATAGAGGGTATTCTGAGGGCCTGGCATTAGTGTTGTGGCTGCAGGCACTCACGTTATTGTCAGGACTTACGGCGACCATCAGAAGCGATGTAGTAACCTGGAGCAGGAGTGGCACTACTAGGCTTAGCGATAGACCAAATAGGTTTCGTCGGCATATCCAAAATACCTTGGGGTAGCATAAGCGGTTGGGGCTGCAGTGGTTCGGCTGTAGGCATCTGTTGGTGACTGTGATGGGTAAGAAGCGTAGGCCTGAGACTGATATCCTGGATCACGCTGCGAGTAGCCAGAGTATGGATCCGCTGGCTGTGTCCTTGGAGCAGCCTGGGACGGAGCAGCCTGGTAACCTGGTTGGGAACTTCCATAGCCGGCTGGAGCGGTTGTGTAGTGTCCTTCGCTTGGCGCATATGCCGACGAAGTTGTGTATCCCGAGGATGCCCTGGGAGCAGGCTGACGATCATAAGGGTCCACTGCCGAGGGATGCTCCACGGGTTTGGAGGGACCCCAGTGCTGGCGCGCAGCGTGGGTACGCGAATCTTGGTAAGCTAACACAGCGTCAGGGCCTCTTGATACCTTGGTATCTCGAAGGTAAGGACTGTGACTACCTCCGCGTCCTTCGCCTGGTTGCCGCTCCTGATGCCAACGCTGCGAATCCATCTTCAGATCCTGAATCATTTGCTGCAATCAACGCGTCAGCCTGGTCCTGCACCTGCACCTGCACCTGCATGGCTCGTCCAGTGAAGCTTACCGATGTGAGGGTTCGGTATGCGGTGATCCAGTAGCCCGGCTGGCCCTGTGCCGTTGTTAGTTCAAAGCTGCAGATCAACCGCACAAAGTGAGTCGAACCTGGTATTCGCCGGTTCCCGTACCCGGCCTGACAAGCGCATCCGGGCCGAGGTAGCGCTGGATGTCGGCGGTAATGACTTCTCTTGCGATGCCATCGCCAAGGACAAACCACTGATTTGCTCGCGACATGGTGGATAAGAGAGTTGTGAGAGATGAGAGGGAGAGGAAAGAGAAGAGGACACTGATGTCAGTGTCGAAAGTGGGCCAGGCTCAAAGAGGACAAGGAGGGGCACCGGGACCAAAGGCTGTCAGCTCGGGTGGCAATGACAGAGATCCTGTTGTTCCGTGGGTAGTGGCAGTGGCAGTGGCAGTGGTAGTGGCAGTGGTAGTGGCAGTGGTAGTGGCAGTGGTAGTGGCAGTGGCAGTGGTAGTGGCAGTGGCAGGAGTGATGGCCGGAGAGATGGTTCCAAGCGCCAGAGGAAGCAGGGAGCGGGGGCAGTGGCCAATATAGCGACACAAGCGAGTTGGCCTGTGATGGAGGTGGGTTCTGATGGGAGGGGCGTGATGCGTGGCTGCAGCGAACCGTTTTGGGAGACGTGGGCTACAGAGGTTGCAGCTTCCTAGTGGGGTCCAATTGCAGCTGTCGTGGCCACGACGGAAAGCTGGCAGGTATACAAGAGGGCGCGGCAATGCAGTTGTGCACGTTCAATCTACGCCTTGGATTGCGAGCAAGGGGGAAAAGCTGGTGTGAAGCGCTGACGCTGTGCGGCTCTTTGCGACGTGATGGATGACCGTCAGCGGGGGCTGGAGAGGCCGGTTGCGAGGAGGGCGGGGTCACGATTGGACGAGACGGTAGGCGACCGCGGCGGGCGGCTGCACGTCAGGCGGTCGGGCAGCAAGCAGAGTCTGACGACAAGCGCAAAAGCAGTGACGGCGGTGTCTTACAGCAACGTGAAGCAGCCGGCGATGCTGGCGATGTGCGCTGTGCGATGTGCGATGTGCGATGCGCGATAGGGTGATGGAGCAGCGTGCAGTGAGCGAGGAGGGAGCAGGAACACACAGCGGCCGTCCCGAGGCGCGCCATGTACTTATTTTTGACGAGCGGCCCATCAAGGCAGCTCGAGCTGGCCTTCGCGGGATTTGGGTACCACCGCACTTTGCGGCAGCTCAGGTGGGCGACAAGTGTGGAGACCGGCGACTGCAGTGGCGCGTTGGGCACCAACTCCTCCACCGGCTGGTGCCCACCCCAAACCTCCGCTGCACGCCTTGCTTGAGGCCAACACGCCCCTACACGCTGTTCTGCGCAGTTGCGCTGTGGCAGGCGTCGGTGAGTGTCCGTGTCCGAGCCAGGATCCATTCCAGCTCGAATCAGTCCCAGCAGGACGTGCAGACGACTGACGACTGACGACTGACGACTGACGACTGACGACTGACGACTGACGACTGACGACTGACGACTGACGACTGACGACTGACGACTGACGACTGACGACTGACGACTGACGACTGACGACTGACGACTGGCGACTGACGACAGACGACTGACGACAGACGACGACAGACGACCGACGACCTACTGGGTACCACGCTCAACCCTCCTGGCGGCCCTCCACAGAGTCTGCCGGATGCGGCTAGCGCCAGCTTGGCCCTGTTACGAATATTACTTCCCGGCACCTGAGACCTTGCATCACCTCAACCACCACGACCGGCGTGCTGGGATGCCATGGCCTTTGTCTGTTCCTGCAACGACAGTGACGTTGCTGGTGGTCGAGCCTTGCGCACTGGTCGTGCCCGATCCAATGGGCCCGGCTCGGGCGTCCTTGTGTCAGACACTGCTCACCGACTTGCGCGTCTCAGCACGCCGTCACGGATGCGCAACTCCCTTGGGCCAAGCTTGCACCAAGGGAACAAGCTACTTGTAGGCAAACCAAGTGAGTCTCGCTCTTTGCCGGCATTTCTGCAGCCCTCCTGGACCCGCGAGGCACACGGCCGTTCTACATAGTACACAAGAGACGCTGCATCTGCACTCACCGATGCAGGCCTTGCCCTCGTACCAACGCCCGCTGCAAGCCTCTCCACGTTCGCTGCCTATAGGATCGCTCCCGTCTGCCGCAGATTCTGAGACTCCACTTTCGTACGCTCCGTGTCGTGGCCGGCCCTTATTAGTCGGGTTCTGCTTTGTTCATGTAGCCTACATCACGCGTCGAAGCTTTGCTTCTCAGGCACCAAAACCGACTGCACATGGTGAAGTCGTACACGCCCACACCAACTGTTACGCGCTGCTGCCGTGCTTAAGACAGGTTCGCCGTGCAACCACAATCAATCTCCCGCAATTGTAGATTTTTTGCTGCTCGCTGACTTGCAGCCTAGCACTCCATCTTCAACCCGCACAAAACTTCTGCCCAAGAGCAGCAGACGTCTTCAATGACAAGCACCGGCACACATGGACCCCCATATTCATTAGCCATAGAGTTTCCATGTCGCACTATAGCCATCAGCAGCCGGTATACCACGGCTTCATCACCTACGCATCCGTACCAGAACGTCGCAATGCTCTCACAAAACTCAAAATTACCGTTTGATGAGACAAAGCACAAGAGGATGTGATGCGCAATACTTGGGCAGCTAGGCTCGTCAGGTTGGGCACAGTCACAACACCTATCGGAGGTACGCGGTACTTTTCCAGGTGAAGCGCACCGGATAGCCTTAGCGCTCGGTATAAAGTCTGGAGAAGGTATTCGATCGACTTGCACGATTCGAGTGCCCCCACGCTACAACCGTCCGCCGGACGAATGCTGTCAACACTGAACAGTAGGTCGAATGCACCGATGGCAGACTGCCGGCTGTGTATAAGGCTCTGTCATCAGCGACACAAGCGTAGCGATGTCCAGATGTAGTCAAGAAGACTCAACTACCAGCGTCAATCTCATGTCTGTCCGAGCTACCCTCACGTGCCAGTGGTCCCGTCTACCACATTGATAGAAGCGATGCTTCCATTGTACTGTCCCCAGCATGGATCCCAGCTCTGCTTGTGCACCGCACGACACGCAATCAGATTAAGGGGCAGGGAGCCCTACCCAACGTCCCCTTCGCGGATCAGAGCCATACTTGTTTTTCGAGAGCTCAAACACGTCTGCAAAAGGATCTGTGTAGGACCTTGTCAGGTTCCAATATGATCACGTAGCATCCCGTCATCCGCTGTAGCAACCTCTACTCTTGAGAGGTTGGAGCCAAGCCCTTGAGTGCGATCGCCGTACGGATTACCACCTTGAACATCCTCGTGGCTTGGAAGCTCCCAAATCCTGTTTTGGTTTGGGTATGTATATGAGATGTAGGTCGTCCAGCCTGGGGGCTCACAGGTCTCCGTCTCACTAGTTGTGACGTTCACCCTGAGGATAATAGAAGAGACAACACCAGTTACACAAGATAGCTGCGCACAGTAGAGCGTCAAACTGGTCACTACGATACAGCCTTCCCCGACCGTTCCTCTTGCTGCAATCGCTTCGCACGTGGACACTGGCTATCTTACCTCGATGGCTTCCAATACAGCCCAGTACAAACGGCAACGAGCACATCGCATAAGACGGCGAGTCAGCCAATACTTCGGACACTGAAACCGTTCGTACGATTCGTATGATGCCGTTGGCTTTTTGTTCAGTTCTTCGTTACATGTCCAAAGAATTGCCGACACTGCGCCACGTCCTTTCTTCTCAGATTTCCACGAAGGCTTTCACCCAAGTTTGTGTTTTTTTCAGGGCCGATATCATGCTGATCGATGAGTGCTTGTACAGCGGCGGTCTTGCCGTCAGCCGCAGCCCACCAGAGCAGCGTCCGTCCACAAAGATGCCACCACTCGTAACCAGGAGATTGAATATCTCTGTAAGCCCTGTATACGCAGCTGCATGCATGCATGGGGTTGTTGTAGTGTCCGCCATGCGCGTTGATGTCGGCCTTGTTTTCGAGTAGCATGTTTACTGCTTCACACTGACCTTGTAAGGCTGCAAGTAACACAGAGGTATTGTCGTAGCTATTCTCGGCATACACCATACTCATCAAGAGCCCTGATTCAGCAGACGCAAGCTCTCTCGCTATATTAGCAACTCGGAAGTATGCTAGCTCGTGCACAGGTGTAGTAGTGGGATAGTCTTTGTCGTATCCACTGTACATGTAGACAGGTTTGCAGAACCTGCGCGGCACACAAAGGTGAAGTGCTGTTAAGAAACGTGCACTCCTGATCTGCGACATCGTCCTCTACTTCTCTTGCATGCTCTCCCTAACACTTAGCTGCATAGTTAAGGAACTGGTAATCTTGCAGTCTCTTCTTATACTCTTCATCTGTAGTGCAGCTGCCGCAGTGAAAGACGTTGAAGTACAGGTATGTGAGGCATGTCCTAATGATACGCAGTTGGCTATCTGGTAACCATGCATCTGCAGTCTGCTTAAAGTATTCCTGTGTGGTGTAATGCACAAGGCGGATGATAGCACTCTCTTAGATGAAAATAACGAGGCCGGCGTAAACAGACACTATGTCTTCGCTATTGAGGATGTTCTTAGGATCGACAGCCCAGAACTGCTTCGCCGACCAGGCATCGCGCACATCACCCACCAGTGGCGGAAACTGCCACATCTCGTATATTCCCAGTGCAACAGTGACCGCAGAAGACAAGCTATAGAAGCTGCAAATGTGGAAGTAGATCAAAATCGCGCCTGCCCAGCCGATTACCGCATCCAGCAGAAACGCCGGCAATGGGCTTACAGCAGCATTCTCCTCAAGAGCGGACGCAGAGTCTAGCAGGACCAGCATAGAAAAAAAAACCCAAATAAGTTAAAATCGTCTTTTTGATGTGACCAACAAACCACCTGCGACGTGGAAGGTGAAGACCCGGATCCTTAGGAACATTCTTGATCTCCCAAGTCCACTTAATCCAGCGACACGACAGAACCATCAGCTCCATAGCCCACCTCAGATTCGCCCATGCCCCTGCGCAATCCTCAATGCCCTGCGCCGGGCCGTCTCTCTCACCCTTCGCTGCACTTCCCACATACAGCGGCGCCCCGTCTAAGCACAGCAAACTCGAAGAACCACAGCGGCGTGACGATGAACATCGAGCTGTTGTAGAAGCCCGCCGACGCATCGCCGAAGGTGTGGCACGGCGCGAGTACGCACGCGCAGAGCAGCACTGGCAGAAGGAGCAGCGCCATGTGCCGGCGATGCAGGGAGCAGAAAGGCACAAGCGTTAGGGCTGGCAAGCAGAGAGCGGGCATTGGCGCGCGCGAGCGAAGGAGCAGGTACCATTCAGCGAGTGTTTCCATGTTGCACGGTGCAGTTCTGATTCTACAAGCGTAGGAGCCGGTTCACGATGTTGGCAAGGAGAGTCGGAAGACAGCCAGATCAGAGGGTGCGAGCATGGGGTGGCCTAATGGGCTTTGTCGAAGCAGGCTGCTAGGGAGTTCAGTCTAGAGTCAATTAACAGAAGGACAAACGCATCGGCACCGAATAGAAGAAGAAGCATGGTTTCGTCTCGTTGAGGTTCTGTGCAAGCAAGCTAGCAATTGCCTCAAGAGGTTGCTAAAAGGGCTGAGGTATAAATCAGAAATTCGACCTTCCGTATGCATTGCGTTACTGCAAATAATGTTGCGGCAAGGACGAGAATGGCAGATACCTCATTAGAACGGTCGAATTCAAACTGGAGGTCTTTTTGTGAGCGCACTATGCCGCTATCGATACACCAAAAGTTCCTTTCAGCGCGGTAGATGCCTTAGAACTGACGATTCAACGGTACGACGATTGTATCATCACGTCTCTTTCTGGTTGGCTTCCGCGGCATTACTCATATTCTGGTGCCGTTCATTTCTCAGTTGGCCATCTGTGGATGCGCGCATGGTTACATCATATTTACTGAGAATGCAATAAGATAGGAGACTGTAAAACTGAAGGTCAGGAAACAGGGCTGTGCGTTTTGCCCGTTGCTAAGCTGCCACACTGCGAACCCTGAAACAACAATCCGCCCCCACCTGCGACAACACAACTCATTCTGCCGTCCCCGCTTTGGTCAACTCGGTTGGCCATCCCGCGGACTGAAAGACTGAGGCGCTTCGCCGGTTGCCTGAGAATCGGGGCTGAGCTTCTGTCGCTTGCTGCCGCCTGCGATGTTTCGAATCCATGCGCCAATGTGGCACGGCTGCGGAGGCGCGTAGTCACACTGACACCTCGATAGCATACTTTACGCATCGACAGCTGCAAATTAGTGATTTCCATGTTCATATCTATTCCCTCCCGCGTACTCGTACCATTTCAGAGTCCAACTGTTGATTTCCAAGTAGATTGAAGGTGTTGTACGGATTCGAGTGTTGCAAGAGTATCTCACCTACAATCGCTTTTCCTGTTATTGCCTGGGAACTATAATGGAAGACCAGGCTCCTGGTGCGTTTGGGAGGCTATACGATGTCTATACAGAGCTCGGAACGCGTGAGCCTTCCACTCTGGAGCAAGCGCAAGCTGTCATCGAGTACATACGGACAGAAAAAGGGTACCTAGACAAGGATATCTTGCGTGAGCTTGACACAATCTCCCCAAGAAATCGAGAGAGACTTCTCAGGATCGTACAGCTCAAGCAAGAATCTGAGGCGGCATACACCACAAGGTAGGCGAGTTGAGGTAAAGATGTAACCTACCATATCTGACAAATTGCAGTATCTCAGAGCAACTGTACTCGTCCAAGTACCGCTTCTTAAACGAATTAGTTCAGAATGCGGATGACTCTTCATACCGCACCGCAGAGAAGGGTGGAGTGTCGCCGTACTTGCGATTCGAGATCACTCCAGACGTGTTCATCGTTGAAACAAACGAAGACGGCTTCACGAGGGCAAACATCGAGGCCATCTGTGCGACCGGGAAGAGCTCGAAAAAAGCTTCCCAGAACGACGATCACATTGGTGAAAAAGGCTTCGGTTTCAAATCAGTCTTCTCTATTGCTGAAGAAGTTCACATCCAGTCAGGGCTTTGGTCCTTTGGATTCAAGCATTGCAAAGGGCAGCGCGGGTTAGGCATGGTCACACCTTTGGACATTCCGCCAGAGGTTCTGCCCGGTGATGTAACGACAAGAATAACGCTACGATACTCCAGCCAAGCTAAAGACCAGTATGAGAGATTGACTGCGTCGGTCAGGCATCTACCCCATACCATGATCATGTTCATCCAACGAATCCGAACATTCCACGTCGCCATTACTGACGGCCAATGCGAGAGGTGGTCTACAAGCAAAGAATATGACTCGTCAAAGTCACGATGTACTATCACCAAAGTTCACAGAAAGAGCGACGCAATGGACGCGAAAACGTGGACGTTTCTGCTGTTCAGCAGCATCGAGAGATACTTACCGGCAGATGAGCGTCGCAAGAACCGCACAGAAGCGAAAATCGAGCTTGCTTTTCCCATCTATTTAGTCGAAGACAAAGAGGAACCCGAAGTATTAAATATGGGCCAGCACGTCTTTGCCTACCTGCCGTTACAGAGACTGTCACAAATGAAGGTTAGTGTTCGAGAATGTTGATGAACCAAGGCTAACAGTCGTTTGCCCAGTTCCTCATCCAATCAGACTTTATCACAGCAGCGAACCGGGAGACTGTGGCCGACTGTCCTTGGAACGACGCGATTTATGAAGGTGTCGCGCAACTCTTTGTCAGCGCAGTCACTGGAACCTTTGCGCAACCGGACCATCCATTGCGGCACTCCTGGCTTGAATACCTGCCTATGCAATCGATGGACTTTCCATGGAATCAGCTGACTTCTTCGATCAAGAAGTCAATCACGGAGTCACTCAGGTTGAAACCTGTCATCCAATCCCGAGAGCAGAGACAATTCAAGGTGCCTTCTCAATTCCGAAATTTGGTCTACTCCACCATGCACAATAATGAGCCTCTTCTGCCTGACCTAGCAGACGAGTTATACATGTCCAGTGGATACGCAGATAAACATAGGAATTGTTTCCATACACTGGGTGTTAAAAATGTGACCTGGGAAGACGTCATCCGCTTGCTTAAAGCTGACGTTGTGAGATTGTCATCGAGGCTTAAGAGCAAGCCAGCAACAGACCCGTGGCATGAAACCTTTTCCGACCTTATGATTCAGCCCTTCGTAAATCCTTCTTTATGGCACCTTCAGGATCAAATCAAGCCGCTGGCACTGCTTCCATTGTCAGGCTCACGCTCGTGGACCGGTGCCCCTGGAGTGAGTGTGGGTGGCCCTAGGAATGTTTATTTCGCATGCGTTGGCACAACGCCAATACCGAAGCCCCTGCCGTTGAGTGTTCTTGACACAGTCGCGTCTACCAATCCGAAGCGTAGAGCATTTGCTAAGGCGATGGGAGTCGAGGAATGCTCCAAAACCACCGTGTTTGCAGAAATTTGTAAGCGACATTGCGAGACATTCTCAACACCCGTTATCGAAAATGATCAGTTCGTATTCCTGTACCGCCAGCAATGCAACGTCGATGACATCAGGGGATGGGTGAGAGTACCCTTGACCGCGGGTGGTACAGCGAGAGCCAAAGACACCAATCTTTATTTCGCTTCGAGTGGGGAATTCGACATGTTCAAGCTTCTTCCGAAGCAAAATGCAACTGCAAAATTCTTGGCATCATCTCTATTCGATGCGCAGTCGCCGAGTACATTAGTCAACCACGAGGACTGGGAGACGTGGCTCGCTCGTGCGACAGGCGCAAGGTACTTCCCACCGCTATCGAATACAGAGACTAGGGGTGGTGGCCTGTTCGGCAGCTTTTGTCGAGTCCTTTCACCGGAAGTGAGAGACGTTGCCAAATACAAACCACGAAAGTTTCTGGGGATGCTCAAAGCCCATTGGAACGTGTACCAACAAGAGTCTCACTACGTCGAAGAGGAGTTGAAAAAGTGCAAGGTGCACTGCAGATCCGGCAATCTGGTTCCACTGCATACCGCATACCTACCAACGAAAGAGGTCATTGAGACGATCAACGATCTCGGTATCTCTGGAAGCACTATACCTCTGCTCAGCGTGTCTGATAGCGCATTGGATGGATTGGCCTACCAATCCTGGAGGTTCTTGGAAGAATTCGGCGTCAGCCCAAAGCCAGACATGGAGTTCTACGTGCTAGCTTTGCAAGCAATCGCTTTAGGTCCTGCCCAGACTGACTCCAGCACCGTTACGCGGATCTACACGCGCATGGCTGAGATGGCTACGGTACAACATCATGAGAAACTTCGGTATGATATTTTTAACGCACAAAATCTATCGACGATCATGCTAATCGAGTAATAGCAAAGTATTCGATGACACTGGTCGTCCGACAATCTGGGATAAGCATTGCAGCGCATGGACAATCCGCAGTAAGTGCATGACAGATGGTCCAGACTTCATCACCTTCAAATCCGTCTTGCAACGCTCGTATCGAGATAATAGCCTCGTGCACGGGTTTTTCACGACGGTGCTTGGCATCAGCACGTGGACGATGCACGATGTTATTCGAGAGCTCGAAACGCGACAGTCTCGCAACCATATCCCCGCGAGAACTTCTGAAGCACAGGACATCTACGAATTCATGCTTGAAAAAGCTGGCAGTGACACTGAATGGCAATTGATCAAGTAAGTCAGCTTTCACCTCTTCTTCTGCAATTTCCATATCTAGTCGATGAGACGACGGTATGATCCAGCACGCGCCGTAGTGCTCCTCTCATTGCACACATTGGCTTAAAAAGCTCAAAACAATGTTACTTTTGGCTGGGAAATCACATGCTCATATCTCTTTCTAGGGCAGCATTCTCAGAGAAGAGGCTTGTGCTCGGCGAAAATGGCGCCTGGCACGCCTTGGGCACCTGCCTTTGGAGAAGTCCTTTCGCGCTTGCCGACTTCCAAGATCTCTCAACGATGTACCCCAACCTGGAAACATTCTTCGTCCGCAAGCTGGGCGTCAAAAAAGCTAGCCCAAGCATGCTTATCAACGAGGTCAAGCGCATGGCAGAAGAGCCGCAACCGCGCGTTCAAGATATTCGCGCTCGCTTGGTTGAGATTGGTACGATGCTTACCAAGATATCAGTTGATGACAGTGTGTCTCGTGCCTTGGAAAATCTCAAAACAGTCGCCTTTTTGCCAAAGAAGCAGAGTGGAAGACCTTCGGTGCTGGTAGGGGTGACAGCAGATTTTGCAATTTCCGATCATGCGCGATACGGCGAGGCATTTGCCGCGGAGGACATCCTGCTTGACTTCCAGATACACGAGGCGCAGATCATGCATACTATGTTTCGACATTTGGGCCTGACTCACCGGTATCTCTCGACAGGAGTCAAGGAGGTATCAGTAGTTGGAGATGGTGCAACCGAAGACGAAGAGCTGTCAAGGCAATTGCAGTCAAAAGCATACGGCTTATACTGGTGCGTATATTTCTTTGTTCCAAAACTTTGATCAAGCCAAAAACCTGTCAGATCTTCAGCGCATTCCGAAGCTACTTGCCCGCAGCCCTCTTCAAGGTCGCTACTCTCAACGACCAAGTGTATTGCACTCAATAAGTGTTATGTACACTGACAGTGAACAGTTGCGCTGCAAAGTACAAAAGCAATCAAGCCCTACAAGGACAACGCTTACTGTATACACAACTGTGTGCAGTGGTCGTATCCACGTCCAGCGATATATCAACCAATTTGGTAATTTCTCTACTCTCTGAGTCGATCAGCGTCCGAAGCGACAGATCATTTATTAACCATAAAGTCCTTGGCGAAAAAATCACAATTTATGTGCCGGAAGATCAACGCGAGCGCCGGTCTTGCTATCGATCGCAGCTACCAAAATTACTGGCAAGCATATTGGGCGTTGGTGAAGCTGCTACTTTTGACATTTCTTGTGTCGTCTCAGCTAGCCCGCGGGATCTCGAGGATATTCTCGAGGAGCAGGATATCCCGCAGGTTGAGTGGATTCCAAAGCCAGTATCTGCGATACCGGAGAAACCGGAGGAGGTTGAGCAACCGGGCACTACTATCGCACTGGCCGACATTTGCGAAGTGCAAGCTATACCGGTCGCATTTGACGTCATTACACCCAATGCGTCGCATTCACGCCAGGGATATGCACGAGTGAGTGCTAGTCCGCCTGTAATCGCTCCGAACGTGAAGCTACCATACTTCCCTGAATTGGTCGAGCAGGTTGTCAGGGTTGCTCGACGTGTCGGCCACAGATACAGGAATCCGAACGGTCCGGCCACCCAAGCTGGAGATGACAACCAACTGCTTCGTTACTTCGACCATCTGACCACTTTCGGTAGCCGAGAGACCGACTCCTCCCATAACCGAAAAATCGGCGCTGTTGGAGAAGGCTATGTAAGTCAACCATATTCACGCAGCATACTCCAGACTAATCCCCCATCCAGGTCTTTACCCTCCTCTCAACCCTCAACCTCCCTAATTTCAACGAATCCAATTGGCCGAGCACAATACGAAGCGAACTTACAGGCCGTTTCGGTTTTGAAGATCTGACAGCATGGCATGGACACGAGACTTCTGATCTCGTGTACAAGGATGATACTGGTGCTTTTACTGAATACCTGCGCAATAACTGCGTAGGCGGCTTTTCGCCCTGGATTTTCGAAACACGAAATATGCAAACGTCGCCAGTTGAGTACTACCTTGAAGTCAAAAGCACAACAGGTCGATGTGGAACGAGGTTCTATATGAGCGGGAAGCAATACGAAAGGGTACGTCAACTTAGGCGCGTGGATGTGCGCGAGGTTAGAATGGAGAATTATGCTAACTGAAGATGATAGATGGAGAGTATGGCCTTGGATTTGCCCAAATCTAGGAATAAGGTATATGTCATCTTGCGCGTGTACGACATGTTAACGCCGGATGTCGGGTTGGAAATCTTTGTGGATCCGTTGAGATTCAAGGGCACGAAGTTGGACTTCGAGACGGAACAGTGGTATGTAAGTACGAAATGATTTTTTCTGCTGGGCTGCTCTCCATATATGGGTGTTGCATGACTTCACAGTTGCTGCACCAGGAGCGAAAGAATCGAGGAATTATTCTGTCATCCTTCTCCTTCGATTGGGTTACAGTACTTGCTCTTCATCAAAATACACAGTATACCAAGCTGCCTCAATGCCAGCGAAGGCACTTTCACCGCCGTTACGCAGCAGATACCCATCGTTACTGAGATCGTATTCCTGCACGCCAAATCAGGATGCTGAGCTGAAGGGCTGCGGGTCCCTCTAGAATGCCTGCTTTGGGCGCTCGCCTTTGATTGTGAAACCTGCATTTAGGCCAAGGAAAAAAACCCTACACGACCTTCCTTGGTTAGGACATTATCAGACATACGACTAATCATAGGATGCTGATCCGACGGGGAGAGATGGTCGCTGAGGCTCTGAAAATTGGCAGAAGGTAAACCTTTTATTTGAATCATCTCGACTGGGTATCAAGACGTCTCAAAAGCCGCGAATTCCAGGTCTTCATCAGCAATAAGTGTTTCCAATTTAGTGACTTAGCCAGTCTCACCTCACAGCACGTCGATTGCAGGACCAATAAGACAATGTAAACATACAGTCGAGATTGGCCAGTGAAAATCTTCCCGTGAGCAGTCGTCATTACCACTTGATCCTCTCCTTTTATTTTGCCTCTTTGCAAGGACCACTTGGTCCCAAGTACGTAGTAGTCCCCTGTCAAACGGTAACAAAAAAACTTAGTGGGGCGGAGATGACACAAGTGCAGCGACATACCCAAGCTCATGATGGTTGCTTAGAGCTGGGGGCTGGAAGGTCCCCCTCTGCCCCACCTCGTTCAACTGTGGCTGAAGACTAAGCGGACCTCACTCCAGACAAATCAAGTGCAATTCTCGACTTCTGAGCAGCAAAAGCTGCACACCATCATTGTGGGGTGTTTGGAAATCTACCGTAGTTGGAATGGATAGGTGTGATTGAAACTAAGCGTTTTGGTGTAGTTTTGGGCTCGCCGTCTCCATAGGTATTTGTTCCGCCAAGCAGAACGCGCCTCATGGTCACAACACAGCGTCGAAGGAGACACGACCCTTTGTACGCAAACAACATGGCAGAATGTATGCGGTCCGCAGTTCTATACTTTTTGTGGTCATCAATTTGCTAGGATACTGCGTTGTCTTCGAACTTTGGCCTGGACATGTCCGTAGGCTACTTGGGCTCAACCACGTATCAAGTCCAATAGCCAGGAGATCCTTGTCCTCCATAAATATACTTGAATCCTTGGAACTATAATTGAAGCGACCGCTTACAGTCCGGGAGAGAATCGCTATGGGAACGATGAGCGTTTGTGTTGCAGAATTGTGTCAGGTGTCGGAGATTCTACGCAAAGACATGCAGTATGTTGGAAGACGTTGGCAACAGGAAATCGAGGTTCATCTGCGTCGCAAAGTTGAGGTCAACATACTCAATTTACTTACATTCGATATCCCACGCAACTTAGTGTACAACGGAAGCAGGCAAAGAAGTGTCGTTGTTAGAGGGGATAGGGGATGATAGACCTGCGAAAGGGTGGGGACCGGGGAAGTGTTGGTACTGTACGGAGCGACATACACCTGGAAGGTCTGGCTGTCCAAGGACACACGAGGATCCAAAGAAGCGGTTGAAAGACACCAGGAAGGTCGGTGGCTGAAGGAGTCGAGCTGAGGACAGGGATCTGTTCAAAGCGACCAAAGTGGTATTTGAAGACTGAGTCGTTTTGTGAGGTGCTCGAGCACTGAGCAAATCGACTCTCGAGAGCATACGAGACTGTGCTCCTCTGGTTCAAACTTGATATACTTGATGATCAGCTTCTTACCTTCACTTCTGCGTCAGAAGCCGCGCAGAGCTGTCCTTCACCTTGCGACATTAGCAGATCGCTTCCTCGTTATTGTGGTCGCCAGACAATAGCAAAGAGCAGTGGCTGGGGACTCAGCAGTATCACAAATCAAACCTTCTGTCTCTCACCCCCTCTCTTGTTCCTGTTGTCTACGTGTTTTCCTCACATATCTTTGTTATTACAAACCCTTTGTTCTCATCACTACCGCGGCCGGTCCGTAAACTCAGCTTCCTCATCGCCGTCATGTCCGACTCCAACCCGTTCGCCTTCACGGGACTCAATGCTCCCCAGTTCTCCTCTTCCGACGCCAGTCTGCGGGCGGAGCTGGCCAGGTCGAGGCAGAACGTCACAATGCTGCAGCGCGAGGTACAGACCCTGAAAGACGCAAGTGGCATAGCGCAGGCGCTAGCGTCCGCCAAGAACCAAGTCCAGGAGGCTCAAAGAGAGTCGAAGCGCGCCCAAATGGCTGAAAAAATCGCCCGTAAGGCTCTGGCATCTCTCAACAACATGCGCAAAAACGAAGACGAGGTATTTAGTACGTCGGATAAGTCGGATGAGTTGAAGTCGCTTCGGCGAAGGGTGGGGGAGCTGGAGACGCAGCTGTCCGAAACGGAGACGCGGCTGGCCGAAACGAAACATGATCTTGTGGCATGCCAGGGTTACCTTGCTAAAGATGAGGACAGCTTACGAGCCCAATCCGAAGAAGCAGACAGTGTAAAGAAGCAGTTGCAACGAAAGCTTCGGGACGCTGAAGGTGGCCTCACCAAGGCCAATGCAGAAGTTCGACAGCTCAACGAGGAGGCTGGTGAGGCTGAAGTGGAGCTTGAAGAGTTACGCAAAGACAACCCTCGACTTGAGAAGGCCCTTGACGATCAGAAGAAAGTTGTAGCCGAACTGAACAACATCAACGACAATCTGGTCGCCGACCTTGTACAAGAACAGGCTCAGCGCAAAGCCCTCGCTCGCGAACGCGATGGTTTCGAAATAAAGCTGGCGGAGACACTGCTAGCCTTGAGAGAGAGAGGAGAGAGCGAAGCCGAAGCCCGCAATAACTTAGCTTTGTTCGTGGATGAGATGGAGCAGACCGCCCATGGAACGAACAAGCGCATGGAAGAACTCCAAGTTCAAATGGATACACATAACCTACAAGTCCACGACTACGAGCGCAAAGTGGCCCTCAAGGATGAACGCATCGCATACCTTGAGCGAAATAACGAGGTGCTCGAGGACAGGCTTCAGGAGACGAGTGCGCACCGCCCTGTAAACGACCGCATCCTCTGCCCGCCTACATATCGCAGTGTTAGCAACTTCAGCCACTCCTCGATGGCTGATGAGCTAGGGCTGTCGTCGGACGCTGAATTCGATGATTATGAGTCTGTGTATGCTCGCTCTGATGACGATGAGCCTGCTGAGATGTCAGTCGATCTTCAGCTATCGGGCGTGCGCGAAATCATTGGTATCGCACCTCACAATACTCCTACGCCCAGTTCAACGTGTATCAGCGATACTGCATCTACTTCTACGCAAAAACAGCTCTGTGGCTCCTCCCTTATCGAATTCTCCCCTGTCAGCAATGTCCATAGCATCGAGCCTGTACAGACTGTCGATCTTACTTTGTCAATGTATGACGAAACGGTCGCATGCTTCTCGCCGAGCGATCCCGCCGCCCTCAAATTCTCTCTGTACGTAGAGATGGTAGAGTGCCTTTCACCCATCGAGCCCAAACTTCCATTGTTTGCTCACTCCAGCATTCACGAAGCCCTGGACTATGCTCCGGCCATGTTCACGACGTCAATACCCGATTCTCCAGCCGAGCCATCGAGACTATCTTCAAATCTCGATGAGTTGCTCAACTATCCCCCAGTTGAGCCCACTCCTCCAACTCCTCCTGCTACACCAGAGGCAGAGTTTCTCGGTCTGCATGTGATCGAACATGCCAGCTTGAGCCTTGAGCCGATCAATCCACGGCACGTTAAGGCACCATCCAGTCTCAGGGACTCGCCTATCGAAAGCTCTTTGCAGAAACTCCTTCCTGCTCAGGCTCCGATGAACGACGCAAAGCGCTACGATTCGGTCGTCACTGCCGAAGCTTCGAACGCATTTCGACGTAGACGTAGCCCTCTCAACCCAGTCGCCAGGCTTCGCAATCATACAGATACCAACGTTGTAGACGATCTTTCGAGAATATGGCCTCTCGCAGACGGAACGCAGGCCGAACCGTCGTCACCGCAGGGCCCACCACCCAGCAGCCCTCGTGTTCACTACATGTTTGTACAGAACAACGAACTCAGCTCGTTCTTCCACTATCTTCTACACACCATCTTCGTCTTCGTCTGTTTGTATTGCTGGACTATCAAACACAAGCTCTACTCCTGGGAGCACGCGAACGGCGTAGGTTTCGGCGAAGGGTACGGCAACGTCCATGACCGCTACGGCAGTCCTTACGGCAACGGACACTACCTCCTAGGCATGCTGCCCATCAATCTTCTCAGTGCAGACAGTTTGTTGCCAGAGAGAGCTGTCGTCGCCATCACCAGTACTGTGAGCGCGTTGGAGAACTGGGTCGGGCTTGGACCTACGCCACTGTGTTGAGTTACCATGACTTGCAGGAATCCACCACAGTCAGTATTTTCATGTGTAAAAGCAGAATTGATGCCCGAAGGATTGCACGCAAGCAGATGGAATCTTGAGTTTCATGGTCATATTGATATGATGGCCTGCCAAGGACATATCTCATAGGGGCCATGGCTTTGCATAGGTGGCGTTTTCTCTGTTTCTCACATCTGCCTTCTGCTTTGGCTTCTCCCTGTCTTTTCACATCTCGATACTCTGTTTCCTTCCTGATACCCCAAATCTTCGATTGAGCGAATAAATACCCCTTCCTACTTTCTCGTGTAATAGTCGTTAGCATTTCCTCAGTCGGTGTTGTACAGTAATTTTCCTATATACAGTAGTAGCTAATGTTGTCCATGGGCACAGCTAAAGACGTTCTTGTTCTTGCTCCAGGACATTCGATGTGCGATCTTATACAAGAGCGTGCTGTGATCATATTCATTATGGTAGATTACAACCTCAACATGCTTACCATGTATACAAGCTTTACGAAATTCCACACAAAAAGTCAAGTATCTGTTTAGCTGCCTGCCAGCCTCGTAACGACAGGCATCTTCCTCACGCACTCCGTTGCACCGCTCTCCGTAGCGTCCACCAGCCACCTAGCTAACGAGCTCCTATTCGTATTCATGGTCCAACCCTTCGCACCAAGCGGTCCAATATACAGCTTCCTGCCCTCCCTGCCCTTCCGCCAATTGTCTTTTTCACTCTCACCAGGAATAGCAACGATTCGAAAAACGGTCCAATCGAGATCCTGCGCCTCATTCTCCAACAAGTCTGCAACGTTCATGATATTGCGGTACACAGCCCGGGCAAAGAGCTTCATGAAAGCAAGAACAACAGGCGTCATTAGCGTCCACGAATCATCCAGTTTCTGAATCGCCATGGTGCCTATCAAAGAGACCCTCTCGACTCCGTGGTCCCTCATTGCAGGGATGACGGTATTGCGGTATATATCGGCGTACAGTGATGGCGCGATATGGGTATCTGAGATCTGAGCGCCAAGGTGCGATATGACAGTCGAACAGCCCGCGATTGGTGTAGAGAAAATCTTCGAGTCGTTCATCTCGTCCTTGATTACCGAACAAAGAGGTTCGAGGATAGGTCGGTGGGTATCCCCGTCTGGATGGAATACCTCATCGTTACACAACAAGGTGATGCATACAAAAGTATTGGAATCGCGATCCAGAACGTGTTCGATAGACCACGACAATCTATCAGTCAATTCGCCTCGTCACTATACGCAGTCTGTATCATGTTAAAGTACAGAGGCACTGTCAAATACTCCGATGAGAAAAAGGGTACGGGGTTCATCACCCTAGAAAACGGAAAGTCCACTGTCTACATGCATCACAGCGCCATACACGTAAGAAAGCGCTACCACAATCCAAGTGTACGCGATCAAACTCATGTTTCTACAGGACGATGGCGTCAGTATCCTCACCGCAGGGCCGCCAGTCGAGTTCGAAATTCTGATAACAGCAAAGGGTCCTGCTGCAATCAAGGTTTGAACTGAAACCGGGAATTCGAAGCTTCGAGGGCAGGTAGAATGTGGACATGATCACGTCGAACGAATATGATGATTTTTCTTTTGGCCTGCTGATTCCTCGCCAAAAATTGACGATATGTTGCCGCAAAGAGGTCTCCTATATAATCTTGAGACTTTCCCCTTAACAGTCGCGAAGAGAACTGTTTTATTGCCTTCTACGCAAGTACGAACTATGCTGATCGAGCGCGCACCAAATCACATCATAATCTTTAAGCCCGCCGACAAATGTCCACTTCAACCGCGGTCTTTTGCTTTCACACTGGCCTTGATGATGTCCGCCGCCTTCTCAGCAATAGCATAGACAGTAGTCATGGTGTGAGTCGCCGGCAGCATTGGAATCACACTCGCATCCACAATCCTCAGTCCGTTGATGCCATAAACTTTCAAGTTGCCATCCACGACACCACCCTCTTCTCTCTTGCCCATCTTACAGGTTCCGGCAGGGTGCCACACTGTGCTCGCGCCACCCCTCACGAACTGGTCAATGTCCGCATCGCTGGTCACATTGGCACCAGGTACGACCTCAAAGGGGTTGAGTTCGGCAATCGCGGGCTGCGAGACGAGTTTTCGCACAAAGCGCACGCCTTCGCGTAGCAGGGCCGTGTCGATTGGGTTGCGGAGGAAACCGGCATCGGCAATAGGAGCGTCGAATATGCTACTCGAGGAGGCTTTGACGCTGCCGCGGGAATAAGGGTGTTGGAGTGCAAGGACAGCTAAGCCATCTTGAAAGATGACCTCCATGTAAGCCGCGTCTTTGGCTGTGAGTTTAGCGTTCAGCGAGGCGTACTGGGCCTCGTAGCCAGCAGCGACTTCTGAGGGAGTGTTCGGCGGCAGGGATACAGAGGCCTTGGATGTGGTGGCCAGAGTGTGAATTGAGGCACTAGCGTTGGAGTAAGTGGAGAGAGGGAGGAAGAGCAGGAAGTCTCCCGTTGGCGACGCCAGGGGACCACCCTTTTTGGCATCGTATTGTGCTCGGGCTTCGGCGGCGAACGTTGCGTTGGAAGTTAGCTCGCTGTTGATGGCAACCGTGGTGTTGACTACGTTTTTGCATTAGCATGAATGTATGAATCATTGGACCGCAACACATACTGGTGTTAACGACTGCAAGGAAGACGTGGTCGTGTAGGTTCTGACCGACTGCAGGAAGATCAAGAACAGTGGGAACATTGATTTTTGACAGAAGTGCCGAATCGCCGATGCCAGAAAGTTGCAAGAGCTGGGGTGTATGCAAGGTTCCAGCGGCAAGAATGACTTCTCGCTTTGCATTGATAGTCTGAAGTGACGCGTCGGCCGAAGCGGCAAACTGTGTTTCATCAGTCTCGGAACAGTGGGTGGCTTGAGCTATGCCTACCTCGACACCATGAGCCTTGAGCGTGCCATTGCCGCCTGAGGTCAAAACTCTAGTCGCTTGCTGACCAGTGATCAGATGGAGGTTCTGTCGTTTTGTGGCCGAGTCGTAGTAAGCTTCTTCTGCGGAAGAACGTTCGTACTCAGTAGGGTCCATGTTGTGTGGGCAGAAGTAGCCACCGATTGCGTTACCACCAGCTTGATCCTTGGTGATCGGAATATTGAGGCTCTTGGTAGCTTCAACCAAATTTTCTGTGTCGCCGTCAGCTCCAGATAGAAACGAATATAACGCGCGTCTGTCACTCACTGGTTGTAGGCCAGAAGAATGGAGAGTAAGTCGAGTGCATCAAGCCCTTGTAGCCGTGCGCATTTTTGTCCACCGTTATGCTGTATTCCTTCTGGATCTTCTCGGTCGGCGGCGTAAAGATCTCGTTCTGCAATTATGAGCGTTTGGTGCAGACCAAGTTTTGAGGAGAACATACCTTCTTGAAGTAAGGCAGCAAGCTGTTCCAGTTCCATCCTTTATTGCCGAGTGTCTCCCAAGTATCGTAATCCGACTTGGAGCCGCGATCGAAGACCATGCGATTGAGCTTGGTGGAGCCACCAACGATCTTACCTTGAGCAATGGAAACATTGCGACCACCCAGATACTCGCTTGCGGCATACGTAATGTTCCAGTCGTATTTAGTGCCAATAGCTCCACCAGCAAGACCGGGAATTGTAACGAAATCTTCGTTCTGGTCACTATACGCCAGTCAGTAAAGCAAAATAGATCTGGATTCGGCAGTCTTACAGCTGACCAGCTTCAATGACCAAGACAGTGGTGGCTAACGATATGTGAGTGCTGGCTGATGCGGGCGCTCCTACTACAACATACTCGACTGCTCTGACAGACGGTTCGCGACAGTCAGACCAGAGGCACCGCCACCAACAATTACATAATCGTACTCGCTGAGGAGCTCGTCTGCACGTGACACAAGATGTCCATTGAATAGAGGGTGGGCTAGAGCGGTGGATGCTGACAGTGCAACTGTCCACGACAAAAGGCTACACTTCGCCATCGACAACATGGTGAAAAATAATAGAAAGGGGTAAGGATTGTGGGAAGGTTGCAGTGCTCAGCTGCAATGTCTAGCTCTGTCATGGCCGTGCATATAGGGCGTCTTTATACATCTAGCATTGCAATCCGCCGTAATGCAACCGACAGGGCGGCTTGTCTATGCCCGCGTTGGTGAGGCCATTGCACCTAAGCGAAGGCGTCCAGATCATGGCCGCTGTATCGCCTGCGTCTTGCTCATGGCACCATCAGATTCGAGGTTCTTCACTGAACCGTAATAACGCCGCCCATGCGTTCGCAGCATTCACAACTGCCGGTACGGGTTACTGGTAGATTAGTTCCAGGGGCTGTGCTGCGGGAGCGCGAATCAAAGCCACCGAATAAGACCGAAACGCAACAAGCAAGGCTGACGTACTTTAGGTTCTCGAAACAAAAGCAGGGATGAGCGCGATGCGAGCAACCGAGGTTGTCGGTTCTACCGTCACGTGCAGTCACGGCTAAATGTCTACGTGCGTTTAACTGTGCGGTATCCGACGTAGTGTAGCCATTTCTGAACTGCTTTGTAAACCAATCCGGGACCAAGTCTTATTAAACAGCGTCTTGGTTACCTTCCGCAAAAAGCTGGTTTGTTCTGCTGGATATTACCACTGGCAGCGAGTTCATTGAAACTATTGTTACCTTGAAGTTCGGAGATCGGCGCCTGAGAGCCAGTGACCTCTCGACCCGGCTCATGCACCGCAAGCTCGGCCTGCTTCACACGGAACACGCCTCAATACTTTCTCTAGGCAACCATAAAGCCGATTACAATGGGTACGACGGCAGTAACTCCAAGCCTCTGCCATCAAATAATTCAGATAACAGTAAAAAAGTGTTAAGGGTGTTGCCAACCTGACTTCCAGACTTGACCTAGAGTATAGACTGTAGGGTCGGTTTAAACGCGCGGAAGCTCCTCCAGAATTCAGGCCGAAACTGATCCGCTCTTAGTGCACTATGGTAAGTCTGTTGCAGGGATATCCTGCCAAGCACGAATTCTATTGGGCTTGATCCCCGAATTAGCGGAATGTAAAAAGACGACATGCGCTAAAGTTTAAACAAGGGAGTATAGTGGCCTCCAGGTCGAACGCGGTATGCGGTAGCGAGTAGTCTGCGGTTGGATTGGCGCTTTTGCAAAATATGAAAACGGCATTTAAGTTCAATCGCAGAAGGCTAGGTACCAACGGCATCATGCCACGCTAACCCAAAGGCTTCTTTGAAGATACTAGAAGCAGCCTCGCTGGCTTCTCGAGCGTCCGGGCTGCATGGCCCGGTCCGGATAACGACATCAATCGAGATGCTCGTACTGGCTTTAAACTGGAGGATGTCTTAGCCGCCCAGTATCAAGCTACCAGAGAGGTCCCTTCATCGAGGTAAACAAAGAGAGGAGAAGAAGAAGCGAGGTGGGAAATGAGTTACGCTGTACAAATTAGCAGAGGCCGGCAAGCAGTGGAGGTGCGGAGTCTCTATCCAGCCTGAACATACCTTCCACCAATTAAGGATCTTTTCAAGCAAGCCTTGATGATTGATAACTTAGACACACTTACATACACAGATTAGAAAGTACTATTCTTGCCGAATTGCTTAGTTACAGGACTTTTGTTTCACATCCAACGAAGATGTCAATTACTTGTCATTACCCCAATAAGTCGAGGTTGAATTCCGAGCTGCACGTGAGCCAGTGGTCTAACTGATATTCGAGCTATATTTATCTTTCTCCTTCTGAGATCTCGCAAGCCTCGACTCTGAACATGCCCTCCACAACCGGACAATCCCGACCCCATTTTGCAAGGGCATCTCGGACCGCTTCTTCCACGCTCGTCATCTCTACACCCACAAGGTCGTTCTCTGTCAGGTGACTGAAATCGCCCCCGCTATCTTCTTCGTAGAACTGGTTGCTGACTGCCAAGCCTTTCATAGCTTTTCCTTCCTCCCCTCTTTCCAATGCGATTATTGCGTGTTTGTTGATCTTTGCCACATCGACAGTCTCAATTGTAAACTCACTGTCCAGAGCAGACTGGAGAGCAGCCAAAAGTGTGTTCTGGGTAAGCTCGCCCTTAGCGAAAGGACATATGTAGACTGGTCGATTCGCAACAGCATCTGGGCTCCTTAACATGTTCCCTGCAGCTCGTGCAATGGTTGGCAATGGCGTCCAGAACAGCGGGTTGTTTCCCGTCCCATAGATCCGCGCCTGCCGAGTCGCAATGTCAAACCCAGCAGGCCCTTTCATGAGCCACAAGTCGAAGAACGGTCCGCCGTTCAGACTTGTCCAGGTGATTCTTCCTGCCGCAGCGAGCTCTCCCAGATAATCTCGAATTCTGAACTTCGCACCGATGTAAGCTTCTGGCATACGGCGATACTGTGGACTCGTAACGTGTCCGACAAATTCGTTCGCGAAGAAGTACTTTACCCCTGCTGCTACAGCAGCATCGATGATGAGCTTTGATTGGTCGTATTGAGTGGCACCGCCGGTGATGCAGTTCACAATTGTATCTTGGCCGGTGAATGCCTGGATGAGGGCCGATAAAGAAGTGTAGTCCGTGGTCTTGTGGGTGATGTTGAAAGGCTTTGATGGAACATAAGTCGAGGTGGGCCGCGTTATGGCTGTGATGTTGAAGCGTTGACCATCTTGTGAGAGCTCATTGATGATGGCATTTCCGACATTTCCCCCAGGCTACTCGTCAGTTGATCAGATGCGAGAGAGGAAGGGGCCGCAGCGTGGATGTCTGACTCACTCCAAGAATGGCGATGTTCTTGAGCTCCATATTTCCGTTACGTCTCGAAGATGAACAGTGTTTGGTAAATCCTGATATTGATACAGGAAATACATGAGAGAATGAGACATGTAATACTTGGTCCTTTATCTACGATTTGATGTCTTCAGATTTGGCTTGGGCGTGTTGTGACGGGTCGTCGGCACACATCATCGCCCGAGATGTGGTTGCCTGACGGCTGCCTATCCAGCCTCCACGCTGCAGGCACCAAGGCAACAGCTGCCTAATGCTTCGCGATGGCTTGGGATAAGTATGAACTGATCCCAGAGCTCTGTATATGTTGAACTTCGAGGTGGTGCGGAGAAGACGGTGGGTTAGCGCTGTTTACGTACGATGTCGGGGCAACGGAGAGGGGCTTGCGGCAAGTAGACCTAGAAGTTCAATTGCCGAAGAGACTGACAGCCGGTGTTCAGCCTCGATATCGTCAACCTCTTTTAGACATTCAGTCCAGTTGCAACATGGTAATTCGGTGTACAGGATTGTGGATGCTTGTTCGATGTATGACGTAGTTTTATTTTGGTGGGGCAGCTGCGAGGGAACTTACGACCCCGGAGCAACGCACAACACCGAAAGCTCTCGTGCAGTAACTCTGTGTAATAGCGCCATGTTTGGTCAATCGAGACCTTGGAACTGTAAGCAAACGTCCTGTTGCTTCAAAGCGGAAAGTTTCCACATCCAGATAGCTACTGTGCAACGGCAACTCGGTCCGAGATACGCCGGGTAAACGTTGCTTGAGGCGTGTTCAAGAGGGAACAATTGCCGCTTGTCGCAGTAAATACCTACTTATTCGCGGAGCAAGAGGCTAGTCTTTTGCTTCCACACCGCTGCAGTGACGACCTGCTTGAGCTCCTCCTTCTCGCTCCCCCTCCAAGCTTTACTTCACTTTTCTTCTTCACGATACCCTTTTATAACAATGTCCGAGCGCGCAGCTCTTCTAATCGGCGCTCTCGCCCACACAAGGAAAGAATGGGAAGAAGTCGCACAGGTTGCGTCGAAACTGCATGAGTACACCAAGGGCGACCGTGCAGACTTCATCAAGAGATGCAAGGATGGTGAATTCGACGGTGTGTTTGCTCTCTACCGCAGCAATGATTCCAATCCTCTCACTGGAGATTTCAACGAGGAGCTTCTGGACGTGCTACCAAAGAGCTTGAAATTCGTCTGCCACAATGGCGCCGGTTACAACAACATCGATGTAGCAGCGTGCAGCAAGAGGGGCATTCAGGTGTCGAGCACACCGATCGCGGTTAACGATGCTACCGCCGACGTGGCAATCTTCTTGATGCTAGGTGCACTCCGCAACATCAACCAGTCGCTCCAGGCAGTAAGACAAGGTTAGTACGCCTGCCGTGCACGGAAGATGCTACTGACACAAGAAGGCAAATGGCGCGGCAACTTCGCCCTCGGTCACGACCCTAAGAACAAAACACTCGGTATCTTGGGAATGGGCGGCATCGGTTCAGCGGTCGCAACCCGCGCGAAAGCATTCGGCATGAAGATTCAGTACCACAATCGCAGACGGCTGCCTCCCAACGAGGAGAATGGCGCGACCTACGTGACCTTCGAAGAGCTGCTGAAGACATCAGACGTTCTTAGCCTGAATCTAGCGCTCAACCCCAAGACGAAGCACATTATCGGCAAGCCGGAGTTTGGCCAGATGAAGGATGGCGTCATAATAGTGAACACTGCGCGAGGGGCTCTGATTGACGAGGCGGCGCTGGTGGACGCGTTGAAGAGCGGCAAGGTCTGGACAGCCGGGCTAGATGTTTTTGAAGAGGAGCCCAAGATCCACCCAGGGCTGCTGGAGTGTGAGAATGCAGTCCTGCTTCCGCATGTTGGAACAGCGACATTTGAGACACAGGTAAGTTTGGCTGGTAAATTCACACGCAAAATTGATGCTGACTTCTTAAGCGCGATATGGAGCTACTAGTGCTGGAGAATTTGACTTCGGCAATCAAGGATGAAAAGCTGATAACGCAAGTGCCGGAGCAGAAAGACAAGGCGAACTTGTGACCTCGATTCGCGTGCAGTACGAACCTGCAGACAAGGATGAGCGAACACATCTACGCCCATCTCGTGACCATACATAGATGAATGAAACATGTACCGGCATTTACGAACATTCCCCACACTGTCACGCTGAAGCGGAGGGAAGATCCGGGGTCGGTGTTTGAGATGATGTGGAGAGGAAGAGAACGCCTCCCGCACGCGCTCCGCCGCGGCAACTTCGGCGTTTGAGGTTGTATTTCAACAACACGGGAACTAGTTCAAGGTACCCGGGCGACGACAGTGAATTCTCTGCGGGCATTCATATTTGTGAAGAGTCGAGAAGGAGGCTACATCAACCATACCGCTGATATCGAGGTGGAAGAGACTCGAGGCGGGAGAGACTCAAGGAGGAAAAAGCTTGGGTGTTCCCAACGAGCCAAGAGGCCAAGACAAAGTTAACTCGCCAACCAGGTGCCTCATTCTGACCAAGCAACGCCAGACGGAATCAAGCAGCCAGCCTCCAAAAACCTGCCAGGTTGCTCTCGGCTTTGTTCCGAGCGCAGTCGCCGTATGCTTGGTTCGATGCAGAGCTATGCAACGTTATCAACAGCTATGATGAAACGTCGGGATTTTTCTTACGATGTCGGCATTTGATGGTTTGACTGGAGGAAGAACTGCTCACCGCAGATGCTGCTCCACTGCTTGGAGACCCCACAGCATTCCCCACGTCATGTCGCTTTCGCGCTATGCTATGCCGACCCACCATATGGAGTAGTGGTCTAGCGTTGTCGTGCAACTTGCCGGAGAGCGGAATATAAATCCTTGACGCTGTCCCTTTGGTGTTTGATTGATCATCACGCTCTGCTTTCGCAATCAACTTGGCTGTTCGCTGGCTCTTGTCGCCATTCACTGCGTGACTTGAAGACGTTTTCAACCAGCTACCAACGTTGCCTCGACACTCTGCAACCATGGCAAAGTTTGACCTCTCTGCGGTATGGCGCGATATCGTAGCCTACCGTCGAGCCTACGTCCTCACCCTAGTGGCGTCCTTTGGTGGCATGGTAAGTGTGACACCTACAAGGGCTGCACGTTACGAAACTCACCACCACACAGCTCTTCGGATGGGACACGGGCCTAATCGGCGGCGTGCTGACCATGGACGCATTCCAAGAGTCTTTCGGGCTCGATCCCCACAGCGGTGACTTCGCCAATCTGCAAGGCAACATTGTGTCGGTGCTGCAAGCAGGGTGTTTCTTCGGCGCTCTGGCGTCGTTCTACGTCAGCGACACGTTCGGCCGCAAGTGGGCTCTGATCATCGCGGATCTGATTTTCATCCTCGGCTCGCTGATTCAGACGCTCTGCGCGCTGGGCACGAAGAGTCTGGCGCAGCTGTACGTGGGACGCGTCATTGGCGGGTTTGGAGTCGGCCTCATCTCAGCTGTGGTACCCACGTATATCTCTGAAAACGCACCCAAGGAGATCCGTGGACGCTGCGTAGGGACCATGCAGTAAGATATCCCGATGCGCTGACCGGCTGACTAGCGCTAACCTTTAAGACTTTTTAATGTGACTGGAATTTGCCTTAGTTTCTTTGTGAACTATGGAGTCGAACTAGACATCACCAGTCGTTACAACTCGGCCAAATGGAGGATTCCATTCGCGCTGCAAATGTTACCCGGCGTGCTGCTCCTGGCAGGCATCTTCTTCCAGAACGAGAGCCCGCGCTGGCTCGTGGAGAAGAACCGCATCGCCGACGCAGCGCAGGCACTGGCGCAGGTGCGTGGCAAGTCGACCGAGGACGCAGACGTGGTGCAGGAGCTCGACGATATCATTGCCGATTTCAACGGCCACGAAAAGATGTCCATGGTTGCGCAGGCCAGGTTGGCTTGCTCGAGCAAGAAGATGTTCTACCGCTCTTCGTTCGCCGTCATTCTCATGTTCTGCCAGCAGTGGACGGGTATGTTGAGCTCTTTGCAGAAACGGGAGACGGTTGTCGCTAACGCAGAGCTTGCAGGTACCAACTCGATCAACTACTACGCTCCGCAAATCTTCCAGCAGATTGGTTTGGTCGGCAACGCTTCGAGGCTGTTCGCCACTGGCGTATATGGTATTGTGAAGATTGTGGTGACGGCCATTGGCCTGATGGCTTTCACTGAGCAGCTTGGGCGCAAGGTATGTTTCCAATCCAAATCCAGGTTCAGGGTGAATGAGCGAAAGATACTGACAGCCATCAGTGGTCTCTCTTGATTGGATCTGCAGGCCAGGCGTTTGCCATGTTCTACATTGGCGTCAACCAGGCCGTGCACCCACCCAGCGGTGCGCTGGACGGTAACGCCATCTTTGCCATCATCTGCGTCTACCTGTTTGTCGTCTTCTACTCGTTCGGCTGGGGCCCGATTCCGTTTGTGCTCTCTTCCGAGTGCGCGCCCAACCACGTGCGCTCGCTCATCATGGCCGCCGCGCTGATGACGCAATGGGTACGTAGCCCAAAATCTAGATGGAGGTTGTTGTGGTCTAACGTGTATACCAGCTGTTCAACTTTGTCATCGCCAAGATCACGCCCATCATGCTGGCGCCCAGCGGCATCACGTACGGCACGTTCCTGCTGTTCGGATCGTGCTGCATCCTCATGGGTATCTACACCATCTTCTGCGTGCCCGAGACAAAGGGCGTACCGCTCGAGTCGATCCACATTCTGTTCGAGGGCAACATTGTAGCGGGCTGCGTCAAGGACACGTTCCCCGCGACGTCGCGGGCCAAGAAGCTCAAGAACACGCACTTTGCCGACGAGGTCGAAGATGTGGATGGCGGGGCGCCTGGGAAGAATCGCAGGAGCGTGGAGCATGTCGAGACTGCGTAGAAGAGGGTGGACGAATGTAGACGGAGATTGACGTTCAACTCGGAATAACAAGCTGTTATTGCGCACTTGCACTGTTCCAAGCGCCATGCTTTTCGAAGAGTTGGTGGAAGTGAGTACCTTTATGACGTGAAGAAGACTAAGCTCTTTATAATAAATAACGTGCAGTATGGTAAGAACTATACTTCTTAAATAAGGGTTTATAAAAGTAAATGTCTTTTATAACATAAAGAGGAAGACTAAGCTCTTTGTAACGAATAACTTGCAGTATGTTAAGGACTATACTTCTTGAACAAAGGTTTATAGAAGTAAATGTCTTTTATGACGTGAAGAAGACTAAGGTCTCTTTGTAATCAATACCTTGCAGCAAGGTACTACCAGAACCAGCCTCTCTCGCTGCTTTACTTCGCCTCGCTGCTTTACTTCGCCTCACGATCTATGGCAGTCGGCGATGGAAGCAAGAAAAAGAGCGCAAATCGACCGAAGACACACACACACACGACCCTCTCGGTCCAGGGTGGCAGCCTCGAAGAAGCCAAGCAGCCTAGCAGCCAGCTCGATTCGGGTGATGTGGACTAGCAAGATGCCTGAAGACGACGTCGCACAGGATCCAGCATGACCTTGTGTGCATCAGCCATCTCAGACCACTGGCTGCTTACCTACTCGGCGGGTTACGAGGAGGATCCGCTTTTTCCCTTTTTGCATCTTCTTTTCTGGAAATCGGCAGGTGGATCCCAGGCTTCTCCCGGAAAGCGCTCTGATGATCGCGCACACGCGGCAGGTGAGCCACTCGGCGTCGAGGTAATCATGGCATTTTTCTTTCTTCTTCCTGCACGCAAACGAAGATGCCACGTCTCTGGCGCACGGAAGATCTGGTGCTGTTTTGGATGAGGCGTGCTTGCTTGCTTGCTTGCTTGCTTGCTTGCTTGCTTCACTAGGGGAGGCGATGCACTGAGCGGGCCGATGGTGTGGCGGTTGGGCGTTGGCATGGCATGGCTGTCCTGTGTTGGGTGGTCATGGAAGGGGAGGGAGGCCCAATGAGCCCCTTGGGCAGCGTGGACGGAATGAGGTGGGAGTTTGGTTCACGGCGGTGGGGCAACGGGCGTGGGTGTTGCTGTTAGCTGGCAGGACATGAGTGCGTGCTGGGTGCTGGGAAGAGCTTGCAGGTCTCTCTCGTGCTGGAAGAGTCGTACATGACATGGTAGGCATCTTGCTCGGCGCACGGAGAAGGGAGAAGGGAGGACGGAGGTGGCGCGCATGCACGGCAGCAGCTTAGGGTTCAGTGGCCTACCAGCAGCTATGCGTAGTGTTGTGTGTCTGTGCCGGTAGCGTCATGGCGCTGATCGCAGCTGTCATGCCCCACGCCTACACGCCCGTTGCAATGCAGCTAGCAGGCGGCACGTCGTTTTGCTGTTAGGGCCGCACAATTGGATGCGCAGCGGCCTCACAATCTCACGCTCGCAAATCTGACTCTCACGATACTCGTGAGCTTCCCGTCGTGCTGCCTCTCCACCTGCCTGGCTACCCACCTACACCCACCCCTCCTCGCGCCCTCGTTGCACGTCCTCGACAACTAGATCCCCTTTCGTCGTGCTCGCCGAGAACCTGTTCTGCGGCTGTCCGAGCGCTGCATCGTCCGGCGCCCACCCGTCGTCGATACACCACCGTGCCCCGCCTCATTTGGCAGCTCGTGCGCCCCTCGGCACGCGTGTGCCTGGGCTGACCCTGCTCTGCTCTGCCCTGCCCTGCCCTGCCCTGCGGCCCTCGAGTCGTGCAAGTCGTGCAAGTCCAAGGCTTTCAGGTCGTCCAAGTCACTCACCCAAGAGCGCCGCAAAGTTGGGCCGGATCGTGGCTCTCCTGCGCTTCTCCCTCGACGCCTTCCTTGGGCTGCCCTGTCATCCAGCCCTGTCACCCACTTTGCCCTGCTCGCGGCCCTGCCCTGCCCTGCCCTGACGCCCTGACGCCCTGAGAGGCCCCCCGGTCGCCCGCCGTCATATACCGGCAGCATGTACGTCGTCCTGCGGCACTGCGAGGTGTCTGGCTTGGTCTCTGATTTCGTCTCGTCTGCGCTGCCTCTCTTTCCCTGCTTGCCTTGCTTCTCCCGCTGACAGTCATGTTGGGCAGCGTCCTCTTCCCCTCGTCCCTCCACTCGCAGTCGCAGTCGCAGTCGCAGTCGCAGTCGCACTCGCTCTCGCACTCGCTCTCGCACTCGCACTCGACCAAGCCGTCGTCAGGCACGCGACGCAACACCTACACCGGCACCGGCGCACCCAGCCTGCCCCCGCGCCGCAACTCGCTGAGCACCACGCTCAACGCCTCCCTCAGCACCACGCCCGCAGCCCAAACGGCGCCCCTCCAGCTCAAGAGCGTCACCCTCTCCGGCGGCATGGACTCGCGATACCACCGCTCCTCGTCGCCGCGCCGCGCCTACAACCCGGCCCGCGCCTCGACAGGCACCTTTGCCGACCCCTACACCTCGTACGACTACTCCACCTACCGGCCCAGCTCCCCGCGCTCGAGCGCCGACCGCCTTTCGGGCTCCTCGTCCTCGCACCACCACGTCAGCCCACACGCGGGCTCCTCGTACGCCAGCTATGTCCCCAGCAGCTCCACCGGCTCCCGCGCGAGTGCCGCCAAGTACGACTCGTACGGCACCCGCCCGCGCCGCAACACCGAGGACCGCATGAGCCGCCCCAACGTCGCCTCGCTGACCTCGCTGCCCCTCCGCACCCCCTACTCGCAGGACCACCGCCCCTCGAGCCCCCTCACCCAGTCGCACGCCCGCACCGCCCACGCCCACGCCCACGCCCACGCCCACGCCCACGCCCACGCTGACACGTACATCACCCACGGCTCCTCGCACCAAAACACAGCCTCGAGCCACAAGAAGATCTACAGCGTCGACAGCAGCCACACCGCCAAGCTGGTCGCCGAGACAGACACCCTCGACTCGCCCCGCCACAGAGACAGCGGCTATGGCGTCGTCACCAGCGGTCGCAGCAGCTACCACCCGAGCAGCACCAGCACCGCCACCAGCACCGCCACCAGCACCACCAAGCCCTCGACCCGCCACGCCCACGCCGATCTGGGCGACAACGGCTACTCGTACACCGACCCCGCCAGCATGTACCGTGACACCGAACCCGCCTGGCGTCGCCCACGCGCCGGCAGTCTCGAACGCGGCCCTCGCCCCACCAGCATGGTTGTCGACCGCCCGCCCCGCAGCTCAACGCGCGAGCTCGGCCCCCCACCTTCCACGCGCGGATTCGACAAGATCAACACGGTCGTGCCCCGACATGCTGGCAGGGCCAGCTCCATCGAACGACGTGACAGGTACCAGGATCCGTACGCGTCGGATTCCGGCCCACACCGTTCGTCGTCGATGCGCCACGCACCAGCCGTCCACCAGGAGCCCCCACGTGAGGCGCGTCGAGCAGACACCTACGACGACTACGACCGGCGGGGCAAGGAGGTCGAGAACAAGCGCCACAGCACTGTCGACCGTGGCTTCGAAGACCACCAAGTAGCCTCGCGCGGCTTTGGCATCGCTACCGGCAACCCCAGCCTCGCCCACGACCAATACGCCCTCGATCGACAGCCGCTGTACGCCCCTCATGAGACACAGAGAGCCCCTCCGGTCGACCATGCACCCTCTGGCTACCACCCAGATCGAGGGGCTGAGGCTCGTCGCCCTGAGAGGCCCGTGTCGACCTACGATTCGTACGATGCGCCTCGCGCCGAACGCCCTCGCACCGAGCACAAGCGTGACGGCAGCCGGCAGGACGCCACCACCAACCGCGAAAGTCGCGCAGTCCCTGTGGCCGCTGGCGCTCTTGCTGGCATGGCAGCCACAGCCGGTATCGCTGCTGCGGCAGGCAAGGCCAAAGAGAGAGAGCGCGAGGAGCGAGAGTCATCAGAGGAGCGAGAGAGACAGAGGCGAAGAGAGTACGACGAGCGAGACCGACGCGATGGCCGCGAACGACGCGAGAGGGCACCTGAAGATCGCCGCGAGCCCGAGCGTCGTGAAGCTCTACCCCCTCCCCCACCACCGCTCCAGCCTGCTCCCTCCGTGGCCGCCCCTGCCTATGCCATGGCTCAAGAGACTGGCCGCCCCCTCTCACGTGATCGACCCTATCCCAACGAAGAGAACCCGCCACCGAAGCCTCCTCGCAAGACGTCGCCAGAGGGAAGCGATGTGGAGAGGCCTCGGCACTACGCTGAGCGTGACTCGGACCGCAGCCGGAAGGAGCCCGCGCCAGCAGTGGCCGCTATAGATCCAGACGAAGAGTACCGTCGCCGTATCGCCCAGGCGGAGAAGGAGGCAGAGCAGAGCCGCCGTGCTGCTGCTGATCGACAGGATAGCGACTCAGATGGTGGACGTGATCGTCGACGCCGCCGAGATCGAGGAGATCGTGAGCGGTCCAGGTCGAGGTCACGGGGCCGAGACGAGCGATCCCGTGCTTCCCCACCAGCCCAGTCACTCTCACGCTACAACGACCGCGGTCTTGTAGAGGAGCCCGAATCCGTCGACAAGCTCAACCCGGACGCACCCGGTAAGAGCGTGCAAATTGTTGTGCCTCGCAAAGACCAGTCGCCTCCCATCAAGGGCATCCTACGCAAGCCAACGGAGAAGTTCCCCGAAGACCCTGAGCCGATCCGTGAAGGCGTCGCTCCGCACAAGGACTCTCTCAAGGGCAAAGACATCCCTGTCGGCGCCCGCTGGACTCGCATTGACCGCAAGCTCGTCAATCCGGAAGCTCTCGAACGCGCCAAGGAGCGATTCGAAGAGCGCCAGGATTGCGTCATCGTGTTGCGGGTTTTGACAAAGGAGGAGATTCAGAAGCTCGCGGATAAGACGAAGCAGATCCGTGAGGAGCGAGGTATGTTGCATGCTCGAGGAAGCGATGGGGACCGCACTAACGTCTGAACAGAGGAAGAGTACGAGCGTGAGCGCCGCGATCGTGATAGGAGCCGTCACCGTAAAGACAGGGACGGTGAGGATCGCGACTATGACCGCGACTATGACCGCGACGGACGCCGTAGACGCCACGACGATGAGAGCGACTACGATGAAGTGCTGCGCGAGAGGGAGAGGGAGCGCGACCGTCCCAAGATGCTGGAACCTGCGAGGTGATTAGACAATGTGGATTCTGCGCATTGCTAAGCACTGTTCGTCGAGCTGCGTTGAAGACTTGCTCATGTTGTCAAGTAGAGAGAAGGACAGACACCAGTACGGCGAGGACGGGAACAGTGCTCAGCGCGGTCGAGAGATGTCGCCAGATGTCAGCACCAGCCGCAAGCACCAGCACCTCAGATCAGCGGCACACTATCAGCTATGCGACCAGTTCCAGCACCGAAGCGGGCGGTTTGATAGTGTAGATGAAGCGCCGCACCACGCAAAACACCACCACCGCCACCGTGGCGGTCCCATCTCAAAGCCGCAGCACGGTAGCAGCGTCCCTCCCCGCAAGCAGCACAACGCCTCAGACGAGACGCACGGCAAGCCTGCGACGAAGCAGAAGAAGGGAGCCATCAGAAAGGTGCTGGACTGGTTGTAAAGTAATGTCGGGCGTTGGAGAAAGGACCTTGTTTGTAAGGAAGATTGCTGAGAGTTGCCTATTCAAGCGGGCTGTTGCTGTTGCCGTTGGTTGGTTGGCTTGGTCGCATCAAGACGAGTTGGTTTTATTAGCTTGTATATTATTATTATCGTCGGATACCCAGAAGAAGGAAAGAAGGAAAGAAGGATAGACAGACGGAAAGACAAATAGAACGTCTGAAAGGAGGAAAGAAAGAAGGGGAATTATTATATTATTTATATTACTACACTACTACTACCACCTCTCAGCGTTTTCGTTCATGTACTTTACAAAGCGGACAAGAATTCTTCCGAAAACAGTCTAGCACGATCACTCTTCGCTAACGAATGCGTTATCCAGACCGGCCCTGACGATCCTCTGATACTGAGATTCCCAAGACGCGTAGACGCGGCTGCGAAGTGTTGCTAGCGCTAGCCCACCGCAGAGGAGGACAAAAAAAAAACAAAAAACGGCGGTGGTGTGTTTGCGCGGGGATCTCGGCAGCGTAGTGGATTCTGCGCCGTTTTTGTTTCTGTTTGGTTTTGGGTCGCGCGTTCATGGTGGGTTGGGGGAGAGAGAGAGTCTTGACGTCATGTGAATCCTGGACTACCCAACTACCCAGTGCTGGTCAGTGGATTGTTTTGGTGATTACGCTGTGATTTGACTTCTCTCCTTCAGCCACCAGCTTTGCGCGTTCTGTTCTGAACTGTTGATATGACGGAGATTGCGATGGAGAAGGTGTGGTATGCTGAGGGTCTGAAGGTGGATCGTCATGATTCTGTGACCGACGGCTCGCTCACCAACGGCGACTACGACTTCACGGCGAGTGACGTCCGCACTGTCAACCACGTACCCATCACCAGCAGACAGAGGCCCTGGGTGAATCCCAAGAACTCGCCGCTCAAAGATCCAGGTGGGGTTCCCGCTATGCACGCTTTGTGTGTACTTGCTGACGTGCCAACTCCCCAGGCCTCGCGCGCGCCAACATCGCCGCAACGCACGACAAGCCCAACGGCACGACCGAAGGCGACTGGGCCAAGAAACACCGGCACCAGACGGTGCTGCAGCAACACTGCGAGTTCTTCGACCGCGACCGCGACGGCATCCTCTGGCCGTCCGACACCTACGTCGGCTTCTACAACCTGGGCTTCGGCGTCATCCTCTCCGCCTTCGCCCTCTTCATCATCCACATCAACTTCTCCTACCCGACCTCGTCCTCCTGGCTCCCCGACCCCTTCTTCCGCATCAACCTCGTCAACATCGACCGCACGAAACACGGCTCCGACAGCGACACGTACGACTCCCAGGGCCGCTTCCGACCGCAGCAGTTCGAGGACATCTTCTCCAAGTATGCCGACGGCGCGGATTACCTGACGATATGGACGCTGCTGGCCCAGATCAAGGGACAGCGGAACATCTCGGATCCGATTGGCTGGGGCGGTGCTGTGTTTGAGTGGATGGCGACGTATCTCATGCTTTGGCCTGAGGACGGCAAGATGAGGAAGGAGGATGTTCGGGCGATTTACGACGGGAGTCTTTTCCACAAGTGGGCCAGGGACTGTGAGAGGAAGAGGAAGGCGGGTACCATGCGCAGGTGGTAGTGCGCATGTTGTGCTGTGCTGGCACTGAGATTGGACTCAGCATGGTCGCATCGAAACTTTGCTCAGCATCTGGCGGACGGTACTTGACAAATAACATCAGAAGGACGGACGAAATGGATTTTTTCACGCGTCGATATACCCGGCTTCGCCGCAGCGATGGCCATGGCTTGTACAGTTCCTGTCGCTTAAGTCTATGTCGCTAGAAACACCGCTCCTTACAAATCAGGAAGCAGCAGACCCGAGACGTGCCCAGGTATCTGCTGAGTTCTAGGTAGTGACGAAGAAGTAGAAACTATTTTTCAGGAGTCCTCAGACCCTTTACTCACATCATCGTCATCATCATCGTCATCATCAATGGCAAACGGGCTCTTTTTCCTCAGCTTGCTCCCAAACTTGAACAAGACGTACGGCGCCGGGGTCAACACCAGCGCAACACACCCCAACAGCGTCATTGTCCAATGCACGCCAATACCGCCATACATGGGCCTCGCAGCCATCACCATCCCTCCCACAACCGCATACCGCATCATTGTCACACCCGCCAACGCAATCGATGCTTTCTCTCCGTAGCTGTCGATGATGTACTCGTAGCTACTGACATACATTGCATTCAGCACGACACCAAAGCAAAAACAGGCGCCAAGACCAGAGTAGATGGAGATCCAGGAGTAGTCCGTCCAACCGAGCCAGAAGAGAGAAACGGGGAGGAGCGGGGATGTGAGCATGGCAGGCCAGAGGCGGAACTCGGGCCTCACGCTGGCTCGATCGTCGTAGCCAGCGTGGCGGCGCGTGCAGGCGTAGAGAGCGGGCGTCGTGATCGAGAAGGCTGTTGCGCCGAGTGCTATCGAAGCGAAGCATGCGCCTTCCTCGAGTACGCTGAGGCCGTAGCGCCGCTTGAAAATGTAGTCGAACCCCGAGAGGAAGCTGAAGAGCAGGATGTATAGGACGATCAGGAAACCTCCAAGCGAAAGCACAGCGGGTTCTTTCGCGGCGAACTTAACTGTGAGAGGTAATGTTTCTTTGACCCGGTTGAAGAAGCTGGAGCCTTGCTCGTGTTTGGTGACGTAGCGGTTGGATCCCGAGACGCGGCGGAGGTGCTTGGCTTTGAAGTCGAGCAGCATTGGGGCGTAGGTTTCCGGGAGAAAGAAAAGAGCGACAAGGAACGCAAAGCCAGATATGATCAAGGTAATCCAGTCCGTCCAGATCCAGTCCAGATCGTCTCGTGATGCGACCCAGCCTCCCACTATGGGCGCCAGCACCGGAGCTGTCAAGGGTCAGCACAGCACGTCGATCTGCGACGCGAGGTTTGTACTTACGAACGACATTGACCCATGCTATGACAGGGAACCACAAAGCTCGTTCAACCGGCCTGAACATATCGCCTACACTCGCACCATTGATGCCCAGTGCAGCACTGCTCGCCAAGCCAGCCAGATACCTGCACACAATTTGACTCGCGAAGTTCTCGCTCAGCGCCGTGCCCAAGATGAAGAATAAGTACACGAGCGTGAAGCCCAGGTACACGGGGTTGCGTCCGAGCGTCTGAGACAGAGGCCCAACGAAGAGACACCCAGATCCGATACCGAATAGATATATTGCAACGGAGAGGTCCTCTGCAACGGGGCTGACGTGGTATCGTTTACTGGCTTTGGAGTTGTCTAGGGAACTACATGCGCCAGCCCATGCTTGAGTGAAGACCAACAAACACAGAATGGCCATCGTCCTTGCCCGCTTGAGGAGCGGCCAGTTTTGTGGGTGGATGGGATCCTCGGGGCCATCGAACTCAACAACTATCTCTCCGTGGTTCAATTGACTGTCCGAGCTTTCGTGGTCCTTCGCTTCGAGTGCAGTAGAGGCATGCCGTTCCGGATCGTCATCGCGGAGTGTCGTATCGGTTTGGTGAGATCCTCGCAAATCAACTCTACGTAGTTGTCGCTGGGACGGTCGTTGTTGCCATTCAAGTTTGACATCTCTTCCTATCTTTTTATACTGAACAATTGACCACATGGCTCAGAGACCAAGTGTTGATTACAAGGGAACTTTCAGCACACAAGGGAACTTTCAACGCCAAGGGAACTTTCAACGCCAAAGGAACTTTCAACACACAAGCTTTCTTGGGGCGGACAAGCATAATTAAGCATGACAACAAGACGAAACAACGCCGCCAGCGTAGTGCTTGACGTCACTATTATTTTCCATCACTAGGAGTGTGTCGCGTGCGCAGATACTAAACTCAGCAGTGCTGCGCATTCGGGCAAGGCTGCGATGGTTTGACATATTGTATCGGCCAATCGCAAGGCTCCAGTGACTCGGTATGCCATCGGGATCATGACGATCCGACCCTTACCCTCGACCAAAGCTTCTGAGATGCGCTAAAGTAGTCTACTGCCTAGTCCGTGGCTGCCCTTACTAATGGTTGAGTTTCGTTGTTTTAGTTGATGGAGATTTGGCATGTTCTTCGAGTCTCCGGGAGCGGTGATTCATGGATTTGATCATTGATGACGCAACTATGGCCTGTATATGATGCGGCAGCCGTATTTAAGTAGATTCAGCGACAGACTTTGGGGTATCAGTTGCGTTCTTCGAAAAAACTTTGTACATTTTTGTTTTATGTCATGGCAGGACTGGTACGTGCGTGGGTATTGTGTCCTTGAGCCTGGTGCGCGTTCGTGGGAGATCTTTTGCAGGTAACTGGATGTATAACCTAGGCCGAGCGTGCTGTCACAATGCCACCGACCCTCTGATCGAACTCTCGTTTCCAAACTGGCATCATCGCCCTTGCTCTAGGGTTCGCTGCGTTCATGTCGAATGTTTCCAAGATGACTTCGTGGCGGTCTGCGATATCCTGCGCGGTGTTGTTCTGGTATTGTCGTACGATGCAGATCTCAAGGTGACGTAATCTGTTTGTGCGACGGTCTACAATGTTCTTGACCAAGGCCTTCAACGACTGTTCTGACGGTAGTGGAAAATCGGTGTTGAGATGCACTTCGCGAATGCTCTCCGGAAGCATGTCTCCCAGGCATGGAATATCGCTGTGCGTCCAAGCTGTCGCGCCGTCAGGTATGAAAGCGTCGCGACCAAGGCGCTGCCCGCTCTCGAGAGGTGGGCCACAGAAAGGAATCACGTCTACTTCCAGCTTGCGTAGGTTCGGGAAACAGTGGAAGGAAGACAGCCCGTTCACAATTTCTCCATGTAGCTCATCCACTGTTATCGCCATGTCGACAATCTGTCTACCAAGACGGTCTGCCAGCGCCTGCAGGAATTCTCCAGGGTTCCAGTCGTAACCGAGGCCGTCCCACTTCGTCTGATGAGAGTATTTGAAGACCGTAACGGCGGGTGTTTGTGACAATAAGGCGTCCAGACCCTGCGCATCCATACAGCAACTGGCAAGTTCTAGTCGCGTCAAAGGTGACTTGCTTGCATAGCGCCAATGAAACGGAATCCCGCCCCAGTCATCATCGACCGCGACGCAGCTCACGGCGTACAGGTTCCGGATGCTGTTGAGTACCATGAATGGCTGCAGACACTGTAGACCGACACGAACATCGTAGCCTTCTTCTGTGAAAGGCATCAAGGTTTCGAGAGATTGCAGGGCCTGCCTCCTGCGCTTGGGCGTGCTGTCGTTAGACATTGAGACCAATGACTCCACGGATGGCACGAGCGCTGCAGCAGCTTCTTCATCACGAACCTCGTGCCATCTGTCTGGCAACTGCAAGGTCTTGAGGTTTGGAAGTAGGGCAAGAAGCGCAACGGTGGCGTACAGCTTGTCAACGCTTTCCAAATCGGTGGTCTGGTCTTCCTCTATGATCTGCGTCCACCACTCATCCAAATCTGCATTCTGAAAGTACTCTGCATTGCGCAAGAGGCTCTTGATTTGTTGCACGGACTCCTTGTTATTTCGAAAGCTGTTTGTGGCACCCTGGCTTCCGATTTCTTCGTCTGGCCGACGGTCCCACAAGCTTAACGTCTCAACGTACTCAGCTATGATAGGATTCTGCGAGATCTCATACAGTACATTCAGCGTATCGCCGCGACGCATCATGCTCTGGTTGTTTGTATGCCTCCATCGACGCCTTAAGGTATTGTGGACCTGGATTTGAGTCTTTGCGCGTTCATAGACGGCCTTGCAGGACAGAACGAATCCTTCGAGGCCAGCAGGCCCCGCGAAATCGATAATGTAGTCGATTATCTCGGGAGGAAGGTCCAAAAGTCTCATGGTGAAGCGTACGTACGTGACTGGTAAGACAGAAAGTGTGCTATAGTTGGGCATTCGTGTGTCGGGTAGGGGTCTAGGGGTCCGCAGATTCAGGTGGGTATAAACGTGGTGCAGATCGCTGTAAGGAACGGTGCACGAATCAAAGTTTGCTGCATGCGTTCGGGATGCACCTTGATTATGTAATTAGCTTCCTTGGTGCCTCGACCTACCAATCAAATTTGTTTGCTCGACGTAGTGACCAATGGTCTTCCATAAGAAAGACAATAGATGCTTATCTCATGAATTCTTTGCATGACTGTTCCTGTTCAACTGGCAAATGGATACTGCAACGTGAACATTGACGTGAGCTCTCCAGTCTCTCAACTCATCGACAAACACATGGACCAGCTTTGATTCGCCCGGCAAAAAACACCGGAAAACCTTTAGCATCTCAACTGTTTGAGAATTGTAGACGAAAACCGGTCCAGGCCGTAGTAAGGTTGCAATAGCACGGGAATGCAACGGTCTTACCTGCTGCATGACAAGAACAACGCCTACAACAAAGTTCCTACCATCGTCAACAACAAACGGGCCGATGCCTTTCTGCGTAATGACTGGTTCTTTGTCAGTTGCGGCCCGGATACCTACCTAGGTCAGCCGGATTGAGGGCTCGGAAGTATTCTCACAAAGGACGATGTGTTCGTCTCGCATTGCGTCGCGTTCTGGGCTCGAGATTGCACCAATCATGCTTCTCCAGTTCCCTGCTTCACACATGTCGGACCACAGATGACCAAATCCGGGAAGCCCTCGCCAGGATTCGTCAAGAGGCTGCTTACCCGCTGTAGGTGTCGATTCAGGGTTTGGAAGGTCTCCGATAACTTGTAGTAGTGTAATCAAAGGCTCGATGTGTTGTCTTGTGAGTTCCAAGAGAGCATCCATCAAGAATCCCCAGAGTCTGGCAAGAGCTTCTCTGGGGCTGTCCGCGGCTATGATTGGCCGAATGATGGCTTGTGCGGCCTCAGTGGTAGATGTCTTTTGGCGCAAGTAGTGTTTCAGTGCCTGCGCTTCTTCGGGGTGGCATCCGTCTTGGACATCGCCGTCGGGTGCGAGTTTGTGCGAAAACCAGGTGTCGGACATAATGCCCTGTTGGAGTGCATTGAATTCGAAGTACGGATGTGATAGGATGAAAGTTGCGAAAGAGATAACTGAATATCGAATACAATTAGTTCAAGCTCTTCAGCGACGATACAGAGTACACACTGAAACAAAAACTTGCAGCACGCCTGATTGACGTCACATGTTACCCATGGAATCAGGCAACCAAACAACCTAGGAGACGGGTCACATCGTGGAGAACTAGAGCTTTGACACAGAGTTAGATATCTTTGATTAGTTGTAAGTAAAAACGACAATCGGATACAAATTTAGTCGTAGCATGCGCATCGTTTGTGTTTCTTCTTTGCATCTTTATGCCTATCAATCTTTCCGACCACGACCTTCCACAATCTTCGCATTCTCAATCACACACGTCTCTGTTCCGACCATGACCCGCATTTTCTCGACATCAAACAGATACTCCTCGTCCGGCTTCACCACATCCTTGTAGTACGGATCCTTGTAAGCCTCCTCGAAATCCTCGTATTTCCTTACGTAGAAGTCTGCCATGCCATCATACGATAACGTATTCTGGCTGGTGAGATTCTTGTGTGCGCTCGTAGTGTGGTACTGGAGGTATGAGCTCAATTACTCTTTCATCGAAGTTCGGTGACTTCAGTGGAGGTGTACCTGAGTGTACTTCACCACACCATGGCGCTGTAGCCATGCGGAGACAAGAGGCGCATGCTTCTCTGCCCAGTGCTTGTGATACTCTTCTTCTGATATCCTGGCGTTCCGGTTTGCGAGCACTGTGATGCGGATCAGGCTCTCTGTCGACATGATGGGGGAGGGTCAGGAGGCAGCGTAGTGGTGAGGATCGGAGATTGACGCTGTAGTGAGCTCAGATGAGAAACCGACACCTAGAGATACATAAGCCCTTGCTTCGTAGTGGTGACATCATGACTTAAAGGACGAGAAAAGAGCGGTTCGAGAAGTCCTGCTAGGTCGGTTGTTCGACGAGTTCTCTAGCAGAACCATCCACTGTCAACGGGTAGCGCGACTCCAGTGATGAACGAGCTCGCGTCCGCGATCAGGAACTCGACTGTCGCCGGGATCACCTTCTGATCCGCTGTCCTCCCAGCGCCAGAAACCCATAGTCCACCTCCTTGCCCAGGATTTGATGACTGTTTCTCAATATCGGCGTATCCACCGGACCCCTGGAGTTGGATGTCAGCCATCGCTACACGACCACGCACTAGGCTACAGACTTACGGGCAGAAACAATTACACCTGATCTTCCTCGGCCCTAGCTCATTCGTAGCGACCCTCGTCATCCCAATAACCGCATGCTTGCTACTCGCCTACGCGAGATTATTAGCCGCGCCAATGAGTTCCATACTCGAGGCGTTGACTGGCGAAACGCCTGCATTTATATGCGGGACTTGCGCTCTCAAGCAGTTCCCCACTCCGATGACATTGAATCCGTAGATGAAGTCCCAATCATCGTCATCCACACCCTCAATGGGAACGACGTTACTCTGCTTCCCAATGACGCCTGCCAAATTCGCACAGCCGTCCAGCTTGCCGAAGGCCTCCACGGTAGCCAAGATCCACGACTCGACTTGCTAGCGCTGGGAGACATTGACAACAGTGATGAGGACATGCGCGCCTGCTGTCTTCAGCTCTGTCCCCAGGGCTTTGAGCGGCTGTTCTTGGATGTCGACAAGGGAAAGCTTGGCGCCTTTGCTTGCAAGCAGACGAGCGGTTTGAAGGCCCATGCCCGACGCTGCGCCGGTGGTGACGATGACCTTATCCTGGAGTGACATCTTAACGAAGATCGTGGGGTGGACGGAGAGGTGTTGCAGACTACAAGCAGCGAGACCGTGAGCTCTCCCCAAGTATCCACCACGAGCCCCGCTGTGTTATCTATCCATCATGAGTACCGCGCTACCCGCGAAACCAATCGACGAAAGTAGGGCCATGCTGGAGCAAATAGGCGCTGTGGATGAGAAGGCGTGCCACAAGCAGCATCCAGCTGTGTTGGAGAAACAATGCGCATACCAGCGAGCATTGCCACAAGCCCCACCTCGCAGCACTAAACTCCAATTGTCCTCGAGAGCAGCAAGCCCCAAGCGCAACTCGCTGGAGATGATCGGCATCGAGAGAAGGCCTTGAAACACGTTGCAAGTAGATGTTGTGGGCTCATCCGCTTTTCTCATGGGCGACCGACGACGATGGCTCGGAGCCGCCTGTCGCACGTGACTGGTGCGTTGCAGCATCACCAGAGGCTAAAAGGAAAAACATCGGCCGCTACAACCAATAAGACAACCAGCTGCAGATTACCGAAGCCCCCCACCATGTAGGGTTCGACAAGACGCGATCCAGAAAACATTCATGTGCAAATAGATATATTAGGATATATATTGTAAATTTCAGTCGCTTGTTATCAAGCAAACACCGACGGGTCGGTAACTCAGGTTAGTTACCTCAACACACCTCCTTGAAGCACCCCGTCTAACAACCTCTCCAGTGGTAGAGTGTAGGATTGCAGCCTCCCAAAGCAGTTTATCCCGAAGTCACCGGTTCGACTCCGGTTCGGCCCTGACTTCCATGCTTTCTTTTTATTTTTACTCTCCTCGAGGCATCCTACCGATCTGCTGTCGCATCCGGCGTGATCGATTTCGGTTGGATGGTTCCTTTTTGGTGGTGGCACGCCTCCGGTGTGTGGTGTGTGGATTGAGCGCTTATTGGGGTTTCTTTCCTTTTGAAGATCAGCGCAAGATCGTAGACTATCCAGGAACAGCACAGAGTTGTAAAAGACTGGGAAAGGGATTGACTGGAGTAGAATAGTGGGGCAGATATGTATTGCCGTTAGAGGGTTAACGATGCTGTTGGGCGAGTAATATGTCAATGGGAGTTCTTCGTGTCAGTCAGTGCACAGCGTTCATGATATACTCGAGTCTGGTATAGTGTGGAAAGGAAATGTTTTTTTGTTCGGCCTACAGGATAAGTGCAGAGTCATTGTAGTGTGCTTCAACTATATATCCTGCTTGTACTCCTTGTTGAATGCCCGCCCGATGACCATGCGTCGGACCTCGCTCGTCCCGGCGCCGATTTCGTAGAGTTTCGCGTCACGCAGTATGCGGCCTACAGGAACCTCGTTCATGTAGCCCATTCCGCCCATGAGTTGCACGGCATCGGCGGCAACCTCGCTCGCGCGCTCTGCGGCGTACAGGATTGCGCCCGCGCAGTCCTGGGTCTTGATCAGAGGGTCGGCGTGGCTCTCGTCGACAGCGCGGGCGACGGAGTATGTGAAGGAGGCCGAGGCTCGGTACTTTGTGTACATGTCTGCGAGCTTACCCTGGACAAGTTGGTTGTGTGCGATGGGCTGGCCGAATTGTTTGCGTTGGTGGGTGTAGGGGAGGGCGTTATCCAGACTCGCTTGCATCAACCCCAAGGGGCCGGCGGACAGCACGAGGCGCTCGAGATCGAGACCTTCCATGAGGACGCGGACGCCTTTGTTGAGCTGGCCAAGCATGTTCTCCTTTGGGACGAAGACGTCTTCGAAAACAAGCTCGCCTGTGTTGGAGCCGCGCATGCCAAACTTGTCGAGTTTGTTGGCTACGGAGAAGCCTTTTGTGTCTGTGTCGACGATAAAGGCGGTTATGCCTTTGGAGGCGGCGTCGGGAGCGGTTTTGGCGTAGACGACGATAGTGTGCGCGTCTGGGCCCTGTTGAAGTCAACTCCAGCCTTGGTGCACAGTCAATGAGGAGTGTGAACGTAACAACATACGTTTGTAATCCACATCTTCGTTCCGTTTAGTAGATAGCCTCCATCCACCTCCTTCGCTGTGGTCTTCATGCTCACGACATCACTGCCGGCGGAGTGCTCGCTCATCGCAAGCGCGCCAATCCTCTCGCCCGAGATCAGTGCCGGGAGGTACTTCTTCTTCTGCTCTTCGTTGCCGTTGAGCATCAGCTGGTTGACGCATAACTGGCTGTGCGCGGCGTAGCTCAACCCAATGCTGCCCGACGCTCGGCTAAGCTCCTCCATGACAACGCAGTGTGCTTGGTATCCCATGGCCAGGCCGCCGTACTCCTCAGACGCCGTGATGCCGAGGAAGCCAGCTTCGCCAAACTTCCGCCATATGTCGTTGGGGAATGCATTGTCGCGGTCTGTCTTCGCTGCAAGCTCTTCTGGCATCTCCCTCCTCGCAAAGTCCTGCACGCTTTCGCGGAGCTCATCGAGGTCGGATTGTGACGGGGGCGTGAAGTTGACGGGGTGCTTCGTCGACGCGTGGCGGACTGTGGCGAGAGGCGCGACACGAGGCGCGTGGCGGAGGGTGCGTGTGAGGAGGCGAGGGGCGAGGGCTGCCATTGTGAGTGTGACTCTTGTGTGTATACAAGCAGACGATCGTACGGTGGAGAGAAATTGTGTCGCTCCATGCTGGGCGTGCAAGGTGCGGGCTGTGGCGGCTTAAGGGCAGCCGAGGTGAGGCGCCTTCCTTTTTGGTGTGGAGATGCACGGATGGGGAAGGCGGCTTCATTCCGCTGCCAGACAGCCAGACAACACCGGAGCTGGACAACACCAGAGCTGGACGACACCAGAGCTGGACAACACCAGAGCTGGACGACACCAGAGCTGCACAAAACCAGAACCAAACAACACCAGAGCTGGACGGTAGAGACAATCAGGTGTGAAATGTGAAGCGTCGACGGGAATCCATTGTGGCATGTTACCTTTACAAATCCTCAACCTTCTTCATCCCTCTCCCGTTGCACTCTCCCACATCCAGCGCGACCAGAAATCTACTCACGCAATTGTACGCCGCCACCGTCGCCGTGAGCTCCACAATCTGCTTGTCATCCAAGAATTGCTTGAGAGCCTCAGCGACCCCGTCCTCGACGTGCACTCCGATCGTCATCTGATCTGTGTACTCCAACACGCCCCTCTCCTCCGTGCTCAACTTGTCCAGAGCACCTGCGTTCTGCTGCCGCTCCTTTCCGCGGCCGATGAAGGTCGTCTCGAGCACAACGCTCATGGCATCTCGGCTGACCCCGGCCTTGACAGCGAGCGCGGCATGGACGTCCCACTCGTGCACGGCGCCATTCAAAGCGGCAACGCGCGAGATGGCGAGCTCTTTCCATGTGTCAGGCACAGATGTCTTTGTGCGAATGGCCCCGATAAATGACGACCAGCCATCGGCAACGCTGGGGTTGTGCAGTAACGCGAGGTCCAAAGGGATCAGGGGACGTGGGTTGCGGCGTGCAGCGATGCGCTCATACACCGCACGGGCCTCCTCGGTAGGTGCTTCTTTCGGGGCGTAGGGGACGCGCATTGTAGTTGCAAACGAGTTTGTAAATGCACGGTAAGTGTGCGGGGGTAGGTTGCGCGTCTGGCGTGTGAAGGTGCTGAGGTCGAAGAGTTTGAACATGAGAGTCGACCGAGGGGAGCAGAGGTATATGTAGGCAAGCTGGCCTTCCTTTGCGGTAAGCGATGTCGGCATCTGGGAAATGTTTTTCCCAGTCCCGTTATAGTGAGGCTGCTGAGGCAGTGCTTTCCTCTCGAGGCACTGGAATTCACATCACTGGGGAACACGGCGTGCTTTCCTTTCGAGGCACTGGAATTCACATCACTGGGGAACACGGCGTGCTTGTAACTTTTGAATATATACAACGCTGCAACCTATCCGCGATTTACGAACAGATGATCCCAAACGCCAACGCAGCCATTTACACAATACACATGATATCTACAACCTGCTCGCCTCGTCGAAAACGTTGGGCAGCCTAGGGATGCCTTCAAGACGACCAGTCTTCTTGCCTGTTGGCGCCAGAGTGACGTTGTACTCGAGGTCGAGCTGTGCCTTCTCGTCCTTGCTGGGCGTGAAGTCAAGCAGCAGGTCGTCCTTGACAGCGAAGACGGTGTCGTTCACCGCCCACGGGTCATCGCGGGGGTACAGCTGTGTGATCAGAGGCTTGAAGCCCTCCGCTGAGACCATGAGGTGGATGTGAGCGGGGCGGTTGGGGTGGCGGTCGAGCGTCCTGAAGAGCTGTCCGACAGCGCCATCCGTGGGCAGAGAGTACGAGGTGGGCTTGTAGCAGTAGTACCAGTACTCGCCGTTCTCGTTTGTGGTGAACTTGCCGCGCAGGTTGTTGGGCCTCTGATTCTCCGGGTCTTGGAAGTCGTACTTCCCGTTGGCGCTTGCCTGCCAGATATCAATGACGGCGCCGGGGATGCCCTTCTTGGTGTCGAGGTCTCGGACAACGCCGTGCATGAGCGTCGTCTGGCCGTCTGGGTGCGGGTCGGTGACGATGGAGTCGCCGAGCTCGCGGAAGGGAGAGTGGGGCGACCAGAAGGGACCGAGAATGGTGCTCGATGTGGGCGTCTCGCCAGACTCGTTGATGTGCTTGTGGGCGATCTCATCGACCAGCCTGAGCATCTGGTTAGTGTTCCGCAAACAGCACGCTCGGCTTGCCTTTGTGCAAACTTACGACTCCACGCCCAGAACATCGGAAATGCGGTGGGCCTCGTTCCTCGACGACGTGGTGGTCTTGCCGATGGCGTTGACAAAGCGCACCCCGTCGAACCACTCCTCGTTGGTGAGCTCAACCTCGCGAATGAAGTCGTGGAGGTGGCGGATCAGCTTGCTCATGACAAAGCGTGTCCTGTCGTCGACCTTGGGCCCCATGGCATTGATGACGGCATCGGTGAAGTTGGGGTCGAAGCGGTGCTGCGACTTCTCCTGGTACTCGGGCGCGGATGCCATGGTGAAGAAAGTGGTGCGAGTGGAAATGGAAATGAAGTGGGTGTGTATATATATAGAGAGAGAGCACAAAGACTAAACTCTGCGCAGGTGTATGGTGTGGAGGGGGATGAAGCTTTACTGCCCTCCTGGGCCAGCAGACCCCTCTTATATGTACAATTTCTCGACTGTAGCCAGGCCATCAGGCGACTCGCTTTGGTTCTCGCACGCTGCGGCAGAACGCCCGGCTCGTGAAGCTCTGGGACGCGGAGTGCATGCAGTGCCGGACGTTCCGCTAGACTACCCCGCAATGACAGGGGTATGCCGCCAATCAGCGCGCGGCAATGGAAGAAGTCTCTACCGGCTTTCTTCCACACTTCTCCAGGGCAGAGCAGAGCCCCGCCATCGGTCCCACGCCTCGGCCGTCTGGCGTCGCGATACGAGATGCGCGTGGCCTGCGAGAATACGAGTGTGGACGATGATGTCTCTGGCACGAGCTATTCGAGGCAGGCGTTGGCAGACACGACGTCTCTCGCTGTTCCATACATCAGCAGCCAACATGACGAAACACCATCTCATGTGCGGCACGTGGGTGAAGCCCGGCGTTATCGTTACTGTTTCGTTCGACACGGAGACGCTGAAGCTGGAGCTGGTCAAGAAGACGGAAATCCCACACGATGAACCCATTAGTTGGATGGCATTCGACGTATGTAACTCTCACCGAGCCCACAGGACGCAATGGCTGATGCGGGCTGCAGCACCAACGAAAGAACATCTACGGCGCGTCCATGAAGAGATGGAGCTCACACCGAGTCGACGCGCCTGGCGAGATTGTGCAGACAGGGAGCTACCCCATCGGTGGCCATCGTGCGTCTATTGCCTTTGAAGATGGAGTCCTCGGCTGACACACCTCAACAGCCAAAGCAAACGACGCAGACACGAGGACACGTGCCATCTTTCTTCTCCCCTCGAAGAAACCTCCCTATGCTGTGTACTGCAATCCCTTCTACGACCATGCTGGTTATGGCAACGTTTTCTCTGTCGATGAGTCTGGTGCCATGAAGGAGAACATCCAGAACTACGAGTACTGCGAGAAGACGGCCATCCACGGCATGGTCTTCGATCCAACCGAGACATACCTATACAGCGCCGACATGTGGGCGAACAGGATATGGTGCCACAAGAAGATTGACGATCAAGGTCGGATGGAGACGGTGGGATACACCGAGGCCACGCAGCCAAAGGATCACCCGCGATGGGTTGAGATGCACCCCAGTGGGCAGTATCTGTATGCACTGATGGAAGGAGGCAATCGATTGTGCGAATATGTCATCGATCCGCAGACGAAATTGCCAGTCTACACCCACAAGACATATCCTCTGATTCCTCCTGGTATGTTCACAATCCTCGTTGCACGAAAGCATAACTGACGGCAACACAGGCATTCCCAACGCAGACACCATGTACCGTTCCGACGTGGTCTTCCTCAACCAATCCGCTTCCTACCTCTTCGCCACCTCGCGCTCCAACTCGTTCGACCTGACAGGCTATATTGCCGCATTCAAGATTGCGCCTTCTGGTGCAATCGAGCGTCAGATCTGTCTGAATCCTACCCCAACATCAGGCGGCCACTCGAACGCAGTGTCGCCCTGCCCATGGAGCGACGAATGGCTTGCGCTCACAGACGACGAGAAGGGCGGTATTGAGATCTACAGATGGCAGGACGAATTTTTGGCGAGGGTTGCGCGGTTGGAGATCCCAGAGCCTGGTTTTGGTATGAACGCAATCTGGTACGACTAGATGGTCTTGTAGACGTAGAAACATCACACCACATCAGCCATCGCAAGGCATTCGTCATCATCGAATGGCTGTCGATTCGAACAGTTTCGTAATCTGCATCCATATCGTACAATGTCAAAGGCTTACCCATATTCCGGCGCTAAACAAATTTCCGGGCGGAACAAGGAGGGGTAAATCCGGAGCCTTGGAGGGGCTCACGTCCTGGCGCTCTTTTGCATTAGCGGCTGCCGGCAGATGTCATCGGCGCGGGCAAGCTCTTATCCAGCGTCACGTCGTGCCTCTGTAGCTTCGAAATGTGCTGCTGAACCTTACACTCTTGATTGCACATACCTCTCCATTCTACCGTTGAACACAGACATTTAGCATACAGTAAACTCGTACTCACAGTAGGAACATCATGGCGTCCAAATCCACCCCCGGGATCTTGTATGTAACTATGCAGCCCAAAGAAGGCCTGCCAGACGCACAGTTCCACGATTGGTACGTTGACTCCGCCCATCAGCCGAATCCTCTCATCGTCCAAACATCACCTGACGCCATTTTCTGTCAGGTACCAGAACGAGCACGGCCCAAACCGTCTGCGCCTTCCCTTCTGCAACAACGGCTTCCGCTACCGTGCCACCGATCTTGAGAAGCAGCAGGGCTCCAAAGAAAAGCCAGAATGGATGGCCATCTACGATTTCGACGAGTTGGAGTGGTTGACTAAAGAGCCGTATCAGAGGTTGAGGAGCGCACCCGTGCAGACGCAGAGAGAGAGGGATACGATGAAGCAGATCTTCGTTGATCGCAAGTCGTACGACCTCTTGGGCGAATGGACAGGGAGCGACTTTAAAGATTTGCAGAAGGTGGAGAACGAAGGGGAAAAGAACGTCATGATTGCCATTTCGTTCAAGCTCCAGGATGGCGAAGGCAAAGAAGAAGAGCTGAAGAAGTGGTATGAGGAAGAGCACGTTCCCCTGCTGCAGAAAGTGCCGGGTTGGAGACGCACTCGCAGGTTTGAAACTTCGTATCTGGACCTCCAGGCCAACAAGTCTTTGCAGAAGGAGTTCCTTGCGCTTCACGAATACGCACCGCAGAATGGTCTTGGCGGCCCTGAGTTCCAAAGGGCTACTACAACGGAGTGGTGCGGTAAGATCTACAAAGACATCGTGAAGGACCGCAAGAGGAGGACTTACGATCTCTACTACACATTCGGTGCTGCACAGCGCGACCTAGCCTCGCTCTCATCCCCGGACACCGTTCAAGCAGAATCAGAATACGGGCTATTCAAAACCTACCCTTCTCACATCGCCTCCTCTAAGCGTCCAGTAATCGAGAGCGCGATCACCACACCCGACGGCGTCAATCTCCCCTACCGCCTCGAAGGCTCAACCGACCCCTCCGCACCGCTACTCGTACTCTCAAACAGCATCCTGGTCGACTACGGCATCTGGGACGACTTCGTGACCTCCTTCCTCTCCCACGCCCCGCAGTACCGCATCCTGCGCTACAACACCCGCGGACGCAGCACGCTACCAAAAGACACCACGACCCCGATAACCATCGACACACTAACCGCAGACGTGATAACGCTCCTCGACACCCTGCGCGCCAAAACCGCATCCCTAATCGGCGTCTCCCTCGGCGGCGCCACAGTCCTCAACGCCGCACTGACGCACCCCTCGCGCATCACCAGCTTCGTCGCCTGCGACACCAACGCCTTCGCGCCGCCCACAAACGCACAAGCATGGGACGAGCGCGTCGCGATGGCGGCCGCCGAGAACCTGACCTCCGCCTCCTCGGGCGAGCCCATTGTCGGCGAGCAGCTCGCGGAGGTGACAACGCGCCGCTGGTTCGTGCCCGAGAGCTACGACGACGAAGAGCTCGCGCCCAAGCTCGCACGCGTGAAAGATATGGTGCGCGATAACAGTCTCTCCGGCTTTAGGGATAGCGTCAAGGCGCTGCATCAGTACGATATTCGGGCCAAGATGGCGGGTTACGAGGGCAAGGGCGCGTTTCTGGTTGGCGAGGGAGATGGCGTGCTGCCGAAGACCATGAAGGAGAACATGGCGGACAAGTTGGGGAAAGGGGTGCATTTGGAGGTTGTCAAGGGGGCGGGGCATTTGCCCATGGTGGAGAAGCCTGGGGAGGTTGCGCGGTTCGTGGCGGGTTTTTTGGGGTAGATGGGTGATGTGGATTGCTAGTTGGTTAAAAAAAGAAAATAATAAAAAAGGGAAGGATTTAGAGAAGTGGTGGCAGCAGTTCGTAGTAACGTCGAAGCGCAATGGAACACTCTATGCTCTTGCTACACGTTTTTCAAACGATCGATCATATCAAGTCAACGTATGATCCAGCGCACTCCCTCCACCCCGTTGCTCCAAGACCGCACCATCATACCCCCCTTGATCCCTCTCCACCAGATAGCTCGGCTTCCCCCCCTCGCCTAAAGACTCAGGGTCGATGTACCGACAAGTCAGTGCGAACCTCAACTTCCCACTATGCTCAACAGCATGCTCGTAGTACCTTTGCAGCTGGGCGCCATGCATGACCACCACATCACCATGCCCAACTTCCATCTTAAGCACATCCTTTGCATTCCCGCTGGCCCCGAGGTTCATTTCCCTTGACAGCTCCTTCAGTCTCTTTCTGTAGCTCTTCGGATCGGACGACTTGAGCGCCTGCAGGTCGTCGTGCACGGCTAGGCGGGCGGTGTAGTTGTTGGAGCCTGGTAGAGGGAGGGCGTCGGTGTAGACGCCTGCAGCGGAGACGCCGAGGTGGTGCTTCGCCTTCAGACGGATGCGCATCGTACCTGGCGCACCTAGACTCAGGGTTGCTATTGTAGGGCCGAGCCCGAATTCGCCGTCGTCGTGGTACGAGATCTTCTGGGATTCGAAGTAGCCGAGCGCGAGCACTTCGTTGAACTCGTGGTCCTCGAATTCTTTGAATTGTATGGATGAGCGCGAGGCTTGGGATGAGTTTGATGTCGACACCGTGGAAGAGGGAGAGTGAGGCAGTCCGTGGGAGAGCAAGTACTTCGCAGCCCAGTTCAAGCGGCTGCGTGTTGCGGTGATGGGGCGCGCGGCGGACGAAAACGGGTGCGAGGCGGTTGCGGCAATGAATTTGTAGGGCATTCCGTAGTTGACGAGGAAGTTGCGCGTGTAGGTGCCGCCCTTAAGTTGGCTATTGTCGATGAGGCGACGGCGCAGACCAATGTCTGTTTGTTGTAGTTCTTCGTACATAGAGTCCGGGCCGTTGGGCTCTTCTGCAATAGCCCTATTGGCGACCATGTGCGTGATGAATCCGTCAATACCGGGGATTGTGTAGCGATTAATGCGGTAGTTGTGTGCGAAAGAGACATTGGCTGTGATGAGAGGCGAGTGCGTATCGCGAGATAGCGTGTAGCTGTAGGTGAGCGGCCAGAGAGGCTCGCGGAGGGATACAGCTGGGATAAGTGTATGCGGTGGTGATCTCTTCCACTCGCATGTTGCATTTTGGCATTCCCAGCCTGACCAGTCCACGCGAGAGTTGCAGCGTCCGCACAAGGGACATACCAGACCTCTGATGAAAGCTTCCGATGTGTTTTCGCCTGGAATAGAATGGTCGGAGAGCGACGCATCATTGGAGGTCAAAGAATACTCATGATCGTCGTTTGGCCATGGTGTGTGGCCTTTGAGAAAGCGCGGGTCGTAGACCATGGACGCTTCATCAGGTTCGAAGGGCTCACTTCCTCGAGGAGAGTCGGGTCCAGAAGGTAAAATGAGCCAGAATGACCCGCACGTAGGCTGTAAGCACATCCAACCATCGAGGTAAATCTGCAGTGATTTGCGAGCACAGGTGCCGCAGGACTTAATAAACGGTGGCGGGAGGGAGCCAAGTTCAATATGATCTTCAACATCCCGTGGGCGCCACCAAGACTCTTTTCTTGCGTTCAGCTTCTCAAAGCGGTAACGCACAATCTTACTAGTCCCGCTCTTCTCCGTCCAGATGTGAGTAGGCTTGAAGTAGTCCAAGACGCAATACTGGTATGGCGGCTGAGATGGCATGTGCGGGTTGTCGACCCCTGTGATAATTACCACTGGGTTGTAATGATTCATGCAGTTTCTGAGATTATTCGAGGTTGTGTCTTCGACCTGATCGCGATTGGCCCTCATTTCACCTGAGTTCTTGTCCTTTACCTGGCCACCACTGGCTCGGGCGATGACGACGTTGCTGTCAATGTAATCGCGAGGATGAGCTACCTTGTCAAACATGAAGCCTCTGGCAAAGCCACCAGTGGAATAAGAAGCGCTTTGATAGCTGCGGAAGTAGTGTAAAGTCTCACAGAGTTCCATGCGTCCGTCAGCCCACACTGGAGGTTGACCGGCAGGTTTTGGTTTCGGCGAGCCCAAAGTGCGATGCATGGAAAGTTGGTCAGCAATATCGTAAAGGTATTGTTTATTCAGTGGACCTGTACCACTGGGGGATGGGAATTGCCCCGGTTCTTCATCGACTGTCGTTGCCTGTGAAGCATAGAACGATTGTTTGGCGGCTGTTGGCTCTTGCTGGGTACCTCCAGGTGATGGAGCATCTACGAATGTCAGCAAAGCCCGAGGCACAGAACCAGATAAACTCACTCCAGGAGGGAAACCAAGGCATTGTCGGCTGCGTTTGCCATGAGTTGTTGTTGATTGCAGCATCGTTCGGCACCATTGAAGGTGAGCCATGGGGGTAGTCCGGTCGTCGCGGTGACGTGTCGGGTGTCAAAGCTATGACTGGTCTCTGGAAAGCCTGTCGAGAGATCCATTGCGATGTACTGAAGCGTTCCCGTACGGCTACGCTACCGCCTTGGAGTTCTTGTATGTGAGCTGCTGCGTGAAAGTCTTCCTCGTCTGGTCGGGCCTGAGAAGAGTCGAAATCCTGGCTGTCTGCAAGTATTGGTTCTGGCCGCGGCTGCGCAAAGGGCCCTGAATCATGTGGCTGTAAGCTGCCGTTATCGACGAAGCTAGCGCTCTGTCCGTCCAAGTCAGTACTTTTGCGGATGGCTCAACCTCAGCGCACGCCTACCTGTTCTCGAGATTCATGCGTGTCATTGTCGTCACGCTGTTTTTGTCGGTAGATGAACGAGCCTGTAAGGGACATTGACTGTTCAGGCTCTTGATGTTTCAAGGCTGACGGTAGTCGCAGGCTGACGATGCAGGACTTGTGCTTTTTGATTAACAATGTAGTTTTACCTCGATCGCCAGGTTCGGTTTGGGGTTTTTTATTAGTTCTCTTAGCACGCGGAGTAATCTCTTCATCCAAGGGTTGTTGTGAGCACTCTGTGGGACGTCGTTCGCGGGTAGATCTGCGAAGTGATGACTGCGGAATTGCTTGAGTATTTGTCTTCTTCACGGTTTGTGGAGGTGTGGGTAGCTCAGTGAATGACTGGTCCTGCTGAGGCGTTTGTTCGTGCTCTGCATTGTTTCCGTTCACCTCGTGCATGTGCATGTGCACTCGCTCAATTGCCTTGTCAGCAGGAGCCTGGCTTGCTGCTGTGGATAGTTTGTCGCCGAGCTGACCAGCAATGCGCCTCCTCAATGATTTATTCTGTTTCGGTGGGGTCGAAGGCTCGGGGTTTGCTGGCAGAAGTTGAGGCGATGCACCCCTTCGAGGACGCTGTGAAGCAGCTGTGCCATAGTCACGAATACTAAGGCTAAACGTTTCTGCACTACGGTTGCTCTTCACCCTTTTCGACTGAGAGTCTTCCATCGAAGACACTTCTGTAAGTTGTGTGCCTGAGTTGCCAAATGGCGATCCTGAATTTGACAACGACGAGTCGTCGCTGGACATATCGGCAATGGCAGAGTCCATCGACTCCCTCTTGCGCTTTTGGGAACCCATTGCAGGTGAAATCGTAAGGTATCGCGTGAAGGGAGGGATTGAACAATAACGAAAGGGGGATGTGAATTTTGGCGGCTTCTCAACATGCTACAACAATCGATGGGATAGTTTGGTTTGCGGTAGCGAGGCGGGGGCGATGACTACAAGGCTGACGGCATGTGAAGGATGCGGGCTTAGGCAGAGCAGGAAAGTCTGCAAATGAGCCGAATTCTGCGAGCTTGGGTCTGCGAGCTTGGGCTGGGTCCAGCGACTGCTGAGCGTTGGAGGTGGTGAGGTGAAGGCTGTTGCCAACGCACGAAGTCAGGGAAGCCATAACCGTGCCGTACCAGAGTGTCGGAATCGACCCAGCTTTCGAGGCCAGGCATACCAAGAGACCTGCCATCTCGTGCCTCAAGCCAACATAGCGACAATACGATCGATCCAAACCAACCTCAAACAATGAATTTGATAACGCAGCGATGGAGTTACTGCCGGACATGTCTCGGCAAATCCGGCGACCTCGGTAAATAGACTAGCGCGCCCTTACCCCAGCTTGTGGGGAAGCTGTTGGACGAAGGCTGGAATGGGAATGGACCGAGCATCCGCAATATAAAACCTGGTGAGTCGCGTGGTCGCATTATTGCTCCTTGAACACTGACAGAAGCAGACACGCACATACATCGGCATGGTCTTCACCGCGCCGGCATGGGTGCCCCAGCTCGACTCCCCGCCCGACTCGATCCCAATCTGCGACTTCATGCTTGAGGAGCATTATGGCCGCCATCCTCTGGGCTACGCGAACAACCCCTTCACCTGCGGACTCACAGGCAAGACGTACTCGAGCCTCGAGGTGCGCGAGCGCGTCGACTACCTGGCCCGTGGGTTAGCCAAGGAGCTGGGTTTCCACCCGAACAAGGGCTCTGAATGGGACAAGGTCATTGGCGTCTTCGCCGTCAACACGCTCGATACGCTGCCGCTGGCATGGGCCACGCACCGTCTTGGTGGTGTCCAGAGCCCAGCGAATGCGGCCTACAGCGCTGCAGAGCTGGAGTATCAGCTAAAGAACTCTAGCGCCAAGGCACTCTTCACCTGTATTCCGCTGCTGGAGACGGCAAAAGAGGCTGCCAAGAAGAGCGGTATCCCGGATAACCGCATCTACATCCTCGAACTGCCGGCGGTCTTCACAGGCGGCAAGCGTGTGCCAAACGGCATGAAGACGGTTGATGACCTCATCCGCGAAGGCAAAGAGCTGGACAGGCTGGATAGACTGGACTGGAAAGATGGGGATGGTGCGAAAAAGGCTGCCTTCCTGTGCTACTCCAGTGGCACATCTGGGCTCCCGAAAGGCGTCATGATCTCGCACAGGAACGTGATTGCCAATACTCGTAAGTCGAGTTTGCACACCTCCCGGCGGCCGTACTAACAGATGCAGTGCAAATGAAGACCTTCGAGAAGCCCTACAGAGATACCATCATCAACGATGTGCGAAACCAGTCCGACTACACAGAGAACTGTCTCGGCCTGCTGCCCATGTCACACATCTACGGCCTCGTTGTCATCTGCCATGTCAACGTCTACCGCGGCGACGGTGTCATTGTGCTGCCAAAATTTGACTTCCCCAGCACCTTGCAGGCGATTCAAGACTACAAGATCAACACGCTCTTCCTGGTCCCGCCGATCATCATCTTGATGACCAAGAACAAGCAGCTGCTCTCGAAATACGATCTCAGCTCCGTCTGGTCTCTCTTCACCGGCGCCGCTCCGCTAGGCAAAGAGACAGCAGAAGACCTGCAAACCATCTTCCCGTCATGGAAGATCCGGCAGGGATACGGACTCACGGAGACATGCACCGTCGTGACATCCACATCGCCCGATGACGTCTTGTTCGGCTCCTCGGGCTCCATCCTGCCCGGTATCGAGTGCAAGATTGTCACCACTGAGGGCACCGAGATCACTGGCTACGATCAACCTGGCGAGCTGCTGGTCAAGTCTCCGGCGGTGGTGCTAGGGTACCTCAAGAACGACAAGGCAAATAAAGAAACGTTCCAGGACGGCTATATGCGCACTGGCGACGAGGCGGTTGTGCGGAAAGGGCCAAACGGGCATGAGCACGTCTTCATTGTGGATCGCATCAAGGAGCTCATCAAAGTCAAGGTATGTTGAGCTCATCGTCAGACAGCAAGTTACTGATAGATTTTGTGAAGGGCCACCAAGTTGCTCCCGCTGAGCTCGAAGCCCATCTTCTGACGCACCCAGCCGTCAACGACTGCGCTGTAATCCAAGTGCCCGATGACGAAGCAGGCGAGGTGCCCAAGGCGTTTGTTGTCAAGTCGCCGTCTGTCGGTCTGGAGGAAAGCGATCGCATGATTGCGCGCGACATACAGAAGCATGTGGAAAAGACCAAGGCGAGGTACAAGTGGATCAAGGGCGGTGTCGAATTCATAGACGCGGTGAGTGCTGGAAGTGCTATCTTGTGGAGCTGAGCTAACGCGTGCAGATACCCAAGTCGCCGTCTGGCAAGATCCTTAGGCGGTTCTTGAGGGACAAGGAGAAGGAGAAGAGGAGACAGGCGGGCAGCAAGTTGTAGTTGCAGGTGTTGTATTTTTATGTAGCATTGGTCAATCTTCATGAGAGTTGGATGTACGGAGGCCAATCTGTGCTTGACTGTCAGCCTCGATTACAAAGCCAAAGTGACGTGTGTGGGGTTCGCTGAGCCCCTCCACGACGGCCGACGTGCTGCCGACCAAAAAAGTTCGACATAGGCTCCAACAGCATTTCTAAGCAGCGCCACGAGACAAAACTGCCAGAACAGCAGCAAAGCGCGCGTACCATACCCAGGCATTACCACCACAAAGACACATCCCCCGAATGTCGGCCCAACAGCCCCACGACGAGCCTGAGCTCGACTACCACGACGAGGACAACGTGCTCGACGCCGACGAGGCAGAGGAGATTGTCGAGGATGATGGCGACGTGCCCATGGACAGCGACGACGAGGGCGACGACGACGTACAGATGGAAATCAACCTGCAAAACGACTCCATCGCGCACTTTGACGAGCACAAGGACTCCATCTTCTGCATAGCCCAGCACCCCGTTCACCCAGAGATCATCGCGACCGGCGGCGGCGACGACGTTGGCTACATCATCGACATTACAGACGTGCCCGAGGGACAGGGTCCTGGCGAGCGCGAGGGCCTCAAGAGCGTCTTCAAGCTGGACGGACACAAGGACTCGATCAACGCCGTGGTCTTCTCCGAGCCAAAGGGCCAGTTCGTAGCCACAGCCGGCCTCGACGGAAAGCTGCGTGTCTGGCAGGGCGTCCCCGACGGCAAGAAGTGGAAGTTCCTCGCCGAAGCCAGTGAAGTCGAGGAGATTAGCTGGCTCGCTTCCAACCCCTCGCCCGCACACCCCAACGTCATTGCCCTCGGCGCAAACGACGGCTCCGTCTGGGTCTACCAGCTCTCCACCGAGAAGGGCAACGAGCTGCAGGTCCTCCAGGCCTTCTATCTACACACCGAGTCCTGTACCGCCGGCGCCTGGACACCCGACGGCTCGCTCCTCGCCACCACGAGCGAAGACTCGAGCCTCTACGTGTGGGACGTTTTCGGTGACGCCGCCTCCCAGGGCCTCATCGACCCCAGCGCACAAACCGTTGTGGGCCTCACAGGACTCGATGAGCGCTTCTTCGTGCAAGGCGGCCTGTACAGCCTCGCCATCCCTCCGACAGGAGCCTTCGTTGCCGTCGGCGGGCCAGAAGGGCAAATCCGCATCGTTGGCCTGCCACGCCTATCGTCCGAACCCGCCTCCACATCCTCCGGCGGCAGCGGCGCAAAGGGCAAAGCTGGCGGCAGCAAACAGGCACCCGCAAAGGGCTCCGCCGCGAGCGCCGGCCAGACAGGCCAGATCCTTGCGTCCCTGCAAGCCGGCAGCGACAACGTCGAAACCCTCTCCTTCTCCTCTGCGCCCCTCACACTAATGGCCGCCGGCAACGTCGACGGCAGCATCACCCTCTTCGACACAGCACATCGATTCGCCGTGCGCCGGCGTATCGAGGACGCCCACGCCGACGACGAGATGCCACAAGCGGTCGTGAAGCTCGACTTCGTAAGCAAGGAAGGGCCCGGTGGGTGGCTGTTGACAAGCGCAGGCTTCGACGGCGTGGTACGGAGATGGGACACCCGTGGCGGTACGACCGCCGCGAACAAGGGCCTCGTAGGCGAGTGGAAGGGGCATCGTGGCGGCGGTGAGGGCGGCGGTGTCATGGCGTTTGTACAGGGTGGTGGCGAGGTCATCATCACCGCGGGTGACGATCACGTCGTGTTGGTTTATGATGCGCCGTCGACGCAGTAGAGTAAGCAGATGTCGGCAGCGCTCGAAGAGATGAAATTAGATACTTATGAACGACGAGCAAGTTTATGAGATACCATTGCCCATTTTTCTGTACCTGCAACTCTACTTCCAACACTAAGCCTGGCATCCAGTGGTTGCTACCATTGCATTTCCCGGCACTCGTCGCAAACCAATAAACAATCCTCAGCTCACCTCCCCACTCCTATCAACCTGACCCAAATATCCCTTTCACCCGGCTGCTTCCTCCATGAAGGACCCGTAAAACCTTAGTTTATCTGCTAGAAGATCATGAGATCCCACCAAGACGAACAACGGAAAAACAGGAAACAGCAAAAACATACGGCACACTGTCCTTTTACCAATGCCTGCACTCATGCTGGAGAATATTATAGAAATTAGTAGACTTTGTGCTTACAATCATAGCATCTATTTCCTAAAGACCTAGTTAATTATCTTTTCTATCACCTTCGAGTATAGTACCTTGAAAGTAGCTATGTGTAAAGTTCATATTCATCATATTATACTAGTGAATAAGTTAGGTTGTGTCTAGATATATTGAAGTTCCCAATCTAGTATTGAGTGCTGCTACATGGATTAGAGGTAAAATGTATCCGTTTTTTTCTCTCTATATCGGCAGTATATTTGCAAGCATGCAAGGCCGTGCAGGAATGCTACCAAGAAATTCAGATCTAGCGCACGAAGCTGAGGGTCGGCTACATAGCCAATGAGGCTATTCACAGTAACGCTGGAGTAGCCAAGTTCCTATGCCTAAGCGATGTTAATCCATCTAATGTGAGAAGCTCTGAGGGAGTTTCTGACGGATTAACAATCGCAAATATTGGATCCGAGGTGACTGCCGGAGATGGTGGTTCTGGTTCGGCATTTGGTCTGGTAGACAGTGCAGGTGTGGTCAGATACCAGAGATGCCAGAGATTCCAGGATTGTGTCTTCAACTATGCACCTACTGCTGACTCGGGTCTTGTTGCTGGGATGCGTATTTGCCTTGGTGGTACTAAGGTGCAATGTACTCAGCCTTACGGTAATCTTACGTCATAGACAAGCAAGAGGTTCTGACTGGCCAGCTATGGTTGCATGATCGTGAAAGTGACAGGCTAGGTGACAGGTTAGGTGACAGATTGGGACAGCATGCAGGGTAAAATGTGACAACTACAGAAAATCAGTCAGTTACCTACCTGCCCACGTTCATAGTCTGTGTTAATGAATCAACGTTCCAGATTTGGGGTAGGTGCATACATTTCGCCAGGCATTATATGCGACGATAGAGGAGTTTCGCAAGCCCTCGAAATCTTCCTCAAATGCCACGAGAACCACCAACGGATGCCTGAACACATATAGAATGAGAGAGAAGATTGAAGCCGGCAGCTAGCCTCATCGTCGAGCAATGGTAAGAGGCAACGCATGGCCCTGAACCAAGCGCGCAGCCCACCTAAAGCACCGCCTCGACTGTGAAGTCAGGGTCCCACTTCTTGAGACGGAGCGTGAGGATCTAAAGGTCTGGCAATTGGGCAGTAAGGATAGAGGCATTCGTGGCATTGATCTCAATGCGAGAACTAAAGGCCTTACTCGGCACATTGATCTCTTCAGCACAAGAAGCGTACCCACGCAGGGACAAAATGGTTGGGTAAAAAATCACGCAAGCGTGCAAGACCTGGAACAGCGCCAGAGGTAAGCTATCGATAGCGGTATCGTTTCTTCGAACATATGTCCAACAACTACCGCGCCATCAGTGGTTTTCTTGAAATAATTCTTAATGGTATGCTGTATAGCTAATACTATCTATATATAACCAAACATGTACTTCTTAACTACTACTAGCTTATGTTACTACGTTAGGATAAGGCCGTAGCTGCTATACCTCGGAACACCCTGTAGGTTCTCGTATACCAAGAACTCAAAAAGAATACAAGCTTTAGACTATTGATTGTAAAAGCTTTTTGTTAGCACTAGAGGCTACAATGCTTGCATTCAATCTGAGAGAAACACGCTAAGGCAGGTAACATCTCTCTACCTAGAGAACATGAGTTTCGAAAAGCGGTTACTTCACACAAAGGCACAACACTATTCGTATAATTGTACACTGTGATAGTATAGTATTGTAGCCTATACAAAATTGTTTTACGCACAGCTATTTTAATAAGAGCCAGCAGGCCTGCCTGCTAACTGAAACTCGACAGTCTACGAGAGATACTTGTGACTTGGAGTTCTCTCGCTACGTACGACCTAAGCAGCTGCAAAAACCAGTAGAGCTGCACAGATCCAAGTAAGAAATGCCCCCTGCTGCAGCATCTCGCCACCACCATGGGCGCCGTTGCGAGTGCCGTTGCCCAAGTTCAAAGTGATGTTCACTGGTTTGGTAGGCCTAGCAGACTTACGTCCTTTATTTTCCCTAGTTTTAGTTGGCCTTTCCTTGTCTCTTTGATCAAGACTCCTCTTTAAAAGCGCCTGGCTCGCAGTACCGGGCAGAATACCAGCAACAGCATTGAGAGAGGTCAAAGGCCCTTTGAGCAAGGATGGCAAATCCTGAGCTTGGCCATCTGTCGTGTTCACGAGCAGCTGTATAGCGCTAGACAAGACAGAGATATCCTTGGTTGGCATCGTCAAGACAGGCGAAGCAAGCGACGAGGACTGGTTTGCATTGACGAGCTCGAAAACCTCTTTTCCAGAAAGCATGATTGGCTCGCTGCTGGACACAAGGCCCGGCCGCAGCGTATAAACTGAGGGCTCAGATTCATTGGCTCCAGTGTTGTTGAACACAAGAAAAGCGTAGGAACCCTGGAGCATCTTGTCTGTGCCCACTCTCACTGCCAATGCCGTAGCTATGGGGAGTCAGCATTTGAGCATGTCTTGTCTCACACGACACTGGCGGATAGCAACGTACACTTGTCTGGGCTGACAACATTGCCACTGTCATCTATCATTTTGAAATCGATTGCAAGTTCGTCCATGGTCATGCCTCCTGCAGCCAGTACAAAGGAGGTTACTCGGAGTACAAGAGATGTAAGTTTCATTGTAGCGGTCAGAGGTGAAAGGTATCAAATAGTTTAGTGCGACCAAACAGAGCTGCAAAAATGTGTGTTGGAAATGAAGACAGAAAGAACTCAAAATGACAACTAAGTAGGATTGAAAATAATACTAGCAGAGACAGATGCAAGGCAGGCTTCATTTATGCACCCGTCTTTGCTTAACAACTGCCCTGCTATATGGTGCCAAGACCTTGACTGTTGATGTAACAGCATACACATAGTCCAACAAGTAAGGCTATAAGTTTCCGATGGGTTTCAAACCTTTGATACCTCAGTAATCGAGGCAGCTTGTCGGCGTAGATATTGCGGGGACGCACAGACTGTATAATATGGCCGAGAAATGCCTTAGGCTGGTCGCGACACATAGAATAGTTTTAAGAAGAATCTGAAACCCTTTACACATTCCGATCGGGTGTGGTTCGGCCGACTCGGCCATTAGCTGGAGTCAACTATTTCATGCCGCCATGATTTTGGAGTGGACATTCATCAGCGTGCTAGTGCCAAGTTCGTCCGCTTCATGCGGGATGGGCAGACCGTGTGTCAGATGCCGCTCGCTCTACGTAAGGCTGAACACTTCGAAACTCCTCAGAGCATCAATCCTGCCATGACTGCTCTTGATGACAAAACAACAATGGGATGCGTGAGTATTCGTGTACCTTGATCATGTGTAACATGCCGAGACGATCCAAGAACTATTCGGCGTTATTGTAGGCTTTCAGAAGACATAAAGATGAGCTGGATCACCATCAATCAAAGTCATTATCATCATCACTACTCCTACATTCACAGCATTCCAACTTCTTCTTCTTCACACAACCGACTGGCTCGGCTTCTGTTCTCTCATAAACCGCCTTCTTCCACTGTCCAACCAATACACAATCCCTAAAACATCTTTTCTACATCCCGGACATATCACATCCACAACAAACCTATCAAAATGCACGCCTCAACCATCGCAGCCATTCTCGCCTTCACGGCAGGCATGGTCACCAACGCTGCGCCTGTTCGCACAAACACGTCTCTGGACCAGCTCAGCGCAGCCTTCCAACCCCTGCCTGCCGACGTCAAGCGGGAAGCCAACCCTAAAGGCCGCCGCCCTAGTGCTGGCGACGTTCTTGACGGAGCAGCCGACGCCGCTGGCATTGTTGCTGATGGAACCACCATCGCAGCCAACTCTAGGCGGGAAGCCAGCCCTAAAGGCCGCCGCCCTAGTGCTGGCGACGTTCTCGATGGAGCAGCCGACGCCGCTGGCATTGTAGCTGATGGCACCACCATCGCAGCCAACTCTAGGCGGGAAGCCAACCCTAAAGGCCGCCGACCCAGTGCTGGCGACGTTCTTGACGGAGCTGCTGATGCCACTGGCATTGTAGCTGATGGAACCACCATTGCAGCCAACTCTAGGCGGGAAGCCAGCCCTAAAGGCCGCCGCCCTAGTGCTGGCGACGTTCTCGATGGAGCGGCTGACGCCACTGGCATTGTAGCTGATGGAACCACCATTGCAGCCAACTCTAAGCGTGACCCCAAGGGCCGTCGACCCAGCGCTGGAGACGTTCTCGATGGAGCAGCCGACGCCGCTGGCATTGTTGCTGATGGAACCACTATTGCAGCCAACTCTAAGCGTGACCCCAAGGGCCGTCGACCCAGTGCTGGAGACGTTCTCGATGGAGCAGCCGACGCCGCTGGCATTGTTGCTGATGGAACCACCATTGCAGCCAACTCTAAGCGTGACCCCAAGGGCCGTCGACCCAGTGCTGGAGACGTTCTCGATGGAGCGGCCGACGCCGCTGGCATTGTTGCTGATGGAACCACTATTGCAGCCAACTCTAAGCGTGACCCCAAGGGCCGTCGACCCAGTGCTGGAGACGTTCTTGATGGAGCAGCCGACGCCGCTGGCATTGTAGCTGATGGAACTACGATTGTCAACAACTCGAAGAACTAGTTTTACAACACGGCAACTAACAACGATGCTGGTCATCTTCTGGTGTACGGGTTCTTGAGCTTGGAATTCGCCTGTAAGAGATTTAAGTCTCTGGAGGAGTTCTTTGTAGTTAGTGCTGTTAAAGAAATAAAAAAATTTACATTTGTACTTTGCAAGGCTCCACGTACTTTATAGGTCTAAGTCAGCTGCTTAATTCTGCAGGTTCCGTACTCTTGCTAAGAGTAAACTAATACTGCAACTACTTTGCAATACAACAGCGTTACACTGAGATGCTCTGGTAGAAAACTTATGCCCAATATGGAAATACGTAACCTATAGCATAGCGGCCAAGAATTCTTCGAGCAGAAGATACTACACTCCAATGCTGCATAATTAATCGTATAGCTCATCAAAACAAACAATCTCAAGCTCCTTAATTCGTCCAGACAGATTATATGGATTCAAGCACGAAACTCGGTCGGATAGCACGGACGTCGAACAGCCGCGCACGGGTGTGGGGTAGGTGTTTCAGTCTTCTAACGCTGTGATATGTATGATCGTTCTTAGCTGTCCCACCTAATCGGGACATATACTATATCAAGTGCGCCAAACGAGCGAACAGGTAGAGACGAATATTGGACTACTGCTGCAACGAGCATACTAGTCTTTTTTTTTCAACTTCAGCTCCTCTTCTGACCCGTTCGGGAGTTGCGTCTTAGCTATCATTTTCCTGGGGGTTCTCTCAAGGCCTGCTATAGACTGTCGCTCCCAGACACCATCTGCACCGTACTCTTGCTTATCCTAGCCGTCCAGCTCAAAAGCAATGGTCATAAAGATATTGTTTTTATGAAATTACGACCTTTCCTTGCTGTCAAGGACATTAGAGCCACGGCTAGCGGACGTGTACGTACAGCTCTTTACCATACGCGAAGCCTGTGGCATTTGCAGTGTCAAGGTTCACTGAACTTTGGATCCACATCGAAGCTTCTCTGGCCATGCGCTCAAGAGTACGGTAAAATTATCGTCGAAGTTCGCTAAAGGCGCAGTGAGGGAATGTGAAAAATTTTAAGGAAGCAAGCGTGTTGTATGACCGCCAGCCTAAGCTGTGGAATGAGCGGGAACTCCAGACACAAGAGCACTGTGTCGTGTTGCCAGTACAGCGATGTATTAGTTGGAGCATAAAGCTCTCACTCGTCCATTCTTCTTCGATGGTTTGGTCAAGGTATTTTCGATCGATGTCTGGTTGAGAAGTGGCGTTGTGAACGTCCAATACAATTTCTTTCATGTCCGCTGACGACAAATTGTCTTTTGTTTTGCCGTGATCGTAGTGCTTGACACAAGGCTTCAGAGAACAAGCAGTTAGAAACCATTTGGTGACGGCGCTTGGCTAATATTCAAGATCACAGAAATGATGAAAGTTAAGGCTCGTATCTGAAGATGCGGGATACCCCAAAAGTGTATTTGTCAATATCATCGAGAACGGCAACGGGTCTTGCGTGCATGGCAAGTTGGTATGGAATTCTTTGCGCCATATCAAATCTTCTCCTTCAAGACGAACGTCTTGCAAAGACGGCTGGTGGATTGTCCATCCGGTAGCATTTTTGGTAAACGTGCAGTTGTTGGCGATCCCGAGAACGCTGCCGCTGATCACCAGATCTTCGTACATGGCACAGACAGCTAGTCTGACAAACGCCAGGTAAGGATATGTTAAACTAGAACTTTGCATGACGGGTTTGTGGCTTCTGTCGCTACTTAAGTTTTGAAGCTTGTTTGGTGAGACGACGAGGCGGACTCGCGAATATGTGGGCTTACATGAACCGCGCAGCCCAAAAGAGCGAAAACAGACACAACACATGGTGATATGTGTAGACATGCAGAAATGCCTTACGTTTCGTATTCTGCGGAGAATCAGTTAGACCTTCGAAAAGTTGGAAGGTCTCGAAATCAACTTGGCACAACCTACTAGCAGATTCAAAAACCAAAGTGGCACAACCTACTAGCAGAATCTCGAAATCAACATGGCACAACCTGCCCGATTAGTTTGACAGGTCCGCAATTACCGGAGACGTGAATCCGTGCAATTGTTTCCTCTAAACTGTACCATGACAGATAGCAGGTCAGACAGGCCAGCTTGTTCCAACGTGCATGGCCTCGTGTATCAGCTCAAGGTTTTTCAATCATGATACAGAAATCACAATAGCCATGATCGCCTCAACAATAAGAAAATCAACAACTCCTCGAGCACGTATATTTCGATTTTCTTACTACTTCACAACCATCATCAGTTTTCCCTTGTAATGCATGCATGACGCTGTTACTAAAATGGGGAGTCCGTTGCTTTCCTTATTTGACCTGCGTCTATATAAACTTTTCCATCAGATTGGTTCCGGAGCGAGAAACAGCGCGCTCGATGATGTGACGTGAGTGCTATATCCATAAAGGAATAGCAGAAAGATGATGGGATGTAGAATAGCTTCTTCGACCATGATTAAGTTCGTAGATGAACGATGAGACGGAGATTGGACTGCACTAGCTGCATCTTCGCCTTGATGATTTTCGATCCGGGTGATGGCATTGATGAATGGAGTATGCGTCTGTGCTTTCTCAGTTCGAGGCAAGGAAGGAAACGAAGAGCAAGAGAGGGACATTTAAGAGGCCCTTGGTCTTTCTTAACAGATCCTATATTTGACAAAATCTTCATTTGCATCCATTGCCCTCAAGACATTTTGAATTGTAGACTGGTCGGCTCGTGAAGTTCCTCGTTGCGAAATTCGAAATTCAAGATTTGAGAAGCCAGGCTGGTGCATACGGCACTGAGTACACTGTTTTGAGTTCCCAGTGCACGCTTTAGGTTTCACATCTCGATTTTGAGGGAGAGGAAGCTGCATGGTGAGAACAGGTACTTTGTTCCGAAAATTGGATGAAATATGACTGCTACTCGGCGAGTGTAGTACAGCCAAAAGCAGATCAGGAAAGGAGAACATAATCGCAGAACTTTGAAATTTTCATGCAGACAAAGCACATATACTTCATTTGCCTGCTTTCAGATTGGAATGTGGTGGTGTGAGGAAGTTGGGAAAAGATATGGTTTGGAGGTTTTGTATACCCCGGTGTTGGAGTGGGGAAAAGATGGGACTTTGAGTTTTGTTTGTGCAGTTGGGTTTATCTCATTCTGGTTCTAAGAAAACAGAGGTCTCGTACATGGAGGCGTCGATCATATATCAGAAGAACAGTAGGTGACCGGACCTCGTGTTTGGTGAATGGAAGCCGAGATAAACGATGCTTGACTATTGCAATGGGATCTTAGTAGATCATATCGTGCATTCGAAAATTTAAACTTAGTTTGCAATATGAAGTAATCACGACAGCAGCGAATTGCCAGAAAGTAAGAGCGATTGTAGCATGTGTTTCTGCTCTTCGACTTTCGACTAAAGAAGTAGTAGTTTTGAGCGTTTATGAAACCCTAGCAAAGCCGCCTTTATAGTTTACAGGGTGTTCAACCCCATAGCTGAATATCGTGTATATGTGCATAAGGATTTCTGCCAGTCACGCAGCCAGAATTGCAAAAAAGCCCATGAACACAAATTTCATAGATTTAGAGAAGATACAGAACATCGGACCATCCAGAGAAATTCTCATGGCATCTCCGCAGTGGCGACTTAGGTGATAAGAGGAGCGAAGTCTAGTGAGGTCGGATACGATTTTTGTAGCCACGCCAGCTTCAACTGATATATAAAGCCAGCTCGACGTACATTCTGGTCAAACCAGAACTCTACTATCGACATTTATTTTACCTTTTCTTTTTCGTTCGGCCGGGCTAACAAAAAGAGCGGGAAAGAGCAAAGAGCCACTATCAAATTACACGGTGAATCCTAGGACGGAAAAGTCACACATGGCGTGAGCCGGACTCGCTCTCGATAAAGACTCAGCAAAGTTGGCGTGAAAAGTAGAGATGCAAAGGCTCTTAGTAGGTGCTGTGTACCGTTGACTTGGTCCTGAGGACAAAGGTAAATCTTCTAATAAGAATGGACCAGTATGCGTCTTTCCCATGCCTATTTGAGAAGACGGCCATGAAAGTAATTTGGAGTCTCCCAAGGTATATGAGTATGTCTGTCTCACGATATGGAAGGCAAGAATGACTTTTGGGCAGACGCTTGAAGAGAACCATGAACATGTTGCCGAGTACACTACAGTCGAACGGAGAAGCCTTTACGTGCCCATGTTTGTCCAGTGACCAAGCTGTTTGCCGTGGCGTATTCGCCTGTGTACAGCTCTTGTTCCCACCTCATTCACTGATCTACACTCTCATGCCACCCCGCCTCATACTCCCCTCTTCCGTCCCGCCGCTCTTCTCCCAACCGCCGGCTTCCCTCCTCCCCAAAGCTCTCCGCAGGATCCACTCCTTCGCCGTGACCGCCTCTTCTTGTCCTTCTTGCCCACCTCCGACGAGACTGCGCAGCAAGACGTCGTCTTCAGGACGACAGAAGTACACAAGACTATACCTTGTCACCTCACCCTGTTCTCCAGGGGGCGCAACAACGCGGTGTATGTTGCTCCGCAACTGGCCGTCCGAAAACTTAACCAGCGCATCGCCAAGATTAACCACGCAATGTCCCGGTAGAGGCTTGACATAGCACCACCCATCCTCACACAGCTTCTTCTCGACAGAATTCGCAGCCTGCGACGTCTCATTCGGCGGGACAGGTTCCATATGCTTCGGCAGCCTAACCTGCAAGCCCCCCAACCGATTAAACAGCACCGTCACACTCCCAAAATCCGTATGCTCGCCAAGCGCCACACCCTTGGTCCTCTGTTCCTGCGGCGGCGCTCTAACGAACCGAATCTGATCGCCCGACCGCTCCATCAACCGGTGCAGCGCCGCCAATCCACCGCTACGCCGCGCCGTCTCCGCGAGCAGAAGCCGGCTCGACAGCAGAGCGATAACTGCCTCGCAGATCCCATGACTGCGCTTGATATAGCGTGCAAACAACCTCCTCTCTTCATCAGCGCTCAAACACGCAGGACTCGGCAATTTCTCCGCCAGCCCAAGGACATCGTCTTTCGAAATCTGCTCACGCTCTTATCAGCACCGCCTCCCTGCAACACGCACGCAACATCATACAGCTAGCACAGCTCAACTCAACTCAACTCACATTATAGAATTCATTCCTATCCCTTGTCCCCTCTCTATCGATAATCCCCTCTCCATACCCCTTGTACCCAAAGTAACTCCCTCTACTCTTGAAATCGTACTTGACTTTCTCTGCGACGGACAGGTCGTAGAAGGCCGCCATGAGTTGGAAGAGTTGGTCCGCGTCGGCGAGGAGGGCGTCGCCGTCGCCCTCGGCTCCGCGTAGGTCCAGGTAGAAGAAGCCTAGCTCTTGGCATGCGTGCCAACACCGCTCTTGCTCTTCTTCATTGCGGTTGAGCAGCTTGGCGAGTGAGATGCGGAGGAGTGGTGCGGTGGGGACATTGTCAGGGAAGGGAGGCAATTTGGTGAAGGAGGATGCTAAGGACGAGGGCGAGTTGTCTGAATGTGGCATTGAGGGTGTTGGGTTTGTGTTTGTGAGTTTACTGCGAGCGAGAAAAAATGAATATTGAAGTGCTGTTGAAGATGGTCAGGGTGGACCGAGGTGTACACGACATGCGGGTGCGGGAGAGCTACTGGAAAACGCGGGGTAAGTCGGATGGATCGACGTCGAGACATCACAATAACATGTTTGTGGGAGCGAGTAGGAGACACACATTTCATTATCTATCCACAGATGTCACCAAAGATTCCAGTTCATACCCGAACCAAGCAGCACTTGCTTAGGCGCGAGAGTGAACCCTGCCCAAGGTAGTACGCCAGCCAAGCAATGAACACTAAGTTTATGAACACAATTCAAGACCGGAACGAACTCCCATTGCCTTCGTTATACATGTTGACCTTTCAGTAGTCAGTACAAGTAGGGACAGGAAGGGAGAGGAGTGGGACTCACCATCGACGTTGCAACAAGGGCTTACAGCCTGGAGCCGTGAACGACCTTGTAGTCAACAGCCATCTCGAGACCGTCGTCATTGATGACGAGGATACGGACGGAGCCGCGGCCGTTGTCGAAGGCCTCGGCAAGACGGGAGGCAAGACCGCTCTGGTCGAGGACGGGGAGACCCTGCTTGACATCGCCAGACTCGGTCATGGCAACAACACGGCCGTCTTCGCGGATGTCGAGAACGCGGTACTGCTTGAAGACAGGGCCGAGCATGTTCTGGACAATAACCGAGGGGGCGGGGTTGGAGATGAAGCTGGACTCCTCATGAAGCTGCTTGGTGAAGAGGTCGACACCAAGGTAGCGGTGCTGGCCAGTCTGGGAGGAGGTGGTGATGCGGATGACCTGGCAAGGGCGGCCCTGGAGGATCAGGAGATCGCCAATGCGGATGTGGTGGCAGGGGATGGTGATGGTGTTAGCGGAAGCCATCTTGCGTGCGGTTGCGGGAGCGGCCGGGACGTAAGGAGTAACTGCGGGAGCGGGAGCGCTGACACGGACGGGCCTCTGGACAGGAGCACCGGACGAGACGGGGCGGCTGGGAAGAGGGGCGGGGGCGGCAGACACGTGGGAGGGAGCGTGCGAAGGAGCGCGCGAGGGAGCGTGAGATGGAGCGGCAGAGACGTGAGAAGGAGCACTGGTGGTGTACTTCTCCTTGACAATGATCTCTTCCTTGTCGTCGGAGTACTTGTGTCCGGCGTAGGAGTGCGAGTCGGAGTGGTGGTGGTGGCGGTGGGGGTGGATGGGGTGGGCTACGCGTTCAGCAACCTTGTGGGCGACTTTGTGGGCAGCGTCGGAGATACCGTGACGGAACGAGTGGTATTGACCTTCGTTGTCGTAGTATCCCATAGAAAGGCGGCGGTGCTTGGGGGCGTCGGCAGTGGAACGAGCAGAAGACTCTACTCGGACCTCAGGATAGCGTCGGTCGACGGTGTCCTGGTGCTTGGCAGTGAAGGTCTCGCGGGTGACACGAGAATCCTCGACGATGGGGCGGGTGCGTTCACGGAATTGGCGCTCGGAAACGTCAATCTGGGTGGGCGCGTAGTCGGTGGCAGGGCCGTGGACAGTGTCGAAGTGTCTGTCGTAGGAGCGGTCCTTGATGTCGAGGTGGGAGTGGGAGTGGATGTGGGAGTGGGTGGCAGAAGGTTGGGGCGGGAAGCTGGTGGAAGAAAGGGCAGGTCAGCTATAGGCAGGGAAGAGGAGGTGAGGGAAAAGTGGGGACATGCGTGTCGCTCTGACAACAACAGAGCGATTGGGTTTAGCGGCGGCCCGAGGCTTCTAGTCGCCAAGCTCAGGGGCTGGGGTGGTTGGGCGCTTGTGTTGTGGGGTGGACTGTGCTGCATGCGCTGGCACAACACCGGGAAAGCAGGAATAACAATGCAAAACAAGGCTAAAAAACGTACCGGTCAGACTGGCGAGACTCAAACTGAGACTGACGGTCAAACTGCGCGCGCTCGGGCTGGCGGTAGCGCGTTTCCTCGTGGATGTGGACTTCCTCGTGGTGCTGGGGCGGCGGCGGCGGCGGCGGCGGCGGCTGCTGCTGCTGCTGCTGCTGGGGGCGACGGCGTTCTTCGAAAATGCGGACCTCCTCCTTGATGTGCGTGTCACGGGGAAGCTGCTGGGCTGGCTGGGGCTCCTGTTGCTGGTGCTGGTGCTGCTCCTGGTGCTGGTGCTGGTGCTGGTGGACGGTGGCAGAGAAGGATTCGTGCGTCTCTTCGTGACCTTCCCGTCCGTGTGCTTGTGGCTCAGGTAGCTTGACTTCGCCTTCTACCTTTGTGCTGGTGGTCTCCTGGATGACCGCGTTCCGATACGCAGACGGGAAGACACTGAAGGGGATCGGAACCTGGGCTGTCAGCGCCTGTCACCGTTTGACTTCACCGCCGCCTGGGGAAGCTCTTACTCGCGCTTCAAAATCCAGTTTGCCGGAGTCGGTGCGTTATTCTCAAAACCCTTCGAACCGTTCGAAAACAATTCGAAAGGAATCAAGAACAACTTCTTGGCTCCTTTGGAGGGTACGTGGGATTGCCGGTAATGTGCAGCGACGTGATGGTGCAGTAGCGGGGCGAGGTGGAGGAGAGACGGAGTAGTGAGGCGAGGAGGGGGTCAAGTAGATTGGCGGACAGGTGCCGTCAGCTGGGACGTGTTGTGAGCGACGGTTTCACAGGGCAGCCCGGCGCTGCTGGGAAGGAACGATGGGGAGCTGTCCGCATTGGGAAATGGCGTGTTTGTGCCTGTGTTTAGCGCGCTGCAGCCTCCTTTTTCCGCTCTCGACGCACTTCCTCCACAACGCCTTGTTTCGTCACCGAGGCATCTGGCAAGACGCAATTCCAGCTGCTGCGCACTGCGCGGCTGTTGCCCGGTCGATCGGCGCGCATTCAGCGACGCAATGGCGGCAAATTGACTTTGGACTCCACAGAGCTGCCGGGAGCTTCTCCCACCCTTGCGCCTGGACATCAGCATCACCAGTGGGCCCACCGCACACGCGTGGAGCGTCTCGATTGGCGTAAACAACGGCCCTTATCCCGCGGTTGATATGGTTCGCGCCCAAGAGGCATTTCCAGGCAATCTCGCAGCTGAGCCTGCCCGTGTTGCGTGTCCCCGCTGCAACACGCCCTGGCCTGTTCCCAGCCACTCATTTTCTTTCGCGCTGTGGTTGGCCACTGCTATCGAGGGGCTTGCGGGAGGCCGGGGTAGCTTGTCCGTCGATCGCAGCTAGTCGGCCCAAGCTTCACATGCAACAACACGCACAAACACAAACCAGCACGCTCCGACAGAATATCCATGCGAGCTGCCAGCTCTGCGCCATCTGGACGTCGCAGGTGGAAAAGCTCGAGCAAATGCTCGTTGTTTTAGCTGGGTGGAGAGCAGCTCGCCTGCACTGTACCACGGTTTCTCGGCGCTATCACACGTCATCGATGCCGCACCAAAGCCAACAACGGTACAACTTTGAAGAACCCACCCACCCTTTTACGTTTGCAGCAATGTGAGACCAAAGTGTGCAATTCCTTCCAAGAGGTTGTGGAGCAAGTCGGTCCTAAAAGAAGGTAGTCACTGCAATTTGGTGCGACAAGGGACTGTGATGTGCTCTACCTGCAACAGACAACTGGCTCGAGTCTCCTGACGACTTCCAGTCTCCACTGTAAATTCTCAGAATGGACCGTTGCTGTATTTTGCCTTCCTGCAACATGAAATCCATCGACGTTAGAAGATTCTTCCATACCCAACAACTCTGCATCTGAATTCGACAGAACGGCATTCTGCAACGATGGCATTGCTTGCAGTCGGGACCATCGAACTCGCGTGTTTGACGACGAGCAGTTTCCTGAGGGGGAGCCCAGCTGTGACCTTGCTGAAGGTCCACTGTGGCGTGTCAATCCTGAGAAGCTTCGGACACGTCTTCGAGTGGAAAGTTCTTCCTGGTCCTCCAAAACATCTGATCGTAGAGGGGAAATCTGTAAAGGTCGAATCGTTCGAGTATGGTCTCTGGTCTGCTTTGGAAGAGTGTGCTTTGCTCGAGTAAGAGGATGCAGTACAACCAGCTTCTAACAGGCGAAGAGATATCTGGCCGGAGTTTTCGTTCCTGCTGGTTTGTCTTGACCCCGTCATACGTCGCCTCGTAATAGTACTCGATAGAGTCCATGGCCACCCTCTCCCTCAATCGGTGCTGGTATGACACTCAATCCAACGAGTCTATGGCACAGTTACTTGCGGCTACAGTCAACCCGTGCTTGACAGACACTTGTCGATACCACCCAAGCGATCAATCCGTCTTGCGGTCGGAGTAGAGTCCAGTCTGAGAGATTGTGGCGTCTGTCGGCAGACAACCTGCATGTCGTGCAGCCATCAGATTTGTCCAACGGTACTCGATGTAGCGAGCATCTTCAAACCGTATCTGTCAACCAACACCACAAGCCGTCCGAGGCCGGTGCCTTCCGATCTGTGTGCTACGTCGAACGGCCGCAGGATGATTACCTGCATGAGTCTCCCAGCATCCTGATGCTGTTGCTGCCGAACCAGGAACTCGTCATGGCTATGCTCTCCACCCTGCGTGTCCAGTGATTGATACCCTGAGAGATGCCCCGCTCTTGTGCCCAGAAGTTCTCTGTGTTGCCCAGCTTGGACGCTACTGACATGGGTCAGGGTGACACAGTACCGTTTCTTGACGTCGGCAAGCGAACCGAAGCTCACCGACTTGCACACCTTATAACCGATCAGGTCCTCTCACATATACCGTTTACCGGGATAACGCTACTCTAAGTATAGCAGGCCCTGCGGTTATGTTACCTGATTACCTATTTGAGGGTATGACATTCCAAGCCACGGCCGCACTAAGGTACTCTACGAGCATTCCGATTACCCACCAGCTCCATCTCCACGCGCAGATGACAGCTGTCAGCAGTCGCCTGTCTCGCTCAGCGCCATCTATCTAAGTTACAGTGGAAGAGCAATCGCCCCGAAGCAGCCTCGAGGTGACTGAAAAGAACATTGCCACCAGATATGTCTTCGCAGGGTCAGCGATGTCAGGTCACGACCTAGATGTGAAAATCCCTGCCCATTCCAATCCAGTCCAGACCCGTTACGTTGCCTCGTAACCTTCAGCACTCAATTGGGAAAAGCAAGGCACTGAACGATCATTAGCTCCCTTGTGCCAAAGCGACAAAGCGATGTTCACTGTGGAAACGCGGGATGCGATTATGCGTGCTGTATAAAGATTCTTGGCCCCTGGATCTTCTGCACTTCACCGTGTTTGCTCTGCAGGTCGGAAGCTATTGAAGTCAAACCATTCATTCACGGTCATTGATTCCCCAACTACAAATAGCACTGTTCAATCACATCATCTGAAAAAACGGTCAGACCTGTCAGACTTCGACACAAGATGCGTTTCACAGCATCATGGGCGTTGTTGTCGGCACTCCTCAATTCGGCAAGTGCGAGATTTGTGATGTACGCGGATGAGTAAGTCTTGTGAAATCGACCCCCTTCTCTATCTTCCACTGAACCTAGACAGATGGCATCCCACTCGTCCAACTAACGCCCAAGATTGTGCTGGCATCGATCATGTTGTCCTTGCCTTTGGTGAGTTTGCCTCTGTGGCACTATGTGCCATTGCTAATATTCTTTTAGCCTACGCAAACAACACTGCAGGTTATTCGCCCAAGGTTCCGATATCTACCATCCGTTCAGAGTTTCCCAATGCAAATATCATGATAGGCAGGTACTACCTTATCGAACTTGGACGGGACGTGCTAACGAAAGACAGCTGTCGGTGGATGGGGCGACGACGCCGGGTTCAACACCGTCTCCAACTCGGACACCAGCATTCACAAGTTTGCAAACGATGTCAACACTATGCTTAAAAACACCGGTGCTGATGGCGTGGGTCAGTATGGAATTTTCACGTATGCAAAGACTCAACTGACACATGCAGATATCGACTGGGAGTACCCAGGTGGCAACGGTGCTGACTACAAGCAAATCTCCAACTCAGCCAAATCCTACCAAGTCGATGCCTTCCCCAAGCTCCTTGCAGCGACTCGAAATGCCATCGGCCCTAAGAAACTTCTCTCGATTGCTGTACCCGGCAAGAAAGGTATACGTCTCCCTGTTCTAGTACAGACTCTTACTAATGAAACTAGGTGATATGATTGGCTTTACTTCGCAAACAGGCCCTAAGATATGGCCCTCGGTCGACTACATTAACGTCATGTCCTACGACTTGATGAACCGCCGTGACAATGTAACACAGCACCATACTTCCGTCGCCGGCTCCGAGGACACGATCAAGAACTACCTCGACATTGGCGCGCCAGCATCAAAGATCAATCTAGGCTTCGCGTACTACGCTAAGTACTTCACCACCGCCGGCGATTGCTCTGCCTCTCCTCTCGACTGCCCTATTGTGCCCGCCGAGGACCCCGTTACGGGAAAGGACTTGCTCACAAGTGGGGCGTGGACATTTGAGAAACAGCACATGGCACCCGTGGATGCAAGCAGTCTGACAGTGAGCTACGATGGTACATGCGGGCCTGACAAAGGAACAAAATGCGCCTCAGGATGTTGCAGTCAGTATGGCAACTGCGGCACTTCTCCTGAGCACTGCTCTGGCGCGTGTCAACACGCTTTTGGGACTGGGTGTACCGACGCCGACGTCGCTGGATCGTGGCAAAACGCCGCCAAAAACGGAGTCACTGACCAGCGGGCTGGCGGGCAGTACTACTTCGACCCCGCCAACCGCCTTTTCTGGACATGGGACACACCTGAGCTCATCTCTCGTAAGTTCGATGATATTGTCCGCAAGTACAACCTTGGCGGCGTTATGGCGTGGAGTCTGGGTGAAGACAGCAATGACTGGAGCCACGTCAAGCGCATGGCGAACGAACTGAAAAAGTCGCCATCGAAGCCGTCAGCGACGTACGCACCGAAGCCGACAAGTAACAGGCCGAAGACGAAGCCGAAGCCGAAGCCTACGACGTACAAGCCTCAGTCTCCCGCAGCACCGACTTACAAGCCCTCTCCTCCCGCTCCGAAATACCCAACTTCAAACAACAACGACTACCACTCCCTCCCCGGCAACCCAACCCTTGAGTCTAACCCCAACCTGCCCTACGACGTGGTGTGGGTTGATGGCGTATCCGACGGCTCTGGAAGCGACTACACGACCGAACCAGGCTCACCAGACGGCTACACTGTGGTACGGGTGGACAAAAACGGCGTACCAGAGACCACGGAAGCACCAGCTGCTCCCACAGCGCAACCACAATACGCAGCTCAAGCAGCACCTCAGCCTCAGCCAACGTACGACGACGGCTCGTGGAGCCCGGGGAAGTACGACCGCCAGGCAGCCAAGGTCCCAGGGACTACGGAACAAGTGGCGCATTACGAGCCGCCGGCTGTAGAGAACGATAAGCCACAGGAGCAATCCTGCCACCTGCGTAGGGTCAGGAAGAGAGATTCGAGGGGGAAAAGCGCCAGGAAGAGCGTGTAGGTCATGTTTTAGGTTGGCTGTCAACCAAGTGTTGGAGTAGTGTGTGGGCTATGTAACTAGTGCAGTGCAGCACGGAACAGGGGCAGATATATTACTAGGTATATAGGTAGACTAGCTAGCCAACCACCATCACGATACACTGCATTCCTTCAAGGGCACCTGCTATCTTTTGGTCGAACAGAAGCATGTCTAGCCTTGCTACCCATCAACGGAGAGTTGTCGAGCATCTACATAGATGGAGAGGACGCCGCGAATGGAACGCGCATGAGTGGATGCAACGAACGTATCGAGAATGGCCCAATCGAATCATTCGAACCCATCTCAACCGGCTGATCATCCACCTTTTCCACGCCCCCGTACCTCAGGAACTGGATGCCTGATGCCTGATGACTGACTGACTGACTGGTTGACTAGTTGACCGTCTATCCATCACAAATCCCATCCCACCCCATCCCGCGAACCAAGAAGCTTAAATCCAGCGAGTAAAGACAAGTATGCATGCGCACGCAAACACCTCTACAGCGCAAGCCACCACCACCACCACTACCAAGCGAATGGGTATTTAGGCTTGTGTTTGCGTTTGCGTTTATTTCTGCGTCGAAGTTTATTTCAAAATCGCAGAGTATCACACACTCCCACCCCCCTTCCACCCATCGCCCAGCACCTGCTGAGGGCGTCGCTGGTGCAGAGAGTAGAGGTGGGGAGAGGGAGAATCGGGATATCATTGGGGTTTGCAGAGACTAGATGGGTAAGTAGGGAGGTTGTGAGTATGATGGTCGTATAAGGAAATAGAAGAACGAGTAAGATACAGGGGGAGTGAGAGACGGGGCAAACAGTGCTTGCAAGCGACTGCAGGGAATTACAAGAGGACTTTCTTTGATGATAGTCTGGTCATTACTTTCGCTTTTCGGAACTCGTCCGTCTTACAACGTTGATACAACAACACATCCTAATTCAAGACGTCTCCACCCACTTCAAACACACATCTTTGTCAAGCGCTGCGTAGAAACGCTCTAGAAAACTAAGGACTTGCATCATCGCCAGAGCGCAGGAAAGATGCAGAAATAATGACGATCTAAAAACCCCCAAACATAGGAGGTGCAGTGACTGGAAGAGGTCTCCGCTTGTCCACATTACCAAAGCCTTAATCGCAAAGGCTACCTACGCCTTGACGGTGCCCTTCTTCATGCCCTTCTTGCTCTTCTTCTCGCGCTCCTTCTCCAAGAACTTTCTCTGCTCGTCTGCGCTGAGCCTGCCGAGCTTGGCGTCGCGCTGCTCCTTCTTGAGCTTATCGGCAGCGAGCTTACGCTCCTCAGCCTTCTCCTCCTCGTCGAGGCGGCGGATCTTGGAGATCTGCTCCTCGCGTGTCTGGCGAATGCGGCGGAGTGCTTCGGGGCGGAAGTGCGCAGCCGAGGCAAGGTGGTCAGGGAGGCGCAGGAACTGGGTGAAGATGGGCAGGGTGTTGGTGTAGTCAGATTGCAGCTTCAGGGAGAGGTTGATGCGCTTGCGGGGCTTGGTGTCGTCGAGGCTGGAGGAGTCAGCAGTAGTTAGAGGCAAGGGTAGAGTATACATACGTCTTGGGCTGGTCCATGGGCTGGTCGCTGACAACCAGAGCTTCGAAAGCGTCGCCGGCGTCCTGGATGGCCTTGACGAGCTCAGGGGTCAGGAGTGTGTCAGTGACTTCGGCGCTCTCGCTCATGACGGTGGTCCAGACAGGGAGCTTGGCGTGGTCGCGGGTGGTGGTCAAGGACAGGTCGTAGCGGTCGTCACGCAGGCGCTTCATGATGTCCTTGTGCACTACAGCGAAGACGAAGCCGTCGAAGGTGCTGTTAGGGACCTTCTTGGCGTCTGTCTTGCCGTACACAGGGGCAATCTTGGTCTCCTGGCCGTCGAAGACATAGGCGGTGGCCTCGAGGCGCTCTTGCGGGGGCGGGAAGCTCTCGAAAAATAGCGGCAGGATGTGCTCACCAAAGCGCAGGAAGGGATTGAAGCGTTTGGCGAGGGTCAGCTTGAAGTCGATAAAGGCGGTGTTCTGGCGGCCGGTGGCGTAGGTCGTGTACTCGTCGGCCTTCTTCTCGCGGAGGACCTTGTCCAGCTTTGCAGCCTCGACCAGAGCGCCCGCAAGGTCATCGTTGCCGACGCCGGTCGAGCCCTCGGCGGGCTTGAGGTAGCCGACCTGGACGAACTCGTTCTGCAGGATGGGGACGTGCGACTTGGCCCAGTTGCGCGCCTTGCTGCGGTTACGTTTGGTGCCCCATACGTGGACGGCGATGATGGCGAACAGGAAGGGCAGAATGTACATCTCCAGCTTGAAGTCGTCGAGCGTCGTGCGCTCCCACACGCGGTACCATGCCGTGTACGGGCGGCTAGCAATGCCAGTCGCAGCGGCGGGCACCGACGACGTGGTCAGCGAGGCAAGATCTACCGGCGAGGGGTCGGGCGCGCCCGCGTAGTCGGCAAAGTCTGCGTGGCCGTGTCAGTCATGGGTCGCGTGGTGGTGGTGGTGGTGGTGGTGGTGGTGGTGGTGAGGGGATGGCGCATGGCCGCGAGAGCTCTACGTACCACCGTCATCAACAGGCGCCACCACGGGCTTCTGGGCGCCGAAAAATGCCTTGACAAAGTCGGCCATTGTGTTGTCTGGGGGCCTCAATGGATGGCGAGCGAGGATGGCGTGCGGTTGAGGCAAGACGACGGGAGCTTGGAGGAGCAGCTCGGTTAGCGCAATGGCACGCTAGCACCAACGTGGGGTGCTATGATGGAGCGGAGCCATGGAGCTACCCCAGCTGTTCACCTGGAGCTGTGTAACTGCTGCAAGTGGTGGTCTCGTGCATGTCACGCTTCACGTCATTGCAGGCTGTAGTCGCAGGTCGCAATCAATGGTGCATGCAACAGCATTGATCATGACTACCACCGGCCATCACGCACAGGAGTGCGATTGCGCTGCCAGCATCAACCATCACTCACAAGCACACACGCGCGATCAAATCTTCGCAACTGCATGCGGCACACAACCACTCAGCGACAAAGGGAACTGATATTTCAGGCTCTGTTATCTGTACATTGTCTATGCGGCCCCTACGGATATCACCACGCGTGCACTCTAGTTCTTGCCGAACCAGGTCTTGTGTCCCTGGAAGCTGTCAGTCACCAAATCGTCTCGAAGTCGCTCCTGAAGACTCACAAGAACAAGACGGCCCATCATGTACATGGAAGCACTGAGGGAGCCGAAGAGAACGACCTTGTAGGCGGGGATCATCCACTTGCCGCGGGCCTAGTGACTGGTCAGCATTGCGCCCTCCTGTTCACTTCTTGTCAAGCTGTTTCTCCGCAGCCGTTGCCACTGCCACTACTGCTGCTGCCTCGATGCAGAGTGTCCCAGCGTCTCCCGCCCAATCACATCCACCTCTTTCCAGCTCATCTTCCCACTCCTCATGTCGAACGCACCTTCTCCCAGGTCCTCAGGCCATCGTGCTTCTGGAACTCGCGCTGGTATGCGGGAACGTTGTTTTCGCGGAAGACCCAGCTGCAGGCGGTCAGTACGGATTATGACTGTGTGGGAGTGGGAGCAGCCGCGCCGCCGAGCTCCCGTTCGCTTCGAAATCGCTACGCGCAGCTGCTTTAAGGACGTACCCTGCCATTGTGAAGAGTGGAGAGGTGTGTGTGCGGTGTTGCGGGGGCAATGGGTGGTTTGGTGCGGTGTCGGTCAAAGTGAGGTTGCGTCGAATGATCCGGCAGCAGAAGGGCGAGCCCTGTCAGGCTTGGCGCCTCTAGCCGCATTCGGCCCGCAACTTTTGGATATGTCCAACGCGAAGAAGCACATCACGCGCTTCATTCGTCAATGGGTTCAGTCCACGCTCCTCTACCTCGAAGTTGATGCCACCGGCCTTGGACAGGCTCCTCGCCAGCCCCTCGGCCCTGCGACTGCTGCGATCCATTGTCACCGCCTCCGAGCTGTCTGCATGCCACACAACCGTTCAATGCTGTGCAGCTAAAAGCATCGCAACCAAGAGACGTTCCTACACGCAAGACCATGGAGTGTCGGTGAGCCGCAAATGGCGGCGGTGGAACGAGCAGAAGGCGGTTGTCAGCGATCGAGAGAACGTCCTCAGGGCGTTGCTCGACGACGACGTCCCTGTGAAGATTGAACACGCACCAGCAGCAGATCCCGCAGAAACACTCGATGCTGCTCATGACGAAATCGAAGAACCAGCCGAGGACCGTGACGAGGCATGGGCTTCCAGACTCGCCCATCACGAGCGTACCGACGGCCTGCGAGGCATCCAAGCCATATGGAACGCCCGGCGCAAGGAAGGATACAACCTCCCAACCAGCAACACGACCAACGCTCAATTTTTGTGGGGGACCTTCGCTAGGCACCCGAAGCTCGTGCCGTATATCATAGACCACGCGGTCGAGCTGCAGCAGGAGATGGGGGAGACGTATCCGCGCGTATACAATTTGGTCATGGCTCACTGGCTGGTGCGGAAGCCAACAGATGCTCTGGAGTATCACCACCAGATGCTAGTCAAGCTGCGTCTGAGAAAGCTACCACTGAGGGAGCTGGCATGCGCCGTACGGAATTATGGGCACACGGCGCAGGAAGCACTGTTGTACATCTACCGTAACAGCAACGAGCGCGACCTGTACGACGAGATCGTACCTCGTCTTGTCGAGGCCGGGAACACTGGCATGGCCCGTCGATGGCACAACCTCTGCACGTTTCGAGGCGACCTACCCTCCAGCTCCTTCGCCGCCCACCCTGCTGTTCAGATCTTCACCGCCGAATCCTCTGCACTCGCCAATCCGAACGTCCACTTCGACAAGTCCAAACGTGAGAATCCAAAGCTCAACAAAGACCTTATGCGACGGCTGCTCGGGCGCGACACTGCACCTGTGCGTTTCGAAGACTCCTTCACAGCGCGCATGTTCGCAACGAGAACCCTCCAGATTGAGTCCATAATCAAGGGATTGACAATGGTGGGCGTAAACGAGATTGGTCCACAGGCAGTTTCAGCCATGGTTTGGCGGACGCAGCCCATTACAGATCTCCCTCGACGTTTCGCAGAGCTCCGGGCTGCAGGCATTGCACTGCAAGGCAGCGTCTTCTCTCTTGCATTGGAGAAATTCGCCATGGAGCAAAAGTGGGATCTGGTGCGTAGCATGCTGGAGAGCGATCAACACCCAGATGTCTATGGAGATGTAGATACACAACGCTCGCTGCTGACCTACTACCTGGATCAGAAAGACTTGAGACAGGCCCAGCGCACGCTTGCCATTCTGACGCTCTTCTACAACGACGCAAGCCGGGAATCTTGGAACCTACTTTTGCAGCTGCGCATCAGGCACTCCGGCCCGCAAGAGGTATTCAACACACTTCTTGAAATGCGCAGCCACGGAACAACGCTATCCAGTACCACCATTGCTTCCGTCAGGGATATGCTAGTACGACGGCAGCGTGGCCACCGACCATCTCCTCGTCGCGGCTTCGATGACTTGCGATTCGTCACCCGCTTCTACGTCACTGCCCTCGAAGCCGGCATGGCACGCATTCCACCTGAAAGCTGGTACGAGATCATCCGGCGCTTCGGTATGCAAAGCCGTTTTCGTGAGCTAAAACGTCTTCTTTTGTGGCTATTGTGCTGGTATGCACCTCGCCGCAACTCTGAGTTCCCTGACCTCCCGCGGTCTCCCTTCTTTGATGACGCTACGACCAAGCTGCGACGTCTGTACCCAACCAACAGACAACACTACTACAATTTTCCTTCCGGCGTAAAGCAGGAAGATTCCGACCGTCATCCAATCCGTAAACTGTTCCCACCGTCACTACAACAAGGTATCGTTGTCTGGGGCTTCCGCGCCAGTCTGCTTCGCACGGCACCGCTCGAGCAGTCTATCCTCGGGACAATCGCAGCGAAGCACCACCATCGGCGCAGCCTGCTCAGGAAAGGCATCATTAAACGTCTGAACTGGAACACTGGCCTTAGACTGCTTGTTCAACTGCGCGACCTAGGGCTGCACGTGCATCGTCACACTGTTACCAAGGTCTTGCAAGCGCAGTTTGTCAACCTCTTTGGCCACGGCCACTCAAGGCTCAAATCCAACCGCATCATGGAGCAGACAAACACCACCCCATACGCCAAATACGTGCGCGAAGCCAACGAGATCTGGGGCAGTCCGCTGCTCACCGAGCCGCAGAACCTCGGGTTCGGGAAGCTGGACGCCCATCTGTGGCACCCACGGTTCAAGAGGAGAGTCGCCAGGAAAGACGAAGTCAGCCTCAAGCAGGCTATGCGCGAGCAGTGGGAGCATGGGTACGAAGCCGTAAAAGAGGTCGAGGTCGAGACCGAGCATCAACCAAAAAAAGAGCACAACCCTGCGCTCGACGAGTTGAGGAAAGTGGCTGAAGCGCACGCAAAGGCGAAGAAACGGTGATGAGGTTTGTATATCATCATGTAACATTATAGGCTTGCACGGCGATACCCCCAATGTACATATACCAATACCAACTTCAACCAACTCCTCGTGCAAAGTTCCACTCACATTCCATGTTATACCGTCCTTGCCTGGCTCACGTTCACTCACCATTATAAACATAGCGACGAAGCTCGTCTCTTCCTAGCATCTCTGCATTTCTTCAACAAAATCAAACCCAAAATCAAACTCAATCTCAAAAATGCAACCAAAACATCAATACACACCAGTAGCTTTTTTCCACACTTCGTGAGTTCAAAATAGTGCCGAATCGACAACAATATGTGTGCAGCTGCCGAGCTATGACCAGCCCCATGCTTCTGTCTCTCTGCCGTCGCTGTCCTCGAAAATTCGCTGCTGCTGATACATGTGCTGCCTGTATTCAGACTCATCGGATATGCACACATATATTTGTGCATCATTTTAGTATGTGATCACTGTCAATTCGCTCACTCCTTCCTACATCGCCATCTCTACCTCTGCTTCTTCGTCTCTTACTCATAAACGTCCAAGGTTTCAGTCTATGTTCCGTCGGTCCTTTCCGAAGTGTAAACCAGAAAAAATGAGACAATTATTTGATCAAATTGCTCAAAATTGAGGATATCGATCGGGATGACTGTGCTCCGTCGAGTCTACAAAGTATCGGAGCGTGCAACGTGTGTGTCACCCTCTAGCATCTCTAAGCGCGACAGTTATCACACATAAGACACACACACAACTTGACTTTACTTTAGATTTCTACTCCTCTGAGCCAGGCATAATACGGCATACCATCGTTGCCGTAGAGTAGGAGTACAAGAAACTAGTTGTACGTTTTTTCCCTTCTTTTCAAATCCCTACTAAACCGGATACCTCCCAGCTATGCACAGCTCACTTCCGCCCTCAGCCTCAATCATATCCCTCTCTCTTGAACAAGATAAACCAACTTCTTACTCGCAGTCGCTACAAGCCAATAGTCTGATATGAAAATTGAAATCTCTGCAACCCGGTTGGTTGAATCCGGAAGGCTTAACCAGGGTCGGTATGCCGTTTTCGCCTCATCACGCTGACTTTATCACTTTTCTTCGAAATTTCAATTGAGACATGCTCTCATTGAACACTGGCTGACAAGAGGGGTGAAGTTCCAAAGAAACAGCAACGACGGTACAGCCCTGGGCTAGGGGCGTTACGAAAAATAGATCTATCAGCTTATCCTGAACACAGAAACGCATGTTATGTATCCAGGCGTGTGTCATCATGCAAGTACGTGAGATAACGCTAAGCGGCCATCATAGCAGGGAGGTATCAATTTCCAACTCACGACGTATTTCTGCATCACTCTTATTCGACAACAGAGCCCGTTCATCGCGTCACGTAAAGGTTGCAGAATCCAAGTAGGAGGAGTCAGATTTGCGGTGGGAGTTTGGCGGATGTACCAAACGCCAATGCTGGAGAACTTTTTCTGTCAACGTTACTCAGACTGAAATACCGGCAGGTCATGAATTATCGTCAGGTCTCGACTATTGGCGACAAAGAATGAGAATGCGTTTGGGTTACCCATTGGGGTTCACCAAACTCGGTAACAGTGTGCTAGAGAAGGCACCAGGAGTTTGCGCGTCGGAAGTTGTATTTTAGGTGGAAGCAGGCGCAGTCTGATCTTGGTGGTGCTGCCGTTCAAAGCGACTTGCTCTTTCTTCCAGCACCGTTGTGTGTCTCCTTCTGCCAACTGTGTGCGTTGTTTACTGTGAAAAGTGGAAGTGTCTAAGGAAATAGTTGAGAGAACTCTCTACCCGCACCGGCAATATCGATAGATCAGCCCATTCCAAGGTACCGCACCCAATATTACTCTTGGAGCTAGCCGGTTGTTTGCTGCCGCATTCTTAGTGCTACGTACACATTTGTTATATCCCTGTTGATTCTCACTTTACTGGAGAGCTGCCTACCTACATCTAAGCTCTATGGCTGGCAAGAATCGCAGAAGACGCAAGAAGAAGCTTACTTCACCCACACCTACACCGAACGCCGAGCCCACCTCCCCACCGCTCACGACTACTACTACCACCGCCAATCATGGAACACCTCAAGCACACATCGATGACGTTCTTAAAGCGGAGAATATAACAGAGAGCGTAGGCCTGATGCTGAAACTGCAGCAACAGAAGATTAAGTCCTTGGTTCGCATGAACAACTCCAGCCAAAGCCTCCGTAGCGAGATGGTGCAGCTCATGAAAGAGAACGCAGAGTGGAAACAGGAGAACGAACACTGGAAGCAAGAGATTGAGAACTGGAAGAAAGAGAGCATGGTCATCAAAACGACGATGGTATGGGCTCAAGCTGGAGGCTGCACGCACCTTGACGGCCGAATTCTCGAGGACCTGGAAGATCTGCGCTGGCATATAGTCCAGGGCAAAGAGGACGAATTACTGCAGGTAATGGAGCAGATAGATCATAACTTTCATGATCCAGAGCAACGGCAGACCATGCGGAACAAGTACTGCGAGGATAACAAGGTGGTATTGAAGGCTCTTGAGCGCATGAGGATCATCGCAGAGGCTACCACCAAGAAGTAGCAGGTAGAAATCTGGGTTGAGCAGAGCTTAGAGTAGATCTTACAGTTGAAGGTGTTCAAGAAGATGAGGAACGAAGGATTGAGCAGGAGCTGGATCGACGACAAAAGACGCCTGACATTGAACTAGAAATGCAGCACACAGTAAGGTCGCCGGATCTTAAAGTGCAGTGGATATTCTTCGCTTGTTGTATCTACGTTTATGCATATCTGAACTTGCTTGGCTGGATATCTGCCTTAGTGTAAGCATACCTGACGTGCGAGAAGCCACCGCATTTAGATATACTCTCACTGCGCAAGCATAGCATCGTATCGTTTGCCTGTATACTATGCTCATTCCAAGTCATTGCAACGTCCGAAGAATGGGCCTTTTGAAGGCAGCCTACGTTGAAGTGGGACGTTAGGAGAGGAGATTTCGTAATGTGCAGGCCAGTCCGCGTTTCCAATCAGGGCGTTGTATTACAAGAAGCAAGTCTCTCAGTTCGTATCATTGAGGGGTATGAGCATCACTGTACTTCCTGAAAGTAGTCCATGACTGTCTGTCTTCGATCTCCACTCTACCAAGATGTCAATGGCCGTGTGCTTTGCAATCGTGATCACGGGCTGGTCACTTGATATCACTGGTCTCAAACCTAAAGCCAATGAAGTCGCAGCAGGATTCAGCGTAGGTCGACTTTTAACACGCCGAAAACACTGATGTTGTGGACATGATGCAATTCTGCGTTCGAGCGGGGTAGATTATCCTTCAAGGGGGGTGCCTGAACGGAGTAGAAATACGAGCCGCTTGCACTGAGCATCTAGTGATCTTTTACAAGAAGAAGACCCTGGCTGCAGCAAATCGTTTTTCTACTCCGTTCAGGCACCCCCCTTGTTTACGTCAGTGAGTTGTTGGACAGAACTTCGGGAATCTGCCCGTATTCTGTTGGCGTCGGGGCATTGAAAACAAAGCGCAGCGGTGTACAGACTGCGACCCTGTCTGTTTAGGTAAGTTTTCCATTTCGACAGCTACAGAAGACATACAATAGATGACGTAGTCGGTGAGAGCCTCATCGTGCCTGAGCTATTCGTAACGCTCGGGAGAGTGACTGCCGTATGCGAATGGGATCAGCGCAAAGGATCAACAAGCTCGTGGGGACGTTTAAAGATTTGCGCTCAGCATCGTGAGTCGTGCCGAGAGGTGTTGAGTGGTGACCTGATAGATCGTGAGGTATAGTCCTTTTCAAGTGGAGCAGAAGCTTGTGGCTGACGTTTGTAGACCAGTAAAAACGCGCATGATGCTCGGAGTTGGCATTTACCAGTACTCAGTGTTATGGTGGAAGCGGTGTGAGCCTCAGATGCTCGGCGTTGTTGATCGAGTGGGAACAGCAAGGACTGGGCACCTTGTCAGAAAGCGCCGAACGGTTCTGAAGGTAACAGCGCTGCCCGAAGAGAGTCCGACCGTGAGGTCTGTTGAACTCGGAAACAATGTGCAGACGTCAGTGCCCCACCAGGATGGCATCGTGTAGGGCTGTGGTCGTGAGGCTGTAGGGAAATCCTGGTCATTGTTTTTGTAAGCTAGCGGAACATAAGCGAGCAGTTGGTGGCGATACGTCTTATTGGCCGATGTGGAGTAGCGGTGTACAGCGGTGAATGCTTCGAAGGACGGCGATACGAATAAGGACGTTCTGCTGATGCAGCCTCGGTTGGATTTGTTGTTTGATGGCTTGCTAAGTGTGCTACAAACCATTCTCATCAGTGGGCTTATCGGAGGGCGTAATGAAGATGCACCTGCAATCTTGCCCTCGAAGATTGCGGCGAAAAAGTAAAACGTGCGGGGACGAGCTGTTATAATTAGCACGAGATGTTTTTTGTTCGAGCAATAGCCCTCTGAATGAGACCAAGAAAATGGAAAAGAATTATAAACCGACCGTGCTCAACTCGCTACTGCTACGTTTGGACATTAGGATACAAGGCTTAGAAACCGAGGTCCAGATCTCAACACCCTATATCGGAGGCGAACAGGTAGTACAAGATGGTCACAGATCTTGTCGGGTGCTCCGAACAAGGGGTTTGCATCAGGCACGACGTGACACAAACTTGGAGCGAAGGTTCTGACCCAGGTGATGCGAGCCAGGATGAGACGCGCAAAACTACCAGCCCGCTCACTTTGTGAAGGTATCGAAGAGAACAGGGGGTTGTAAGCTGATTTTGGAGGCTGATGGCATCGGCAGTCATGTGTCGGCACAGACTACCGGATAGTGAATCATACTGTCAAGTTTCGGCTGCGCTAACACCCGATGCTCCTCGAACAGGTGGTCAGAAAGAGTCTCTCTGGGTTCTGAGTGGCTGAAATCTTTCGTGTCCGCACAAATTGGAGAAACTTGGCTGGCTGGTCAGTAAAGGGTGGCTGGCTATTGGTGAGCGACATCCGATCACATGGCAATCTGCCATGGCCAACGCCCTCACCAGTCACACAGTCGGTATAACTGTCACGAAGTTGTAGCTTGTAATGAGATGGATGCACGTCGTAGTGGTGTACTGCGACCGCGTCATTTGCAACTCCTGCCAGGTTTCTTATCTGTCCATGACTGTTTGAAAGCACGCTTCAATAATCAACATGTATTGGGCATCAGGCGGCAGACCTGTTCACGCAAGCAACTCGTCACCTCCTTGGCAGAACGCGCAGGTCAGTCGTAATGAAGGTGAAGAGTACCTTCAACGGTTCTGTCGGCTTGCCCACAGCCACAAGCAAGCTGCAAGTGAGCATTTTCGGGATGGAACGCGTCGACAAAGTGGGCTCAAGCGGGGAGGTGTGAGAGAATGAGGCTGGGATCGAGGGCTCTGGTTGTTCTGGTCAGATGTCGCGATGTCGGTGTGTGCCCCGCACTTAGCGCCGGCCCTTCTTTCCACTCCCTTCCCTTCACGTCCCCCACCTCTTTGCTACATCTCGGTTGCGCGACTCGCGCTGGCGCTTCAGCAGCAGAAGAACGGGCGCTTTTTGTGGGACTTTCGATCGACATGACCTGCAGCAACGCTCAGTTCTTCGTGCTGCATTGTCTGGTGGCCGACGCATTTGAGCATGCAGCCTGCAGGTGCCATGTCCCACTCGGTCATCTGCCACCCAATGCTAGCTCTTCGCACCACACCCCTTCGGCCAGAGTGCCCACTTGACCTGTCATTCCTTTCCCTGCGCCTTGAAATCCCTAGCCTTTTCGTCCATAGTGAACTAAGCTTTCCGTGCTGATCCGCTAATGTAGGACACCCTGGACATGGCTGCATGGGCGGCATCTTGGTTCTGTACTCCAGTGTCTATATAGTGCTGCATGAATCCCCCAGATCTGTTTTGGGCACCCGGGAAGCTCGAGGAGGATTTCTAGGAAATAACAACAACCAAGGGCTACTTGACACTCATCTCAACACTGTTGCCTCCGACTAGTCCTCCGTTAGGCAAACACCATCACCACCCACCTGTCTTACATCGCATACTGCGCCTTCCTGTGACTCGTACCCTCGAGCTACACATAAAAACTTCATACGACCCGCCTCCACAACAGGTGGAAGCAGATCTGGCACAATTACCACTTCTGTTCCCATCGAACAGTAGTTGCAGACACCCTGCTCTGTTCAGTATTGACCAGCTGCGGGCCGAGGAAAGGAAAGGGGATATCATCCACAGATTCTGTCGTAAAAGTCGAATCTAGTGCAGCACCATCGATCTCAGTCCTCCCCTCTTCGCCGTTCAAAGCATTAAAAGACACCATCTCAGCTATGCCATCCTATCTGCGAGCACCCCATAGGTCCTTCTCATTTCCCCCATGTATCGATAGCGTCGAGGCCGAACCTGCGTACGATGCTGGGTTACCAGATATTGACGAGGAGCCCTTCGCTCACTTCTTGACTCCGCTCAGCGAAGAAGACGATCCCTACGACCCCATGTCGCTGAGCGCAGGGATCATTGGTCAAGATGGCCCACGCACGAGCAGAGCATCAAAGTTCAAGTCCAACGTCTCGGGCAAGTGGGCACGATATGTCAAGCAAAACCATACACAGCTACACACACGGTACCATGTCCCAGCGATACCCGAAGAAGACGAAGAATCCTTTATGGGTCTCGACGACGACCGTCTGAAGTACACACCACAAACAGTCGCACATACGTCTCCACGGATCACCATCACAGAGCCAACACGTGGTCGCGCTCAAGAACTTGTGCAACGCAAGGAGCGTAACCGACGACAACGATCTTCGCGTACGCTCTCCGGTCATCGCCACTCCTGGCGCGAACCAAGTCCTGAGCTCTTTACTGTCGACGAGTCAGAGGAAGATGAAGTGGTAGTCCGGCGTGCAAAGACACGCAAGGCGAAGGATGGCGCAGAACGCCGTAGGTCATCGACCCGCTCGAAGTCAAGAGCGAGGACCGACACGGCAGAACGAGCAAAACTGTGAGAGAGCATATTTTTGTGGAGAGAAGATAGAACATTTGCATTGGGAGGCGTTTCTGGTTTGTTTTTTTCCAGGTTGACGCATTTGCAAGGCGTTTCATGGCTTTGGCGCATCACATATCCGGCATTGGGTGGCGTTTTCGTATTGTTTGAGCATTAAAGCATAGCCAAACCTGCATTGGGCGGCGTTGGGGCGTGAGCATTTACGAAGCGATCGCATCAGATCGAGCGATGAGATGAGGTTTGGGGACTGAATGAAAACCATCGTGATCAACAACTCACAATTTTTTCCGTTGCAGTGATCTTTCACGACGATGTTTGCACGAGTCAGTCTTGCACCGACCCCCACACTTGCACCCACTAGTCATGCATACCAGACTTGGCACAGGCTCGTGACCTCACCCCGCATCTCTCACATCGATTCCGCGCTACCTTTGCATACGCAGCATCGTACTCTTGCGCGCTTACCGCTGAAAATCTTCCACTATACGAACTAGGGATTCGCCATTGGGCAACACATACTCTGTACCAAGAGCTACTGCTTTAACAGCATGAACCTCTAGAGTCTTCCTTTCTCAAGTTACACACCCTGCTAAACCCAGCATAGCGCCGCCCATCAGCTGTCACTCCACAAAGTCCCTGTCTCAGCCATGAGAAGCAGGGGCAACCACCACGGCTCCTCCCGCCGAAGTTTGACACTTTGCAAGTTGATCCTGATGATCTTTACCCGTACAGCACATCTAAGAAAAATAGTGTGTGACAGTGTTTTGTGCGGGCTTATCATCGGCGCGACTTCGTCACGAGGGGGCGCAGGTGATGTGCGGTTTCAGCTGCGCAATAGGTAAGTCGGTTTGGTAGCTCTAGGGTATTTCGTGATGTAGAAGAACAGGTGTGTCTTGGCCGGCTTTACAAGTGCGGGGCTGTATGTATAAGGGAAGGCGGAGCGAGGTTCGATAGGAAAGCTTTATGGAAATCTTCAGTAGCGTGCGCGTGCACTGAATTTACATTTTACACAACGACATGTGCAGAACATTGCTGTGTGTGAATATCGTTGACATTCGTATCTCTAACAAGATCGTGATACGTCATTGATCCATTACGGAGAAGCGGATGCATTGGTATCATTGTCATCGCCGCCCGCGATAAGCCTCAATGTCGGTTGCTAAGTAATACTGAGTACGTCGAAACTATTTGTGAGGGTTGCGGCAATGGGTATAACTTCCAAACGCAGTGAGCGTTTGCTGATTGTAAACTATGGTTGGAAATGGAGGTGCGGTACGTCACTATTGTCAATCAGTTACACTTTTCCCCTGTGCCGGAGACGGCAGCTTCCCGCTATCAATGTGCTGTTAAGCTTATGACACCATCGTGCACAAGGGAACTGTAGGGCTGGCACTAGGCGCGAAGCTCTTGGGCACCTCATAAAGCTCAATACACAAAACAAGTCTTCTTGCTTAAGGCGCCCATCTTTTCCAAATCCTGTTGCACCTACAGTTGTCAACGTGGCCGCGGCGTGCGGCCCCATGTATATCGTAATCACTTACAAGCTGGGTGCTATCAGCAGGAATCATTTTGTCGATCGTTCAACTCTTAGTTTACAGTATTACAGTCCGTGCCGATGGTATCATTGTAAGGTGGCCCTCTACGTGATATAGTGAACGTTTCGTCGAGATGGCGGCTAAGGAACAATAAGTGAAATAATTGGTACAAGGGATTGCCTGCACGGAGTAGAAATACGAGTTGCTTACACTGAGCATCTACCATACCTAATAGTGATCTTTCACAACAAGAAAACCCCGACTGTGGCAAATCGTATTTGTACTCCGTTCAGGCACCTCCCTTGTAGAATGATGTCGGATACAAGCGAGCTAATACTATGTACAGGCGGTGGATGCAGCAGTGAAAGTGGGGGTTATCAGTACTGACATGTACCCTTGCTCGTACCCAGGACATTTCGAAAACAGGGGCCTTGCATCGATCCTACATTTGCGTCAAGCACATTGTCGCGCAACGCAAAGTTGCTGAAGCTATCCCAAGCTTCCAAAATGCTGGAGAGTGCGCCGTTTTCCAGCTCGGGTAGCTGGCATCCTATTTTCTTGTCCAGGCGAGGTCTCGTTTATGAGGACGACATGTCTCGTAGGAGCTATGGAAGTAGGAGATTGTGGATGACGTCGCCAGCAGCACTAAAAACCTACTAGTGAAGAACGTCTAGGCCTTCAAGTATGACCCCATTCTTACAACGACACAACGACGCTGATGCATATCAAACCACGGATCTCACACATTCAGGTTGTCGGACTCACTGCCACAGCTTCCCGCCAGCTGCGAATATGCAACACTAGCAGCAATGCAGCACCAGCCACGTTGGAATTTCGACAATGAAACACTTTCATTCACGGCAATTTAAACCCGTTCTCAAATCTGGGCGCATTGCTCGGATAATAGACTATCGAGAACCTCTCGTTGATGTAGCAGGGGCCGTTTTGCAGCTCCCGGAGTAGACTTCCGGCAGACCATCTCCTTCCAGCAACCATGAGGCGGCAGTGAGCATACTGGTCGAATACATGCATAGCATGTAGGATCCTTTGCATTGCAGTGTGTGCATAACCACTTTACGCCGTTAGGTTGCGATGACTATGAGATCACCAATGACACGCGTTGATCGAGAGCAGTACACCTATGCATCAGATCGGACGGCGTTTTGAAAATTCGGCCAAACTGCAAGCCTGTAGGGATTTGATTGCATATTGTGAGACTGACCCTTCACTTACCTAGCAATCGTCTACTATACTTGGTAGCTGGCATAAGTAGTGTAGGTAGAGACGCTTAACAGGGGTACTCAGCTGTAATTTTTAGGTAAATTAAATTAATTACTTAGTATTTTGTAGCTTATCTGACGCGTACGTTGTGAAGATCGGACATAGGTCTCTAGATAGTTAATCTGGGCATCTGTGAGAGTGTGTGGGCAACTAGGTCGCCTCCTTAGAGTAACCTGTTTACTAGTAAGGGCATAGCTAACTTGTCTCTCTGTAATGTTTAGGAGGTTAGCAATAAACTAATAAGTATAGCCAGCCAGCCAGAGAGTCTAGACCTAGAGATTCTTATCTTGTAAGAGGTATTAGTAATAGGCAGGAGTAGATGGCTGAGTAGATAGACGAGATGGCTGAGATAGATAGCTAGCAGATAGTTAAGATGGCTAAGATAGCTGAGATGGCTAAGATAGCTGAGATGGCTAAGATATAAGGATAAGGGTGTAGGGCAACAGCACGTAGATGCTTCTAGAGACAAGAGACATTGTATTATATACAAAAATGGGGAGGATTTATATAATTTAGTTAATAGAGCCATTCCGCGACCTCCGGCTTATCCCGGACCCACCTACACTACTTTTGCCAGCTACCAAGTAGTAGTTGCGAATCTAATCCAATGCGCTGAACATCGGTTTCTAACAACCTGGACGAAGCTGGGCATATTGGACATTCTCTCAGTGAACTGGTTTGTAAGCCATTCTCGCGCCTAATCGATGATATGCATGCTCTTGAGACATCAAGACGAAGGTTTGTTGCAGACCTTCCCAAGGCCTACACACGCAAGCATTTTATCGTTGAGACACTTTTCCCCACTGAAGTCAGTTGCCAGACCAGTTGCCGACTATCGCAATTGTGGAGCCCGATGGTGAATTTGGGACGCGCCTTTCCTTTCTTGGCAATCATCCCATCTTGCACCGCAGCATGATAACCATGGTGCCTTGGATCCGAGACATTTCAATCGTGGACAAGATTGAACAGGGGCAGTCCATTAATCTTGACTCCAGTTCTTCGCAGAAGGGCCGTGTGCCGAACGAAACAGATACCTAAGGGCCCAATGTGGAAATCTCCGTCTGTAGTAGCATCCATCGCGTGCTGAACGAATGCGCGCCACCAGATTACGAATAATTGCCATCGATGGTGTTTCAAATATTGAGTGCACCTCGGAAGCCAAGCACAAAGTATAAGTTGACGGCGCCCAGGAAGTCTTGTACCAATGCTTGTCGAACGCCTGTAGCTTATTCTCTCGCGACCCAAGCTGTTAGCACGAGTCAAAACCATGGGTAAGTACCAGTCGATCTCTCCAAGACATGAATTCATCTCGTTGACAATACATAGCTGCCAACCACGACATTCATGAGAAGGACCTAGAGTCAGCATCTGCGGCCTCACACTCTTTGTCAACTACCGAAGACCATATTGCACCTACGATCGAAGAACATGCAACCCTGAGAAAGGCTGCTGGTGGCATCCCTCCGGTTGCATATCTTATCTGTGTGGTTGAGCTTGCCGAACGTGCATCATACTATGGCGCAAAAGGTGTCTTCAACAATTTCATGCAATTTCCTCTCCCTAAGGGTGGCAACGGAACGGGTGCTGTACCCAAGAGCAACCCGAACGGCCATGCTGGTGCATTGTAAGTCATGATTGTAGACTTTGGTTCGTGCACAGCTGACATGTCATAGGAATAAAGGTCTCCAATTCGCATCAGCTATGAGCATCCTTTTCACCTTCCTGGCCTTCACTATTCCAATCTTCGGTGCCTGGTTGGCCGATGCTAAGATCGGGCGCTTCAAGGGCATCGTTTTGGGCGTACTTATTGGTGGTGTGGCACATGTCATCATGATTGGTGGAGCCGCGCCTGCTTTGCTAAAAGCTGGCAAAGGCGTCGCACCCTTTATGATCAGCTTCATCCTGCTCGCCGTTGGTGCTGGTATATTCAAGCCACTCGTCGCACCTACCTTGCTCGACCAGTATGAGCATCAGAAGCCGTACGTGAGGACTTTGAAGAGTGGTGAACGGGTCATCATCGACCCAGAGACCACCATCCAACGCATTCTGCTTATCTTCTACGGATTCATCAACGTTGGAGCCTTTTTCGCCATTGCTACAACTTACGCGGAGAAGTACCTGGGTTTCTGGATCGCTTTCCTCCTCCCTGGAATTGTTTATTTTTTACTGCCACTCCTTTTGTTCTTCATGAACAAGCACCTAGTCAAGAAGCCCGCACTGGGATCTGAGCTTGTGCAGTTCTTTAAGATCATGGGTGCTGCAATTAAGGGCAACAAGGGAAAGCTTTGGGGCAAGGGTTATTGGGATGCCGCCCGGCCTTCAACTCTTGCAGCCAAGGGACGTACCGTTACCTGGACAGACAAGTCTGTCGACGACGTTTACCGTACACTCGAAGCTTGCCAAATCTTCTTGTACTTCCCTCTGTGGAACTTGAACGACGGTGGCATCGGCGCTGTTCAATCGAGTCAGGGCGCTGCCATGACAACCAGAGGTGTACCGAACGACTTGCTCAGCCATTTCAACCCACTGACAATCATTGTCTTCTCGCCGATCCTCAGTCATGGACTCTATCCTTTGCTCAGACGCTATAATATCAAATTCGGGCGCATCAACCGCATCACGACGGGCTTCATCATCGCGGCTATTTCAGGTGCCATTGGTGCTATTGTTCAGTGGCGTGTTTACAAGACATCGCCCTGCGGCTACTACGCGTCTGATTGTGATGGAGTTTCATCACTCACAATCTGGTGGCAGCTGCCTAATGTCATGTTGGGAGCCATCTCCGAAGTTTTTGTCAACGTCACTGGTTATGAGCTGGCTTACGCTCGTGCTCCTCCCAGCATGAGATCGATTGTCATGGCTTTGTTTTTATTCAACACTGCGCTCTCGCAGGCACTTGCTGAACTCTTGATTCCCGTGATCTCGGATCCTCATCTCATCGTAAGTCAACCCGCCTTCAAATTCCATATCGCGCCAATGCTAATCTAATGAACAGTGGGTCTGGGCAGGTCCGGCCATCGCTCTTGTTGCGCAGACTGTCATTTTCGTCTGGAGGCACCAGGGCATCAACGATGATGAGTTTATGGTGTACGAGGATGAGACTCCAGTGGAGATCGTCCAGGCTGTCGACACGGAGAAAAAATAAGGACATGACCGTAGAAACTGGAAACAGTGAGAGCCAAGTTCTGGTGGGATGGTCATCTGCTCTCGTAAATATGCAGAATGTTGGTGCCTACACACAATACCATTGTATCTTCATATGAAATCAAAGGTGTCGTTTCATGAAAGCTTGTCATGCCCGCAGAGATGCGCTTTGCCTGCTCCCAAAGCACTGTGGCGAATGTGACATACTACGAGCAGCACGAGCATGCAGCAGCATATTCTCCGCCTAGAAGACCAATTTCTCATCTCTCATCAACCCGACAGTTTTTCTCGTGTTTCATAAAGCCAAGACGCGGCGCCTCTAACTCCTTACAGCCACAAGTCTGCCTATGGGCTTCAAACAGCAATCCAGCCAGAGTCCCATCTAGTCAATAAACCCTGTAGTCTTTTATACAGTTCAAAGTGAGCAATACTTGAATGAAGTGGCTCCCAATGCCTCCAAGTTCAAAGAGAGCGCATATTTTTATTTGAGCTCTTCTGTGACAGAAACGAGTCTCTACATAGTCCCGGCTTATTAGTGACCATCGGTAATACGTCTGAAAACTGTGAGCCTGAGCTAAACGTTCGCAGCATTTTCACGAGAACTTCCTCGAGGCGGTCACTTCAGACTCCACCCTGGTTTTCAGCGCGTGAAAACATTCGACTGGCAATGTCCAACCGTCGTCATGACAGAGCAACCGAAGGCCGACCATTGAGGCAGTAGGGACGACCTTATAGCAATTTATTTTGGCTATGCTCTCACACAGCAACGCAGTAACAAGCAAGATTCAAACTGAAAGAGCACGGGGCTAGGAGCAAGCTTGACGAATTTGCTGAAGGCAACGGTGCTTTCAAGGAGCTTCTCCTACGTCTGCTCAAAACTGTGTCAGAATGCGATATTTTAACTATGAACTGCGAGACGGTCTAAATCAAATCGATGCTCTCTGGGAGAGGCGATTTGACATCAACGAGAGACTAGCTGAACCCTGCCTGTTTAGAGCTGTTTGCTAACGACTCTCGGACCAGTGCAGTAGGGTCGACAAGGAATTGCGGAGCTTGAGAAGTCGCAATGCAGCTCTATAAAGAAAGAAAAAAAGGAAGGAAGGAAGGAAGGAAGGAAGCGATGGTCAACGCAACACATGGTAAGGAAAAATCCACACCATCATCACGATTCCTTCCAGTTAGAGCCGGAATCTGAGATTACAGAAAATATGCAACAATATCTGACCGCGAGCTGCACAATGTGGTACTTGCTCACCTTGGGGCTTAAGAATACATCGACAGATTCTTGACCGATGATACATCCATAAGATGTGGGATGCATGAGAGGATACAACCGTGGAGTGGCTCAATCGGCATTGACGGCAGTCAACTCAACTATGACGGTGAACAGATCGACTTCGGCAGTTCATAGTACACGCTGAGAAAGGGTCCTCACAGAGATGAACATGATGAGCAAACGTCGAGTCATAATTCATTCCATCGTGCTATATAAATCTTCATGTCGTGAGCTTTCCTAGCTTTCCATACCTTGATGCAAGATGACAGTCCTAATGACTCATTGAAACCCAAACGCCGTCGCAATGCAATAAAACAAAACCTCATGGCGAATCGTCAAAACGTGTTCACACGCCAAAAGCAACAGCGACTACAACCGCCACGACGACCGCCAATAAACTGCCCTGCGCCTTCGCCACACCACCCTCGCTCTCTTGCGTTAATGGCGCTGTACTTAGACTCCTCCTGCCAGTGGCCCCTGTAACACCGTTTGCAGCATCTACGCTCGCGATCGCAGGCCCAACGTTGAAGAAGTCGACCATCACGGCCCACGGCGCCTTGCCGTACACACTAGTACAGTTGCTTATACTCGAACCGAGACTACCATATCCGGTCTGGGCGTTTGTGGTGCTTGCGTACGTCTCGTTAGGACTCTGGATACCGAAAAGCTGCGTCTCGTACAGAAAGTGGTTCATCACAAAGAGACGACCTGAAGAAGCGACGGTGGATGTGGTGAGTCCGGTCGGGCGGCTAGGTGTGCAGGAGTAGTTGCTTGGGTTCACGTTCTCGTAACTGTTCTCGAAGGTGTAGGTGAATTGGTCCATAAGGAAGGGATACTGTGGCGATGCTTCACTGAGCGAGGCAACAAAGGTCATCAAGCGCGTACCATTGCCGATCAGGTTATCAAGTGTAGGCCATGTTGTGGGGATGCTGGTAGAGGCCGGTGTGTAAGCGTATTCTGAGATGCCAGAGGAGTTGAATTGTGAGCCTAGGTCGGAGGCAGTCGCGGAGTCGGAGTTAACGATGAGGACCGTGACGACATCATTCTGGTTCTTGTCCATCCATGTTTTGATTGTTGAGAGCCAGGATTCGAGAGTACCGGCGTCGAGGAGATCGCAGGAGCTGTGGCAGAGATGCCATTCATTTGCACCGGTTCCGTTGTTGTTCTTGTGCACTTGCGCGGAGAGAAATCGCACGCCGGCATCCAGTTGGGTTGTTGTGTCGTAGTAATGGTTACCTGAAGTGGAGAAGGATGTGTTCTTGTTACGCAGGAAGGGCGAATCGTGCGCTCCGAGTTGTGTGATGTTGTTGTAAGCTCTCGAGCACAATGATGGCGAGTTGTTGCATGCTGTTTGTGCGGTGGCAGTCGAGTAGAGGAGGGCGGACGCCGCCACTATACTTCTGAAGAACATATTGTGTGGAAACAAGGTGGACGTTCTGGGATTTGAACGATTTTGAGCAGCAGTAATATTGCTTGACGGAGATTGGAGAGCAAAGAATTCGTCAGCTACAAATGGAGTCCGAAAGCGACAGTGATTGTGTTTGTTCGTTAATCACAAACCTCACAAAGAGCGAAATAAATCAAAAGCGTCAATGGCCAGGGCAGGCGCTATGTTATAACAAGCAGCGTCTCAGTGCACATACCGGTGGCACTATCGTCAGCATGGCTGTGGCATGCGTACCGCAGTCAAATAGTGGAGCCAGTCGTCTTGCACACCACACATGCACAGCCCCAGAGCCGCGAAGAAGTTTCAGGCGGCGTCGTCAGCATGCCGGCCGAGCACGCCGCGACGCGTCCGAAACGTGGGACATTATGCGATTTTCGAAATTCGCTGGCTGGTTGACAGCACTCAAACGGCCCAGCAACGGCGCCTTGTCATCCGGAAGGTTGGAGTGTGGATGCAGTGTGGTTGGCGTGATGACTGAAGTGATGTCAATCGGTGGAGTTTGTGTGGACCCTGAGGCGGGTGTCTGTTTTTAGAGTGGCTGAATCCGCGTGGATTTGGCGCCGATCAGTACCACAACGCTACGGAGGCGTTGGAGGCGTCATCTTGCCTCTGCTCATCAAACATAGGAACTGTCATAAAGAGAAGCCTCACCTGCTTGAAAACGTGCCACCGGTTCGTTGTGTGAGGGATTTCTCGCCGCGTTGGTCCACCTAGATCGACTTTTTATCGATCGTCGTGACCCCAGCCTCCACTTCTCTAGGCTACACGTCAGCACTTCTGTTCGACGGTCATTCTGGTTTTCACGCCGCATATGCTTGTAAAAGTAGGCGTTTGCTTGCATATCGCTTGTGGTCTTCGTTATTCGGTTCATGTTATTGCCCAACAAGTCGAGCGATGAGGATTAATTGGAGAAGCTGTTCAGCTGACATCCAAACAACGCCCAATCTCCGCGAGAATGCAGCTACGTAAATCAAAGCTCGCCTCTAGCATTTGAAAATCAGTTCCCGCCCAGGTACGATAGTGTCACTCTCATGTCGTGCCTGCTTACCCCAGTTACAGTTCAGCCTTCAATCAGTCTGCACCTGGTCAGGAGACGTGGAGCAGAGCAGCGAGATTTCAACCTGCCGCAATATTACCAAATCGTCCCGATATCCACGTTCAAAGCAATGGATCTACTTAGAGTATTTTAACGCGCCTCTTCTACAACAATTTTGCCTTCACGTTGTCGACGCGAACTAGTCGCCACCGCAGTCCCTCGTCCTATTTTAGTACAGCCTTACCTACCTTTGCGGTCTTCTGCAGGTCACTCGCATGGTACCCTTCCAGCTCGATCGCTTGCGGTTTATCCTGTAGATAAAAAAGCGACAGATCAGATGACTCCCAGACCTAGTTCGGTTGGTGCCATGGGCTATTGAGACCGTTATTTCAATTTGCCAAAGAACTGTGTGAACTAGCAGGGTGGTAGAGGAATAAGTCATGACCAGTCGAAATGTGTACATAAGGTCATCTGTCATGCGGATCTATTGGCAGTAGTCGGCGAGGCGGACCAGTTTCTTGCGTTGTCTGTGAAGCTTTCACATACGGAATCCGCGCGATGTCCCTTCCGGTCTGCGTTGAAAAGGTAATGATGCTCGTTCTGTACCCTCAGCAGTATTGACAGGGAAAGGGGCCGAATCTGTAGAATCTGGCCCCACCGCCTTCTTCTGACGTTTGGAAGTATTTTGAGTATCCTCTACAAGAACATGGTCCTAACGAACATGGTCCGTGCGAATAGCAGAAGGACCAGCAGTCTGCATGTTTGCTGCGTTAGCAACAATCGAGGATATGTAAGGTCCTGAATGGTGTCGTGCCATGTAGGATGTGGAAAGGCTCATTACAAAGGGCATCTTCAGCTTACTAGTACCAAGCACGTCTGAGCCTTCATGAGTATCTAAGCCAAGCGGGTAAATACAAGGACATGTGCAAGCAGTTATACAAATGGATTCTTGTTACCGGTCAGACGCAGAATATGACCACCCGTGTATCACTCCAGCCTCAAAGTTTGTCCCTGCCACCCATGCACGCCACACCTCCTTCACCATACTGTCTTGTCGTACTTCGAAGATATCTTTCCATGATGGTATTAGAGCTTTTGCACCAAACCCTGTTAGTATACGGTTATTTATACTATTGAGCACACGATATCGACTCAAATATAATACAGTGACACAAAAACTATCTATCAAGGGGTATCCGAAACGGATGCGCTTCCGTGTTGAATACAAAGTCATCCAAACTGACTAGACTCGGGTCGCTGAAAATTAGGTAAAAGTACTTGAGCGTCTCCGCCATCCAGAAGCTCTCCATGCTGTCTTCTTTCTCTGGCGGATTCTTCATGACATCTCGGATCGCGGCGTTAGCAAACTCTGTCTGAGTGCTGTTCTCAATCGCCTGGAACATGTCCCATGCTATGTCTTGATAGCGGCGCTCGCCTGTAATACGGTACATGTAGAAGACGGACTCAATTGTCTCCGGTCGGAGAATGTATCGGCCATCTGGGACGCTGCTGAAGGGATCTGATTCCGATTTTGAGCTGGGTTTCGAGACGTACTCGCATTCGGACAATGTCGGACAGGCCTCTAGTGTATAAAGCTCCGGCATGATGCCGTTGGGTGCATTTTTGTATGCCCAAGCGCAACCGTCGGTAAGTCTGCGACCAGTCTCGAGATGGGTGTGGTTTTCGAATATTTGCCCACCAAGAGCTAGCATTCCTCCTGCAAAACAGATCAAATGCTGTCCGATGTTATCTTTCTTCCCATCGTTGTTGCCAGTCGCAACCAGTATATCAGCCTTGTCTTCCACCATTGGCCGAAACAGCGTGTGTTCAATTGCCGTCGCCATCGAATATTCGTACATTTTACGATACTGTGCTCCCACAGTACCTTTTCCGCTTAGCAGTTGATACATCTTGGGGAGATACTCGTACGTTGAATCAGCCATGGCGCCCAAGGTGAACCCCGAACTCCCCGTCAGGTCAGGCTTCGACATATCCACCACAACCGGCCACATGCCTGGAAGCTTTGTTTTTCCCTGCTGGCTGTCCAATACGTCGGTTACCCTTGATATAGCATCAAAGTAACGCATATCTCCAGTAAGCTGCGAGAGGCGGCTGAACTCCAAGCCTGCTGAGGAATGCTCCGCTATCAGTCCTGATTGCATCGGTAGCTGCTCTTCTCCAGCGGCAGCTTTTACTGTATTCCATCTAGAGACTGGCATTCTGTTCGATGTGTCGAATGAGGCATACGCCATATCAGCGACCTCAAGAGCCTTCCTGAGCAGACGCGAGTCGTGGCAACCGGAAATGTCGTATGCACCTATGAAGCCACCTAGGTACCGTATGATGATCTCAAACATGTTCACATCGCCGGAACCGCTTGGACTAAAGTCAATTTGTAGGGCAGCGTCAACTGCTTCTGCGAACTCGGCCTCCATGCCCATGATCCAGAGAGTGTCTAGGCTGTCAACTAGTGTTGCCCCCCATCCTCCAAAAGTGGTTCTGGCGCTCCCTGAAATAGGAGTGAGCTCGTCTTGAGTCCATGCTCTGTCTCTGTACGACTGCCAGCCTCTTTTGAAGACCCTTTTCACTGCGGTCTGGCGCCTCACAATCTCAGCCTTGGCTTCCGATGTTGGAGACTCAAAGGTATGCTGGATAGGCTTTTTGGGTACGGACTCTTCTGAGGGCAACTGAACATATTTGTCGACCGGATGGTGCACAGGAATAGCTCTCCAGTCGAAACGGTCCTGAGTGTCGGGTTGTAAAGCTGTACTAGGCGGAACCGTTGGGCAAGCATGTGAACTTGCGATGTTGGACTCGGAGCACGCCGCCATCCCAGGGCGTGTTTCTGTTGCTGAAGAGCAACTCTCATGATTGAGTGTAGGGTGTGTTGAATTCCGAGTTGGGAGCGCGAATTGAGTGGACAATGTGGTTACGATGATGACAAAGATGCCGACTGTTGCAAGAACAAACGCATACCGCCATCTCTTGATAAACATGGTTGTGGTAGAAATGTCAGGTGCAGTCATCTGCGACTGTAAAGATTTGAGGTTTGGAGATGCTTGGAGGACTGAACAGCGACGCCTCTCACTTGGCGCGTCTAACTTTAGCCGCCAGGTACAGCTGTCGGACTCAGTGGTACGGTGGAAGGTCACAGCCGGCGCACGCGCCTCCTAATGTAATGCAGCGAAGATAGCACATAAAGACCCCTGCTGTTGTTGGTGTGTGGGACATCGTTGTGGAGAATCGGGCCAATCACGCGATGGTATGTATACGGCGTAGTCGACATGAGACGGGTGAACTACAATCCCACCGAAGGCCTCATCCAGTAAGATAGCCTCGAGCGTGTACCACTTCTACGATGAAACCTGTTGAGTAAAGGGCAATCTCTCGTCCCTGGGTCGACTTGCTACGTCGAAAGTCACCGATTCAATAGGTATTTTTTTAATCTAGTCATAATTGACAGTGTTCTCTGAAGTTAGAACTGATTCCTGGTCATGAACCTCAACAGAGGAATAGCACCACCTCTCACATTTTCTTACGTAGAATCACTCAATGATGTCGTTTGATTGACTGCTTGCTTTTTTCCACTGCTGCCCTGGCTATGCATAAGCGCTCACGAGATCCTGGTAGAAAGCGCTGCACGGGATAGCGGAGCGCCATGCATGCATGCATCGACTCGGCCAATGAAGGCAACGCCTAGGGCCGTACTCTTACACCGAAGGATGAGAACATAGCGTGTACTACATATCCGCGCGAGGCGCTAATCTCAAATAAACCTAGCTTGAAGCAAAATGCTCTTGTAGGATCTAGACTATGACAGGAACGGCCACTTCAAACTCCTCACAATAAGCCCCAGTAGAGATTGGTCAGAGTTTGAAAGACCTAAGCCGCCTGACATTAGTAGAGCTAGAAACCCTTCACTGCCATGGGAGCCTTTTGTGTATAGCAAGGTCGCGGTCTTTCAATCACACTCATTGCGCTGTCGTTACGATACAGTCTTGGTACTGGCTCGTTAATCACGATGCGCTTAATTCTTATATTCTTCTTATCAATTGCATATTCACCCTTTCTGGCACTGTGTCAGTCTGTACAGGAAGATTGGACTGCACCTACACTTCCGGACCGGACCTCTAGCGCGCAAGTAGGCACCTCGTACACAATCAGCTGGAATTCAAACTTGAAGAGCTGGTTTCCCACATACTGTGCTGCGTGTGACGCTGCAAAAGTCGACCTCTGGGTCACCAGTTTTAGCAGCTATGAATACACTTACAAGATTGCATGTGAGTGCAGTGCGTTCGTCGAGTATGGATACGACAAGGCAAGGAAATCTGACATGACTTGTAGCTGGCATCAATGTAGTTGCAACATCCTCGTATCGATGGAATGTCGATATAGATACATCTGCACTACTAGCAAGCCCTGATTGGGTATTTCGTTTTGTCCCTTCTGGAGCGGCAGCCAACAACAGACAGCAAATCTCGTCGGCTGGCTTCAACATCACTGCTCCAGCAGAGGCATCTCGATTTGCCAGCGCAACCTCTACAAAAGCGAGTAGGTTTTCTGGGCCATTAATGAGAGGGCGGACCTTGTACTAAGAGGCTTGTAGGTATCACCTCTCCAGCGAGAGATACATCCGGATCCGTCGAAGCACCTACATCGTCTGCTGTGGCTACTTCTCAATCGAACAGTAGGACTCTAAGCCGCCATGTGCGGGTGTCGTGCTAATATCATTGTCCAGCAATAGCAACAAATCCAACGACCATGCCACCAGCAATAACAAATTCAACCCCTGCACCATCCTCAGCACCGCAAAGCAAAGCATGGATAGCCGGTGTGATCATCGGACCCATCGTCGGTATCGCTCTAGGCGCCAGTCTCCTCTGGCTCTTGATACGGCGGAAACGAAAACAGCGAGCTGAACATCATTACCAGGGGAACCTGGGATACGAACCCGAGTACCACCCAGCAGCTTTCCCCAGGAATACAAACGCAACGGACAAGAACACTGTGCTAGTTGGTCACGCACCCATGTCGCCGCACGTCTCAGAGCTGCCGCCCGATTCTCAGCCGCGGCATTTACAAGCAGGATATCAAGCAGAACTGCCAGCGCCACTGCAATAATAGTAGACAGAGCCTCAATAATAGGCGCAGTACCGTAATGAGCTGTTTGGTAGGTCTATTTCTCAAGTCTGTATATTTCGGAGTAATTATCCTTAGATAGGATAGGCGGATAGACAGGAATTCTTCGTAGTCTACACGTAACATCTGTATATCTACTATCCTGTCATTGTTTGATTACTTGAAACTCTGATCCGGCATCTTGTCTGTATCCGCCCGTACTTCTGCTCTCTCTATCAATTGCACCACCTCCCCACCTATCCACTTGCAACAGCAGTTACTTGCTGCTCCTGCTAAAGTAAAAATCTTAGGTTAAACAAGTTCTCCCACACCCTTTTCTGAAAAGAGCAGAGCTTTAGCAGAGAGGGAGAGTTAGTAAAGAAAAGGCCTGAGAATAGGTGTGAGAAAGAAAGAATCATAACCCTACCATCAAAAAGGAATTTCACTCTTGGAAAAAAAAAAAAAAAAAACTGGAATCTGCTTATCAAAACTCCAATATTAGGTATAAAGCCAGACCTATCAGTAGTGAGCAGCTGTGCTTATTCGATTACAAGAGCTTACTCTCTGAACCAACCTCGATGAACGATACCCTCATTGATGTACAACACCCCTACTAACTACAATACATCTTACGCCTGCACGTAGACGTGCCAGTATTGCGAACTACTCGTCTACTTGCTACGATTCACATCACGTCTCCCACCGCGTAGTCATCAACATTAATACTCCGGATCCCAAAGATGTACAAAACCCATCCAAGTCTCACCTAAATATTTGTAAATGTTCTTAAATCTCCTGTGTGCAGTAATGGTGGCAAGTGGTAAAGCAAGAACTCATTAATTGTTGCCGTACAGAAACAAAAATAACACCTCCAAGTACCGCACCCAAGTACAAGACTAGCTACTATCTACCCACTTCGGTCATGTTCTTCGGTGTACGGTGATTGGATGGATTCTAAAGTGTGAAGCGTGAAGGATCTAGATAGGTTCAAGCAGAAGACGCCCGCTAATCCAAAGTACAATGCAGCAAAGAGAAGAAGAAAACGAACTCAGGTTTAAGCAGCACCGTACCGTCTAATGCCCGCTCGCGCCAAAAACAAGATTGATACCCAAACAAGTGATCATGACCAAGAGTCCATACACAGCTAGACCCAGCGCTGCATTGCGAAGGAGTCCGCGTCTCCAGTCGCGGTTCTCGTTGCCCTCTCTACTCGCGCCTCCTTCTACGCCAGACACGAATTCATTCTCGTCGTCCTCGTCCTTGACTAGGCGCTGGTGATGCGGCGAGTCTGGGTCGGAGATCTTGTAGTAGAACAGGCCGGGTAAGATGAAAGAAATGGTCGTTGAGCCGGTGCTGCCGACGTAGGCTAGCACGAGGGAGAGTGAAGAGACGGTCATGGCGGTGACGAAAGACAGGACGATGAGGATAGTCGTCACGATGGCAAATCGCATGTCGCTCATCTCGACCTTGGGTTTTGCGGCTTCATTGCCGACGAGCGAGTGGCGTGTAGGACTGCCTTCGCGGCTCGAGGGCGAGCGGCGGCGTGGGCGCCATTTTGCACATGCGTCAAGACTGGCGCGGCAGGGATGGATCTGCAGCGGATAGGAAAACATGACTAAAATGACAATGGCGAAACGACCGATGGTGGCTGCAGCGGCGGTGGGGTACATGCTCACAATGTTGCCTTTGATGTTGTCGCCGTAAGACAGGTAGCCCGTGATGCCGGTGAGGATGTAGAGAGCACAGGCGCCGCCGATGGATGCGCCGATAACGGTGGTGGTGCGGAAGTGCGAGTTGTTGGCGATCTCGTTGAGGATGGAGAACATGTTCTGGTGGCATGTGTACGCGAAGACAATGACGGGGAAGGCAGCAAGGGCACTGACAGGACCAGCCCATTCAAAGACTCGGACGGTGCCGCGCGAGGCAAGCGTGTCACCTTTGAGGTAGTGGGCCACAACCAGGATGACGAGGTAGGCGATGGAGAAGAGAGCGATGATGGAGGTGTATTTGAGCGAATCGAGACGGCGCAGGAAGGAGAGAGGGATGACAATGAGCCTGGACGTGTCAGTGTGCGAGAGAGGGAGGGAGGGAGAGAAGGGTAGGGTGGGCGTACATGAACGCTGTGATCCAGAACTGCCTGTCGACGAGGAAAGTGACATCCTTAGCGCTGGGCACGAAGCCCACGACTACGCCGGGCATGAGGTCGCCGATGATGATCAGATAGCTCACTGCCACGCCAAAGCACTTGATAGCGATGGCGGCGTCGAAGAGAATCGAGGCATTTGGGTAGGTCAGCTGAGACAACGCCGCAAAGGAGACGTGACCGCGGTCGATGTATCGTGCGCAGCGGGTCTGGAGGTAGAGACCGAAAGCTGCGGTGAAGCCAGCCCAGGCTATGACGAAGATACCGAGGAAGATGCCCATCTTGGAGAGGGCCGAGGGCATGGCGAGGAGGCCCGCGCCAAGGACTAAGCATGGTCAATGTCGTGTATCTTGGTCTTGTCACAGTGTTGGACGCTCGTACTGGTGTTGGCCAGATTGATAACGCTGGATATCCACGACGCCTGGCCCCGGTGGCCGACATCCTTCTTCCCACGCCCGCGCCTGCAGTCGTCAGTACCTGCATACACATGTCTCCCGGCCATGGCGCGCCTACCGTCGCCCTCGCAGCGACCCCGTGCTCGCGGACATGGGATCGTCGTGTGGCTCGGATGCGATCGCGGAGTAGTTAGCCATGCTCTCCGTCAGTATTGCGCGCGTCGTCGCACAGTCATGCGGTAGGGAGTAGAGGTGCCACGGAGAAGGGAAGTGAGGCGCAGATAAGCGAGTGTAATGCGAGGTGCGGACAGGCAACAAGCAACGGCCATGTCGAAATCCCCGGCCTCGCTGACGTTGAACTTCCCGGTCGCAATCCGAGCCAAGTGGGCCCACGCGCCAAGGGGCACGCGATCGCGTTCACATGCCGAACTAAGACAACACACCCACGGACACCATGGACGAGTACGACGAGGCGGTGCTGTTCACGTACGGCCTGCTGGAATCGCGGCTGGAGCGCTTGGGCTACCTGCTGAGCGGGCCCAAGAAGCCGGCCGAGGAGAAGCAGCAGACGATCCCGGACCGCATCCACCGCATCGAGCAGTCGCTGCAGCAGCTGGCGGGGCACACGGCGTTGCTGGACCATGTGAACGAGCTGTGTATGGGCTGTCATGGGCACAAGAAAGAAAGCAGCGCTGATGACGGCAGTGACCAAGCACAAAGACGTCCTCACACCTCCACGCCCCACCGCAGAAGACACCGTCCCTCTCTCGACTTCCCAAAAGTCTCTCCTTGTGGTTGAGCGCGCGACCTCCTTCGCGACTATCGCCTCTCAGCTCAAAGCCCTCGATGACCAGCAAATACCCACCACAGACGGCTTTGTCAAGCTTGCCAAGCTGCGTCCGCGCATCGCCGAAGCAGAGCAGCGGCATCTGCAGCAGGCGCTGAAGATTGCTGAGCTACGGAGACGAAGCGGGCTGCTGGTGCAGAGAGATAAGCAGGTGCATTGGGTGGCAGCAGGTAAATCCTGGGCAGGACATCAGGAGAGGCTCGTCAAGAGCTACAAGGCGCTGCAGAGGGAGGAGTTTCGCAGGAGGTCTGAGAAGGAGGGGAGTGAGGGCAGCGAAGGGAGTGAGGGGAGAGAGGGCAGTGAAGGGAGTGAGGGCAAAGAGGAAGGGAGTGAGGGGAGTGAGGGGAGTGAGGGGAGTGGTGAGAAAGTGAGCGAGCTGTGAGACGGCACAGTGCCTCCTCATACGACGAGTGCAATACCATGATACCCAGAGAATAGAAAGTTGGACTTCTCCACCATGCAGAGACGCAGAAGACAACCTTTCCAGGTCTTGCAACGACTAGCTGGTGGTCAAAACACCAACGACCATGGTCAAGTGCTGCCAGACGAGGACATGTCAAGCAGCCCTTGATCTCGGCCCACTTGCACCCAACACCACGGCATGATGACATAGATGCACCTATGACGTCTCCCACACGCCCAAACATGCCCACGGTTGGCTGCTGGCTGCTGCCCGTGGCATTGGGAAACACTGCGTCATGCCTCGACGGAACGACATGGACAGGTCAAACAGAATCTATCGGCAAGTCACATTCTTCACACGTGGAGGTGCTGAGATGACGATGGTGCGCGCTCCAATCCAGGTTCTGGGCGGTGCGGTTGTGAGGGTATCGGTGCCTGGTTGTAGGAGTCGTGTTTCAGCGGCGTTGCAGAAGGAGGGCGGACCGTGGCTAGCTGCGCAGAAGCGGTGATGTTCCGGGGGGTGGGTGAAGACACGTGCTGCGTGGAACCTGCAGTGACATGGACGGTGATGCAGGATGGGATTGTGAACAGTGCGAGCATGTGCAGTGCGCCTGGAGATGGGTGTGCGTGGTGACAGTGCAGACAGGACGTGTTCCAGGGGTCATGGCTGTGGGGTCAAATTGGTCTGCCATGCAATTGAACGAGTGTCCCCTCCCAGAAAGAAGGAGGTAGCCACTGCACGCAGACTGGGCCTGTCTCTCGACGGTCCCACTGCTGAGCTGAAGATGCTGCTGGAGTACTTTGTGTACTTTGTGTACTTTGTGTACTTTGTGTACTTTGTGTACTTTGTGTGCTCTGCAGCCACTCAGCATCAGTAGAGCACAAGTCGCGGTTGACCTGGCTGACGTGGTGCAGGCGCATCGCCAATCCAAATTTAACACGCGCGTCCCCTTCCAGACCCCGTTGAACAGGCCCGGCCATCTCCAAGCGGGCCCTCCCCCAGCCCTACTGCAGACCAGGAGGCCAATCGCTCGCAGCGGCTTGGCCCATCCTGAAACCGAACTGCTGTGCTGCACGCTGCTCCTCTCCCAGCGCAATACTTGACTGGCAGCTTCCACGGCCCTCGACACCCACGCAGCCCTCGAAGCCTCACCGACTCTGCAGCCGCCGCCGCTGCCCTTGCACAGAGTACCTGGCGACTGGCCATCTGCCTATCCGTGCCGCAGTCTGCCTCAGTGCCTGTGGTCCGCCTGTGATCCGCCTGTGATCCGCCATAGCCGCAGCGTCGTATTGCGCCGCGCGCCGTGTGCTGTCTGTACATAGCAGCCACCCTCCCCTCACGCGCGCCTGAACCACTGGACATCGACCCTTAGCTGGACTGACGCTCGACACCACCCGCCGCTCCTTCACCACCACCACCTCCACCACCGCCACCACCACCACCGCTGCCTGCACGCACGCACGCCGACCACCACGCTCATTCTTCCCACGGCCGTCGTTCTGCCTCGCATCCCTTAATCTCACGCCCGCCTGCTCCGCTACATGCCCGCGTACGGCTCCACCGCATCGCCCTCTCTGCGCAAAATGGAATCCGGCTACGGCAACGGCTACAACGGCCAGCGTGCCGCCTCGTTCAGCGTCGGCCGCATTATCGGCGACCCCTTCGCGCTGGCCACCATCTCTATCGGCATTGTCAGTCCGCCTGTGTGCTGCGCTTGCGGCTGAACGCTAACTGTGTGACAGCTCGCCTGGATCATCGCCTTTGTGGCCAGCATCATATCCGCCATTCGCGGTGGCTTCCCCAACTTCGCCTGGTGGACCCTGGTCTTCATGTTCTTCTGCATCGTCGGCGTCACCGTCACCGTCGCTTCGGACGCTGAGAGAACCTACCATGTGGCTGTAGGTCGAAGAACCCTTGGTAGCTGGATCGCCTGCTGACCCACCCAGATTGTTGGTTTCCTTGCTGCAGGACTCGTCTTTACCACTTCCTCGGTCAACTCGCTCGTCTACTCGCCAATTGCTCCCTTTGAGGCCGCCGCTGCTGGTTACATCTTGCTCTCCATGATCGCCGTACGCCTTCCCCTTATATTCAAGAGAACACACCACTGACAAGTGCAGATTGTTTGGATCTTTTACTATGGCTCCCAACCGAGTGCTGGCCACCGCACTTTCGTCGACTCGTACGCCCTGCACAAGGAGCAGCCCGGCTCACGCTCCTCGCGGCCCATCTCCAACGGCTACACCAACCGCCCACAAACCCAAATCTCCAACAGCCAGCAGCCGCAGATGTACACCTCGGCCCAGCTCAACGGCTTCGAAACGTCATCCCCCGTCTCCGGCTACCCCGGCGGTCCCCCAGGAGCTCAGGGCCGCAACTCAGCCGCCCCACAATTCGGCGGCATGAACGCGCAAACACCCACGCAAGACGAGCCCGCCGAGCAAGGCATCGAGTACCCGTACCGCGCCAAGGCCATCTACAGCTACGAAGCGAACCCCGACGACGCCAACGAGATCAGCTTCCAGAAGCACGATATCCTTGAGGTCAGCGACGTCAGCGGGCGGTGGTGGCAGGCGAAGAAGCCCAACGGCGAGACGGGCATTGCGCCGAGCAATTATCTCATCCTGCTGTAGAGGACTGGATCTTCTGCATTGTATCTTCTGCCTAATGACCTCACCACGACTCTCCTAGCTGTACGATACATTCGACCGACGAGACTATTTGGCAGCCCAGCTTAGCTGGGTGGAGGGATGTTATTTGAGAGGGCTTTTTTTCTAGGCCATTTTGCCGGATGAGAAGAAAGCCATGTTCGTCTGACTTGCATCTCATCCACCAAGTGTTTTCTTCAAGCCGCAAGAGGAAAGGACAGACGAACGGCGAGGAGAGGAGAGCTTGAGGCAGGGAAAATTCGCTTCGATTTTCTTCTGCACGATACCCGGACCATACCACACCATACTCGCGTCTGTCTTTTTCCTTTAGATAATTTCAAATCTTTTCGTCCACTCATCTTCTTCCTCTCCTTTCGCCATCTAGGGGTTGTTTGACACCACTTTTTTCTTCTTTTCCACTTTTTTTCTTCTCTTCTGACGCGTTGGCTTGCAACCAACCACCACCTCCAGTCCCTTGTACAAACTTTCATCCATTCATTCTTTTTCCCTTTTTCTTTTTTTTTCTCCATGCTGTTTGGCATGCTGTTTCATACTTGAATGCATAGCTGGTGTTTATCATCTATCCTCCGTTCGCCGTCGTTCGTCTTCCGTAGATAGCCTCAATGGCAACCAACAGCAGCACCGACCCAGCACAGCAACACCGTCTTCCCACCAAGTGACATGCCACGCTAGACAAAATAGCCAACTCGCAAATGAGCCACGTCGGCTCCCTGGATTCAAAACACTACCTCGCTATCCTGTCTCGTTCGTCTTGTTAGGGTCCTCTGGATTCATTTCGTTTACTTCATCTTGGGCTGGCTTCGTGTGCGTTTTTGCTTCCTGACGGCGCCACAATGGGAGTTCCTCTGTCCCAGACCAGGGGTGCCCGTGGTATGTCGACTGTTCTGTTCGGGGTAGAATGTGCTTGGAAGCTGGGATACTGGGATGCGAGTGTTTTGTGGTTTCATTTCCTCTTATTCCTTCTTGGTGTTGGTGTTACAGAATATACAAAGCCCTCTTCTTATACCAAGGATGGAAGATGGTATAATACGGTACAACATCCACGTTCTCTTCCTGTACTAAGAAACAAACCAGATAACGCCCGTCGATGCATCGTGTGCGGCTCGCCTGTCTGTCGCCATCTCTCATGTGCCCAACCTCCTAATCGGCGCTGCCCAACGTGTCCACCAAGGTCGTGTAGAGCGGACCGTAGACAGATAACGTGCTTGCTCCTCTCCATCTTGAATAGCTGCAACTCGAGTCCCAGTGTATCGCTCTCGGGGTACTCGTCATTTTCTCCTCCAAGTTGCGCGTTTACGCCTCGGCCTTCTGCTCCTGGGTGACGGCGGCTTCTGCGGGGGGTGTGGCAGGCGTCTCTGGTATTATCGACTTGGCGGCTGAGTCGGCCTTGATGACCTGGCCCTGGATCTGCGAGATGCGGTACTGCGGCTCGAGAATGCCAACCTTGGGTGTTTGTGAGTATTGTGCTTCAATTGTGGGTTTCAATCGCACTGCGCATGCGCCTTGCATCTTGTGTCGAATTGAAGGTCACAACGTACCATGCTCAACAACCGCCACGCCGTGTCACTCGGCTGCGCACCCACACCGACCCAGTACCGCGCTCTGCTTACATCCAGCTTGATGTCCTTCCACGGCCGTCCATGGGTGTCGCCTGGTCGTGGCGGCTGCGGGATTGGGTTGTATGTGCCGAGGACTTCGAGGGGCCGCGAATTGCGCGCGGTGCGGACGTGGGTAAGCACAATATTGTAGAAGGGTGCGTGCTTCTTGCCGAAGCGCGAGAGGCGGATGCGTAGGACCATGGCTGGGTGGCGGGCGTGGGGGCTTTGGAGACACGACGGGTGCAATGGAGATGCGACTGCAGTTATGGACGCGCGAGACGTTTTTGGACCGGGGTTTTGCCGATAACTAAAAGCACGTGATGCAGGTGAAGGAAGACTGAGGCTGGTTCAATTTCTACCTACACGTTTGACTTTTGTTATACAGGCTTGCAAATAGACTTGCAAATGTGTGCAAAGCGACACCTAGGTTCTGACGTTCTTCCATTCTGAGACGACCATCCATGTCCTCACTTGAGCTGTGATGTAATCGTACCGCTTGAATGGCTTGAGCAATTGTTAATCTTCACAAACGCAGCATAACCAGCAATCTCACATATCTCAACATGGCGCTTCGCGTACGTGTCGATCAACATCGCTCCTTATAACCACTGACTACTACGCCAGACAATCTCCGCGAAAAGCGCAGCAGCGCTCGACCAAGAGCTCATGTCCACCGGCGCATTTTCCATCGACCAGTTGATGGAACTCGCTGGCCTCAGTGTCTCACAGGCACTCTTCAAGCTCCAGCCTCTCAACAAGGGCAAGAGGATCTTGGTTGCATGCGGCCCAGGAAACAATGGAGGTGACGGGCTCGTTGCTGCACGTCACCTTTTCCACTACGGATACCAACCGACCATTTACTACCCCAAGCAGAGCAAGAATGAGCTTTACCAAGTGAGTTTAAAGAGTCTAGAACGGTGTAGATGCAGAGAACCTGACAGCCCCAAGCGACTGAAGAAGCAACTGGAGGACTTAAAGGTTCCATTCACAGAGGATTTCAACAGCGCACTACAACAAACCGACCATGTCGTCGACGCCATCTTCGGCTTCTCGTTTTCTGGCGAAGTTCGTGAGCCCTTTCCCAAAGTGATCGACGCTTTGGCATCAACCAGGGTTCCTGTCCTCGCGGTCGATGCTCCTTCGTCATGGGACATCGAGGACGGACCGAGGGAGGATGGACCAGGCAAGGGATTCATGCCGCCGGCTCTCATCAGCTTGACGGCTCCTAAGCCGCTGGTAAAGTGGTTCAAGGGAAGGCATTTCTTGGGAGGACGTTTCTTGAGCCCGGCGATGGCGGAGAAGTTTGGGCTGGATATCCCAAAGTACGAAGGGCTGGATCAGGTGGTTGAAGTACCTGTGGAGAGCGAAAAACTGTGAATATTACTAGAAAGGTATTGCATCTCATAATCACACATGGAACTGGGCATCAAAGCTCGGATTTACCATGGTGTCTGTTGTTGCGGCTTTCAGAGTTCTTTCGTACCTCCCGCCTTCAGCTAGTTCACTTTCCCCGCAACCGCGGCTGACGCTTTCCTTCGGTACATGCGGTCTAATCCCGTCGTGCCAACCCCAGCTTCTACGACGTGACAGCTCTTGTGCGTTTCTTGAGCCGCTTCATAACCGAAACGCGAGGTCGTGCTGTGCCGTGAAATTCTTCTTTCTCCCCTGCAGCTATTCATACCGACGTAGCAACCTCCAGTTACCGTCCTGTTCACATTTGTCTCTTTCATTGTTGTGGTACGCATCAGCAGGCAGGGATCAACAGTCGCAAACTAACAAAGTGTAGAGGGAGGTTTGGAAACATGGCCTCCAAAGCACCATCGAGGGAGGCTCTGACGCTTCTCAAGCACTCCATTCGCCCTGCGACAGCCATCCGTTCGCAGGTGCAGTCGCGTCTTGTTCCTTGCGCTGGTGCTTCGCTGCGTTCTCACGCTCACGCTCACCCGTCGCGACAAATATCACGGAGTACTGCGACTTTCACGCACTCCCACCATGCCGACGCCGTGTCTGTTATTCCTACGTTGGTGGACACCAACTCGGCAGACTTCAAGGAGAACAGGCGCGAAATGGAGGAGGTCACCGACAAGTTGAACGACTTGCACTCCAAGATCGCGCAGGGCGGACCACAGAAAGCAAGAGACAAGCACCTCCAGCGCGGCAAGATGCTCGTCAGAGATCGCATTACAGCGCTCATTGACCCGGGTACGCCGTTTCTGGAGTTGAGCCAGATGGCTGGTTACGAGGTCTACCCAGGAGAAGACACGCCTGCGGCTGGTATCGTAACTGGCATTGGAACAGTCAATGGCGTTCAATGCATGGTGGTTGCAAATGACAGTACTGTCAAAGGAGGCACATACTACCCACTTACTGTCAAGAAGCACCTCCGGGCTCAGGCGATTGCACAGGAGAACCGTCTACCCTGCATCTACCTCGTCGATTCTGGCGGTGCAAACCTGCCTCACCAGGCTGATGTCTTTCCAGACGTCAACCACTTCGGCCGCATCTTCTACAACCAAGCACGCATGTCCGGCATGGGCATTCCCCAGATCAGTGTCGTAATGGGCCCCTGTACAGCTGGTGGCGCCTATATTCCCAGTATGAGTGATGAGAGCATCATCGTCGAAAACCAGGGTCACATCTTCCTCGCTGGCCCACCGCTTGTCAAGGCGGCGACTGGCGAAGTTGTCTCGGCAGAGGATCTCGGTGGCGGCAAGCTTCACAGCGAAGTCTCAGGTGTCACGGATTACCTAGCGGTCGACGATGCACACGCGCTCGTCCTGGCAAGAAGGAGCATTGGCAACCTTAACTGGCACCGCAATCAGACTGTTTCCGTGAAACCTGCGTTCAAAGAGCCATTGTACGACCCAAAAGAGTTGAATGGCATTGTGGGAACCAACTTGCGCAAGCAGATTCCGATACACGAAGTCATTGCACGTATCGTAGACGGATCATCATTCTCAGAGTTCAAACCTCTGTACGGCTCCACGCTTGTCACTGGGTTTGCAACCATCTACGGGCATCCTGTTGGCATTGTAGCAAACAACGGCATCCTTTTCAGCGAAAGCTCACTCAAGGGTGCTCATTTCGTCCAACTATGCGGCAAGCGCCAGATCCCCTTGATCTTCCTGCAGCACATCTCTGGCTTCATGGTTGGTCAGGACGCCGAGAAGGGCGGTATCGCGAAGAACGGCGCTAAGCTGGTTACGGCTGTCAGCTGCGTCGACGTGCCAAAGTTCACAGTAGTCGTCGGATCCAGTGCCGGCGCTGGTAACTACGGAATGTGGTAAGTGATCCCTGCGTAAACTGGGTCAATAGAACACTTCGGACTGACATGATCCGCAGCGGTCGTGCTTATTCTCCTCGCCTTCTGTTCACCTGGCCTAATGCAAAGACATCCATCATGGGCGCAGAGCAGCTGTCCTCGGTCATGGCAGCTGTGGGCAAGTCGGACCCCGAGCTTAAGAGCAGGATTGAGCACGAGAGTCAAGCTACATTTGGATCGGCAAGACTGTGGGATGATGGCGTCATCCCTCCTGAGCACACAAGAAGAGTGCTTGGTATGGGATTGCAGATGGCATGTGGTGGACAGAACACCGGTGTTGAGAAGGAGAGTAAGTGGGGCGTGTTCAGGATGTAGATTTCAGGATATATATAAATGGCTCCAATCTAGCTTGCATGAGTGAGCGCTGAATTCACTAGCGTCTTGGCGTAAGCTACAAGCTTTCCGGATAGCGAGCCCCTGACCACAAGCTCCACCCAAGCCTCTTGCCAACGAACCCTCTATCGCAGAAGGACGTGAACTAGAGGGCTGTTTGGTCTATGCAGTGGTAATACCCCAAAAACCTTCCGCAAGCAGCGCTGGTGCGCGCGCAGTCACGACGTAATGCGCGATCCACACTTTTACCTCTCTACCGGTCAGCAAATCTCCAGTCTGACCCACAGTAGTGCCACTTTTCCGCAACAGGAAGGCCCCACCATCAAATTGAGATCGTATAGGGTTGTGTGAATGGTTGGAAGATCATGGACGGGTACACGCACACGAGTCTAGGATTGTTGTGAGGTCAACCTCGCGTGTGTGGTACGAGGGGTAGGGTTGCCAATCAACGAGCACGCCTCGTTGGATCCTGAAAGCGGAGTTCGCATCCCATTCCATACACGCGCATCCGGCAGTGTGATGTGCACGATTATCCTCGTGCTGCTGATTTTCGTCTCTCCTTAACACTCTTTCTTCACGCAGTGATTCCGTCGCTCGTTTTCTTACTCCTACGTCATTGCGCTTGAGTGAGGTTTCGGTGCCAGCTACTCGACTTGTTCGATTTATTCACATGCTCGCTTCGAGATGAGGTGGTTTAGTTCTGCGCAAGCGCTGGCAGCGCTTAGCCTGCTCTCGTCTACGTCCGTTGTGCGCCCGCTGGTTAATGCGATTGACTTGGATCCTACACAGCCTGGTGCGTAGTCTTTGTAGCCTCTTTCAGCACCCACAAAACACTAATGCGCAAGCGCAGACTCGATCAAGGATGCATCTTCAAAAATCGCATCAGAGCTGGTTGCGCAGTATGCCAGTAAAGATGCCAGTGGCGTGCACGTCCTCGGTGGCTACCCTGGAGTCCTGTACCCGCCGTATTACTGGTGGCAAGCTGGTGCTATGTTCGGAACGTTGTTGGACTACTGGCGTTATACTGGTGATGATCAATACAACGACATGATGCACGAAGGTATGGTACATCAATTTGGAGAGCATCTGGATCTGGTAGGCTTCCGCGCAGAACTTGCTGAGAATTCAATTCTGACACCGATAGATGCCAAGCAATCAGTCCAAGAACGAAGGAAACGACGACCAGGTCTTCTGGGCTTTCACTATGATGTCGGCCGCCGAGTACAACTTCCCGGCGCCTCCTGATGATAAGCCAGGCTGGCTCGCAATGGTCCAGTCTGTGTTCAATCAGTTTGTCAAGCGCTACAACAAGGAGGTCGAAGATGGCAACTGCAAAGGTGGGATGCGCTGGCAGATTTATCCCTGGTTGAACGGGTGGACCTACAAGAACACTGCCTCAAACGGCGGACTTTTTCACCTGGGCGCCAGACTGGCCATGTTTACAAAGAATGAGACTTACGCCGAGTGGGCGGAAAAAGCGTACGACTGGATGAACGACAGTGCGCTGCTGGACGACGACGGCACTGTCAACGACGGCATGTCCATGACCACCAACCCACCCTGCAAAGAAGCAGACAAAACGCCCTGGACATACAACTACGGTATTATGATCGCCGGAGCTGCATATGTAAGTTCAACTCCTTTGCTCCTATCCCTTTTTCTATCACTAACAGGCCTAGATGTACAACCATACTAACGGAGCTGACAAATGGCGCAAAGCTCTGGAGCGTCACCTGAACAAAACAGACCAGTTCTTCCCCCAGTACTACAAAGGCATCATGACAGAAATCTGCGAGGCGAAAGAACTGTGCAACACCGACCAAGAGTCCTTCAAGGCTTACCTCTCCCGCTGGCTAGGCATATGCGTCCAGATGGCACCCTGGACCCACGATCTGATCATGCCGCGGCTGCAAACCTCGGCCAAAGCCGCAGCGCAAACCTGCGTCGCCCCCTCCCAGCACGGCGCAGGAAGCTACGCGTGCGGTATGCGCTGGTGGTGGAACGGACACGACGGATACCAGGGTGTAGGGCAGCAGATGACGGCTCTCAACCTCATCAGTGTGCTGAATGTCGATCGCGTCCCGCCGCCGTACAGTAGTAAGACTGGTGGTGAAAGCAAGGGTGATTCGAGCTTGGGGACAGGGAGCGTAGACGATGATATTCCGCAACTGCATAAGACCCCCGTTACTACGGGGGATAAGGCAGGCGCAGCCATATTGACCATCTTGGTCGTCGCGTTTGTGTTAGGGGGTGGCTGGTGGTTATGCATTGAGTAAAGTCGAGACAGATTTGGATACCCGCCATGAGACGGCGATACGAGAGAACAACGGATTTTCGGCGTCTGTATATGGTTAACAAGGTCTGTATATACCAACAAATCCTATCTATACCCATCAAATCGCATTCACAGAACTCTAGCCTACAAATTCGATTAGGCTTGCTCGGTTTAGGAATACCTCGGCTCAATGAGTTGCGGGGCATTATACCGTGTCCGTGCGCGCAACAACTAGAGTCGCGCAATAACCAAATCATTACAACTACACTATACTTTAACGCGTTATAACTTAACAACTATAGCAGCTATTAATAAAGCGCTTATAGCAATTAATGTGCTAAAACTAGGCAAAAAACTTATATATTAGCATTTTGCTACTAGGTTTAGCGTTAACTGCGTAACTCTAGCTTAGAGACATAAGCACGTTTAGGACTCCTAGGAGACTAAGGATATTAACTAGCAACGTTTAACACTATAACAGGAGATAGAGCTTATAAAGTATATAGAGTTACTTAGTACTTATTACTTACTACCTACTAGAGAGATAATCTAGAATTTCGCGTTGCTAGTAGCTCAAAATCTAGTTAGTAAGAGCTAAGTTACCTACTTTATTAACAAGTACTCTATCTATCTTATCTTGCGTTACTCTACTAGGATAGATTAACTATATTATAATGCTAATTCCTATAATAAATATACACTCTACTTTAACCTACTACAGCACAAAATCTCTAAATACTCTATTAAGGGTTGCTACATAACGTACTCTACAGGTAAGCGGATTAAACAGGTAAGCAGATTACTCTGCCAAGACTACACTAAATTTCTACCCTATTATAGCTTACATTAGCCTACTTTAGCCTTATATACAGTAGTGTAGTATATAATATTATTTAGAAACATCTTCTACAGCCTTCTTATATATACGTAAGTTATGTCTAATATTATAGCACTTTGTACAGCGTCTTTAGGTTACTTCCCCTCCTTTAGCACGCACTTACTTCTTTGCCTTCTTACTATTACTACACGCCCTAAACTTAGTTAGAGTAGTTAATTAAAGGCCTTCCTTAGCTGTTAGGACTCCCTCCTGCTATAATTACTTTCTTTTATGCGATTTACGTCGCATAGCAGCCTTATTTGCTGCTTAAAGCCTAGTAATCTCCCTTTAAGCTAATACTAGCTTATACGCTACTATAGCTGCGCCTTTAGTAAGCTTTTTAAAGGCCTTAACTATTAAAGTTAGTAAGCTGCTTACATGCCTTTAAATCCTCTCTTAAACTAGTGTTAATTGCGACCCTAATTGCAGGGTAGTGCTTAGGGTTTAGGACTGCTAGGGCTTATCTTCTATAGTAGGTAGTAGTAGGGTACGTAGGCAGATATCAAGACCTATTATAACCTGTTCTAGGTTAAGAGGGACTATTCTAGCGCCTTAGAAGCCTTCTTAGATATTGCTAGAAGTAAATATCTCCTTATAGGCGTCTATAAAGTATAGTAGGAACTTAGTTTTAGTAATATAAGTAATATAGTTATATATAAGATTCTTAGCTTAGCGCCTATATACCTTCTTTAGAGGGGTAAAATAACCTACATCTAGTAGTTATAAGAGGTAAGATAAGTGTAGAGGCATACATAGTATAACAATCTTTACTTTCTTACAGTATTGTTAGAAGTTAAGGGAGTTATAGCTCTTGTAGCTGTTAATAAGGAGCAGCTAGTGCACTCTTTAGGTGCGCGTCTTTGTATAGGCATTAAAGTGCTTTAACTAGTCTAGACTAAGCTTGTTAGTAGTCTATCTGTTCTTAGAGACTCTAATAACCTAGTTATAGGTCAGATTGTCCTCTTTATACTAGGCAGAGAGGTAGTTACAGCCTTTAAAGATAATAAAGGGTAGAATAGCCTACCCTATACTATTAATGCCCTATATAACTGTTATCTACTCTTAATTACCCTACTATACTACCTTTAGCTGTCCTTAACGCTCTAAGCCTATAATAACTACTCCTATTAATATCTAGCCTATTATAAAGCCTATCTTATTAAAGTTGTACATGTTATTGTTCTAGATACTATACTTAGCTTTAATATTTGCTATAAGCCTAAACTAGCCCCTAATAATCTCTAGATTCTTATAGAGGGCTCTCTTGTAGTTATACTTACAATTAAACCTTACTTTAAGGTTAGGGCGGCGCTTAATAAACGTGTTAGGCTAGTTTATGCTAACATAGCCTATATTACGCTTAGCATATAAAGAATTAGCTATATTAGCTATAGTAGCTAGCTAAGGGGTAAATCCTTGTATATCTAGCTTAAGGATATACTTAGCAATTACGTCCTCCTTAGTCTAGTCTATAATCTGTTAAACTAGCGTATAATTAGCTTGTGTAGGTTGTTCTGTATATTAAGCGTGTAGTGTGCTGTAAGGCGTGTTATATATAGCTGCAGCGCGTTATACAGTAAGTATTACGTCTTATTTAATTGCCTAGAGCGCAAGCTGTATTGTAGCTTCTCTTAAGGGCGTAGATTAATGTTGTTGTTAAGGCATTGCGTGGTAAGGTGGAGGTTTGGTGTGGTCTTGGCAGAGTGATCCGCTCACCCGTTTGATCCGCTTACCTGTGGAGTACGTTATATAATATAAATAAGAAGGGCTTTATAATTAGTATTATAGGTAGAATAAAACATATGTTTAGTAAGTATATATAGATAAAGGGAGAGATTAAAGCATCTATCTAGGATAGTAACTAAGCTTAGCAGACGCTTATAGCGTGTGTGTGTAGTAATAGAACAGTACTACTACTAGGCATTATCTATAAGTTAGCTAACGCTAGCATTAAATTAGACTAGGTAGCTAAAATTAAGCTAGAAAAACACTCTGTAATAGTTATATTATCTTTCTTAGGGTAGACAAATAGGGATATAGGCCTTACCTAGCTTAAGCAGGTATTTAATTACTACACTAAGGAGAAAGCACAAAGAAAGTAGAGGCTTTTAATACTAGATAGCTACAGATCCTACGTAACAATAGACTTTATTAAGTACTATAATAACTACAAGATCCTCCTAGCTGTTCTTCCCCCTTACTTAACCTAAACGCTCTAGCTGCTTAATATAGTACTGTTTAAGCCTCTATTAATAGTATACTTAAAAGCAGTTATAATATATATCTATAAGGCTTAAAATAACACACCTATTACTAGAGTAGACTTCTTCTGCCTATTCTAGCCAGCGTAGATGTGTAGCTTTACTAAAAAGCTAATACTTAAGTTCTTTAAGGTAATAGGTATCTATCTACTTAATCCTAACATTATCCTCTACTACTTTGTTAAAACACTAGAGAGCTTAGATTTAGATAGGTCCTTATTGTCTATTTATAGCAATAAGGATTAGCTTAAAATAGAGATGTTGTTATAGCATGTAGTTAAAAACTAGAGTAAGAGTAACATTAAAAAGATAAGACAATTAATCTACTATATTTTAGTTAAAACCTTACTCCTCTAGTATAAGATAGATAGCCTTAAAAAGACTCTAAAGACACAGAAGAAGTACAAAAAGAAGAGTAAAACCTTAGACTTACAGTAACAGCAGGAGTACTATAGTAGTGCAGTGTTCTAGTTACCTAGAAAGGTTAACAAAGCACGCTTCTGTAAGCAAGTTAGACAACGTAAGAAGAAGGAGGAGAGGCTTAGAAAAGCTACTAGTAAGGAAGTAGCAGCTGCTAAGAAGCTAGTTAAGGAGAAGGAGAAGGAGGAGAGGCGTGTGGCATAAGAGGCAGCTAAGGTAGTACGTAAGAAGGAGAAGGCTAATACAGTAAATTAGAAGGCTAAACAGAAGGCTAAAAAGTAGTATTAATAATAAGAGCTTAATGCTGTAAAAGCTATATAATTACTTTAAAAGGGTAAGAAGAAAGCTTTATAAGTAACCTAGCTAAAAAAGCGTTAAAAACGTGGTCCTAGGGATAATGTTGGTGGTTGTAGTCCCCCATCGCCGTCCCTAGCTCCCCCACTCAAAACCACATTACGTGGCCGCAACGTTAAGTTACCAGCCAAATTTAAATAGTATATCTTTTTTGCAAGTAATTAATTAGTACTACACTATAAAATTATAAAATAATAGCTGTTGTAGGTGGCTCTATAGCCTTATCTAATTTTGAGCGTTGAGGTGGTTTTCGGTCGTTGCGCGCACGGACACGGTAGACCGACAGACCCAACTCCAAACGCCATTAAACATTGTTTCACAGCAACAATGCCACTCACTGTTCACTGATTCTTCTTTCAAGAAAGAAAGCAAGGTATATTAATGCTTACCACCATCGCTGCAACCTCTTTCAATCGCCCCAACTCGATTTTCTAGTCTAAGACAAGAGAATAGCAACCTGTACAAGCACCTGACGCACTCGAAAAGCCTCTATCAAGAACGAAACCCCGAACATATATCTTGAAACCTCTCTCACGCGACCCACAAATCCTCTCACGAATCTCCTCTCTGTCTCTCTCTCTCCATAGCTACCAAAATGACAACCCAAAACAAGCATCCCCTCCCCACTCCACCCTTCTACCCCATCCCCAACATCAACAACCTCCGCGACGCAGCTCTACATCCGCTGCCCACCCCCCATGGCAAGCTACGTCCCGGCCTCCTCTTCCGCAGCGCCGACGTAAGCAAGCTCGACCTCTCAGGCTGGCAAGCCCTGCACGCCCTAGGCATCGCGCACGTCTTCGACCTACGCAGCAAGCCCGAAGTAGAGCGCGGACAAGCCAGCAGCGGCACGCAACCAGAGTGGCAAGCAGCGATGGAGAAAGCAGACGTGCAGCGCACCTGGGTGCCCGTGTTCAGCGAACAGGACTACTCGCCCGAAGGCCTCGCGGGGCGGTACGCAAAGTACATGGCCTCGTCTGTGCAAGGCTTCGTGGCGGCGTATCGCGATATCCTGCGGAGTGGGGGGGATGCGTATCGTACCATCTTCCTGTACCTTGCCAATCTGCCCGTGTCGGCTGCTCACGGCGCAAACGACACGCCACCGCGCGCCGCGCTCATCCACTGCACAGCGGGCAAAGACCGGACGGGGGTTTTCTTCGGTGTTCTGTTCGACTTCCTCGGCGTGGAGCGCGGCGCTATCGCGGAAGAGTACAATCTGACCGAGCTCGGATTGCAGGACGTTCGTGAAGACGTAGTTGGGCGCCTTCTCCAGTCGCCGGGGTTCAGAAAGTACATGCTGAGTCTGATGACGGGGGAGGAGTTGAGCAAGGAAGAACTAGCCAAACTGATTGAGAAGGGGGATGCACAGGTGGAAGAGGAGTTGGCGGTTTCACCAGAGGTGCGCGAGGAAGGAAGACAGGCGGCGCTGAGGATGATCGGGGCACGCAAGGAGAGTATGCTCGCGACGCTGGACATGGTGGATCGCGAGTTTGGTGGGTCCGAGAAGTATATGAGAACGGTGTGCGGGCTGAACGACGATGATCTGGAGAAGCTACAGAGAGTACTGGTTATCAAGAAGTGACTCCCTGCAGGATCGTCCATGTTGTAGTGCTGGCGAACTTGGTCAAGCATTCGTACAGAAACAGCTGGTCGGTCATTGCCAAGGCTCGACAAAGATAGAAGAAGAGGAAAGCCTGTGGGGACCTTGGTTGGTGTAAATCATGCAGGCTAGACTTAGAATCTCATACGCTGAATCTAGACAGTAATCTTTTCATTGAGTAGCAGGTTTTACCTCATCGTCTCAACCCATCGTCGATGACCTGATTATCTGTAATTGGGCAAGTCTTATAGACATAAACGCTTAGGACTGTCGACCTAGCAACTTTTGATGAAAGATGAATGGCTTCGAAATCAAACATCCGCCCACGCTGGTAGTACTTTTAGACTGAGAAGTAGGAGACCAGGATACTGCAGAGACGAACAGCTATTACTCGGCATTTTTTTACACCACACTTAGGATGAGAAAATCAATGCGTGATCGATCACGATTGGACATCTGGGACCGGTCGGAGCACCAAAGTCTTCCACTTCTGCACAAAGCCCCTTTCAGAGACAGGAATCTTCTCTTGTGTATATGCGCCCTCAGTGCCCTCAGTAGCTGTGTCTGGTTCCTTCACTGTTTTAGGATTCTCAGAAAAATCACTTGGAACTTGGGGTGCGTGGCAAGCTTCGACATCGACGACGGTCTCCGTTGATTCGGATTTGGGAAGGTTCTTCGAGGGATGCTCAGCAACGTATTCATCGTAAGTCTTTCCAGCTTTCTTTGCTTCTTGGCGAATGTGTCGTACGCGCCAGAGCCAGATGGCTTGAGATGCGAAGATGCCCGTTTCAAGCAGCATACTATTAACGTCAGTAATAATCCACCAGTGACAAGAGAGCCACGTACCAAGCAATGTACAAGCTGCCACCGAGGGCATCAAACCACTGCTGTGCAACTAAACAAAATTAGTGGAAACTGATAGTATCTGGGGCGAGCAGACTCACTGAGAGCCATCAGAGAGAAGAACGCTCCAGCATAGTCGATGAGCAGAAACCAAAAGTCTGTTGCAGTCAGCAGAAGATCGCTCACTGCACTAACATGCTACCCACCGATGCCAATAACTCTGCCGCTGCGTTTTGCGAGCTCGAAGTACGGTGGTATCAACCCAGCGATCTGGATGAGCGTAGCTGAAATCGCCATAAGCATCATTGGCCACTTGACACCGCGATCATAAGGACCCTGGGCGTCGCAGATTAGCTATACAAGTAGACCAACGTCTCATCAATTACTCACCTGAAGAGCGAAGATCAGAATCACCTCCATGACTGCAAAGCTTGTCGCAAGAAGAATGGTAGCCACGGTTGCAGTCCAGGTTTTCCACTTGCTATTGATGCTTAACAGCTGAACAGAAATCTGGCATTCGAACTTACTTGTGGTAGTAGAGCGTCTGCCCCCAGGAGATGAGTGTGAGACCAGCAAATGCTTGAGGCTGGAACTGAAGAGCAAAGCTGAAGTTCTGCTTGAGATTAGCCGCAAGTCGAACATGGTGGTGGATGTTTGGTACCTGTACAATAGCGTAAACACCAAATGGCACGCCGCCTATCGAAGTCAGTATGAAGCTGTGATGGCGGCACCAGTGACTTGCATATCGACCAGAGAATCAGCATCGATCCGGGTAAGCCTTCGGTGCTCTTCCTCTGGTAGTTGTGCCATATTCTGGACTTGTTAAAGGTGCTTTGTCAAACACTTGGTGCGACGTACTGTGGAATAATCTGTTGAGGTTAGTAAAGATGACAAGGCTTATGCGTGTGAGCTCATCTTACCTGAACACACCAGCAGCTGGGTTCGAAGCATTGTTAGTGAAGGAGTTCTCGGGCCATTGAGAGCGATACATACACTGCAGTGTTGTTAGCAAATGAGAGACAAACATCATTGAGCGACTTACCAGTTCCGATCGTCTATGTTTGGCAGATACACATTAGTACAGCCACGCGTCTCGCTGTCGTCGATAAGGTCATGACTTACACCAAGCACATCTGCTGCCTACAGAAAGGTCAGCCCAGGCGAATTGGATTGTAGAACACTTGAGGCACTCACGGGCGGTATCGACACTTGTGGCCTGTCCATAGTCGAATTATGTCTAACAAGAGGAGCAGAGATCGGGAGGGCAAAGATCGATGGCCACGGATCCGTCCGGGAGCGAGGGCACGCAACAGTAAAGTAGGCGTGGAAATCGCACTGGTGTCAAGGTGAGAGAGGGTGTGTTGTGGAGTGAGAGTGAGGTGTGGGCTTTCAGTCTATGAGATTTTGCGCCACGACAACGATGATGCAGACTCTCAGTCACTGCCGCGAGCTGTACTATTAAACAAAAGCAAGAACGAAGCCGGGGAAGGTACCAACCACAGGGGCAGGCAGCAGCAATGCAACTAACCTGTCCCCACAAATATAGGACTGAACCCACAAACATCACTTGCAACGGTAATTGTGGCCCAGGGCTGGCTGCGGAAAAGGCGAATGTGTCTTAACGACAAACTACCAAACGACCTTTTTCTTAGCTCTGCCGCCGCAGTCGCGTGCAGAGGCAGTGGACGCGGCTCGAAAAAGATCCATGGTGAGCTTTTGGGTACACGCTAGAGTAGTTCAGTGACCGGGGAACTGCTGCCCCTGCATCCGCGCCGGAGCCGAACTGATCGCACGAAGCGATGGACTTCGCTAAGTGGTGAATGGCTTGAAGGGGCGTGCAGGGGGTTTGCTCACTTTCCTCTCGATCCGCAATTCGATTGGCGAGTGCAGTTTGCCTCTCGCATTTCCCCATCCGGTCTGACAAGCCACCCATCCTGATTGTGTTGGGATTGGTGACGGAGTGATTCACAGCTCTACTCTGAGACGTAAGAGTTCCCGGCATTGGCCGAGGAGACCCCGGCTACCGGCTGTGTGCGTCCTTTGGCAGAAGCCATTCTGCTTGCAGTCAATATCATCGACCCTTGTAACACGGCCTGAAGACGTCTCTGCGCTACTTAGGGAGGAGGGGATGTGACCTGCCGCGTGGCGTCAGATATCACGCTGCGAAATACTGTGCAATGCTCGCTCAAGCACGCGGAACGGTGCTTTGACACGGCGAATGAAGGAATGCTGTGAGACCCCCATGACCCGGTATTTCCGAGCCAGCACGAGGGATCTCCCACGCTGTGATGATGTCTTTACGATTGGCCGGCTTTGATGTTCGAACAAATGCCAGATGACGCTCGGTTGTGGCTAGCAGGAGGCTCTGCCATGTTCCCCATCTGAGCGTACGCCCCTGATGTGGCGGTTCCTGGATCCTACGGGCTTGCAGCGGTTTGCAGTACCTAGTCCTCGACTCATAGCACCGCATCTGGAGTATCGCTCTAGTTCAGTCCATTGCTTGATATCACGATGCAGCCCATATACAGCCAGTATGAAGCAGAACAGGCAGCAGGGCCAAGTCTCTGCGACGTTTGGGGATATGCTTCCTGTCGTGATAAAGTTCTCCTCGCACCGACTGGTGGCTGGGTTATTGTGACTAAAATTTAGCTTGGACTTCCGCTGGTCTGGTCTACCAGATCTTTAGAGCCCGCTAGTTGCCCAGTCTTGGATTTCTTTTGCAACCGCGCAAAGCGCGATAAATCACAGAATCCCGAGAAGACGGGTCGTGGTGATGAGGCGTCTTTCCACTAAGAGACGAAAGGACCTGAGTATGCAGGATGTATGCAGCTCCAGCCGAAAGACCAATCAACGAACCAAAGTTCATTAACTGCTACACCTCGATGCACCGCTTCATATCAAAGGGACGTTGCGCTCATGTCCGTCGCTTGTCGAGTATGCAGAGACCAGACCTTTGCGTCCCTTTTCCTGTTGCACATTTGCGTTAAGCCGCTGCTGCCGTCGCGACGTGTGCGTTTCGGCGCACTCACCGAACAGCATTCCTGAAATGTGGCACGACGTAGAATTCCAAATGGGGGCTCCCAGGGCCACGGCATCGCTGGACTGAAGGACATCATTATTCCTGGTAACACCGCTCTCTTGTCGCACACTTCTTTAGCAGAACCAATGGCAATCGCGAGGGAGGTGGCATTCTGGCTCTCCGCACGGTAGGCTGTGCCGAGTTCTGCGACCAGCTCGTAAACTTCTTGACAACGATCGTATCTCTTGTTGATTTGTCTATATTGGCACCACGTATCGGTGTGCATAGTACACGTTGGTAGGTCGAATGTGTAGCGAGATTCTCATTGGAACGGCCCGGACGATGGTGACCACGCCCTGGTATGCTACGGCAAGCCGAAGGTGAGAGTGACAACAGCAGCTCATTTTTCGACATGCTATGTTCTTCGGCACGTGCCAGAGCAATGGGTATCCCGCTGTGCATACGTGTGGAGATCCTAGACCAAAGAGAACAGACTCGATGGTGTGTCGGACAAGAATGACGAAGATGTCCAGGGTATTCGGACGGGTACCGATGTTGACGATATAACAGCTGAAAAAAAGGGTGTCAAGACTGGACAGTATGAAACCATCCATCTCTGCATACCTCTACAGGCAACACGGAAAGAGACCGTTCTCGCTCGGATAGCTCATAAAACAGCACAACTTCAAGAATCGGTTGGCTAGGTCCTGCAAAAACTGATCTGTGTGGTGCATGTAGCCACCAAAAAGGGAGCCGATCGTCTTGGGCCGCTATGTTGGAAGTGGCGTGGAAGGGAGATTGTGCTGACTGCAGCTGTTCCTTCGAAGCTGTTCGATGAGCGGCAGCCGCGGCGAGAAGTCAGAAATGATATCACTTGAAAGAATATGGAAGCCTGTACGGCTGGCAGGTGGAGGACCCCTAGCGACAGATGTTGGAGACATCTGCATGCTTGTGCTGAGCTGGGCTGGATCAGCGGAACATGGTACAGGTCCCAGTCTAGCTGCAAGTGCCCCAGATTGATTTCCAAGACAGAAAATCAGCGTGAATCACGAGCGTGTCTGACTGTGAACGCTCAATGGTGAGCTCATTAGCTCTGAAAATCCTCGCTGTTAGGTATTGTTCTCGCCACTGAGACATCAATCGTGAGAGTGTCAAATGTGCTGATGGCTGAGACCGTTTGGAATGACTGCTGAAAAGGAGGCAGCTACGGTTTCATTGTCGACGAGCGCAAAGTACAGTCGTTCGTTGATCATTCACATGCGTCGCGGCAGTGGCCAGTTGCTCTGCACATCGGCGAGATGGTGCAGAGGAATGATGCTCTGGTTGGCGAAAGGACAAGAAGGTCTTGCTGCCGGTGACATGAGAGTGCCTGGCTATGAGGGCAGAAGAAGGTCGCACGCAGCGATAGATTGAGCTTGCTGTAAGATGCGGTGTTGGAGTAGGCAAATTGGCTGACGGCGTGCTACCATTGCGCATGCGAGGGTTGCAGAGTGTGAACGCCGTCGTTATGCAGTCGAAAGGCTGAACAGAGGTGTTTGTGTGTGATGACGACGAGGATGTGAGAGCTTGAACGATTGGTCGTGCTCGGCAAGTGCCCAATCGAGCGACCACAGGAAGATATAGAGGACAGCCATCACTTTTGGGCAGATCTCGCAAGGGACTGTGATGGCCCTTTCACAAGCATGAGGGGTTGCGAAGCCGTGCAAGTAATTATAAAAGTGGATTACTATCTCCTACATGAAAACCAAAAGGCGGGGGAATAAGTATCGAAGCTTTAAAGAAACATATGAGAAGTAGCGTCATGTCGAGACGGCATGCAACACCGCCTGGGGTAAGAAGAACAAAATCCCAACGTCCCTATCTTCAACCTTGAGCATCCGCAACGCACACGCTCTTCATTACAAACGCCGTACTGTAATCGATAGGTTTAGGTCCGCCCAATGTTGTGTCGAATGGAAAATGCGCTACCCGCGGCGACCTGACCTATTGAGTGACGCCTGAGCCGGGAAGGTAGTCCGGATATTACAGTTGTATGTTGGGCGATTCGGCTTACGCCTCCTCCGGCACATTGTCTTGCAGATGACCGCTCTGCTCCCTGTGCATACGGGCTTCGATCTCCTTGAGCTGACTCTCGCGAGCCAACAATTCTTGTCGCTTCTCGTTAATTTCACGCTGTACCTTGACTTCGATCTCGCGGAGCTTCTCCTCCTCACGTCGCAGCTGCTCCTCCTTGAGACGGACTGACTGGCTGGCAAGGTCCTCAGGGTTCATCGACGAGCCACTGTGGTGTTGTTAGCAGTAATTAGCGGAATGCGGCAAGTGACGTACGCTTCAGCCCCGCCTTCCACACTCTTGCTGAGCTTCTCAGTACGGTAGTTCTCGTACAAGAAATCGTGGGTGATTTCCTTTAGATCAGCCAAATGGCTGTGGAGCAGTGCGCTACGGACGGCCAAGAAGTCTGAGTGGCGGGGGTTGTCGACTTCGACGATACCCCATGGGTACTGGCGGGCTCGTACACGTCGACCGTTGATCTCGACGACATCCTCGGATCCTACTATGGCAAAGGGCATGAGTCCACGCAGCTCAGCGTTCTCCTCGACTGTGTCTTCGTCGTCTTCCTCGATGTCGTAAGGGAAGTTGTAAACGGGGATGCGGTAGTGCTCAATGTCCTCCATCACAAGCTTCTTCGACTCGGCCAGCTCGGCGGGGGTGAGCGAATCGGCTTTGCCAATAACGGGGATAACGTTGACACGGGGCGAGAGGCGCTTCATGAGCTCGATGTCGAGTTCGCGGAGACTGTATTGGTCAGTACCACACGACACGTTGTCATTTGGCAACATACCCATGGCCGGTAGGTGTGATGAAGTACAGCAGGACGTGCACACGGTTGTCGCGGAATCGGGGGTTACGCTTAATACGCGATTCCTCTGCAAGAATGTCATCGTACTGACGCTCGAGGTAGCCAACGATCTCTCCGAAGCTGGGCAACTGTCAGCTTGTACGACCGCCAGAGCGGATGCGGCATTGCGTACCTGGCCTCGTTGTCTATCTGGTCGCCGAAACCAGGGGTGTCGACAATTGTCAGTGAGATGCGCGTGCCCTCCTCATCGAGCTCTGATACGACTTGTCAGCTATGCTTCCTTCCACGGCAGTTGTGCGCGTGTTGTCTGGGGGCCAACACACCGACTGTGACAGGCTGGATCTTGACGCCCTCCTCGACGTGGGCGGTGCTGGGGTCGTCCGACTCCTTGTGCTCGAGAACCGGCTTGCCGCAGAGAGTGTTGACAAAGGTCGTTCGGCCTATAGGCGGTATCGATTAGTACGTGCATGGCTGGCGTGTCGAGTGCCGTAGGAGCGTACCCGTGCCTGAGGCGCCGCAGACCATCAGACAGAACTGGATGCCCTTCTTGACATTCTTCTTCCTCCTTGTCTTGAGCATCTGTCGCAGCGTTAGCGGGGGCTTCTCACATAGGCTGATGTGGCCGCGGCGGGTGTTGCTGGGGCATGGCGGGCCGCCAGGGGAGGGTGCGGTCTCGGGGACGGGCGTACTGAAGACATGGCCGGCTCTGAAAGGTGGGCGTGGTATATAGCTGCGGGTGTCGTGACCTGGAGCAAGGCGGCTGCAGGCGTGAGGATGGGACGGGATGGGTGGTGAGACGAGCGCGTGGCTGTCAATGGTGTTGTGGAGGTGTCGTCGAGAATATTTGGAGACGTTGGCAGCAGCTCCCTGCGCAATGCAAAGGGGCTCGCTAGCGGCCGCAACCCCGGTCGTCGTCTCCTGTCTTGGCGCGAGCGCGTTGGCCAAACCGAGAAGGATGCACCACCAACACAGCAAACACGCAAGCAGTCAGGCTGGTGCAACGATGGCCTGCTTGGCGCTGACACGCCGACACCATGGCTGTTGAGATGGCGGACCAGGGAGAAAAGAACGGAAGCTGTGCGCTGCTTGACCGCATGCCTGGAGGGCAGGGAGGGAAAACGCCCGAGACCATCAAGCCCTCCTGAATGTGTTGCTGTGCTTGACTAGATCCAAAGCCTCTCTCTGGCCATCGAGAGAGTACCGCTACAGCTCTACGTCACTTCAAGATGGAGACCCGCGGCGCAGTAGGCGCTGTCGTCAACCTCGGACCTCCGCACCCTTCCAAGCATGCACGCACCTTGCTCGTCAGGATCATTCGGACAGACCAAGAGCGCAATGCAGCTACTGAGGTTGAGCAATTGGCCTACTTCCAGCCGCCAATAACGCTCCCCTTTCACAGCGTACGTGGTCAATCCTCAGGTATACACGAACCCACGTGCACATGTGCCGGCTCGCGGCGACTACAGAATAGCCCCGCAGATCCATGGGAGCTTGGACTTGGGCGTGGGTCCACGTCCGGAACCACAACCCGACCCTCCATCAACCGTACCGCGCATCCACCAAATATTGTCTCAGGCGGTGCTGAGGCTCGTCTAGCATGCTGCCATACCTCACAGCAAAGCTTACTGTGCCGTTTGAAAGGCTAACTCACACGCAGCCGTTGCCTTGACCGTGCTTTGCCTTGAACATCTGATGCCCCACACTCCATCACACAACATCCTTTTTATCGCTGTCTTCATCTTCAGCACGGCGAGATGAACACCCGCCCAGTCTTGGACTCTGACAAGGGCCCTTTCGCCCTGTCTGCCTCGTTCAACGCAGACAACTCCTGCTTCTCCATAGCACTCGAGTCAGGGTTCCGCGGTAATGGCTCTCGCCAGCAGCTCGACTGAATATTCGCTCACCCGCGCAGTCTACTCATCCAAATCTGGTGATCAAAAGGTCGCAAGAGGTACATATCGCCTGAGCACTTTCTGTCTACTAGCGACTAACACCACACAGAGGTTGGCGGAGGGATCGGTTGCGCTGAAATGCTCGGCACCACGCGCTACATCGCCCTAGTTGGAGGAGGGAAGCAGCCCAAGTTCCCGCAGAACAAGGTCTGTCCCGAGGACTCCAGCTGGCACCTGCTCTCTCATACTGACATTACCTACGAGGTTCAAATCTGGAACGACGCAACCCAGCAAGTCTCTACCTCGCTTGAGTTCAAGACGCCCATCCAACGCGTGCGCCTCTCGCAGACGCATTTGATCGTCGTCCTGCTCAATAAAGTCGGCATATACAAGATGAAGATGCCTCCCGAGAAGGTTGCCGACTACGAAACCATAAACAATCCCTTCGGCCTGTGTGAGCTGGGGAAGAACACGGTCGCATTCCCAGGCAGAGCCGTTGGCCAGGTCAAACTGTTCGACCTGACCACGCACAACGTCAGCATCATCCCTGCGCACGAATCGCCCCTGCGCGCCCTTGCCCTCAGTCAGAACGACTCCCAAGTAGCCACTGCAAGCGAACAGGGCACGCTGATCCGCCTCTGGTCCTTCCCAAGCTGCACCAAGCTTTCAGAACTACGGCGTGGCGTCGATCCAGCCGCCATCTTCTCACTCGCCTTCTCACCTTCTGCCACAACGCTCGCCGTAACAAGCGATAAATCCACCCTCCACATCTTCGACATTGCGCAACCCAGCACCCAGCCCCCAGATCCAAAAGACCACAAATGGAAACTCCTCTCCAAGGTGCCCCTCCTGCCGCGCCAGTTCTCAGACACCTACTCCAACTGCTCCGCGAAATTCGAAATGGGCGACGAGCCCGCCAATTTCGGCCCAGCAGCCAGATCCGCAACGCTGAATGCTGGGATACCGGGTGTGCCGGGCGGCAGACCCACGAAAGGGTTGCTCGGCTGGTTGGACGATCAGACTCTGCTCATCATCGGCGCTGGTCAGGATGCGCGGTGGGAGAAGTTCAACGTCGGGTTCGACGATGCGGGAAAGAGGGCAGTGGTGCGGGATGGGTGGCGGCGGTATCTCGACTAGAAGGCTGGGCCTAGCGTTCCTCCCATCGTTATCACGGAACATCAAGCAGGGTCAACGTGTCAAGGTTGACAATGCCTGCATGTACTAGGCGTTGAAATACCCGGGAGTTCGGTTCGTCTTCCATCACGGACATGCAATGCGCGTGCGCCAGAGACAATGAATGCATGGTGTGAGATAGAGAAGAGGAGACAATCTACGCGTCTAGGGCATGCATATCCTTTCGTGCAATTCAGTCGTATGAAAACATGATAGAGAAGTATTCCTCCTCTTCTTGCGATAAACCCACTGAAAAACGCCACGGCCCCTACAAAGCTTTTGGGTCGTCCTGGTATGACGTCCAGTAATGCAAAATATCCAGGATTCGCTCTACTTCTACGAGGGCTTGTCGCAGCCGATGCGACCCAACAGCTCCTTGTGATCCCCATGGCCGGGGATGCTGATACCACTGGCCCTCGAGCTCTCGCGCCTCGCCTGGCGCCTCTGGCTCGCACCGTTCATACGTGCGAACGTGAGCGCATCAACACCCACCTCTTCCTCCAGTGGCTGGCTCATGCCGCTTTCTGTGCATGTCGTTGCCATGTTCAGAATCGTGTTCGTCTTCTCAGTCTCCTCGATACCCTCGTCATCTCCCTCATCGTCAGAGCGAATATCCTCGGGAGCATCCCCCTTCATCACCTTGTACACAACCTTCGCGATTGTGCCAAACCATATGAGACAGAAGACCTGTAGTGAAAGGAGGAGTGCGAGGAAGTAGTATCGGAGGTTCGGATTCCAGCAGATAGGACCGTTCTGGTCGGTGTACGCTTTGAGTAGGTTGCTCCAAGGCGCGTTGCCGCCGAGGCGGTCAAATTCGGTGGTGTTGGACATGGGGACGAAGGCATTGTTGGAGTAGTAGCAGCCGGGTGCCATGTCGACAGGGGCGAAAGCGTAGATGGACCAGCAGACCATCATGTACAAGATGTGGCGGGTGAGGATCCAGGAAAGAACAAAAGCCCCAAAGGCAATATCACAGGCATTGGTGTAGCCCATGTATTTGAGGAGTTTAGCGGTCTAAGATGGTTAGCTGGTGAAAGGAATTTTACTACTGCATTGCGCTTACAGGGAGGATGATGTCGACAAAGTCCATGATGCACAGGATCACGGTACCGACGCGCATGTGGTAGTAACCGTAGGAGAGGAACATGAGCGCGGTCGTGAAAACATGGTGCGTGAGCATCTGCGTGTAGTCCTTGCGCTTCTCCTCAATGTTGACAACAAGAATCTGCTGGATCCAGAAGCCCCACTGCACAAGGTAGTACCACTTGAAAAGACCGTCAACCTCGCGGAAAGGCCAGCCTTCCCAGATGCCGTGGAGGTTCAGCCAGAAGTCCGAATGGTACATGATGTACTGTAGCGTGTTAGCCTCTGTATTGGCGCCTGCACTACTTGCGCAACCAACGTACCATGCCCAACGACCAGGAAATGGTGTAGTAAACGATCAGCCATGCCTGTTCCTTGAACCTGTCAAGGCCCTTCTTTGTCCTGATGCCTCCCAATCTGGCCAGCGGGTCCAGCATATAGTCCATAACCGCGACTCGAAGACCGGTGAAGGCCACAGTCCAGAAGATGACGTAGGGCAGATCGTCGGTGCCGCACCCGTACATGTTGGTGTCTGGGTTGTAGTAGGACATTTGGAAGAACTTGGTGGTTCGATCTCGCGCGCGAGGGAAGGAGAAGTGCGTAAGGAAGAGCAGCGAAAGGAGGTTGACAGAGATACCTGCAATATTAGTGTTAGCAGAGTGTATATGCGTGGACAGGCGGTGTCTCGTAGTGTGGTCATACCAATCTGGTGGTCGCAAATCAGCGTGCACAGCGAAGCCATCAGGCCCTCATCCTCGACCTTCTTGGGTACCGTTTTCCGCCGTTTGGGAGCGATTGCCGTTTTCTGATCCTGCGATTGGGCCATAGGTGCACCATTGGCGGTAACGCTGCCGTTTTGCAGCGCTGTTTTGGTTGGCATGCTAGGCTATGGTTTACGAGGCAAGTATGCAATGGCAGTGCGCAGCGCAGTTGAACAACAATCGAGAAGGTCGAAAGACTAGACGTGTTGCGGTGCGTGAAGAAGGACAATGTCGGTGCTGCAGAGTGCAATTGAGCGCTCGTCTTGCGCCGAGAGTGCGTACGTGGTCCAACAAGCCGCCGTGGTACCTGCCTGCGATTGTCTGTGTTGTAGCGAGCGGCTGGGTTTCTCCGTGATTCTTAGTAATGGGCAAGCATTGGGTCGTTGGGCGATAGCAAGGGAGATCGCAGGCGCTGTGCAAGTGCAGCTCACAGCCAGCGGGGGTTGTGGACGAGGTGTTTCGGCGGTTGGGCGGTGTGGAGCCAGAAGATGTTCGAGGTCCAAGACGTGATAGGCAAGCGCGGCGGATCCCACTCTCCTGATTTGGCGGCAGAGATGGCACAACGATTGTGTATTCAGAGGGGACAATGTCCCGGGCGTGAGTGCGCGTCTGTTTTCACAACACCTCAGCGCCGTGGGAATTCTGGACAGGTGTCGCGGAAGCTACTGTAGCTACTTGTCGCATTCGTGGAGAACGCTAAGAATTCGCTTGATTTTGCTAGTTCAAGGAGATCTTGAGAGGGCCGAGCGACAGCAATTGCGTGCCACACGAGGGGGTTGTTGAGAAAAGGAGGTGGCAACTGTTTAGATCTGCACATCCATACCGGACCCTGTCACCTTTTTCGTCGGAGCCCTTGCGAGTCTCCCTGCACCACGCCCGTCTGGTCTGATTGTCCCTTCACTTCTCGCCAAGTCCTCCGAGGTCAAGGGTCCACCAGCCTCGCCTGACAGCCAATCATGCACCCATGCATTGTCAACGCCGGCTCCATCGCTACCCCGCGGGCGCACGGGGCATGGAACATGCCTTCGGTCGAGGCTGTTGGCAGTTCAAACATTGCGTGTTTGCCTCTACTTTTAGGGGGTTGAGTGGATAAAAAGATGTATTAGAAATAGCTAACCACGCAAGAAGCCTTGTGATATCACAACCAGAGATGTAATAAACCAACGCCTTGAAAATTGTCGCAAATGAATGCCTACACCATTTACAGTGTACTGCTAACAACTGGAGCTTTGTGCTTTACTGCTGATTCTGCGAGTTCAAGATCCTCAAAATGGATAGGAACAGGTTGATGACGTCGAGGTAAAGCGAAATAGCAGCAGCAATCTCCTCCTCGACGTGGTAGTGGCGCATAATTAGCTGAGTGTCAATCAAGATGTATCCGGAGAAGATGAGAGCCGAGACAATGCCGTAGCCAAGCTCGACCTTGCTGTTGTATGGGAAGAACGCAGCCATGAAGCCAAACAAAATCAGGATCCAGATGCCACCAAAGAGGTATGGAGCCCAGTGCGTGAAGTCGTACTTGCTCTGGCAAGCAAACAGGCTCAGAGCAATGAATATGCCCACTGTGAACGCAAGCGCAGTGAGGACAATCCTGGATTCATACATGGAGACAATGACGGAGACCGAGTAAGCCTCCATGGCAGTGAAACCAGCGAGAAATGCCAGGTTCATGGGGTACGACTTGCGCTTCCAGAAGGTGAGGCCAAGGAAGACAAAGGTACCAATGAGCGACACCCACATCATCCACTGGTTTGCCTGGATCCAGTTCCGGTATGTGACAGAGGTCATGGAGAGTGCGCTGACACCGGCAGTTGCGATAAGCTGGACGGTCCTGATACTGTCAGTACATCGGACCTGAGAAATGTTGAGTGCTGGCCAGCTTACAAAATGGCGTACACCTTCCTGATGAAGGCCATGCGGATATCGAGTGTGGCCTCAGCTACTACGCCACCGAATTTGAAGTCATCCGGCAGGTTGTCATTTTCGCCTCGAGGGACTCCTCGCAGCAGAGCTTGCTGGGGATCTTCTGCCTGGTAGGTCGGTGGCGCCTGGGAGGGCGACGACTCCTCGAACGAGTCGCGCTGAGGAACGTTCTGGTATTTGGGACCGGCCATCGCGGTGTTGTATCGATGTTGCTATGCGATGCGCAACTACAGGATGTGTGCGTCAGGAAGTCGGATGCGGTGTTGGAGATCGTAGGGTAGGTCTGGAGGCGGTGCTGGTGTTAGATCATGAATGACGCGTCCGTGCGCGGCTTGACATCATGCACGTGGACCCAGTCTTTCTGGAGCATTCTTCCTGAACAACAGTGCGACCTACCTATACACAGTACAAGGCTTTATGTGGCAACAAACCAGGGTTATGGAAATCGATAAGCCAGTTAAACTCTCCTGGTCTCTCTAATTCATCAACTTATTGCTGAATCGCAAAATTGGTTCGAGCTCTGTCACGAGTGTCCTGCCCCCTCGTGCCGTACTATTATGTTCATTAACAAAATTCAACAATTCCCCTTCAGCAGTTCAACTCGTAATGATAGCCAGTCACTCGCCCAGGAAGTACTCTCGATGGATTTGTAGATTGTCGTCATACGTGTCGACAATTCACATGTGTCGTGTCGAGCAACAAAACTCGGTATGCGGCCAAGGGAGGGGTCGTTATCTCGCTCCATCTCTCAGTATCATTGCTGCACCACGCAAGGCACTCATTGCGGCCACGTCAGCTCACGCACCTCTTTATTTTGACGGCAAAGAAACCGGCCTTTTATGTGCGAGGTGCTCCATCCCTTTGAAGTCTTCAAGAAGTCTGGATTCGAGGTCGATCTCGCATCCGAGACGGGCTCTTACCAAGCTGACTGGCTTTTGCAACAGAAGGAGTGGCTGAAGGATGAGGAAAGAAGAGTCTGGGAAGACCACAACAGCGAGTTCCGTAGCAAACTCGACAAATTATTGAAGCCTGCTGATGTCAAGTGGGAGGAAGTATGTTGTAATATCATCAGGCGACAGGACCGAATTTGGAGCTGAAAATCGTACAGTACGGGATCTTCTTCGCTAACGCGGGCCACGCAAGTCGGATTCACTACCCTGACGCGAAAGGTGCAGTATCGCCTCATGTCCCGCGCAGCAGGCTTAGACATACTGACATGTCTGCATTCAGGTTTATAGTCCATTGCTGCCAACAAGTATAGCCGGGGTGACATCATCTCTGCAGTTTGCCATGGCGGTGCAATCTTCCCTGGCATCAAAGACAAAAAGACCGGAAAGTCCATCATCTCCGGCAAGGAAGTGACTGGCTTCACGACACAGGGCGAGATTGAAGAATGAGTTATATATACGATCAAGTCCTGATACAAGAATGACATGGACGAGCCTCATTGCACTGGAAAACTCAGCATCAGTCCACGCACCTACAATCGCCACTGACACCAAGCTTACGGTGGCGGCATCTGCGGCACGTGACGGACACCCTTTGTCGTTTCGTTTTCGGGAGACAATGGATCGCGAGTCAAGTGGCACGAATAAGGATCAGTAAACAGACACGTTTTGGAAAGACACTGGTGGGAAAGTCAACTAAATCCGAGTAGGTTGCCATCATTTGTGGAATATTAGCTACACCTTATAACTTAGTGCGATGAATGATGCTAGATCTACTTTATCAGCAAAACGTAGTACAAACAGTATTCCACCACATTTTGCATCAACAGAACTCTCTGAGGAAGCTTGGATAGTCAATTTTGCATTAACATGATACTTTTCTGGTGTGTACGGCCACTCAAACATTCGAGCAAAGTGTCAATCCTGCACCACCTGCTCCGCGGACAACAGTACAGCGTCCGTTGCGCTCGCGAGAACCGACTCCGCCGCATAATCGAGATCCACCGAGGCCGCTGAGTACGCTGTTTGTGGCGGAGGACGAGGACGCGGTGGGTGAGGAGGCGGATGACGCTGGGTTGGCGGCGATAACGGCGATGGCAATTGCGATCGGCAGGTGGATGAGCAGGTGGAGAATGCATTGGCTGTTACCACCGCTGTAGAAGAGAGGACTGCGGGCTCATCTGGGTCAGCTACTGCCGCGTCAGTGGCTCAATCAAGCCAGTGACAGCGTCCGGAGTCGTAAATTGAAGAACTTTACTTTGTTTGAGAGCTTCATTACAGTGTTATGCTAAGACATTATAAATAGAGTGGAGGTTAACCTACTCCAAGGAAAAGTAAGCTACTTACTCATGAGGTATGTATATAGATTTTAAACTCCATTCTAAAGCAGTACTGTCTGACGCAGAGCAGAAATTCTCAGCGTTACAATTAACATGCTAGGGACTTAAAGGCCAGCAAGTTGTGTTCTAGATCAGCACGAGGGTATCTTCGCAGTATACTAGTGACAGGACTACTGCTTTACTAGACAGCTACGCATGATACAAGAAGAAATGCTGCGTTGCACAAATACTACGTAGGGTGCAGACAGAAGAGCAATTAACTTACAATGCACAAGACTTAGGGTCTAGTATCTAAGCAAAACTGATACTTACTACGCTACAACTTTCTTGCATACACCACCTGCACCTGCAGCTGCTGTACTAACACCTTATCGTTACATCCACTATGACGAGCGGCAAAGGCTCCTCCAATGTCGTCGGCGTCCGCTACGGTGTCAGCAGGGAAGTCGGCGAGGGTTCCTTTGGCATCATCTTCAAGGGAACCAAATTGCGCAATCAACAATAGGTTGCCATCAAAGCTCGAGCCGCACGGCAACGACGTAATTCAACTACGCAATAAATCCCGCACTTCCACGACTCTTGCAGGCTCCCGTGAGTTCTCTTGCTCTCCTTGTCGTTCATCCCCGATCTGCGTGTGAGAGGCCGCAATGATCAGATGCACGGTGACAACATGGAAAATGTGTGGTTCGAGATGAGTAACATCAGAGGGTAGTGAGCAACTGTTTCCCCGGAGAATTTCCTCCAAAATAGACAGCAGTTGTGTGTATTTTTGTCTGCTGTATTGTATTCAAGCACCTGTACTTCGGAGGAAACGAACATGCATCTCGTCCAATTGGGACAGTCCCGGGGCAATACTGGGTTGCCGCATACATAGTATCATCTAAGCAAACATGAGCAGTCTCTCGACGTCCATCTTCCGCTGGAATACCCTCTTTGAGATGGGTACTTATTGTATTCTATGAAAAGTGTTGTGTGAGACATAGTCGACAGAACGCTATTAGTGTAAAGAGATCAAAGTTCATTGGTACATCTGCAACAAGCTAACATCACTAAATCATGACAATAAAAGACTGGAGATACGAATACTCTTCCAGCGAACTCAGTGTTCTCAAACAGCAGGCCGTACGGCAGGCACACTCTCCCCTGCCGCCGTAATATCAACCACAGTGTTTACCCCAATCAAAGGCATCTGTCCACTCATCCCTGCCATCTTCCCATTCGCGCACGTCGGCGTATTGTTAGGCGGTACCATCTTGCACGTCTGCAGCACACCCCTCAAACATCTCGCATCATCGATGTCGTAGAATTGGGTGTGTGTCGCCCAGAAAGACTGCGGCTCCGAAGCAGCACACTCGACGTATTTATTCGGACTCTTTGCAATCACAGGCAGTGTTCCGTCAGGCAAGATACCTACACACTGATCCATGGCCACGTGTTCGTACTTCACGCCGTCCCACTTTGCCTCAGGAAGCGTGTTGATGGTCCTCCAATCTGCGCCGTACTTGAGTGTCTTGTACGCGTCCATGGACACATCGTAGGACCCGCCAGACTGATCGATATGGAGGACAGTGATACTGTTGCCGTTTGGTGCGGTGAGCTTGATGCACGGGTTGTTGCACGGGGGTACAGTTGGGAAGTAGGCGATGCGATTGGTGTTGATGAGGCAACCAATTACGCCCATCGAGGACGAGTACTCGACGTGTGAGTCTAGCGCGATTGTGCCAGTCGTAGCACGGGTGGTGAGGTAGGCCTTGTCCGATTCGAAATGTGAGCGCCGAGGCAGGGCTAGGGTGGTGGGGGCTAGCCCAATGGCAAGTAAAGAAGCAAAGGTAGGGAACGTCTTCATGATGAAAAGAGTGTGGGTTTCGTTAATTGAAAGAGTGTGAGTTGACAAGAAGAAAACAGCAAGCCGTGCCTGATATAGAACGAGTGACAGGAGTGCTAGATGGTGCTGAAACGCAACAAAGAACGATTGTGCAAGAAACGAAGTCGACCAGCGAATGCACTATACAAAGCAGGACGAAAGATGTGGAAATGAGCGTTGGTGGTGCCTGCATGGTGCAAGTTTGCTGGTTTTGTACTTGCTGTTCTGAGAATCGGAGTTGGGACTATGTGGACAATCCATGCTTCACATTGCCCGTGCAACGGAGTATGGTTATACACTCGTGCTGCTCAACCATTGGAACTCCGCATTCTCCACTTCTCGCGCCCATGAACTCAAGCGTATGTTCTGCGCAACGGTCATGTAATGGGCATATGCAGGAAAACCAGCGCCACCAACTAGAGGCAATGCAAAGCTTACCATCCCTTGAAACATCCACAGAATCTTAGACACAGAGATGCTTTGTCAATTGCACATAGCTGCAGACCGTGGCGTATCTCCTTTGTTGTTACAAATCTACTATCGAAAAAGGGCATGTGCTGACGCTAACGGTAAAGATACTGATATCAGATGGCGTGGAAAGCAAGTAAGCACATCCGTCCATTCAAATAGCAGCACTGTACAATGTTAAGATGGTGCCCGGATTAAATCGTGGAGACTTTGTGCTGATAAAGCAGCTGTGTGTTATCGACAGGACCGGAGTGCTTCAGCAGTAGTACGTCATCTAATTCATGAGACAATGAACATGTTTTCGGCCGAAATCAACGGTTTCAAGAGTTGCCGTATCGGGCAAGAACGATTATATGTGACCGAGCCGAGGCGTCCTCTTTGATCGCTACTAAAGCCCTTAATTTTCTCTACTCTGCACCAATACTGCCAACGCCGTATTCATACTTTCAGACATGCAACAATTCAGCCGGAAGGATGAAGACAGTTACGACTTGACACACCTTGCTTTTTGATAGCTCGCTCGAAGGGCGAGGCGGGGGCAGCTGCATAGCTTCCGTCCCCCCGCGGGGTACATTAGACCCTTGCCATTTACTGACTGATATCTTCTGTGCAGCTATAAACATTAAATTTAAATAGCAATCTTTTCCAAGGCCATATTGTTGTCTAGTCATCGTCTTGTCGATCAACCCTCCCTCTGTTCCACAATGTCGGCCGCCCAAGCTCTCCGCGAGAAGCAAGCTCCCATCAAAGAAGGGTACCGCAAGGACCCTTCTTCTGCCATAGTAACCCTAAAGTCCACCGGCTCGCTCGACGACTCCTCGATAACATGCAAGCTTTCGACCGGGGCCGCTGTCAAAGAAGCCTCCCGAATCGCAGGCCTACACCCCAAAGCGGGCGGTGACGAGTTCGCAGTATCAGGCGAGCTATGCTCAGGCGACATGCTTCTCGACGCCTTGGTGGCTTGCTCGGGAGTTACTCTCAAGGCTGTTGCAACTGCGCTTGGACTTCCTGTCAAGTCAGGCACGGTTACTGCAGAAGGTGATCTCGACTTCAAGGGCACAATGGGCGTCGACAAGGCGGCGCCAGTGGGTATGACGGGCATACGACTGCAGTTCAATATTAAATTTGGGGAGAAAGACGACGGGAGCGAGGTCAACGAGGACGATCTTGAGAAACTGGGTAAGCTGACAGAGCGGTATTGCGTGGTGCTACAGACACTGGCCAAGAAGCCGACTATTGGCGTTGTTATGATCGGTAGTGGAAAGCAGGGAGACAGTATTGAAAGAGAGATCATGCATGGTAGCAAGTACTGATTGTTCGGAGCCATTTCAATCATGCATCGACAGCCGTTTGCACAAGATGTTTGTTCCTGCATGCACTTCCGTCGTCTGGTTTTAACTTCTTAATCAATGTCTCTCTTAATGCGTGCCACGGTCTTTTCCTGCACCCACTCGTAGCCATATTGTATTCTGCTCCTTTATACTTCGTCCTCTTTCTTCTACTTCACCACGGATCAACAGTACCCCTGAGTCACCAAACAAAATCAGGATCGATATCAGCAGACTGTTAACCAGCCCACGAATCCATTTCAGTGCCTTGCGTGTATTAAGCCTTGAGACCGAGAAGCACTCACCTCCGTCCGCTGCAAGCTAACATCGAACCCAGACAGGCAAGACCTGCCTAGCGGATATCATTTTAACGAGAGTGGTAAAAATGCAGGGGGCCGAGAGGCAGGCATCGCAAGCTGACGCAAAGAAAGAGAGAGAATATCACAATCTACACTGAAAAGATGTGTCAAGCCCCTTGCCAACTACCCCCTCGCTCGACATCTCGTCCGTGCCGACGGCAGAGGAGCTGGCTTTTCACTCGCCTCCTAAATTCTTCATGGGATCTCTCAACCCTTCTGATCGTTTTGGTCACGAACGCTGTTTGTGGCTGCCAGAGTTGAGTCCGTTTGCCCGACACGTTGTCGCGGGGGTAGCATGGAACTTGATATGCTTGGTGTCTGTGGGATCTGTGGGAAGAGAGTATTACGGAAGCGCAGGAATAGTAGATAAGGAGCAGTGGTACAAACACCAAGACTGCAAGAGAGCAGCTTCAGCGCCGCTGCCGCGTTGTTCTTCAATAATCTCCAAGCACTTCGATTGCGATGGCGCTCAGTGACTCTTCACCGAAGCCTGGATGCTACACATATATCGAACATCCACATGCAACTCTGAGATATCTCTACCAATACTCGAAATGGAACCAACGTGTTTTTCCCCATCTGAGAGACAAGAAGGAAGCGATGACACCTATTATTCCCAAGGCGGCTTTTTGAGCTGCGATAATTCTTAATCATGTCATGGTAGGGTTGACGGTTGCGTCAAACGTTAGATGTAAAAATGCCCGACTGTTAATCGCTACACCAGAATAAACAATCAGTGTGTGGATATTCAAGTGAGAGAAGATGTCTTTTTGGAGAATTCTTTTTGGGAATTCACGAGAAGCGTGATAGAGCGATTGAATAGACATGCACTGATGTCTGCACGTGGGATCACAAAGGCCACTGCAATCGCTCGCACCACGAGATTGAACAGCCCGCAAAAGCGGCCCTCAACAGCATGAAGCTGCGCTGAATCACCTACCTATCTATACACTTCAGGATTAAAAAACCCCATCGGAAAAAGAGGCAGAGGAGACCTGACTCTATTGCATCCACATCACTGCATCGTGCAATCCATCCGGTCAGCATGTCCGGTGAACATGTCCGGTCAGCACGATCTTAGCCTACTACTAGTCCACCTGCACGGATGGTGGAACACCGAGTTTGCGTGCGATAACAGCACGTATCGCCGGGAGCCTGGACCACGAGCAGTCAACACGACGAGATCTGGAAATATGATTGGACGTGAACGGGTTGACTGGTTTTCCAGCTGGTGTTCACGTTCGCGTCTGGTGCCTGGCTGCAAAAGCAGCGCTGGCATGGGCCTTGCAAGTCCAGTGGCAAGAAGTTTGCCGCTATTTCCGGGGCGTATCTTGGGAAATTGGTCCTGTCAGCTGCTGTAAGTTCTGCTAGGACACTGTTAGTTGACAGAGGAGATGTTCACAAGGATGCCACCGGTAATCGCGCGTGCCCTTCGCTTGTGTTCGGAAGCTAAGTCGTCGTAACTCCGACTTTTGTGACTTAACCAGGTTGGACCTATTACTGGAACATTCAGCAGTAGGATCGCTGGACTCTCACCATCACGATCCACGACAGATCTGCAAAGTATGTCTGCAGAGTGTATCTGCGTGAGTGGTCCCACGGCGGTGCGTTGAAGGGGAGACATCTCTCTGTGTATCTTAGAACAGAGCACACCTTCCAGTAAATGTACGAAGGATAGTCTCGAGAATATGACTGCAAAGGCCAGAACTCAATGTGAAATCACGTAAGACTCCCCAGTAGGATGAGAGCATTTCGTACCATTCATGAATGGTTGATTGAGCTTGCAGATTCAAGTGCAGCAACCTACCCTTGATCTTTGCACTCGCCCGCAACACGGAGCTTTTATCGCATGAGATGGGTGGATGCTGCGTTTCTGGATCAGCCGTACGCTCTAAAGTATGCAGGTGTATCGGGCCCAAAGCGATGGGATCAATACTCCTATTTACAACGGAAGATTTCATAGAAGCGAGCCGGTGGTTTCGTCCATGTGCACGCGTTGAGACAGTTATGACACTTGATAGCGTGGCGCCGCGCATCTTTCTCCATTCGTCGTGGAGTTTGGCACCTGCATGACAAGTAGCGGGTGTTGACAGAAGCGCGTGCAGATCTTTTTTAAAGACCTAGTCAGATGCAGGTCTGGCTTTTGTGAACACTGCTGGCTCACTCACTGTTACAGCAGGCTTGAGGCTTGCATAAGTTCCTTTGGTAAACACTAAGCCACCGTTTCGATGAAAATTTAACCTAGTGAGATCGCCGCAGCGAAATGCTCCAATTGAAGGTACTGAAGGGGTTACTTCAGACTCTGAGTGGACGGCTTGGGCAGCAAGATCAACGTCGCCAAGCTTCATAATGCTGTTTCGCTTATTGTACGGCTTCTGCAGTTGCAGAAGTTGGTGGTATTCGGAAGTTCCATATACGGTTGCTTGCTTCCGTTCAGTTGCTATCACGTCTGCCTTCGTGATCAACACCGACCATTATTTTCTCCGGGTGATGGGGAGAATGGTATAATGCTGATCCGGAAATGTAGAAGCTCGGAAATGCACTCGTGACTGTCGCTCTCCATCACAGCGAACCGATCGGATTGCATTGATTATACACGCCCTTTACTGGATAACTTACCGAAAAGCCCCACTGGAGCACGATTTATCTCGGAAGGGGTTCATCCGAGCTGTGTCGTACAAAAGTATAGGTTTATCCACGTCTGACCCACTGCGGAGAGTCAGCAGTAAAGTATGATATTTGCAGCTGTGAACCCGGAGGTGACAAATCTTCAGAACAGGCAGTTGCAATGCTATGAGTCATGCGCCCGTGAGATCGCCAAATCGATCTGCACAATCCAGAGTAGACAGGCAGGAAGAACCGATCTCGGCCGGATAAGGCTCACTGGCGCAAAGGGTCCGCACGTAGCGGGCACTCGCTCAACAACCGTGCAGGCCGAACCAAACCCTTCTATATATTAGCCTTTGAGCGAGACCAGAAGGAGGTCATGACATTTTGGGTCGCTCGACTGTGAAGACACCAGGAGAAATCGCCGATTTGTAGGGCGAAGCCACCCAATAGTTGTGTTTAATTTCAAGAGGAATGGGTTGACTAGCTCCAGATCTTAACACTGGTAAGATGGGTCGGCTCCACTTTGGCAAGTGATGCAGGCATGCAACGAGCATACGGCGATGACGCTGACGTGGCTGGGATACGAAAGCTCAGCAGCTGGCTGTCGAGGTGTTGTCGAGGATACGTGCCTGTTTGTGCAGCTGTGACCTTCCACTTGTGCACGCTACTTGTCTAGATCATTCTGAGCACTTCATGTGCCAACATGGCGGCAGGTGCGTTTCATGTCGCAGTAAGGTTTCGTGATCGGACACAGATGACAATGGTACATGCTATTCTGGGTGTTCTTGTGTGCAGGTAGCGGAAGGATGTACAAAGCAGAGGGTAGACTATGTTTCAGGTAGTGATGACACTGATGAGGTTCTCTTCGATCGAAGTACGTGTGTTGACTGGTTGCGCAAAGGTAAGATTAGAGCCTGCGCCAGGTTTGACTGATCTCGGTCTTGTTGGCAAGCAGTGAATTATTGAGGTGGCAGAAGAGGGGTATTGTGCACCGACAGCGATGAGATCTGTTCTACGTGACAATTGTATTCTTGTCCGACGATGTGAAGAGATGAGCTTGGCACTGGGCTGTCCATGGCGAGATTGTAAGTCAGAGAAGAGACCTGTGAAGCGTGAGCTTTTCTGTTCCAGAACACACGCGTGGGAGATGATTGCTTTGAAACAGTGAACCGAGTGATCACCAAAGAACTTGTTAAGACGATTGAACACTTGATAGTTGGAAGCGTTAGTGAATGTGATCGATACAGAGAAAGATATGGTATGGCTTGCTGTCGAGCACTGTGACGAAGCGTGCATGGAAGCAATCTGCAGCCCTGAAAGACCCCGAGGTAGTCCGTTATCGTGACTAAATTGTGGCTCGCCAGTTCACAAACCATTCGACCCGAACTGCGCGAGAGTGCATTTTGAGGCAGGGGTAATTCAGCTCCCAGTCAAGGGTATCTGTCCCAGGAACCGGGTATTCATTGATGTTGTGGATGTTGACGAGTGAATGTCAGAGCTTTTCGACTGGAGGGGAATTGACGCCACCAATCAACAGCGGCAGGGTTGCGCATGACACCCATGTCTCGTACCACGCAACGATGGGATCCGAACAATCGCACTCGCGAGCTGCATGCACGAACATGTGTTTCTCGTGATAAATTCGCAGTACCGTGACAGACGTTGACCCTGGAGAGAACGGACCATGTTCCGTCTCGGTGGCAGAGTGCAAGCCTCGGACGGGTGTCACGAATGTCACCACGTTCGTTTTGCTGGTTGGTGTTGCCTAGCACCCTGTTTCCCGACAGACACAGAGCGCGGCACCTGATTTGATCGATTGTACCACTAAGATCAGGACGGTGACCGGCATCGTTGTCACGCAGCACGGTCCTTGGTGTGGCACTACCAACAGCGTACGCTCAGTGATTATGCTGGCGAAGGTAATTTTACGGCTTTTTTTTTGTCTAGAATTTGCATCTGATCTTAGTGTGTTGTGGTCATGGCGCCGCCAGGTAGTTGCAAGCAGACTAGCGAACAGGCCGTCAAGCGCCTGGCCCGATGCGAGAGTTTCTGAAAACAATAGTTTGGACCGAATAGACCATGTTTGAAAGACCGGGTGCGGCGCAATCTTGAAGCCAGGTTGAGGGCTGCACCCGGCTGGAGGGCGTCTGTGGCCGACGTGGGATGGACCGTAGGACAGGATACTGTGTCCTGCTCATGCAAGGGTTTCTTCACGATCAGCGTGTTTCTTGTCGTGGGTCCTGCACCGCGATACCTACATGGTCACCGATGAAAGGCGCAAAGTCGAGCATCCGGCTCCGGCTTTGATGTTGGCGAGCAACCGAAAAAGGCTGCAAGCATGCTTTGAAGCTTGCTGCGTCTGCATTCTAGTCGTGACGCGATGGCGACGCTACGTAAACTGACAGCCCCTGGATGATGGCGCCAAAGAACGGAGGCTTGGCAAAGCAGCAACGAACAGCCATCGCGCACAAAACGAAGTGACGGACTGTCAGGCGGTCAAGTGCTGCCGTGCGACCATGTGGCGGTCCCCAGCGCTTCCGCATGGTCGCATCGTACCTTGTGCAAGGTCTCGTTGGAGAGGGTGAAGATGCAACTGCCCGTCCAGGGGATCAATCGCTGTGAGGTTCCGAGAAGGAGGCTCGCCGTGAGGCTAGGATCCTGCAGCCGAAGATGTTCGACAGTGGTCATAACCAACCCCAGCTGCGGCAGGCGGGGCCTGCGTTGGCACACAAGCCCAGACAGATGATGTGAAAGACGGGCGGGAGCTGGGCTTGGTGGACAGCACGGATACCAAACTCGACGGAGCGCAAAGACACGTGCTGCAGGTCCGGCTCGGCTGCCGAATCTGACAATCAACAGAAATTCGAGAATCAAGATTCGAGACTCGAGACGCGAGACGCGAGACCCGAAACGCGCTGGACAATTAAGGTGTTGACCATGGTTTCGCAGCATTTGAATATGTGCAACGTGGTGGCAGGCAGAGGCAGAGGCAGAGGCAGAGGCAGAGGCAGAGACGGACAGTCTGGAGGCCCTACCGCTGCATCGCTGCCTCTGAACTGGGTGAGCTGGGAGGCTGTGCTCGGCGCTGCGTGATGGGCGTGTGGAGGCGTGGAGGGCGTGGAGGGCGATGAGGGCGGTGTTTGGTGCCGTGTTTGATCGGCCGGCTAGCGGGAAAGATCAGCGCGTGTCGGGAAGGGGCGACCCTTGATCGAGGAAGGTGCGTACATCCCTGCTGCCAATCACGGCCCCCGACGCGTCGTTGCACCTCCCCCAAACTGCAATCGGCGGCGTTAGACAGCTGTCAACCGCCCGCACCCAAGAAAAAGGGGGCTTCCTCCACCCGCTACCAGGTCCAGCGCTGACGGCCAGTCGTAGTTTGACATCATCGCTGTCATTGCAGTCACCGTTAGTTTGGTGCTGTCCACCGCACGCGTGCACACGTAGCGTTTCTTCCGTCGAGGCTGACGTACGTAGCATCGACGCCAGCAGCATCGTCCACCGCTGTCCTCGAGAGTCGAGTTCCATGGCAGTCGTGACTTTGCTCGGCTCTGTACGTGCGTTGGCGGTTCGCGCAGGGCGACGACGTGATGGGCCCGTCCAATCCATTGCCGTCTGCACTGTCCACGAAATCGCTGTCCACTGTCCACTGTCCACCCACGGCTCTCCTCCGCCTCTGCTTCATGGCCGACAAGGAACATGACACCGCCGTGGACCGTGATGGCTGGCAAACCATCTCGGTTTCGTCGACGACAGGTAAGCATGTCGTTGTCCCAGCTGCTATTCCTGTAACACTTGTGACCGCCTCTTTTTCCGCCCAAAACTCTCTGCTGCAGCATTAGTCCATCTCAGCTGTCGACACGACAGCGAGCCTTCCGCTCCTGGCTGCTGGAATGTTTCTGTAGCACAGCTGTACACGCCCGTCAGCCACCATCCTGGTTTGGGCCTGCGGCAGCTGTCTGCCGGGCACGGTGCCATTTGCTGGGGCTACAAAGGAGCCATCAGCCTGGCTCCGGCGTGCACAACAGGTTACCATCTCGGATGAACCTCCACGCTGGTCGAGGGTACGGTCGCAGACAGTGTCGTTCACGTTGCGTCTGCCCCTGCGAACTTGCGGAGAGCCTTTCGTGGCCGTCTGCCCCAAAGCATCCCACTCGCATACCCCTTCAGCCGTCATCATGCTACCGTGCGACCGGTCCCTGGTACAGCTGGCTGGCAGCCGGTGCGAGCATTGGCCCAGCACCAGACAGCACGACTGGGATGCTTGGGGGCACATGCACGAACTGCTTTTGTTTGGGTGAAAATGCATCCGGCCTCGTCTGCGCCCACGTTGAGCGAGGAATGGGGAGGGCAGGGTCAGGGCAAGTGCACGCGAGCGAAACGCGAGGCTGTGAAGTGCGGAGAGGGTGAACTTTGTCATGCACAAAGTTGGTCGCGGGCAGGCGACGCGGGCCTTGAGACGGTCGTTTGCAGGCCAGCTAGATGTTGGCCCTCGCCCGCTGTCGCTCGTATGGAACGTTGTGAGGTCGCTGCAGCAGCCAGCGTGTGAGAGGTGGGAGCGCAGATGAGGTAATCGACCCGGAGCCAGTCAAAGGCACGCAACGAACGAGGCCGTGAACAGAAGCAACCCCTGCCCGTTTCCACGTCGAGTCAGATGCAGCAAGATCTGCGTCGATACAAGTCTGGCAAGTAGTCAAGAGTGGAGACAGGCGGCGACGCTCTCATGGCGCACCCGGCGTAAGGCCTGCAGCACATAGCGCGGCTTCACCACCGGCTCGTGCCTCGAGTCCTGCGGCGTAGTGGGAGGCCCTTCTGTTTCCTCTTCTAGCCAGAATCCGCGTCGCGCACGCTCGGAGAATACAGGCCAAACCTTAACTCGCACCTGTCAGAAGCGCAGACGTCGTGCTAGACGCGCCTGTCTGTCCCCCGCTGGCGCTTGCTAGCATTCCCCTGGCGCAGTACCTGGGTGCAAGATCGCGCTGTACGGCCCGTTGCAGTCTTGCTTGGCCCAGAAACGCCTCCGTCGTCGTGGATCTGTTCTTAAACACCTTGCGCCCGCTGACAACTCCTACGAACTGCTGCGTGCTTGCGCCGGCTCCTTCCCTCCCACTCAATTGCGACTCCACCACCTGTACATTTCTCCAGCCAACTCTAACTTGCTGTACTTAATTCCGGTCCCGCAGCGCACCAAGGTTCCTTTTCGAGACTACTATATCTGCGATATATTCCGTGGTTGTTGTTGCCCTGGTTTTTTGGCACCCCACGTCTTCCATCACCCTTTCCATCGTCACCACTTTGCGTGTTCGCTATTGGGTAAGTACTTTGTAACCAGCCTTGGGTCTCTGCTTCTTCGGTTCAACATGACACGATCAATCAGTCGACACACTGTCGACTGTCATTCGCTAGAGTTACCATCGTGAACCATGGATCAACTTCACTCTCCAACAGTCGACCATGTTCTGACATTTTCTCCATACAGTATAAAAATCGCACTGCCGGTCATGGAATATCTTACACTTCAAGATATTCCGCATCGCCACTGCAACCCAGTAAACTCACACAGAATGGCTTCCCTGTCAAGTGAGAGGCCTGTGGGACACATGGCAGCGGTATGTCAATATTCTTCTCTTTCTTCGCGCTCTCCAGACTCTCTTTATACGATCCTTCCTCCCGTCACCAAGTCCACTGGCTACAGATACGCCTGCCGTATCAAGAAACGTCAACGGGCAGCGGCTCAGCCCAACCGCCCCCTCCGCGAAATTTCCCTCCCTGAACACCCCGCTTCCCCTTTTCCCTCACCCGCATGCTCGCGTCGAGGTCTAGAGGGCGATCTCTTTCGTTACTCGCTCGAGTGCGATATAGACCCTCTCAAACGCGACTATGCTCTATCCGCCACCCACCCAGAACGCAGCCTTTCGAAGCGAGAGGAGTACACTGCTTGGTGCAATACTAAGACCAGATCGCAGAACCACCTTCAGCGAAGCTCGCCACCCTTGCAGCCCGGAGAGCAGAACCTCCCTGGGAAGCTACCCTCATTTAATGAGGTCAGTACCCTCCGCAGGTCAAGTCCCTCATGTACTAACAATCCTTGAAGTTTGTCCAGACCACTATTGAAAGAACACCACCACATACGCCGTCCCGGAGAAATGATTCAACCGAGAACTCCCCACGGGTACGCCCGCAATTCGATGATGTAGCCTGGTCAGACAGCAAGCGCAGACGCGTTGATACATTGGGCGACATCTACGCTCGTCCCTCCAACGCTGCAGAGTACCCGCCGGCTGATCTTCGCCGTATGAGCTCTGCCATTGATCCAGCACTGTATCATGCAGACTCTACTCGGACCCGACAGCAATCAGCAGGCCCTAGTCTCCATCGTCCAAGCTTGCCCTACCCTCCTCCTGCACCAGCGTCCACACACGCACGTCATCAGTCTCAACCAGTCGCCCAGAGTCATCCATCCTACCAACAACCTCCCATGCACGCACACCGAATGGTTGTACAGGGCTCTTACGCACAACCCCCGCCTCAACCTGGAATGATGTATGAGCGCAGACAGAGCTACTACCAAGACCCGCACATGCAGCAGCACGCCTATCCATACGATGACCGCCGCGAATCAGTGTACTACGCTAACCAACAGTTTGCTGCGCCGCCGCCTGCGGGGTACGAACAGGGCTACTACGATGTCAGGTTCCAGCAGCATGTTGGTGTCGATCACAACGCGTTCAACCGCAAGCGACGCGGTAATCTCCCCAAAGAAGCCACGAATCTGCTAAAGGAGTGGTTCAACGCAAACCGTCAGTCACCATACCCTAGTGAAGACCAGAAACTTGATCTGTGTCGGGCAACCAACTTGTCCTTGAACCAGGTATGTTGCTATCTTAGTCCATGTTCAGCACGCGGCCCGACGTTTGCACTACGTCTGCCATCCTTCAGTTGCGTTCAACGTGCTGTTTGGTTTCAAAACCTTCAGGCCGTCAATATCTAGTCCACATCGGGCATGAATTTTTAATAGAAACAATGCTGACGACATTACAGGTCAGTAACTGGTTCATCAACGCGCGTCGCCGTGCCCCGCAGAAAGAGCAACGAGAGCGCGAGGCCAACAACAGTACCGAGCAGTAGCCAGTCTTTGGCCCGACTCCAAACTCGGTAGCGTCGGTACTGCTGGTACACAGAAGCCGTTATTTTCATCATCTTGCAACTGGACATGCTTTGAAGTCGTCGGATATTTCGACGCAAAATTATTTCGTCATCAAAGGCTCAAAGCCCTTTTCTTACTGTCACACGGGCTCTCAACCGGTACACGCATCATCAGGTGTCAGGACGGACCATTCTTTCCTTACTGTACGTAATTCTCCTGATACCAATATGGAGCATCAAAAATTGGGCATGGGCGTGGGTTTGCACATCTCGGCAAGGCGTCACTGGCGTTCCCACGCATACAACACGACGTGGACGACGTTGGATTTCTGATTTCAGTACTTAGTGTTAATCAACTTGAACTCACCATCTTTGATCACCCCGTAATCATGATGCTTGATATTGGCCGCAATTGAGCTCGTGCAGCACTGACCGTGCAGGCCTCAGACCATGCAAACATCCAATCAACCTGACGCGGAAGCAAAAAGGGTCGAGAAAGAAACTATCGACCAATCCGCCACGAAAAGGTGACTTTTACTGGTGAAACGCGCGCACCCTGTTGCTCCATGCTTTGCGTCCGCACCATCAATGGCACCGACCGCCACCAGATCAACAGACTATTGAAAACCGCATCGAGCCACCGCCCAGCCACGGTCTCCGCACAGAGTTCGCACATAAACTCAGCACAAAGTTCGACAATCTGCGCAACTAACGGCTACCAAATCTTCCTTCCGCACTTGGAACATCGACAGGAGAGGCGCTAGCCAAAGCTACTGGTACAAACACACACAATCATTTGACAGTAGTGCATCGTAGCCGGGTATGTTAGCAGCCACCCTGTGCGGAGAATAGCTATTCTCGAGAACGACAGGGTTTTTGGTACCCTGGCTCGGCAGGTGCGTTGATGGTGTTTCATGCATGCCGTGGGTAAACCTTGCCTAGCGGGTGGGGGTCATGCACTGTAAAAGAAACTTGACGCTTAACGGCCGGCACATGCTGCTTACAAGGCTGTTCCAGGGGTTCTGTTTGGTCACGTACACGCAAGGAAGATGGCCAGCCTGGCGTCAAACGAAAACGGGGAGCGTGTTGGACGACACAGAGCGTGGCTGGGGTTGTGTGGGTGGTGTTGCAGGATTTGCGATCCAACGCAGTTCCCAGACGGTGCCTCGACCACCGAGTCTCCACTCGAGCCAGACAGACAGACGGCGGTTGTGGGTTAGCAGCACAGATAGCATCAACGCTCATCTGTCATGGCCGTCATGACTGTCCTGCACTTCACTTGTAGACCCAGGGTAGAGTATTGGAAAGCACACACACACACACACACACGTCAAAAGTGGATGTCGCAATAAACCCTTGTCTGATCGACGCAAGGTTTCCCTCCCCCTCCCATTTCACAAGCTTCCCACCACGATTTCCCACCCGCGCAAATCCGAGGCCTGCAGCACAGCACATCCCGCGGTCCGCATCATCCATCGCGCAAAGATCGAGATTGCTTGTCAGCTTGGAAGTGGCGATCAATCGCGTAGCGCAGTCTGGCCCTGATGGCTCCTCTGGTGCGGGGACCGGCCCGAAGTGCATTAGGTAGACCACACCCAAGGTCCATCGTGTACCATGTCCACAATCGCGAGTCAACGGCTTTCATGGGGGGGATCCTGGTGCTGACAGTGGCGATCACGGTGATGCAACGGCGGAGGAGTGAGGCGGTGCGGGTGTCATTGCAAATTCGCGGGAATGACCCGCAGAGGTGGGAGTGAGAGGCCTTGTGACAACCGCTTGAGGGTTAATGTTGGCCCATTGGCGTCGCGACGGGGTCTGAGCTGGAATTGAATCTAGACATGCAGACCGTTGGGGCGAGACGTCTGGATTGGGAAGCCGGCCAGCAAGCACCGGAGGAATGACGATAGGAGGGCCGTGGAGGGTGAAAACCTGCCACGGGAGATATTTCGCGTGCATCTTCTGTTACATGCCTACGACCGAACGCGTTCAGGGTGCTGCCGCCGGGGCACGTGTGTCATGCTGCAAATCTGGCCATTGTGTTCGAGCAGACTTGATTTCCGTACCAGCACTGGAAGGACAACGACATTACCGACACGAAGATTCAGTCTACAGCAGGGACACGTATGCAGGACTGTAGAGCCAGATGTCTCCAGTTCGCCTACACGCAGCCACAAGCGATGGACACGTCCAGCATCGTAGCTCACCCTCATCCACGGATCTCACGCCCTGATACCGGTCATCGCAACGTCAAGACGTTGCACGAAAGGCAGCGAGGTTCTGATTCGTGAGAGCCGCTGGTCCGCAGCAGCTATTGGCGCCTTGGGTGCTGCGAGGGGAGAAGCCGTAGTGTACCAGACTGGCTGCATCGGTACTGACCCACTGGCACGTACTGCTCGTGATGTCTGGACGACTGACTTGGATACGGCATCTACCGAACGAGGTGCTAGCAGGTGTCGTCTCGTCAGCGAACGTGTCGAACACATGTCGATTGCATGACGTTGGCGCAATATGTGGGTGAGCGATTATATGTGACACGGTCAGTACGCAAGTTTCCATGGCTCTAATCAGATAGTCATGCAGCAGAATGAAGTTCGTTACCAAGTATGTGTTAGCTGCGATGCATATGTATATACGTATGAGGGTATCTTCCAAACGCCAGGAGAATGCTAGAAGGACATAACTACCAATGTTCAATAAAGAAGTGCTAACTTCACGCCGGGATTGTGTGCTTCGTACTGCCTCGCCATATCGTAGACCAGCTCGCCCCACTCAAACTCGCCTCGATTACTTTTGTGTGTATTCGGGCTGTGCTTGATGGGCGTCAACCAGTCGAGAATGTTATTGCCCATGACGTCTTTCCAGCCCATCATGAGGCTAGTGTACCAGGGATGCTCGTGGGGCTTGGTCTGCATGACAACGTAGGTGCGTCCTGTACCGCGTTGAATGGTGGTCAAAACGGACCAATCGTCGTGGTCTTGCGATTTGTCTTTTGAAGAGAGTGTTGATGGGAGGCTTGATCGTTCTGGAGTAGCGATTAGGAAGGCGATATTCTGAACGCCGCCTCGCTGGATGCCTTCCACAGACGTGTAGTTGATACAAAGATTCCAGCCAGTCATGCAGCTCATGGTGAAGGTGAAAATGCAGAACAAAACTGCGACAGCGATCACACCTATCCAGGTGCCCGGGCGTGAGCCAGTCTGTATAGAGTCAGCATCGAGGTGCCAGGCCTTGCAAGAAGTTTGTTGCTCACCTTTGCAATCCGCTCGCCCAAAAATACCGCACTCACGATCCACGCGTAGGCTGTGTACAAGGCCCCAAAAGAGACAAACTGCATAAAAAACTTGTGCGTGGTCTCTGCAATGATACCGCCGGCCCAGGGACAGTAGTGATCCATTTTGCGTACACAGCGACCCAGCTCCTTGCAGTGATGCGTTCTATCTGGCTTCCAATTGTGGCACTTATCACACCATAAAGGCATGCCTTCGTAGTCACAAATGTACGCGTCGTATTCGCCAAGCCACGTGGTCGTGACTTCTTTTTTCTCTAGCGACACATCCCCTAAAGGCGTGAGGTCCGGTCTCGACCATATGACCTGTAGAAGGCGCAGCCATGGTATAAGAAGTAGGAGAAGGAGCACGGCGTATACGACGATAAGAGCGATGCCGGTGGCGCGTCGAGGCTGAATGTTGAAGTCGTGGCGGAATTCGGCGGAGGGATCGATCAGGTACTCTATGCATATCTGGTATACAAGAACCCAGGTCACGTAGCCTATTGCGCCGAACTCGAGTAGGGGCATGATTACCGATGTCGATTGTCCCAGGCGCTGCTCGAGGGCAGACTGGTCGCGCACGTCGGCCTTTGTTGCGCCCGCTGCTGGGGCTACCGGGGGCGCCATCTCGAGGCGAAGAAGGCGAGCCTCACGAGGGAGCGCGATTGTACGGCGAAAGACAGTGTGTCATGGTCTCTAGGCTGGGACGGTAATGAAGGCTGAGGTTGTCGCTTGGCGCTGCGCCTTGATCGCCGCCACGATTTCGAGCGGAGACGTCATGCCGATCTGTTTACCTCAAAGTCAACACCATCGATGTATCACCAGGTTGCTAAAACCAATTCTGGATCGCGTAAGACCATGCATTCGCGAACCTTGACAAGACCGTTGATCGAGGTAGCCATTGCACATGGAGTTCCACACTTGTAGCTGACGTGGACACGAGTCGTTGTCAGCTCTGAGCTGGCAACTGCAGCTACCGCACTGCAAGCACCTCGCAACTTCAAGTGCTACCTTTCACAGCCTGCTTTGGCTTTCTTCCATGTTCACTATCATTATCGCTTTTGCTAATTTACTGCTGGTGTAGCTGCGGTTGCGCATTCATTGTGCTCCCTTGCCAACGCGCTCAGCGGCCTACCTGACGATGCTGGTCCGGACCAACCGCTTCACTCACCGGTTCAGCCTTGCGGTATGCCTTTCTGCTCAGCCTGCTTCAAGGTTCGAGGTACCATGTTCTCGGCTGCGGGCTATCTGATGCATTGAGCCGGGCACTTCATTGTTGGGCATATCATAGGTCGCTTCGTAGTCGTCAAGTATCGCAATGAGGCGAGCGAGGGCAAACGACAACGAAAGAAGTAAACATAAAACACATCAGGGAGCCTGTATAAGTGGGTGGCGCTCTGAAAAACGAAAAAGGGCGGTCAGAAGTCCCTCACCGCAACATCCGTCAGGGCGCGTTCAAGGGAAACTTAGAGCACGAAGAGGGACGAGACGGTTTTTTGTATCTCAAGTACGGCCATACCCTTTGTTATTGAGTTCTATGCTGACTGATCGTGAACACAGCTGCACAAGGTTACCGACTTCTTCTTACTCGACTGGCGTCTGACCAGCTATGTACCCTGGCTGTCGGGAACTCGGCCGTCATCGAACATACTCAGTCCTGGCGGATGCTGTATATCAGTACCAACAGGCGCCACCGGATGGTCAGCTTGCACAGCAAGTCACCGGCGACGACTAGCGCAAAGGTCAGAGCTCTCAACCTGGTCCGAGGATCCAACGTGGTCAATTACACATCTTGCGCAGCCCGGGCCCGGTCTGACTGTCAAGCTCTGAGCACGCCCAGTAAAATCAACTGCAGTCTCGGCCATCTAGCATATAGCATTTCTGCGGCCTACGGCGACCGGTAAGATTGTGAAGTAGGCGCATGGACTTGTCGAAGCGAAGAGTACAGACGTGACCAAATCCGCAAACTCACAATTTCGCATCACAATCGGGGCAGATGTAGCCGTGCTCCTGGCATTTTCTAGAGTCTGTATGCAGGTGTCTCGCTAATTTTTACGTACAGCGTTTGCAATTTTCATAAACCCAAGGCCTCTGTTGATGATCAGGTACGAGATCTTGCGGCCTGGTATGCACAGTACGCCCACCACCCTGGAACTGAGCGCAGCTGAATACGAGCTGCGTCTGGCCGATATATTACAGTGGGACCAGGTTTAACTTACACTAAGTCAGGTATGCTGAGTAGCAGGCGAAGAAGGCAAAGACGCGCTAATCACGGACCACAATTCACGCCTGCACCAGCCTCACTTGCCTTAGGCAAAGTGCACCACGAAGACTAACGATTGTTGCCGCTGATTCACTGGGATACCTCTATCGGTGCTGTCTACTCGGGAAACCTTTATTTGTTACAGATTTCTAGGTCTATTTTAGCCAGAATGCCTGCCAAGACCATCTCAGAGGCCTTATCCGCGCTTGATACGGCCAATCATGGATGCGAAATCTGCCCAACATGCCCATCCATGGCCTCAGCACGACAGAATCCGTTGACAGAGCACGTGTAAGGTCGAGAACGTATGCTTTGGCCACGCCGCAAGGTTCCATCCTAGAAGTCCTCTGCCACAATGCTGCCCAGCTCAGGCCTCCAAACGCCTCCCGATGGCCATACTGCTTCACCACTACTGCCTTCAGACTTCGCCCCGGTAATGACCATCATGATTGCCCTCAGTCATTCTCGAGCAGAGACTAGGCAAAGAGAGTGGCAGTGATGTAAGCAGGTCCTCCGTCAGGACAAAAAGATATATCAAGGTCACTATGCTCCCTTATCATCATCATCACCATCACCACCACCCATCAACATCATCAAAGCATTGCTTCGGCACCAAGTTCATCGGCTTTAAACAATCGTCGAGATACATTCCACACCTCCCTCAGCAATAATGCCAGTTCAGTCCACCATGCAACCTCTCTCCACCGAGATCTTCAGTCTTCAGGAGCTCGCCCATGTCAAGGAAAGCCTTCGGTCGCCTTCTGCTTCAATGGCCGCCCCAGTGCTGTCTGCTCTCCATCTGTCGTCTTTCACTCTTCCACTGGCTGAACCCTTCGCCTCTGTCCTCCTCACCACGGCCAACCACCCTAAAAACGTTGGTTTCTATGGTGATAACCACCATGGCGGTGCCCCCAGTGACGGAGATACTTTGTGGTACTGTTGTGTCTGCGGAGATGGCGGCATGAGCGCCTGGCAGGCGAATTGTCACACCTGTGGTCACACTTGTTGTGGTGCATGCCAAGTTGAAGCCGTTTAAGCAGCTTCTTCAACTTTGGGTCCCACTATGACATCCTTAACGGCTCTTATCTACCGGACGAACTCTTTGCTGATGTTCTGTTGCCTCCATGACATGGTGGCTGCGGTCGACAAATACTCATTGACGATTGGGATGTCTTGCAATACAATAATAGTGTACTGTTGGTCATGTACAAGGCCAACCAGTCTTCTTTGATCTCCCCGACGCGGCTCAGTCTGTCCTTTCCTTGGTTTGTCGTTACACTTCTTTGATAGCATTTGGCACAAATTTCTTTGGTTCTCTCGCTCTACTCATTGAATTTGAAGATTGGTTCTTGGAGGTTTCTGTCGTTTCCCTAGGCGGGCATCTACCGGCGCTGGTCATCGTAGCTAGATACCCATCATTCAGCAATCTATACAAATCTCTTAGAAATCATGCGTCAACACTGTTGCAAACACTCGTGACTCTCTGCCACTGGTATCGGAGAGATTCAACTGATCTACGAACAAGGTTGCAAGCGAGAGCAGGATCAAGCCACCCGAGCATCCCAGTCTTCATATTTACTTGAGGGTGTAGGGAAAGCTCAAACACACGTTTGGAAATCCTCCGGGGGCCAAAAGAGGCTCTGAGACTTGGAAGGGTGGCAAAAGATTAGGTCAAGGCTGCAGTTGTAGCGCTAGTGGAAGAGACAAGGCAGTGCAGCGGAGGCATGATACAAAGTCCTTCGCCAAGACTCAGCCTTAGGCATCTTGCTTGGCCATTATTACGGGCAGTCAAAGTCGTGGCCCTCATCAACAGACTGTTGCCATGGGAACGACATCACCTTAAGAGCATGGCGGTGACGACATCAGTACATGCCCTTTGCGCAGCCTGGTTGCCTAGGAACGATGCCCCTGACCAACTGCAACGGGACTTGTCAGCTGACTCCCTAACGTCCCTCTTGCCTTCCGCCCCACTTTAGCTTTACTTTCCGAGAGGAAACCTAATTTTTGCCTGCTTTTCGTTGGAAAACTGTCAAGGCGCATTTGCACGACAGTGGAGAGAGGTCCACTTTTACTGAGTGGCCTCTTTGTTACCATACCTCGCAACTTCAACAAAACCTAAATCAAACTAAGTACAGTGTCTTTAGTCTCGACTTTGAAAGCAAAGCTGTCATGCAAGTGCATAAGACATGTTAGCTAAATCGCCATTTCGGATGCAGCCTTGCAGGATGATGGAGGCATCGCACGTGTCGAATCCTTCGACGGGTACCTTATCCGCACCATGGTCTTGTCCTACTCCCCAGATGTACTAGCAAGCATTGCCACAAGTCGGTGGCTCTGTCGGCGCGTCTAGCCGCTCTTGGCCTGCGAAGAAGGCTCCTAACCTCAGTGCTCAGGCTGCTGTCACTTGCTCAAGTCCGAAGGATGCGGTTCAAGGGACTTTTGGAGGAAAAACAAAGCCACCATGCCTCCAATAGACTGTCATTCTGAGTATTGTAGTGGATTGGGATGGGTGCCATTATTCCTTCTTGCAATTTTCAACTATCGAACGTTGTTTGCCACATACTCAGGCGTCCGTTCCAATCGTCTGGTAAAGAGGCACCACCTAACAGCCACAATCACTCCGGGCATACAACGAGGCGAAAATGAAGCATAGAACTTTGGTGATGACTTTTGAAGTGGGCCTGTTGCAAACGAGAGGGCAGAGGGCAAGAAGGGCAAAGTGGCGGTGCGATTTTGTGCGATGTCGGCCAACATCGTGAGTGAGGCATACCAGAGGACGTCGGAGTCCTTCATAGGTCTATAACAACTCTTTCTGCTCGTGTCAGGTTAGAGAACACCACCCAATTCCATCGCTTCAATAGCACAGTACCTTTATCATCAAGCTTTGATCCAAACTCTTTGCACACCTCGTCTTCTTTTATGAAAACTGTCTGGTACTGCTGCCAGTGCAAAAACGGACCGATGACTATCATCAATAACCCGAGGTGCTCGAGTGGCGAGTGCCAGCACACTCGATGCAGTGACTGCGAGACTGGAACCGCGCACGCCGAGTATGACTTCGCCCTCGACGACACCAACACTCACGGCTTCGCTCCTCTGAGGCACTTCCATGCTAGTTCTGTACACGTTCATGGCGAGCTTGTCGATGGCAATGTGACCTACAGGTGGCAGTGTTGCTACTGCCATGCCGACAACAGCTGCGATCACAATGCTGGGTGCTACAATTGCTCGCACTGGAGGGATGCTTGCTGTGCGGTGTATGCGGTCAAGAACTAGTGGAGGGCTAGGTGCTGAACAGGAAAGCCTTTGGTAGTTTCAATTCAGGTACGTTCTGTCCAGTCGCTATTTCACCAACTCTTGCTGATCATTTCAGATTCGCAATTTGATTAGGCGTCTGGGCCTGGCTATTGTTGTCCATGTTGTACTTTCGCTTTCGATCGCATGTGGCGTATGGCGTTCAGTAGATCGTACTTCACCACTATACCCTCTCTTTGTGTCTCTCTTCTATGTTTTGTCGTTGCTCTTTGCCAATGTATTGGTGTCAAGGCAGGAGGTCCGGTTAGGGAAGCTAGCGTAAGGTAGTCCTGCTTTACGCGCAGGCTTGTCGCGTGCTGAGCTATGATATAGCCTTCCCACACATAGTGTTGAATGCCATACTTTGTTCTCAAAGGCTTGATCAACTCAGATGTAATATAGAGTGATCTGTGGTGACCGACGACAGATAGAGTCGGCGATGTCCGAATTGCCGAGCGGCTGCCTGATCGCGTCCTGTTGGAGTCAGGGACCACAGCAACACACATAAATGCATGTAGATACTAAACTATATCTCACTGCGCCAAACCACAAGACAGTTAGTTTGACAAAATAGCGGGAGAGAATGGGTGGAGTGGAGTCGAGGTAGAAGCTGCGAACCAGCGATCGGCGGGGTAACGTTCCAAGCGAAGAAGTAAGATTCCCATTTAGTGGGTAAATCGATGGTTTCCCAAAATTTCCATATTGAGTAGTTGAGCTAGCGCCTTTCCTCTATAGCCGAAACTGTAGCCAATCATAGCTGGCAGCGCAAGCATATGCAAAAAGTAGTAGAATCTTGATTGCACCATTGGCTGTCTCTGATCGTCCAACCAATATATTCAGCATTTGCATGGAGGTATTCCTCGCGTCTACTGGATAACGTGAGCAGAGCGAAATGGACGATGCTAAATATCAAGCAGTTCTACAAAGTGTACTGGTAGAGAATCTTATAGTACTCATGTACGAAATCCACAATCTTTTCAACAGCTCGATTTCCTTTACATGTTATGGAGTCACATGATACCTACGCTACATATCCCCTAGAACAGCTTAAACTCCACAAGCCTGACCTTCTGACCATCCTTTGGCGAGAATACGATCCTGACCTGGCTGCTGCTCGCCTCCGACCATGACGCTTCTGTGATACCGTTGGCTACGGGCTCAGCGTACTTAGACTCGGACACATCAACCCACGAATCGCCGTTGGCAACTTGGACACGGTAGCCAGTTGGCGCATCGAAGCCCTGCTCTGCATTTGCAAAGAAAGCAATCTCAGCGCTGCTGATAGCGGTAGAAGAGCCAAAGTCGACCTGGAACCAGACATTGGTGCCGTTGCCCTGAGGTGTGCTCCAGCCGTTAGCGACTTCGGTCTCAGGGAAGAACCAAATCCGGCCATCAATCGCGCCGTAAAGAGAAGCAGCATCAACACCAGAAACCGAGGCGCTGCCGGCGGGGAATGCAGTATCGGTACTGAGCTTGACGGATTTGGCGATCTTGCGAGTGATAGCGGGGGGTGCAGTACGTCCAAGCTGAACGCTCAAGCGGGCGAGAGTAGGCGAAGAAGCAACTTCTTGACCATCGACTTCGACCTTGAGACCTGCTGAGCCGTAACGTGAACCATCGGCATCCCACTGCACAGCGATCTCATGGCCGTGATATATGATCGAGTCAGCACGGAAGTATGAAATGGCAGGCGCCTCGGCAGCAGGATTGATCTCAAGAATATCATCGGCACTGGGGCGAATACCGACAAAGCCGGAGAGAATCAAGTCAACGAATCCAGAGTGGAAGTAGTGAAGGGACCGCTTCAGTCCGACGATTGGATAGCCGGTATCTGGGTAGTAGTCCTCCTCAAGGTCTAAAATGTTGCCACGCTCAGGGTTGTAATGCAACCTAGCGTACTGTTGTAGGAGCTTAGTATAGTCGCTCCGACTGATGGTACCGGTGGCGGTTCCGTCGGGGTAGTGATCGAGAAAATTCGCAAGACCGGTAAGCACCTGAGTCGTCTGAAAAGCCCATGACGGGCCTGACCACTGGCATTCTGGCTGTGTACCGTTCTCTTCCACATAGCGGTACTGGCGCATGTAGTATTGGTATGTGGGGCCGACGGTGCGGAGGCCATGAGAGCCCGCAAACTCGTTGGTATCTAGAGCGTGCTTCCACGCCTCGGCGAACTCAGGAGTGTCATCTGGCAAATCGTGAGCCCAGGGAACGAAACCAACAAGCTCACGGCCACGGATGAAGTCCCAGTACTTGACGAATTCGTTGTTAACCTGGAAACGATCGATGAAGTGCTCCAGAGTCGAGTTCCAGAGGTCGTTTTGCACGCGGCTTTTGATGTCGGCAGCCCTTTTATTATAGGTTATGACGGTATCATTAGAGGTGCCCTTCAACTGAGCAAGCTTCGCGATTGAGATCGCGTTGTCATACTGGTAGGAGTTGATACTCGGTCGGAAAGCGTTGCCTCCGGTGAAGCCGTCTGTGCCATTGGTAGCATCAATACTGGAGATGGTGTATTCGGTGGCATCGCGGAGCGGCTCTACATAGTAAAGACCCTTTGATGTGTCGAAGGCGTCCTGCCATGCATCAAACACGGACGTCATAGCGTCCAAGCGCGCAGTAGCATCCGTAGCGACACCGTCAACAAGATAGCCCTTATAAACCGAGGCTGCCATGCTCTCAGAGAACTGACGGGTGTTACTATTCGAGCTAAACATGAACGTGGCGTAGTCCTCCTTGAAACGTCGATCACGGCACCAGCGGCCTTCAAGCAGATGGAAGCCCGTAGCATCGTTTAAAGACGCCCATGGCTTGGTCTGCCAGCCCACGTCGTCCAGAAACTCAGTCGAAATAAAGCCGCTTGCGCCAAGGTCGCGCTGGTGGGCGCGAAATATGTTCCAACGGTAGTAATAGACATCGGTGAGATCCCTGTCGCTGGTCTCGAAGAACGGGATGCGATTGCGGTACCAAGGCGCATCGTTGCCAAAGTACTGCTTCGCCAAAGCATCGCCATCAAGAGCAGCCTGCACCTCGGAGAGCAAAGGCAGCAAGGCAAGAGCAGAGATACTGTTTCGTCTCATCTTGGCAAAAAGGTTTTTGCTGTGCAACGAACAGGAAAAATGAGTTTGTGGTGGCCATGTACAGGTGCCGGCACGCTTTTATCCTCCATTGTTCCGCCATCGACGTGGGTGTCCGCTGGGGTGTAAATGGCAATGATGCGCAGAGAGGCGAACCGAGCACAATGAAGTAACCTTGCTGTAGCAAGTTTACCGTATTCGTCAAGAGATGAACCTCCGTCGGCATTTTGACCGAGCGAGGATTTATATTAACCCTGCAGGATTCCCCGCAGAAGTTCGGATAGTCGCCGTGGGGCTATTCCTCCGACGACGGCTCCGTCAGCTTTCAGATACGCGATTACGCGAGCCCTGGCTGGTGCAATTTATAGCGCATGGCCCGGGTCTCGTTCTTGTACGAACAGCGACATGAGATAGATAGTGACAGACAGTGGCATGCTTTTTGTGCGAACGCAGGTGCGAGGCAAAGATAGCCAAGAGACGTGGTTTCCACTGAACAAAGGCAATTCGCCGGTGGGCTGCGGTGGGTCCCGGTGGGCGTCTCTTGTCAGGCCACGCCGATCGCTCACATGTTGCGATGGCGATCGAGTTTGCAAATCCCGAAGATGGGTTTGAATATGACAAGATGAACATACGGGAAAAGTGCAAAGTACCATATTGCGCTCGCATTGTAACGCGTGAAGATCGCGGCGGCCGCCTGGCCTCAGACTTACCCAAAGCGGTTAGTGCCTGTTTCTCTCACTCACTCACTTCCCAAGCTGCGAAGTACCTCCGCTCTCCACACCACACCACACCACACGACAGCACGATGAAACGGCGAAGGGAAAGCGCAGGTCCCGAAATCGACAGAGCCTATGTTAAGTTCCAGTGGTGAATGGAGCCTTGGCTGTGTGGTGTTCTACTAACACGATTAAGTACTGAGTGCCGTCACTCACGCCCATTTTGGGTTTGAGCCTGAGTCATGGCTCGACCTTGTCTGTGAGAGTGTGATGATGATATATCTTGGTACCATCAACAATCCTAGGCTGAGGCACTCTGGATATCCTGAGTCTCCCTTCATCAACGATCACCTATACGAAGTGTTCGAGCAGATCCGATCCGATTGCGATCTGGATACTCCACTTGCGCTCGGCCTCAACTCAACCTGGAGTTTTGCACAGGGCAGGCGAGGCCCAGAAATCAAATCAGGGCGCGAAATGCGTCAACTATGAAAGTGTCGCTCCCCAGCCAGACGATCCACCGTTCAACCGTCGAGCTTGGAGGTCGGCCGATCCGACCAAGCCAAGAGCTGATCGGGTCAAGTGTTACAACTGCGTGAACTACCTCGATACCAATGGCAGAGAACGTCCAGAACGGTTAGAGGTCAGCCGAGCAGCCGACAGCCACGAGTTCCGGCCCAAAAAGCAATCAGGGTGAAAGCCGCCTGCACAATGCGAGCATGAAGGCTGCAAAGGCGCCACGTATCGTTTCTACAGTCGACACCTTAAATACTATTGCACCCTCATTATTGGCCGAGCGAGAGACGAATCGGACATGGATGCAGAGCGAGGTCCGACCCAGATCAAGTCGAAGCCAGATCGTGATCGGCCAAGCTGCTGCGAGGCTGATGGCTGCGCCAAGACCAAGATGAAATTCGTTGGGCTAAGCAAGAAGTTCTTCTGCAGACCTCACGAGCTTTGAGCGCGCAGCGGAAGGGACTTGATATTGAGATCCGAGAAGCCTCTTCAGTGTGAGGCTGGCCCTTGTGATCGGACGAAGTTGAAATTCTATACCGCGCATCGCAAGTGGTACTGCACAGCACACCAGACAGGTGCAGAGAAAGGGCGAAACATTCGCTCCTATCGCGTGCAAGAAGCCGAGAAAGTAGAAGAGAGAGGGTTCAACTTGCGATGGAATTTTTTGTTGGAAGGTGGTTTCCACGGGTGGCTATTACCGGTTCAGGCTACTCTGGTTATCCTCAACAGCGCGTCTTCCGACGTCTGAATCCATCCATCTTACACTTGACTTTCAATACTGTCGACGTGGGAGGTGGCTTCTGCCAATGCCAGGAGATTCGGGGGCGGGGTAATGTTGCGTCTGGAAAGCCTGATTCTACACGGGCTAAATGTATAGCGGCTCCTCGCGGCAATACCTTCCGAGTTGTTCCTAGGATGGATGATTGACGTAGCAGGTCGATAATGAGCTATCTGCTTATAAGTTCTCGGGTATATCTTGGTCTATCACAGCTCCACCACTCTACCCATAAACCCATTTGATCATAGCGTCCCATACTCTGGTCGCAGCCCGCTGATGGCCAACTAGACTGCGCAAAGTATGTAAACCCATTTCTGGGGGACCGAGGGTTCCATCCCAAATTACACCTTTGGCGGCGGCGCTGTTCTCGTTGGAGCTGCGATACCCCTTGGTGTGGTCGAATTAACGATGGACACATTCCTCAAAAACACCAGCTTTGCTGCGCTCCAGGGTGACTATACACTCACTAGTCTCATCACTGGGTTTTCCATGATACCAAAGGAAAATCAAAGCAAAGCAATCAAGTTGTCGGAACCCTCTACACACGAACCTACCCTTCCTTGCTCGCTGAACAAGCAGAAAAAGAAGAACTGAATTTTTCATTGGCTTCTGTTCCATTTCTGCTTTGCGAGTTCCAAGTCTTTGCGAGTTGAAAGCTCAGGGTGACTGCTTTGATGCGTAGCCGATGTGAGGTGTTTTCTGCTACTAGGCGCTGTGCTATAGACTGCTTCCTGTATACGCTCGGATGGAGACACTATTAGTCATAGCGAGGAAAGAGAGGAACAGATAGAGGAATAGGAAGAGGAAAGAAAGAAAGAAAGAAAGAAAGAAGGAAAGAGACAATTATCAAAGGTAGACGCGCTTTATGGTGAGATGGAAGGAGCTGCTATAAGTGCTGAATGTCATTACATTGACTGTTACTTGAAACATTGTGCAGTATTTTATTACGTGGCGTAGCATAACACAAGATGGCCTACGTACCTACATACATGTACTCTCGGAATCTCACCACATGCTCTGAGCATAGCTATCTTCAATATATAAGATAGGATGAATAAATACGTCCAGTTTTGTTTTTTTCAAACATCTGTCAACACCAGAAACGCCTCGACTTAGGGTATAACCGCAACTACCACAAAGCTGCGCCTCCTCCTCTCCCTCCCCTGCCCCTCTCTTGTCCACCCCTTCAGCCTGTACGCTAACAGAGTCCTCTCGCTCATACCGGCTAGCTGCCGTACGCAATCTCATAGCCCAGCAGGACCTCGGTGGTGGCGCCCTCCCAGCCGCGATTTCCACCGGTGCTGATCATGAAGGAGCAGGTGGGGTCGAGGTAGAGCTGGGAGATGACGCCGGTGCGGTGGCCGGGGACGATGAGGAAGGGGGTTGCCGATGTGTTTTGCGAGGGGTTAGAGCCGAGGGATGAGTTTGTCGTGTGCGTGAGGTCGTATTGGCGGAGGATGTCATAGGAGGCGCTGGCAGGTGTCAGTAAGCGGTACGTATAGTGGTGGAAGGAAATAGGTATGATAAGAGAATGAGCACGCACCACACAAGCGTCCGCCCGTTGGGCATGCTGCGCACTGCGCTTACGGGCCCGCTGACGCCGGGAAATCTAAAGGAGCGCTCGGGCTCGCGGAAGCCCTTGTGCAGACTGTACTCGTCGACGGTGCCGTTGCGCCGCCCGGCGTAGATGTAGTTGCCATCGGGCGACCAGCACGCATTCATGCACCAAGGCGGGGTCCCACGCGGAGGCTGCAGGCGCGCCAGGGGTGAGGGCTGGCGGCGGTCCCAGATGGAGATGGAGCCATCGATGCTGGCGGAGAGGAAGGTAGACTCGGAGGATGGCGGGAGGGACGGGGCGGAGGGCGCAGCGGGGGTGATTTCTTCGGCGTGGGGCAGGCCGTTGGTGAGCGGCGTGGGGTCCGAGGGCTGGGTTGGCAGGGCTGCGGACGGCGACTTGGCTGGCTCGTCTGGGGGCGGCTGTGGCTCTGGCTGTGTCTGCGTGTCAGGCGCCTGCACGGGCCCACCCATGTCCATCATGTCCATGTCGGCGCTGTTGTCGTCGGCGGCGGCCTGGATGCCGTTGGCGATGGCGCGCGAGAACTCGTCATCGTCGTCGTCGTCGCCCATGCCAGGGAGGGCGGCCGAGGGGTTGTTGTCGGCGCCATCACCAAACAGCGAGTCCTTGTCGCCGCCGTCGCCAAAGAGCGAGTCGTCGGGCGAGCCGGAGGCGTCGTCGTTGGAGGGCTCGTCCTTTAGCGCGGTGGGACGGGATGCGGCGTCGGTGGCGCCGTAGGGGCGGGGGCGGGCGGCGTTGTTGGAGGAGAAGGTGGTGCTGGAGAGCGAGAGTGCGTCGGTGTCATGCGGGACGGGCAGGGTGGACAGGGGCCGCTGCTCGATGGCGGAGATCTGGGTGCCGGTTGTGGAGAAGGTGCGTTTGATGGCGCCCGTGTTCAGGTCCCAGTCGTGGATGGTCTTGTCCCAGCTGCCGCTCAGGACGGACGTCTCGTCGTGGGCCAGGGTCAGGACGGAGACGGCCGAGGAGTGGGCGCGCAGGGTGTGGATGCGGTGGCCCTCGTTGTGGCGCACCGACTGCAGGTTGATGGCGCCGCCCTCGGTGCCGGACAGCAGCCACAGCGACTGGTGGTGGACGGCCAGCGAGTAGACGGGCGAGGGCGCGTCGGCACCGGGGGTGCTGTCCTCGTTCTCCCAGTACGACAGCAGCACGCCGGCCTTGGTGACCGAGTCGACAAAGGGGTGGCGCTGGGCGACGGTCAGGGCGAGCTTGCCGTTGGCCGTGTCGATCCAGTTGAACTTGCGGATGTAGCCGTCGGCGCCGCCGCTGAAGACCCAGCGCATGTCGGGCGTGGCCGTGATGGCGTTGATGGACGTGCTGTGCGGCGCCGCGATGGTCGGGATGATGTCGTAGACGGGCGTCGTGATGGCCTCGGGGCGCACGCTGGGCCGGAAGGACAGGCTGCCCCGGCTGCCCAGCGCGCCTGTTGCTGCCGCTGCCGCTGCCGCTGCCGCTGCCGCCGTTGGGCTGGGGGAGGTGCGTGTCACGCGGGGGTTCGAGTTGGAGGGGCCTGGAGTGCCGCTGTTGGGGAGGCTGTGGCGCTCGTCCTGCTCGTCATCGTTGTCGTTGTCGCCGTCGCCGTCGTTGTCGTTGTCATTGTCGCCGTCGCCGTCGCCGTCGCCGTCGCCATCGCCGTCCTGGTCCTGGTCCTGGTCCTGGTCCTGGTCCTGGTCCTGGTCCTGATCGTCGTCGTCGTCATTGTCGCCCTCTGCATCATCGTCATCGTTGTCTGCGTCGTCATCGTCGTCGCCGCCCTCGTCCTCGTCGATGTCCATGGCGTCGTTCTCCTCCTGCTCCTGCTCGTCCTCGTCCTCGGCGGAACCTGCACTCAATCAGCGTCCTGCAAAACACGGGCGCGCGCGAGATCATGTCCTACTTGCGCCGTTCTCGTCATAGTCGTCCTCGTTCATGCTGCCCCAGACAGCTCGCGCGCATCTGCTGCTGTGCAAAGTCCAGTCCCCCAACGCGCGCCGTCACCTGCGCGGGGGCCAATGCCCCGGAGCTACTGCGCGTCATAGGGCTGAATGCGCGCCGAATCAAGCACCGACCTCCAATCACGACATGACATGGCCCTGACTGCACCCTCGCTCACGTCAAGTCTCAACATCTGCGTCCTGTACCGCGACGTCGTGGGGTATGGCGATTTGGGTCATGTTGCTCGTGAATCATCTCCGCTTTGCCGCTTTGCCGCTTTGCTGCTTCCCGCCCTGCGCGGCGCGAGATCAAGGCTCCCCCGTGCAATGAATCAAACACAAACCTGTCTTCATGTCTAACCACGTAGCAAGACAACAGACTTGACCGAGACCGTCCATCCTTTCGTTGGCCCGTTTAACGAATTTCAAGCAATCTCGGGTTTGTGCGAGGGCCACTAGAACAACCAACAAGACTGCCCCCACCTCATCTCTGCCGTTCATGGCTTCACACAGATTGCAAGACTGCTCATGAGAAGCTCAGGCTCTCAGACCACTCTACACGGCCTTTTCCATCACCGAATCACTGCGCCTCATCTCTCCTTGTTGTCTCTGCTAAACGAGTTTGTCTCGTGCTTGTACCATGTGTGAGAGCGCACGCCTGGGTCTCTGCATGCCTTCCCTTCTCGTCTACTAGCAAACGACAACCGTCTAATCAAGCTTTACCTCACCTCCACACCACCTCCCCGTACAAACCAATCTGCAGAGATCTTCCATTCTTCCAACGCTCTTTTCCCCCGCACCTAGTTCGCTTCTAGTACCGTCTCGTAGCCCAACGCTGCTCCACAACTAAGCATGGCCAAAAAGCAGCGCAAAAGGTCTGGCAGACCCAATCAGCAGGGCCAAAACTCGACTGTCCGCGGCCCAGGTCAATTCCAAGCACAATCGAGCAACACGTACGCAAACTTGGACGGCGGTCCTGCAGATGGTGAGTGATCCCATGTCCGCACAGGCATCAGTGCCGTCGTAACCTCCCACCTCTCCTGCGGCATCTTCGTTCTTTTACATGCCCACCAATCTGAACCCTTACATGCGTCAGACTCACAAAGAACAGGTGGCGAATACAACGCTCACTTGACCGAACGATTCGGCAATACAGTGCCGCGCAACGCGCAGGTCCCACACGATGACATCCCCGAGTCTGTTCCTACACGAATCAACAATGATATCCGCAAGTACTACGAGGCCGCCAACAGACCTGTCGCAGGAGCCGGCGCCTGGCTCGACAGGCCCGAGATTCCACATCCGTCGGAGATTTTGCGAGACGAGCCCGCCTTCACCGCCAAAGAAGCACTCATCCAGACACAAGACGAGCCTCGGCCAAAGAAGATAGAGGGTGCCTATGACAACATCGAAGATTACCTACGCACCGAGTACGAGCTCATGCGTGAAGACGCCCTGCGACCACTGCGCGAGGCCGTAGCGGAGGTTCGCAAAGATGCATGGAAAGATGAGGCGCAGTACGAAAAAGACGTGTGCATATACGACCCTGTATATATCACTTCGCTGATTTTTTGCCCTCGAGGGTTGGCAACACGCGTGGCCTTGTCCATGTCGCGCGTCAAGAAATTCATCCGGTACGCAAAACGTAAACACTCGACGAGCATCTGCTGACTTCAACAGCTGGGAGCAATCCAAGCGTCTCATTACAGGCACGCTGGTGGCTTTGTCGCCGTTTGGCGACGCTTTCCAAAACACTTGCATTCTGGCAACAGTAGCTGCTCGACCCATGTCAGCGTTGCAATCAAATCCTCCTGAGATCGACCTGTTCTTTCCGCACTATCACCAGCAGATTGACCCTATGCAAAAATGGATTATGGTCGAGTGCCGCGGCAGTTTTTTCGAAGCCAGCAGACATACGCTTATGGCTCTCCAGCACATGATGAGAGAGCCATTTCCGCTCTCTGAACATCTCGTGGGCGTGAAGAAGGATGTAGAGCCCCCTGCGTACATCCAAAATAACCCTTACGTCGATCTCAGCTCTCTGGTCAGCATGGAGGAGGCGTCGAATTTCGAGAATGTTGATGTGCTAGAAGAATGGCCCCCGAACAACACAACTTCCCTAGACATGTCGCAATCACGGGCACTGAAACGCATGCTTACTAGCAAAGTTGCTATTGTACAAGGGCCACCCGGTACCGGCAAGACGTTTGTGTCTGTCAAGAATTTGCAGATCCTACGCGACAACCTTCGCAAGGACGATGCGCCAATCATCGTCACTGCACAAACGAACCACGCTGTCGACCAGATCTTGAGACACACCCAGTCCTTCGAGCCGAACTACATCCGACTGGGTGGTCGCAGCAAAGATCCAGACATCAAGAAGCGCACCCTGTTCGAGGTCCGTTCTGCCCTACCTCGACGAAAGCGTCCGCACAGCCAGAAAGTTCAAGCTACGATTGCGATGCGGAAGGCGACGGTGAATTGTCAGAAGCTGCTAGCACCACTCGAGTTGGGTAAGGGGGCCCTGGACCATCGCCTGCTGAAGCGGTTTGGCTTACTCACCAACGACCAAGCCGAATCACTGGAGATGGATGAAACCATTCTCGGCCCTCCAACGGATGCAGCGCCTGGCGAAATGATGGCACAGTGGCTTGGCAAAGCTCTCACAGACTGTCGCCGTCCATCTGGACCGGAGGAATTTGGTTGGGAGTGGGAAGAGGAAGATTTGGAGATCGAGCAGCTGCAGGAGCTTGAAGCGGAGGCTGCTGCTCAAGATGACGAAGACATTGAAGCCCTCAAGGGTCAGGTGCTGCTCCTGAGCGACAACTACAGGGGTAAGGCCAGCGGCATATTGAAGGATATCGACATTCAAGAAATTCTCAACACCACGCCAGACCTTACGACGATCGAATACACCAGGCGCGGACATATTTACAACTACTTGATGCGTCGGATGAAGAAGTTGCTGTTGACTGAAGTGCAGGTCATCGCAAAGACATACCATGATGCTGTCCAGCAGCGTCGTGTTGGAATGTGGGAGGAAGATGTCAATCTTCTCAGCAAACAACGTATCATCGGCATGACTACGACTGGCTTGTCAAAGTACCGCGCTTTGATATGTGCTGTTCGTCCGCGTATTGTGCTTGTCGAAGAGGCCGCCGAGACTATGGAAGCACCCGTCACCGCAGCTTGCATCCCCACCCTCGAACATCTCATCCTCGTTGGTGATCACCAGCAACTGAGACCACACACTCAGGTCAAGTCCTTTGAGGATGCTCCGTACCATTTGAACCTATCGCTGTTTGAGCGCTTGGTCAACAACGAGGTTGCCTACGACACGCTCACTCGACAACGACGTATGATTCCGGAAATCCGGCGTCTTCTCTATCCTATCTACAGAGATACCCTGAAGGACCATGCCAGCGTCAAGGACCCGAGCAATCGGCCGCCGGTCAAAGGTATGGGTGGCGTTAACTCCTATTTTTTCACGCACGAGTGGTCGGAGTCGCGAGACAGCAACTCGTCCTGTCTGAACGATGCCGAAGCTAGGTTCATTGTGGGGTTCTTGGACTACTTAATATTGAACGGCGAGCTACCAGCGGGTATCACTGTATTGACCTTTTACAACGGCCAGCGCAAGCGCATCCTGCAGCTGCTTCGATCCCATCCGAATCTTCGCACGTACCCATTGAAAGTCGTCACTGTAGATTCGTACCAAGGAGAAGAGTAAGTAATTTCCCGATGCTAGCCATTGCTTTACGCTGACTGTGGCTGCAAGAAATGACATTGTTCTTCTGTCACTTGTGCGATCGAACAAAAAACACTCAATCGGCTTTCTCTCGAACGATAACCGTACCTGCGTGGCACTGTCCCGGGCCAAACGTGGCTTTTACATGTTTGGAAATGCTGAGCTATTGGCTTGCGAATCCGGTACATGGGGCGAGGTCGTCAACATCATGTGGAGGACTAAAGTGGAAACTCGCCAGGAGCGCCGCATCGGGTACTTCCTCCCTCTCAAATGCACGCAGCATCAGCGTAAGATATGGATAGATTCCATCGACGATTGGGACCTTATCCATGGAGGTTGTGACCTGAAGTGTGAGGGCAAGTTATCGTGCGGCCACCAGTGTCCTTACAAATGCCACCCGTGAGGTACGTTTTTTTCCTGCATTGCATCCGCTAATACGAAACAGGTTCGAGCACAATCAGGTCAACTGTATGTTGTCGTGCTCTGTTAAGTTGGCTTGCAATCACCAATGCATGGGTACGTCAAGCATAAGGAGAGTCAGCATTCCAGAACGACACTGACGGAACTGTAGAAACTTGCTGTGAGCCGTGTAAGTGCCAAACTTGTGACCGACGTGCTGGCGGTCGTAAATCAATGCTCAAATCGACCACGAACGGCGCAACGTCGTCCCGGCACCCGACTTCAACGTCGCGCGGTCTCCTTCTCGACTCTGCATTTCAGACCCCGGCAAACCCACCTCCGCAGTCAGGTTCGCCCGAGCAGTGGCACGCATACGTCAACGGCGGTGCACAAGTCGATGACGCTCGGATGTTGCAGAAGCGTCGGGAGGAGGAGGCTCTCTTCCGGGAGGCTCACCGCAACGGCACGCCACAGCCTGTTGTCACTGATGCAGGCAAACTGATCGAGACTTCCCCTCGGAAGCCTGCCCCTTCCATCTCCAGCAACACTAGTCTGCTCGTAGATCTTGATGTTAACACCAGCTACGACGCGCATCCACTACATTCAGAACAGGCCTCATATGCGAGTGCTGCTCGCACTCGTGCATCGACGCACGGAGGTTCGGAGTGGAGTCTTCTCGACTAGGTTGTGTCGGCGGTCTCAATGGATGTTCGAAGCATTACCCATGCTTCATCAAAGCCCGAGAGGTGTGAGACGAGAGCGTAGATAGTACCACGGCAGATAGCTCCTGACGTAATGAGACTGAAAGTCTCGGGTATCTCCATCTCTTTACCTGTCCGCTCGCTTCAGTATCTCTTACTACACATTACACATTACAACCCCTCTGGCCACTTCTCGGACCTCCCTCTCTGCAATGTCCCCTTACGCGTCCCCCTCCCTCTCCCCGTCATACGCAACCTCAAAGAGCCCGCCCGCCAACTCAGCCACCCCGCCTCCCAAGCCCTCCAATGCGCGCGTAATCCCCTCCACCGTCTCATCCTGCAACTTCCCCCTGCGCGAGTAGAAGTCCACGCCCGCCGGCGTGAACAGCGTCTTTGCGAAATACGTCACTACCCACTCGTTGCCCGTGCTGCCTTCGGTACCGTAGCCAAGAATCTCCCATTTGGAGGTGGCGATCATGAGGAGACCGCGGCCGCGCCACGTGTATGTGAGACTTGAATTGTCCGCCTCTGCTGTTCCCTCTGCTGAAGCTGTGGCAGTAGGGGCGGTGGATGCAGATGCAGATGCAGATGCAGATGCAGATGTAGATGTAGATGTAAGTGTGGAAGAAGCTTTATCCACGCCGCGGACCCTCGACATCTTCTTCTTGCTCTTGTCCAGAGGCTGGTAGGTCACTACGTCGTCGAGATCTAGGACGCCTTGGGTTCGCGTCGCTAGCGCCGTGTACGTGATCCGTACGTTGCGGGATTTCTTCCACATGGGCAGCGTCGAGTGCGTTACGTTCCAGCTGCCGCTTAGCCAGGCGAGGGAGGGTGGCGGGACGGAGGAAGGACTGGGGGTGCTGGAGGTGCTGGGTTGGCGGAGGGTGATTGAGGGGTGGGGCGAGGTCATTGTGAGGGTAGTTGTGACGTTTGCTGATCGGACGGTGTGTTTGTCGCGCGAGAGGGATGTATTCACGAGGGCAATGTCTTGTGGAGTAGGTGAGACTGCTGCTGGAAAAGCTTGGAGAGTCGCGTTTGCGGTGAAGGTATCGCCGGAATGGACGTCTGAGGTGGGCGCCGGTCGTGCTGTTGTCAGTTGAGCCGCAATGTCACTGGGAAGAGTAGCTGCGAGGAGGAGATGGCTGTGTAGAGAGTGGATTTGCTTGGTGCTATGTGTTTTAATATCTATGTAGGAGGCGATCGTCGCGCCAAACAAGTGTCGACGCGTGTGGTGTGACGCGCCGGAAGGGAGAGGTTCCGGGTATCAACAGATATCGTGGTCCGTGCTTGAACCCTCTTCTCCCTGCATCACAGCTACATTTCTAAATTGTAGTTTCCTGAAGTTTTGTTTTGTGTTGTGGGTTTTTCTCGGCTTCTGGTGTACTTGCCTTGTGTAACCTAACGCGAGCTCTTAGTGCGACTCTATGGTTACTCTTACAGACCACAAGAGAGTGTCTGACGGTTATCAGAGACAAGCTTATGTAGCATCATCATTGATAGCATGCACAACATTACTTAAAATTAACAAGAGAACTTAGAAGATAGTTTGAAGACTTCATCCCAGTATAACCTTAAATCTAAGGAAAAACTCTTCCAGGTATCACTACAAAGCTCATACCCCAGCATCTCTCGCTGATATCATGGCACGACTACTGCTCATTAGAGACGGATGCCTGATTGAAACGATCGACCCGAAATAGGCTCTTCCAGTGAGCAGGTGTTGTAAGGCCGGGCGAAGCAATGGGCAGCATGCTGAAGAGCTATGTCAACCTATCGGACCACAGAAAAGTTGGTACGGGGCTCCTTACCGCAGACGACTGCCATGTTCACCTCGACGGAACCCAGAATGCAAAACAGAGCATAGTCGTGCGGCATCTGCGTTGTAGCTGTGTTGTATCTGACCAACACTATCAACGCCCCGGCCGATGTGGCACAGACTCTAGTTGACGTAACGTGGTAAGCAATGCGAAGACGCAAAGCGAAGGATGAGCTTACACGAAACCACTCATGAAAACACCCATGATCGCACATTTCTGACGGACGTTCAATTGGAGCTTATAGACTTCCAGAATGGGCAGTAGCAATATGATCATGTCCAAGAGGAAATGGATGGAAATTGTGGCCAGATAGAAGTCCGTACTGTCGATGTTGCACCTAGCGTGTGGGACTTTTGTGTTCCATATAGCGGGTACTGGAATGCAGCGAAACACCAGCATGAACGTTCGAAATAAAATCCACACAAACGAAAGTGCCAGCATTATGATGATCGGTATCCGGAGGACGGAGTGTTTGAATAGTCGCCAGTACAGCAGTAAGATAGAAGCTTTAGAAGAAGCGAGCGAGAAGGCATAGCATAATGAGTTGTAGAACGCAAGACGTCTTGAGTGGTATAGTATGCTCTCTCTTGCGCTGTTGTCGAGACACGAGGGTATCTTTTTGCCAAGCGACCAGTGAACGGTCCCTACGTATCAAGCGTCAGAACTGGGATGGAAAAAAAAATGGTATGCCAGGGTTCGGGCTATTACAATACAGCATAGTGGTACAATATCCAACTGCAAAAACCTGCGAGGAAGCCCTGATTAGCTTTCGACCAAGAGTCGGGTGTTGGAGTAATTTCTGGCTTACGAAAGCAGAGACGCAGAAGTAATCATCGAGCCACCAGTTGACCCGTGTGAGGCGGCGAGCGCAGGCGCGCAGTATGAGACTCGAAAAAGCAGCGATCCCTGTGACGCCGATACCGACGTAGATGCCAACTGGGAATCCGACCATGTTGGCAGGAACAAGTTCCTGAATTACAAAAAAGTATCCCAGTATTGGTCCTGACACCAGGAAAAGAGTCTTGCTGTGTTGGACACGTCGGATGGGTAAGTAAGGTGTGTAACAGGGTCGCCACTAATGCCGCAAAGCAGACGAATGTATAAGATCAGAATGTGCGCAAGAGTGGGTCGAGCGCCAGCCATGTATGGAAGCGGAAGTCAACTTGCAGGCTGCGAGATACTATGCTCAGCTAGTAATCACAAAATGCGTATTTACGGAAGGGTGTGGACATGTCTTTCTACTTCAGACAAACGATATCATAGTCTTGCCGCATTTTCTCATGGATCATGCTGCACACGAAGGTTTGCATGTCCACTAACGAGCTGTGTAGCGTTGTTGCAGTTCACAGGTAAAATTAGTGGTGCTAGGCTTATACGTGAGGAAAAAGCTGCTTCGAATTCTGGCTTAGTAGGTCATGGTTATGTACTGCCCTAAGCATAACAGCTCTGCTTCTTCTGAGGATATCGAAATGCAGTTTTTGCGTATATACAGAGGACTGTCTTGAGGAAAGACTACTCTGCGTCGAAAGAGTTGAGCCCGGCTTTGTATTGGGCTTGACGTGGCCCCAGTGCACCTGCTCACAAGCTATCTCGAGTAGACCAGAACATTCTGCATGGGATGCAGTCTCTGATTCTTGTTGGAACCTTTCGAGATAAAGTGACAAGGTCCGGACGGCGCAATTGGCTATGTGTTTCGCGAAATACAGGACAGGGAATGAAGCCTGATTCGGGACTACACAATGCTTCCAAGGCCACATTTCAAGCATCGACCAATCAAGCTCTAATGGTTACGGATCTTACCTACTCGGAATGCACACTATGGCAATGTCTTAAACAAGCACTGCTTACGGAACTAGTCGGTGGACTAGCGCCTGACCGGGTCTGGCACCAGTGACTCAGTTAGACAGAGTCTGGTGCTAATGGTTTAGCTAAAAGCATTGCACTTCAAGTGTGAACGCTGTTTGTTGTTGCACCAAGCGTTCGACTTTCAGTTCAAACCAACCGCTCAAAGTATACGCCTGATTGTCAGTCGACTCACTTCTCCTGCATTATCCTGGAATGGGATATTAGAGCTGCCTGGCGGTCAGGACAAATTAGATGTATTCACGCTCCATACATTACAGCCAGTGTACTCATAGCAAAGTGCACAATGATGGAGGTTGGAGTGACGTGGCCACGGAGGAGTTACAGACGTTGATTGTGCTGACGTTCTGGGACCAGTGCACTAGGTAGTCTGCTTACGTGAATAGCGCGTCTCTGACGTTCAACAACGAACTATCTTACACTTCAATTCAATGTTTTTTTGTTACAGGTTGCATGTAACGATTTCGCTGGAATCCTCTTTTTGATCGAGCACCGTCTCTGCATCATTGAGCACAGCTACTCGTAGAGTCTAGAAGTGTGAGCTTCACGTGTGGGTCTCACCAATCGGAGCCCTTTCTCTAAGGGTTTTGGCAGAGGTTGCAGAAACGTGACTTGCGAAGACTACCCGTGAGCATGATGGAGATGTCGAGGCTGCTGATGTTTTCGGACTAGCACGGTCGGCGGTGAGCGGGGCGGTGTGGGGGCCAGTCGCCGCCCGCCAAAAAAATAACTTGTTGATTGCTTCACCTGCTCGACCTGCTGCACTCGATTCGCAATCCGCCATGACAGTCAAGCGCGAATCCGACGACGACGCCAGCGCGCGCACCAAGCGTGTCAAGACGGAAGACGGGCACGGCGAGGTCAAGCGCGAGAACAACCCGTACCTCAGCCACTGGAACGAGTCGACGGCCGTCAAGCGCGAGAACAACCCGTACCTCAGCCACTGGAACGAGTCGACGGCCGTCAAGAGCGGAGACGGCCTCGCAGGCTTCCGGCGCCATGCCACATCGTCGGAGCAGGCCATGGCTGCCGAGGACGGGCCCAGCAATCCGTTCACCGGCCGTCCGCTGTCGAGCAAGTACATGAGCATCCTCAAGACGCGCCGCGACCTGCCCGTGCACCAGCAGCGCAACGAGTTCCTCAAGCTGTACCAGGAGTCGCAGATCCTCGTCTTTGTCGGAGAGACGGGTTCCGGAAAGACGACACAGATCCCGCAGTTTGTCCTCTATGACGATCTCCCCCAGCAGAGCGGCCAGATGGTCGCCTGCACCCAGCCGCGCCGAGTCGCCGCCATGTCGGTTGCGCAGCGTGTCGCCGACGAGATGGACGTGACGCTGGGCGAGGAAGTCGGTTATACGATCCGCTTCGACGACAAGACGGGCCCCAACACCATCATGAAGTACATGACCGACGGCATGTTGCTGCGCGAGGCCATGCACGACAACAACCTGTCGCGCTACAGCACCATCATCCTTGACGAGGCTCACGAGCGTACCCTGGCCACCGACATCCTGATGGGTCTGCTGAAGGAGGTGGTCTTGCGCCGCAAAGACCTCAAGCTCATCATCATGAGCGCCACCCTCGACGCCACCAAGTTCCAGAAGTACTTCCACAACGCCCCACTGCTGGCTGTGCCCGGTCGCACGCACCCTGTCGAGGTCTTCTACACCCCAGCGCCCGAGCGCGACTACGTCGAGGCTGCCCTGCGTACCGTTCTGCAGATCCACGCCACCGAGCCCGAGGGTGACGTGCTGCTCTTCTTGACCGGAGAGGAGGAAATCGAGGATGCCTGCAGGAAGATCAGCCTCGAGGCCCAGGATCTGACACGAGAGGGCGGTGCCGGTCCGCTCGTCGTATACCCGCTGTACGGATCACTTCCTCCTGCCCAGCAGCAGAAGATCTTCAGCGCGGCACCGCAACCGCTGACACCAGGCGGACGTCCCGGCCGCAAGGTCATCGTGTCTACCAACATCGCCGAGACATCGCTCACGATCGACGGCATCGTGTACGTTGTCGACCCTGGCTTCAGCAAGCAGAAAGTCTACAACCCGCGCATCCGTGTCGAGTCTCTCCTTGTTTCGCCAATCTCAAAGGCCTCTGCCCAGCAGCGTGCTGGTCGTGCCGGTCGTACACGGCCCGGAAAGTGCTTCCGTCTGTACACCGAGTCCGCCTTCAAGAAGGAGTTGATCGAGCAGACGTACCCTGAAATCCTGCGCTCCAATTTGGCGAGCACAGTTCTTGAGCTCAAGAAGCTGGGTGTGGATGATCTAGTGCACTTCGATCTGATGGATCCGCCTGCACCGGAGACGCTCATGCGTGCGCTGGAGGAGCTCAACTATCTGGCGTGTCTCGACGATGAGGGTGAGCTGACAACACTGGGAAGGCTCGCCTCGGAGTTTCCACTGGACCCTGCGCTGGCTGTCATGCTGATCACTTCGCCCGAGTTTTACTGCTCGAACGAGATCCTGTCCCTGACCGCGCTCCTCTCCGTTCCCCAGGTCTTTGTCCGCCCAGCAAACAACCGCAAGCACGCCGACGAGATGAAGGAACTGTTCGCGCACCCCAAGGGCGACCACCTCACCATGCTTAACGTCTACCATGCGTTCAAGGGCGAGGACGCGCAAGCCAACCCGAAGCAGTGGTGCCACGACCATTTCCTGTCCTATCGTGCACTGCAGCAGGCTGACAATGTCCGCATGCAGCTTAAGCGGATAATGGAGCGCTCCGAACTTGAGCTCATGTCGACACCATTCGAGAACAAGAAGTACTACGAGAACATCCAGCGTGCGCTGGTTGCGGGTTTCTTCATGCAGGTTGCCAAGCGCGATGGCAACGGCAAGCAGTACACTACCGTCAAGGACGAACAAACCGTACTGCTGCATCCAAGCACGGTGCTTGCTGAGGACAGCGAATGGGTTGTGTACAACGAATTCGTCCTGACGACCAAGAACTACATCCGCACCGTGACCAGCGTCAGGCCAGAGTGGCTTATGGTGAGTGCCGCGCCGAGCGTGTCACTACATGGCTAACGTGAACCAGGACATCTCGCCAAACTACTACGATCTGTCGACGTTCAAGAAGGGTGACATCAAGACGGCGCTGCAACGGGCGTCGACAAAGCTACTGCGCAAGGAGGCCGAGAAGGGGAGAAGGTGAGGAAGCGAGGAAGCGAGGAAGCGAGGAAGCGAGGCAGTGAGCACAACGTTTCGTGTTCTTGCCCCTGCCCATGCTAGGTCAGGACGGCGTTTACATGGGCAGATGTTTTGATCTGGAGTGTGGAGATGGATTTAGAATCGACTGCACGTATTATGGACTACAAGCAATCACCAAAAAGTTGTTCATGTCTCTTGATTCAAGATACGATCTGAGCATCTTTGCCTGCTCGTTTAGAGTAGGAGTCTTTGCATGCTCGTTTAGAGTAGGAGTCTTTGCCTGCTCGTTTAGAGTAGGAGTCTTTGCCTGCTCGTTTAGAGTAGGAGTCTTTGCATGCTCGTTTAGAGTAAGAGTCTTTGCATGCTCGTTAGGGTAGGACTGCACCAGGTTCTTAACGCGACGTGAGCAGCCAACGCCCCACTTGCCGCCCCACATGAACCTCCATGTCGGTGTCCCACCTCCAGAGCCTCCGACAACTTTTTCTCGACGCAGCTTCACCGAGTCGCAATCCGCATTGCGCGCTCCACCCACATCGGCCACGTTCAGAAAGCCGACCGACGCACCGCCAAACCGCCCGCCATGGCGCCGATGCCCGACGACGACAGCCCGCTCCTCTACACGGAGCGCATTTCGCAATTCGTCGCGCTCCCACCCGCGGCGCTCGCAACACCGCTCCCCGCCCTCTGCGCCTCGGTCCTCTCCCCACTGCTCCTCTCCTACCTGGCGCCCGCGCACGGCGTGGTGCTCGCGTACGAGGACGTCGCGCTCTCCTCGTCGCCGCCCGGCCCGACCAGCCCCGCCGCCTCGCAGCCCGCCACAGCGCCCGAGACGGTCATGCTGCGCCACGTCGACGAATACGCCAGCCCGTTCCTCTGGGTGACGGCGACGTTCCTCGTCTGGCGCCCCCGGCCCAACAGGTTCATCACCGGCCGCGTCTCCCACCAGAGCAAAACGCACTTGACCCTCTCGTGCCTGAATCTGTTCCCCGTCTCGATCCTCGCGACGCACTTGCCGCAGGGCTGGACGTTTGCGCAGCGCGACGCAACGGCGGCGGCGGCGGCGGCAGCGGGGGCGAACGACGGACGGCTGGCGGACGAGGGGGGCGTGTGGGTGGATCAGGATGGGGAGGAGGTGGGTGGGGATCTGAGGGTGCGGCTTTTGGATTTCGATGCCAGGACGGATGGCAAGTCCAGGGGCAAGGGACTGCGGCTTGAGGCCAGCTTGTTGAGCGAGGACGAGGAGAAGAGGAGGAGGGAGAAGGGCAAGGCCAAGGGCAAGGCCAAGCGGGGGATTCTCAAGGCGCAGGCTAGCCAGGAAGCGGATGTTGAGTAGGCGCTGGGGGGTCATGCATGGTGCGGCGTTTTATGGCGAAGGATTGTGTGTCAAGTCTCAAATGGGGGTATATTTTTTTGTTCCGGATACTCCACACCAAATGCCAGTATACGAATGCAACGAAGCAACCAATCAGTCCATCAATCACAAGTAGTCCTTCTTCCGCCCCGTGCGTGTGTACTGGTTCAGGTGCCACTCGACATCGCCCTCCTTGTTGTCCAGCGTGCCTGCCCGGATCTCAAACAGACGCATGCTCATGCGCGGCCCCACCTCGGCCAGCTCGACCGACTGGTAGCCGGTCTTGACGAAGACGTGGTGGCGGACTTCGATTGTGTCTTCGATGTTCTTGAAGCTGGGCGTGTTAGCGCGGGCTGTGGTGGACTTGGCTCACTCTGCAGACTTACGTGACGACACGGTTCCCGATCTTGGCGGTGGGCTCGCGCGGCGGGAACAGGTGCTTCAGGACCTGCACCACGCGCTTGCCCAGCTTCGACTCGAAGCCCTCGAAGATGAGGTGTGGGTACGACTCGGACACGGTGCCTCGCGCGCTGTTGGGGATGTCGGCCCTCAGCACGACGTTGTGCAGGCTGAAGCTGGCGGTGGGGCCGTGGGGGAAGTGGCTGACGGTGAGGGCGGTGGGCGTGCCTCTGTGCTCGTGCAGCAAGACAATGTCGCTGAGCCCGCTGCTCTTTGCGCTCTCGACCAGGTTGTTGAGGATCAGGTTGCCGCGGTTCAGGCGCACGCTGGTGGGCAGCAGCAGGCGCATCTCCTTGGCAAAGGTGCCCAGGCGCGACGACGGATCGCGCGACGTCGTCACCAGAATGCGCGGGTCCACGACGCCCGACAGCTGTGCGTACTCGTCGTCCAGCCCCAGCTCCTCTTCGACGGTGCGGTCTGCGCGGCTCTCATCGTACTTGAAGTCGGCGCGCAGGGCCTCGTCGTCGGCCAGCTCTCGGGTGAGCGGCTTGCCGGATGCCAGGGACGCCTTGAGCGCGGCGCGTTTGCTGGCGAGCTCGGCGTCGCGCAGTGTGAGGGCGCGCCGGTAGAGGTAGTCGCGGCGCTCGCGGGCCTGTTTGCGGATCATTGTGTCGCCGACGGACGGGTGGGTGAGGCGAAGCCGGGAAGAGGGGTCGAGGTTGAGGTTGAGGTAGAGGTTGTGGTAGAGGTTATGGAGCGGTCAGGGTGGACGGTGTGGAGCGGTCAGGGTAGAGGTTGTGGAGCGGTCAGGGTAGACGGTGTCGTCGTCCAAGGTTCGTCTCGTCGATACGCATGCAACGGTCGTGCAAGGCTCAAGCAAGGAAATTTTGGAGAACCCTGGCTTATCTCCGCTCGTCCTCCGTTAGCGTAGCCCCACTCCTCGAACACACGCAAGTGCTCAACTCCATCATGCAGACCGCTTGCAACCAATCGAGTAGGACAAGACTACCGCGATTCTGGTGGAAGTGGCAGACTATCAGTATGCGCGATCAAAGCCTCTAGCTGTACTATCAAAGAGTTTAGGACGTCGTAACCTATCTGTCCAGCAAGGCGAGTGCCCGCCCCGCTCTTGACAACAGCATCATGACAGGCACTGGGACTTGGCTCCCACCTTGACCTTCCCCATCAAGTTTCGCGAGCCTGCCAAAACGGCGGCTCAAGACGTCTTGCCCAGCATTGCCAACCATGATAAGACGGTGGCGAGTGGAGTGCTGGCGAAACGAGGCTGCTTAAGAGCCCGCAACGCCCAAGAACCATGTACCTGGCCAACAGAACTCACTACCTCTGCCATGATCACATGCTCCACCCCAGCGGCAGCCGTCGCGTTGCTTGCGCTGGCATCTTCTGCCAATGCACAGTTCCCTGCCGAGCCTGCAGGCATCAAAGTCCTAGAGTCCCGCTTCGGTGACGGCGTGACCATCTCGTACAAGGAGGTACTCGGCACCAGCACCCTTTGTGTACTTGGTGGTTGACCACACCACCCAGAATGACCTCTGCGAGACCACACCCGGTGTCAGGTCGTACTCGGGCCATGTGCATCTTCCACCCGGCACTGCAGAGCTAGGACAAGGCCAGGACTACCCCATCAACACGGCAAGGCGGCCCTACTCTCAACCCCTCGTCGACGACCCCACTGACGACAGCGTGCAGTTCTTCTGGTTCTTCGAAGCTCGCAACGATCCGTCCAATGCACCGACTGTCATCTGGCTGAACGGAGGACCGGGCTCCTCTTCCATGTACGGCATCCTCGAAGAGAACGGTCCCTGCTACGCAAACCCAGATTCAAACTCCACCCGTCTCTCCGAGTGGAGCTGGAACAATCAAGGTACGTCGGCTGTGGTGGTGCTGATTCTTCAGATACTGACGGATTAGCCAACATGCTATATCTTGATCAGCCTGTTCAAGTCGGTTTGTGAGTTGTCGTGTTTTATGTTTGAATCGTGTTAAAGGATTGCATTTGGGTTGTCATGTCTTCATGTTGAATCGTATTGAAGGATTGCATTTGGGCTGTCATGTTTTCATGTTGAATCGTATCAAGGGTTGCATTTAGGTTGTCATGTTTTCATGTTGAATCGTGTTGAAGGATTGCATTTGGGTTGTCATGTGCTGACCGGTCGCAGTTCATACGACACCCTCCAGAACGTGACGAGAGACCTACTCACGGGCGAGGTTAGCCTGCTGAATGCCACCGACCCGGTGCCAGAGCAGAACACCACCTTCCTGACCGGAACCTTTCCCAGCCGCGAACCCAACAACACGGCTTTCGGCAGCGTGAACGGGGCCGTGGCTGCATGGCACTTCGCCCAAGCCTGGTTTCAAGAGTTTCCGCACTTACTCCCAAACGACACGCGTCTGAGCCTTGCCGCTCAATCCTATGGAGGCCGCTACGGACCTGCCATGTTTACTTTCTGGGAGGAGCAAAACCAGCGAATCGAGAATGGCAGCTGGGACGGTGGAGAGGGCGAACAGTTCATCCTGCACCTCGACACGCTGCTCATGATCTCAGGGTGTGTCGATCGCTATGTTCAGTACCCATACTACCCGCAGCAAGCGTTTCGCGGCAACGGATACGGTATCGAAGCCGTCAATGAGACTGTATACAACGCCATGGTCGAGTCCGTGCCAGAGTGTCTCCAGCGTATCCAAACGTGTCGTGATGCAGCAGCCGAGTCGGATCCGGAAAACCTAGGCATAGACGCGACGGTCAACGAGCTCTGCGAAGAGGCCGAGGGTTTCTGTCGTTCCCACATTGTCAGCCCTTATACGCAGTATTCTGGTCTGGACTACTACGACATCACGACGCAGTCACCTCCCCCGTTCCCACCGCCTTTCCACGAGGGCTTTCTCAACCGGGAGTGGGTGCAAGCCGAGTTGGGCGTGCCGCTCAATTGGACGGGCAGCTCTCCACAGGCCTCGGCAGCGTACCGAGACATGGGAGACTATCCTCGAGACTCGTGGCTAGACGACCTGGCATTCCTCCTGGACAATGGCATCAAGGTCTCGCTCGTGCACGGTGATCTGGACTTTGCGTGTCCGGTAAGATGCCACCGCAAGTCTATCTGCATCGCTAACTGTGGCAGTGGGCCAGCGGTGACGCTGTTGCGAAGGCGATCAACTGGACCGGCTCCGCTGGGTATGCGGCCGCTCAGTACGCCGAGATTCAGACCAACGACTCGTATGTCGGCGGTCTGGTGCGCCAACACGGGAACCTGAGCTACGTGCGTACCTACCAAGCCGGCCACGCCATCCCTGCGTACCAGCCCGAGACAGCGTACAAGATCTTCACGCGCGCGCTGTTCAATCTCGACATAGCGACGGGCACCGAATCCACCGCCGGCAACTACACGAGCACAGGGCGCGACGATGCCAACGTGCAGCTGCAGGCCACGCGGCAGGACCCGACGTACTGCTACACGTATGCTCCCGACGGATGCTACGACTGGCAGCAGGAAGCCCTCTCGAACGGCACGGCGTCGATATGCAACTGGATCTTTGTCGACGCCAACTCGACACGCCTGTTCCCAGAGGTCATTGCACGCTGCCGGGCTGAGTGGGGTGCAGGTGCGCAGCATGAGACGACGCCGGGGAACAGCAGTCACGAGCTGGCCGAGTTTGAAGGCGCGGCAGGGAGGCTTGGTGGCCGTGGATGGAGTGTTTCGACTCTGGTCGCGGTGGTGGTTGCTGTTCTTGGCTTTGTTGCGTGAGCCTTGAGGCCTGCCCTCTTCTGCTGACCAGCCGATGTGCGAGAAATCGGCGAGGGTGTAGAGAAATGCATTTCCAGTCTTGCAACGCGTTTCTAGGTTGCCGATAGGTAGTCTGAAGCATAGCATTCAATAATTACCCCGTGTGTTGTCATGGACTTGTTCTCGCCTCGTGACGTCGTAAGAATGCACGCTTGCTGGGCCAGGGGGTGCGGCGTGCAAGGGAGGGGAGGGGGGGTCCATTTTTAGCCGTGCCTGGTTTTCCCCCCACCAACGCTGCACGGTAGGGAGAAAGCGAGTGCCCGTCTACTCCCCGCGGCGAACACGATGAGCACAGGCTACGGCGACGACATGGAGGCGCTGCCCGTCTTCTACATCGGACAGCACGAGCGCAAGCGGGCGGTGGAGGTGTCGGCGGAGCTGGTGCAGCACGCGCAGGACCTGGGGGTATGTAGGCACCATGGGCCATGGGCCGTCTTGCGGGCGCTGTTTGCAGGCGCCGTGCGTGGGCTGACGCCGGCAGTACGACATGCTCTCGAGCCCCATCACAAACCATCACTTCCACACGCGCGTCCTCGGCCTGCTGCGAGCCTACACCGACGCCACCTCCAGCACCGCCAGCCCCGACGCCACCTCCAGCCCCGACGCCACCTCCAGCACCGCCAGCCCCGACGCCACCTCCAGCCCCGACGCCACCTCCAGCACCGCCAGCCCCGACGCCACCTCCAGCCCCGACGCCACCTCCAGCACCGCCTGCACCCCCAACCCCGCCTGCACCCCCAGCACCGCGCAGCCACCGCCGCTCCCCCTCGTCGCCGCCCTCGAGCGCTTCGACACGGCGCTGGGCCCCACCGACACCATCAGCCAGCTGGTCACGTACGCGAGCTCGTGGACCGACCTGTCCTCGCCAGACCCCGTCATCGCCCACCTCTCGCGCCAGGTGCTCCACCTCGAGGTCGCCTACGCCTCCTTCTGCGGCGCCGTCAACATCGTCGTCCCGGGCCCGCGCCTCTCGCACGGCCAGCATGGCGTCGCCCAGTACGCCCGCGCGCTCAAGGAGGCCCTGTCCACGGCCGCATACCTCCAGTTCCACGTCCTGATGCCTGTCGACGCCACCAACGCCCCGCTCGACCACCAGGACGAGCTGGGCGACCTCGACCGCTTTGCAAACCCTGCCGCCGGCCCGCCGCAGAACACCACCACACACCCCTGGGCCTCGTGGGAGGCATGGAACACCGTCCGCTCCATCTGCAACTACCACCCCCGACTCTCCCTGGCCCTCGAGCTGCCACGCAAGCTCCCCTCCCTGCCCATCCAGGCCCGCTGGTTCTCCGAGCCTGTTCGCCTGCTCACCATCCCCTCGTCCTCGTTCCTCGTCAACGCACGCGCCTCTTTTGTTCTGTCCAAGGCACACCAGTGGTTCCTCTTCCGCTTCGCCCGCCTGCGATCCTCGCCCTGGCTGCTGCTGTCCGACATGGGCCCGCTGCCAGGCATCGACGACCCCGACATGATCATGTCCTACTCCACCGGCCACCTGTCGCCCTCGGCCGCCGAGGATGCTGATCCTGCCGCCGACCCCACCCCTGCCGAAGCCGCGCAGTGGAAGAAGAAAGCCGCAAAGACGAGCAGCAGCAGCAGCAGCGACCCCACCCCGCATCTCAGCTACCTCCGCTACCTGCAGCGCAACCAGCCGCCCAAGAGCCAGATCGAGCGCTTCGGTGGAGGCTTCCAGGACTACCTGCAGAGTCCGCTGCAGCCGCTCTCGGACAACCTCGAATCCATCACCTACGAAGTCTTCGAAAAGGACCCGATCAAATACGAATGGTACGAGCGCGCGACCGCACAAGCTCTGAAGGACTGGCACGGCCAGAACAAGTCGACCAGCTCGGAAAATGGCGCCGTGGTGGTGGCCGTGGTTGGCTCAGGTCGCGGTCCGCTTGTTACACGGGCATTGAACGCCAGCGCCAGCAGTGGCGTGCCTGTCAAGGTCTATGCCATTGAGAAGAATCCCAACGCCTACGTCCTGTTGCAGCGACGCAACGTGGACACCTGGGGCGGCCGGGTGACCGTAGTCAAGACGGACATGCGCGCCTGGAAGGGACCGACGCAGCCAGACGGCACCTTTGGCAAAGTAGACATCTTGATCAGCGAACTGCTGGGTAGCTTTGCCGACAACGAGCTGTCTCCCGAGTGTCTCGATGGCGTTCAGCATGTTCTGAACCCCCAACACGGCCTCTCCATACCGTCCAGCTACACTGCGCATCTCACGCCTCTTGCGACGCCGAGACTGTGGGCAGACATCTACGGCCGCAGTACCAGCGTGGACCCCACTGCCTTTGACATTCCCTGGGTCGTCATGCTCTCCCAGTTCGACTATCTTTCTACAACCAACGCCGACACCATTGCCTCCCAGCAACTGACCAACAGCACCAAGATGAACCACTTCAACCTCGAGGCGCCCCTTGCACCCATTGTCCGTACGGCCTGGCAGTTCTCCCATCCTTTGCCACCAAGTACGCTTGCGCAATCAGCCTTGCGCAGGGGCGGATCCGCGCTGGGTGGTGGAGGCGGCTTCGTTGGCGGGGACGGCGCCAACGAGCACAACTACCGAGACTGCAGCGTCTCCTTCCCCATCCGCGAACAAGGCGTGTGCCACGGTCTCGGTGGGTACTTTGAGACTGTGCTGTACAGCGGCTCGGAGGGGCCGGTCGAGCTGTCGACAAACCCAGTGACGATGGATGCCAAGTCCAAGGACATGATCTCGTGGTTCCCAATCTTCTTCCCCTTGAAGGTACGTTCATGACCACCTCTACGAGAGCAAGACCTACTAACGCGTGCAGACGCCTATGCAGCTGCCCGCTGGCTCCGAAGTCGAGGTGAGCATGTGGAGACAGACAGACGACCGGAAGGTGTGGTACGAGTGGCTAGTCGAGAGCTTCATGACGGTCAATGGGCAGAGGATCAAGCTGGGTGTGTCTGACCTGCACTCGAGCAAGAGCAGTGGATGCTTGATGTAGGTGTTTTACCATTAGATCTGAGTGTGGACACCGCCGTCTACTATGGTATCCGGCGAAAGTAGAGTCCCATGGTCAGTGCAATAGGGGGGAAAAGTACCAGGTTTGGCAAGTTCCACTTCCGAGGTTTTCTTGGTCTTACACCAATCAGCAAGCGCTTCCTCTCTTTGTCATATGCTTAAGCATCCGTGCACGCTTGTTATAAACACCGAGTCCGAGCTATCCGGGTGAGGTCCCGGCTCCGAGCTTCCGCACATCCGCGTCATAGCTCCAGCCCACCACCTCTACTTTGTCCTTGCTTCCCTACAAACACCCCAAGATAACCACCACAATGCCACCTTTCTGGACAATCGGCTGTCTCTATGGCGCGTCCAGCGTCATGCTCGGCGCATTCGGCGCACACGGCCTGAAGAAGCGCATCAGCGACCCATCGAGAATGGGTACGAGCGAAACTCATCTACTCTCCTTCACGACTGACTCCACATGCAGCAAACTGGGGAACGGCGGCACAATACCAGCTCGTCCACTCGGCCGTTTTGACCTTCGCCTCCGTCGCCGCGCCACAGAACACCGTTGCCATGGGCCTGCTCACCGCGGGCATGACCATGTTCTCCGGCAGCTTGTACCTGCTTGTGCTGGACCCCCAGCGGTTTGGAAAATACCTGGGGCCTGTGACGCCTCTTGGGGGGTTGTGCTTGCTTGGAGGCTGGGTTGCGCTGGCGCTTACGAAGAGGCCGATCATGCCCAAGTTCAAGTGAACGGATGCAAGTGGGGGAATGGCAATATGTGAAGGGAAGGATGCGTGGTGTAAGATGTGTTGATACGAAGACATTGCTGCATGGCTTGTTTCCACCGCTCTATACTAGTGCGATGCCCGTCAAGTCTCCCAGCTCTGGGAATAGCACTTTCTTCTTCCGCGACGCCAGATCGACTTCGTACACGCCGCCTGCCAGGTCGCTGACGTACGCTTTCCTCTCCTCCTTGTCAAGCGCCAGACCAATCGCTTCGTGGAATCGTGTGGCCAGGACTTGCACCTCACCGACCTCTGTACCACCGACGGAGGCGCTGTTCAGCGAATTGCCTCTCGGCGGATCGCCGCGGTCGGTCCAGTACAGCACGCGCCTCTCCTCATCAAGCTCGAGGTCGATTGGCTCAGGAAGGCGGTCCAACAGCAGCTCCTTCGACGCCTCGGCATTGTCAATCTTGGCCCGAAATATCCTGCCCTCGAACCCCTTCGACAGTCCCTTTTGGCTCCAGTACACATCTCCCCTCGGCGCATCGACGGCAATCCCAACGCACCAATTCCGCTTATCTTCTCCATCGCCCTTCGCTGCATCCCCAGCGTCGACTAGAACCTGCGGCTGCGCAGGCAGTGTGTCGACGCAGGCACGCATCACCTTCATCCCCTCCCTGTCACACCAGTAGATCCACTTGCTCCCCGCGTCCTGGACAAAGCTAATCTGCTTGGGCGTCCAAACGCCCACATTCCCCTGCTCGACTACGACGTGACGGTCCGATCCGTCGAGGTTTGCGCGCGAAATGCTGCCGCTGTTCGTGCTGAGCGCGCTGCCCATATGGGTCCAGTACATGTGCCCCGAGGCGTGATCGATTGTTATCCCATCCGGCAGCGTCGACATGTTGGAGATGACATTGTGCTCGTCGGTGCCTGACGTGCTGGAGGAGATGATTCGACCGCCTGAGAAGTTTGGCGTCGAGAGCGCGCAGTCGAGGATGTAGAGGCGCCTTGAGCGGGAAGCGGACGGGGGGAGTTCTTGAACCGACGGCATGTCCGTGAGGCGTCTGAGCTTTTGAAAATCGCGGTTCTGATCGTCTGCGCAAGACTATGCTGGGTGGAATTCTTGGTTGCACGCTGGGCGCGCGGCCTATATCACAATCTCACGGTATGCAAGCTTCAACCCATCTACAATCTCTCATTGCGTCGGTCGGATCCACATCTTCAAAGTTCCCTATCGGCGACACCATCGACACCGGTCGGCCAGATGTGCGGCGGCCCATGCCGCAGGAGACACTACGTGCGAGCAGGTGGTCGAGCTCGGCCGAGGGGCTCGGGTGGGTTATCAGATGGCGCTAGGAGCAGGGCCACGCTACACTGGACTTGTACACACACGCCGTCTAGGTCCTTGTTCCTTGCAGATGACGAGGAATTAACCATGAATCGACCGTTGGGGTCACTTCTGCAGGACGGTAAGAATGCTTTCAGTTACAGGAACTAACGATCAACTCTGAACCCATCACGAACATGTAGAGTTACGGTCTGAGATATCGAATACGGTCATCACCATCTACCCACCTATTCCTGCTGCCGCCCTTTCCTCGCCTCGGCATATCCGTCCCACTCCTTCCTCATATTCAACAGCTGCACCAACTCGGAATCGCGCTGCGTGACCAGATCATCAAACTTCCTCTCTCTGACGGCATCCATTGTGCTGTCGACCCACTTCTTCTTCAGCGCGTCGTCAAGCACCGGGTCTTCCTTGGCCCACCAAGTAGTCACTGGCTCGAGCAGGTGATCTGCCATGTGCTGTGCGCCGTGCTCGCCGCCCGCAAGATGGAACAGCATGTTAGGACCCATGACGCCCCATCTGAGACCTGGACCGTAGGCCATGGCGTCGTCCATGTCGGAGATGGTGCAGGTGTCGTTCTGCAGCATGGATAGCATCTCGCGCATGAGTGCGGCCTGCAGCCGGTTGGCGATGTGGCCGACGTTCTCCTTCTTGACGTGGACGGCTTTTTTCCCCATGGCGTTGTAAAATGCCATTGTTCGGTCGATGGTGTCTTGTGATGTCTTTGTTCCGCCGACGACTTCGACAAGCGGGATTAGATGGGGTGGGTTGAAGGGGTGGCCGACGATGACTCGCTCCGGGCTCGATGAGGCAGACATGCCTTCCTGGATTGAACTGCATGTTAAACCGCTGGAGGATGTCGCGAGGATCACATCAGATCGTACGAGACCAGCCATCTCCTCGAACATCTTCTGCTTGAGCTCCAGTCTTTCCGGTCCGTTCTCTTGCACAAAGTCTGCATGTTGCAGCGCCTCCTTCAGGTCGGTTGTGAAGATGATCTTGTCGGCAGACGCAAAGAGGGTCTTCTGCAGACCGAGAGATTTGAGCACGGGGAGGGCATGGGCGACCAGCTTCCGTAATGTTGTTTCCGCAGCGGCGTTGATGTCAAACGCCGTGACTGTCAAGCCTTGGGCAAGAAACAGCGCTGCCCATGAAGCGCCAATCGAACCGCAGCCGACGATGGAGACGTGTTGAACGGGAAGAGTGGTGGTGGAGTGAGGCATGATGGGAAATGATAGACCAGGACGAGAACATGCAAAGACAACCGTGAACCCAAAACGAGGAAATCTAGACCACGAAGGTTGGTATCGACAGAAAAAAGCTATATAGCACCGACCTATTTTACCACCAGTACCTTCGGCCGCAACTAAACACAGACTCGCACCATGCAGCATGCAGCATGCGATTTAAACGGTGATAGCTCGGACAAAGCATCATCGCGTCGATCTGATCTGATCTGATCACCATTTCACCGGTTCGGGCCGAGTTCAAAATTTTGATCCTGAGACAACCATCTTAATCACCGTCAACAGTGATGAGTGAGAGAGGCAGGTACAAGCAAGATAGGCTGCCCCAACCTGTCGGCCAATATCGGCGGGTGTACTTGCGGTGTAATGCGGAAGGTTGCCGCTGCTTGCACGGCTGCGTGGCATCTCAACGTCCGGCGATATTGCAGACGCGGCTCGTACGAGTTGCTGCTTGTATGCGGAGCTGTTGGACCCGCCATGTACCTGGGGACTGACAGGGGTGGTGCTGTGTATGGCAACGAACGTCAGAGGGTTGTCATATAAGTAAGTGCGGTGCCATGACTGCCTTCTCTCTGCTCCAACATAGTTCCCTTGATTCACCAGCTCGTCAACATGGCTTCACAGGATCGCATCACCAATGTCTACGGTCCAGGCACTTATACAGACAAGTCCTTCGTTCCAGTGCCAGAAGATACGACTCGAATCTTTCGACTCATTGCGTCGCAAACCCCGGGCTTTACACAAGATGAAGCACTTCTGTCCAAAGTCAAGTTCACCGGCGAGGAATATCCCGTCATCCCTGGACCCATCAAGGCCACTTCAGTAGCCGCTGCTTTACATGCCATGTGCGGTGTCGTTGCAGACGAAATCCTTACCTTGAGAGGCTCAAAAGATGGGAGCCGCCAAATCACCGTCAACACGACACACGCTACGTTATGGTTTGGCTGTGTAGCAACTGCCTACCTCAACGGCGAGGATGTGCTCAGCATGGCGGCGCAAAAGAAGTTGGGCGACGTCCTACCAGACTGGGAACAAGGCTGGACCGACACACCCTTGAAATACCGCGCAACAGCACTATACCCTACGAAATCTCCAGAGACGTGGTACTCGTTCCACGGCAGCATGGATGCCAACCCGGTCCTCGAGAGTATTGGTATTGACGCGGGCGCGAACGTGTCGACCAACGAAGAGGCTGCGAGGCTCATCGCCGAACACACGAAGAAGTACAGTCCCGAAGAGCTTGAGATGAACAACCTTGTCAACGGCTTCTGCGGCTCCATCTGCTTCACGCCGGAGCAGTGGAACAAGTCTACAATGGGCAAGTCTCTGGCAGCCCATCCCCTCGTCAACGTCAAGCAGCACACGCACGCCGTGCCGACTCCCCCCATCTCCTTCCCACCTCTGAATCCACAAGATCCCCGTCCGTTGGCGGGCGTAAAGGTCATCGAGCTCACGCGCGTCATCGCCGGTCCGGAAGTTGGCACGATCCTCGCTTCCTTTGGCGCAGATGTCATCCGCCTCAACGCACCACACTTGCCGGATATCAACATCATGCAGCTCAGTCTCAACGCAGGGAAACGCACATCCACGGTAGATCTGCGCAAATTCTCCGATCGTGAGCGGCTGCACGCGCTCCTCGCCGACGCCGACGTCTTCATCCAAGGCTTCCGGCTGGGCAAGATGAAGAAGTTCGGCCTCGGGGTGGAGGATCTCCTCGAGATGGCCGGCAAGCGCGGGAAAGGCATCGTCTACGTTTCGGAGAACTGCTACGGTCCTGACGGGTACTACAAAGAGCGACCGGGGTGGCAGCAGATTGCCGACGCGGCAGCCGGGTCAGCGTACGTGACGGGCCGCGCCCTCGAGGTTACGCAGGGACTGCAGAAGCACGAGACTGTCCTGCCCAGCTTACCCATCTCGGATATGTCGACTGGTGTCCTCGGCGCCCTGGGGGCGATGCTCGCGCTGAGGCAGCGCGCGACGAAGGGAGGCAGCTGGGAGGTCCACGCTAGCCTTGCCGGCGTCAATGCGTATGCGCTCAGGGAGGACGTGGGTTTGTACCCGCTGCAGACTGTCATCGAGTGTCAGGAGAGATTCCAGTGGGGCGAGATGAGAGGGAGTCACCACGTGCTCGATCTGATGGTCACTGTGTGGAAAGGGTGGAAGAAGGTGCTCGGCAACTACTTGAGAGAGGAGAGTGGGTGGTATCAGAGTTTCGAGGGCAGTGCTTTTGGAGGGGGGAAGCTCAGTATGCTGAAGCCCGTGCCGCAGTCTGAGGGGGATGACGGTGCAAGGTGGTTGACGCCTAGTGTGCCATATGGAGCAGAGAAGCTGGAAGATATGGCATGGTTATCGTAGACTAGTCTTCTAGAAACTGAAATGACCAGTAAGGTTTCCAGTCTGCAATGACTGCCACGCCCAATCGCCGGAAACCCGCTGCCCTTGAACCTTCACAGCTGAATTCCTCACCACCATGAGCTCTTTCAAACGAGTACACAGCCAGCCCCGAGAGCTTCAAGCGACACACCATCGTTTGCGCCGAACCCACCTCTCTAGACAGACTCTCGACTACTGTAAACCCAGCACCAGAAACAGCCGCAAAAGACGTATCACGACACCAGCCGTCCAAGCACCAGACACAGACCTCCCTGCTCAAAACACAACACACCGACTTCCCGCAAGCCCATCGACGCAACACGCACATGAGCGACACGCATGCACAAACCAACGCCACCTCTTTTCCAACTATCTATTTATTTATCTGCTACAAATATAAATACACCACATCACACTCACTTCTCAACCGAGCTTCTGTTCTATTAGATCACACGCCCTGAATATTAATTCACTTGGTGCCCTGCCTCTACACTATACTATACTATACTACACTACACTATACTATATTACACTACACTACACTACACTATATTACACTATACTACACTACACTATATTACACTACACTACACTACACTACACTACATTACACTACACTACACTACACTACACTACACTACACTACATTACACCGCACCACACTACATCACACCACACTCCTCCTCGCCGCAACCCCAACGCTACCAAGCAGCCGCGCCACCCCCAGCCAGCCCCCGCACACCTGCGGCTCGCTCGGGCTCTCGAGCCGCGCAAAGTACCCGCCGTACGCGCATTCCTGCTACAGGGTCGACGGCGCGGTGGCCAACCTCAGGGCCGGAGAAGGGTGTGGGTGTGAGTGTGAGTGTGGGGTTTTTCGGTGCGTTGCAGCGGGGCTGCGGGCGTGGTGGGCCGTTGTGCGGTAGGTGACTGGGCGGTGGGTTGGAAACGTGGAATGTCGTTTCTGGGCTGGGCTGGGGGGGGCTACTATTGTGGGCGGGAGTGATGGGAGTGGGGAGATGAGGGTGGCTGAAGTGTGTTGATTGAGTGGTGGACCGGAAGGCTAGGAAAGCTGTGTTTCTCCAGAATCACCTGGCGGTGTACGCGAATAGGGATTGTGGGTGGGTTTGGTTGGTGTTTGTATTGCTACGGGACCTGGTGGACTGAGAGGTTCTGACGAGTGCTAAGACATCGAGTACCTCTATCATGGTATCACGAGCTTGGCAGCGTGACAGGTCGTCTGGATATCAAGAATCAAGCCCCCGTCTTCTCCACGTCTCGCTGTACTCAAGATCGCTCAAAGCAGTACCAGCCCTTGAATTTCCGCTCCGTGGAAACGTAGTTCTCCCAGCCCGACCAACCCGTCCAGACCTCTGCATGTCCAGCGCCAGGATCGCACGGCTTTCTAGAACACAAATCAGCATATCCAACATTGACACAGACGTATCGTATCGTGACTCACTCGTAGAAGAAGCAGGTGCATCCAGCATCGACCTTGGCAGCAACCATGGTGCCCTCCTGGCCCTTCTTGCCGCGGAACTCGTACTTGAAGAAGCGGCACACCATCTGGTCGGCTGGGATATTGGCCCACACCTGGCTGTAGAACTCCTGCACTGTGCCGTCGTTGAACTTGTACTGGCCGCACGAGAAGCGGGGTGCGCCGCGCCCGTCGAGAGTGGTGTTGCCTGGGTCGACCTTGGGGTTGGCGGACATGGTCGAGGTGTCGATGTCGTGCGTCGGTGCTGCGTTGACGCTGAGGCTGACGGTCAGCAGTAGGAGAGTGGCGATTAATTTCATGGTGGCTCTTGTAGGAATTTGGAGGCTGGGGTTGAGTGAGTGAGTGAGTGAGTGGTAGTTGGTGAGTGAACGCAAAGACGGGATTTTGTAGAATCGCAGTGGGGCATAAGTGCACCTTCACCTGACGGGAGAAGCGGCAAACGGTAGAGAAATACGTCATGTTCTGGGATTTACTTGGCTCTCTCACATATTGAAACGAGATACGGGCCCTGCAATAGTAAAGTGAAGAGCTGAAAGAGATGAAGAATATGAGGTCCACCGCTGCTAGCGATACATCGTTCGCTCCACAATATTCACCACTTCTTCGAAGAAAGATTGGCGGCTTCGAACTTGGCGACCCATTCCTGTATGGAGATCAGTAAATACTCTGCAAGATATGCTCGCTGCTGCACTCACATAGGCCAACGACTCGCTAGTGAAGCATTTGTACCATTTCACTCCGCGGCCAGACAAGTCGACATCAGTATGGCCACCAGTCAAGTACTCCCAGGTCTCAGGCTTCGTGTCACTGCATTCATTGGTGTTGAATGCAACACACACGCACTCGTCATCAACGCTCCAGCTCTTGGCATCAGCCCCGATGCCATGACACTGGTTATCGCCAATTAGAGTCTCGCCAAGGCTAGTTTTGTCCTGGATGGTTCCGCAGCCTGGTGATGTTGGGCTGGCGAGAGCGAGAGGAAGGACGAGAAGGATTGCGTTGAGGAAGTGCATCTTGTAATGTCGGGTTGTGTGGAAGTTAGGGAAGCTGTGGATGTGGATGTGAATATGGCACTGATGATTGCTTCGAGGCAGTCACTTTTATATCGTTTCTTACTTTTATACACTCAACTCTCTTTCCTGTGATCTGAGTAGAGCTGATGCATCTGGCAGTCCCTACAATGGGGCGCCCTTGGCCGGGATGAGGCTGAAACTAACGTCTTTGTTCGCTTAAGATGTATGCATGCACTGAGCCTTTTGGGAATGCACCAGGGTTCTTATGCACTTAGAACTGGCCTCTCCATTGGCCTAGAAATCATGCTTTATTTATAGACTCATGTCTTGAAAATTATTGTAGCGGGATTACCCTGTGTGAGGAACCTATGAGCGACGTTCACAAGTCTCGGCCCACGTTCCCCAACTTCCTTCCTGTCCTAAATGATGCTTCACGCTTGAGGAAACCTGGTCATACTGCTCTCCCTCAATTCATTGATGCTTGAACCCTGCAAACGAGATTGTGTTCGAATGTAAATACAGCAGATAGCGGAAAGTTCGAAGGGGTACGTGCTGATATCGCATGTCAATTCTTAGGCACTGTTTTGGTTTTCCGGCTAATGCAGTGCGCGTTCCATACTCTATGGATGAACATCAATCGATGTTGCTGTTCCTCACAGAAGTGAAAGCAGCTCCCGGAGTGTCGCGGCGCCGTTTGTAGTCATATTTCGCTTCATGACCCCAATCGTGGCACTATTTGAGCAGAGCTCATTTTCTACCCTCGAAACTACGTCTCACTCAGTCAACCAAATAATGCTTCTGGAAATCGTAATCGCATTTCTTCTGGCACTCGCCAACGCTCGAGTACTGCAACTTTCGAGCGGCCACTACAACTTCACGAATGTCGCCGTCGTAGCTGGAGACGAGCCGCGTCCTTTCTTTCTGCCTTATCCTTTCGCCACCGAGGACTTCTATGACATATGCAAATGCAAAGGCCAGAACTTCTGGCGAGCCATGCATTCTCCGAGTGCAGACGCCGGCAAACTGTTCACGCCAGTCCGCGACTCTTCTGAGAGTGTTTACACCGACACAGGTAAGGCAAAACTTCCTGTGTATCTGCTTTGACTAAGACCTTTCTATAGCTGCCCTGACAACGTGGTCTTGGAAGGATGCGACAGTGCCTGCAATCAACTACAAGTTCGATAAGGCGTGGGGCATTGACCACGTCCTACGCGCCATTGGCGTCTCCGACAAGGCCACAAAAGACGGAGGTAGCATACAAGTCTTCAGAGTTGCCCATGGCGACGCTGATGCCGACGCTGGTAGCTTTGGGCCAACTCCATACGATAACCAGCCGCAGTACACGTCTGGCGGTCAGAGCTTCCGCGTCACAGGCAGCGAATACACGTTTGGTTTTGACACCAGTGGAGGTACATATTTGAGTGATCCAATCTCATGAAAAGACTAATAATTGTCAGTCCTTCTGGCGATGAATCGCAAGTCACCCCAATACGCCGGCGGCCAGCGTAAACCCAAAGTCGAGGGCGACGGCCTACCAGACCTCCAATCTTTCTCTGACATCGCTTGGTTGAAGTGGAAAGCGACTACGGGTACTGAACCCTCTTCTTTGCGATATTTCGCTAGCATCGCTATCACCAACTTGGAAACAAGAGGCGTCTTTGCAAAGGTGTTGGACAAGGCCCAGTACAAGGAAGTCCCAGCGTGGCCCGGATACGATGTTGATGCCAACACAGATGAAGGTGCAGCTCTCATGGGTAGGTTCCCGCTCGAAACACCCGATCTTGGTCTCTAGACTGATCATGGTGTTGAATCGACACTAACAACCCCTAGGAACACCCAACGCGCTAGCCTTCAGCTATATTCTTGTACAGCACAAGGCCTCGCTTGGAAACCTTAAAATCTCCAAGATAACACTCTTCAAGAACAGCCTGAGATTTGCTGATGCATGCATGCTGTTTCATGTCGATCGAGTCGCGTTGCAGGATATGGAGGGTGCAGCTCATGCTCGTTTGTAAGCCAGATTACCTGTAGTCAACCAGAAACAAATAGAGCGGGAAGCAGTGACCTCACCATAGCCTAAAGGGTAGTCAGCTGAAAAAAGTTATCCAAATCATTCTGTGATCCTGGGGCACTCAAGTGAAGGTGAAAGAAAGGCTCCACGGCTGATCCACTCCCCATGTTTATATCTTAGATTCTTGCCCCATCACTTGTACAAAAAACCTGATCTGACTGTCAACGACCTCAAAATGAAGCTCCGGAATCTGGTACTAGTGGGCTTCATTGTCGGCAGTCTCCAGTTGCACCTTCCGACACCACCTACCGGCAGAGATGTTCAGATCGCTGACTACCTCACAAACTACACGCTTCCAGCCACAGCCTTCAATACCACCGATGATTTCGCTAAACTTGCTGGTGATGGTACCCCTCCACCGATACCACCGCGCCCAGCCCCAAAGCCTCCCATCGGAGCACCCCTAAGACTCGTCTTAAGCGCAAGCGATGATGTCTGGGAGAAGGCCAAGTGCAAGGGTGCCAATTTCGTGCGGGCGATGCGCGGGTCTGACAGGGAGGCGGGCAGCATATTCAGACCGCCACGTGATTCTGCTGTCAGCAAATTCGATACTGTTGGTATGGTGCTCAACTCCAGGCTTCCACTTGCGTACTGACATATAGGAGTTGATAGTGACCTTGTAAAGTGGGGTTGGACTCAATCATCAGAAAGACTCAACGGCGAATTCGAGGCCTGGGGCGTCGAGGACGTTCTGAGAGACCTTGGTATCGACGATAGATGTGCTAACGATGGCGGATCCATCTTTTGCATCCTTTTCGCCCATGGCGAACGTTACCAAGATGCCAATAAAAACTGGGTCGATGTCGATCAGCAAACTTACAACGTCGATGGTAGAACATATCGCAAGACGGGTGCGCATTATGGTCTAGCTCTCGAGCCCCATCAAGGAGGTCAGTAGAATGCCACGTGTTTTGTGATCGTTTGTTAACGCAATGGACAGTCATCATTGCGATGGACAGGAATTCGCCACAATCTGCCGGCAAGGAGCGCATGCCTATCATTGAGGGTGACAACTTGCCTGCTCTTCGCCCATTCTCCGACATAGCATGGTTTAGCTGGAAATCTGTCGCAATCGATGTAAAGAACCTGAAGTACTTCTTGTCCTTGTCGATTGGCAACGAAGAAACCCAGTCTATTCTCTCGCGTGCTATTCGAGAAGGCATCCCTGGTGGGCAGGGCTTCCCATTGTGGGGGGGCTATGAGTTCAGCACTGACACTCCTGAGGGACAAGCCATCTTGGGTCAGTTCTGGTTGTAAAGTAGCGATGCGATATACTGATAGTCAACAGGCACACCAAATGCACAAGCCTTCAGTTACCTTCTCTTGCAGCACAAGGCGACACTTGGCAACCTGTACATCTCCCGAATTCGAGTCTTCCGTGATAACCGAGAGCCCGAGCCTGCACCAAATCTGCTCCTCATCGTGGAGCCAGTGCCGGCAGATAGTAACGTTGGTAAGCCGGAAGATCAGCTAAACGTAAAACAGGGCAGGAGGGGGCGTCGCGGTGCGCACGATCTGAAGTTGCGAGCGAATTTGTAATCTCGTAACGTGCTCTAAGCGCTTCTGTCCCACAGCTGTTGCAGTTGTAAGGACGTAGAACTCAGACGTAAAGGTTAGACGGCGGTCACTATTGGAGTCAAGATGACATATTGAAGTTAATATAGTTCAATTGATGATATTTAAGCGATAGTTCCACTTTCTCCAGTCCGAAACACTATCGTGTTGATTCGACGCCAATACTGTTTCAAAAATCAACAATGTATAGTCATAGAGCATTGTTCACCCGAAAGCCCGTAGTAGAAAATCACCGCGTTCTTTGACATTGCTACTTGCTTTCGTGGCAGGTATACCACGTCGGTCTCGGCTCTGCAAAAAGCGGTTCGTGCCATCGATCAGTTGAACCTGTGTATTGCGGGACTGGAGCGTTCTTCAAGCAGTCTTCGACAATCCTGTCTTTTGTTTAGCAGTGCTTTGTCAAAGTTGAAGGCTTATACACACGAGTAAAAGCGGCAGGTACAGCCCCCGTACAGAGTGTACGCAAATGCATCCTGGTAGTTGCCAATGGTTTCGTTGTAGTAGAACAGCGTGCAGCTTTCAAGTGCAAATATCCCAGCGACTGCACTGCTGTTCCAACGAGTACGCACGTAGCCGCAGTTGTACGGATCAGACGGTGGGGAGGAGCCCTCGATAGGTGCCGAGTACGTGACTTCAACTGCCGACAGCAAGGCAGCGACAAACGAAGCTACAAGCATGATCGGAAGAATTGTGTAGAAAATCAAGAAGCCTAGCTACGCTGCTGCTGCTGCTGCTGCTGCTGCTGCTAGTGAGTAAGTAGTTGTGGAAAAAAGCCAGGAAAGAGTCTAGCTTTAAATACCTCCACATTGGTTATGTACGTCGTCCTAGCGTACTCAAGATCCTACAAGTTGCCAGTCTACATATAGCGGCAACTTCAGGTGATTCGTTAGCAGATATTGGAATAGATGCGGTGTGGAGAATGCACAAATATTACGATCCACTCAACATACACCCATGCCTACTGGCTGAGAAATCGTACAACCAAGCTGTCAAGATGCAAGATTCCGATGGCAACGTGGTTACCTGTACCTCGGTGCACTTCTGAATGGGGCTGCCGAGCGTACCACAACCAGTCGTGCTCTACCTCATGACGCAGACATTGATAGTCTCGTCTCATTGTAACTAAGTGAAGCATTGGCGAAAGGCGGGCTTGCAAAGTCGGTGAAGCAGATGAAGCCATGTTGACGTATGCATACGGCCGCTACAGATGGTTGATTGCCAACCGTTTGGTGTACAAGCAAAGCCTGTTGTTGTAAGCATGATTTTTTTGATTGCGCTTGCTTTTGATCAGGGTGTCTTCTATCATGTCCCAGACGAGTGATTGGCTGTATCATGCCATGAACGAGAGCCGCTTGGACGTGTAGCTGTAACTGTGAGACGCTGGCCACGACGTAGCCTTTTCCGGCAGTAACACGAGGTCACAGCTACGGCCGTAGACCTAGACACCGCCTTTTCAACACAAAGATGTGAAGGTTAGAGCCCTCAGTGACGTTGCTGTATGTTATACCTGGGGGTCGTGGGCCAAACCTATTGCTAAGCAATATAGCTGGCTAAGTTGTACGATGAGTTCTTAGGTAGTAGAGTAAGTGTCTATTAGATGTTTCTTATCAGATTCCAAATCAACATTGTGTCGAAGAGCGTTTGCCCAGGCGAAAGCAGAACGAGTCGAGAGCACTGGGGAAGATGAGGTACAAAGGATGGACGATGGACAATATGATGTTGTAGGCTGCCCCACTTGTCGGCATTTAGCGTGCACATGAGAACGCGCAGCGACGCGTCGAAAGATCAACTTCCAATAGAATTGTGTAGACCGCCCATCCCTTCAAATGAGTAGGGCCAGCATCGAGCAAGCCCTGACTGGGCTGGTGCCCACTCTGAATGGGCCACTCCCTTCTGAGCTTGTTGACATTGCTTTGTCTCTCCTGGCTCGCTCACGCAGCGTTGCGCATTCGCTGAAGCCGGACGAGGAGATTGCGCGTCCGTACGCATGTGCGCAGCTGGCATGCGAGAGGTAGAACTACATCTTTCACGATGGAGATGGGAAGCTGACAAATCCATGTAGACTGAAGAAACGACTCAATCTTCCCTCAATAACATCTCGCCCACCATGTCCGCCACGGGTGTACACCAAGCTGTACAACTACCTCGCCAGCGCCTTGCCTGACTCGACGACCCCCCGCGAGCCACAAACACCACGAAAAAATCCAGTATCTGCTCCAGTTTCTGCCACAAGTACACCAAGGACCGCCAGAAGGACACCACAAACAGCCCAGAAGATCGACGTCAGAGCCGGAGAACCGCCAGCATGGGTCATGCCCTGCATCCGTACACTCGCAAAGACTTTCTCCTACCCACTCGCAGCACCCCATATTTACACCGGCGTTGAGTCCATACTGCCACTCATGGCGCGCATGACCGCCGCAGCTGTCGAGACACCCAGCAAACGACCACGACGACCTGCGAGCACAACACAAGCTACCATGGCAGCGATTTCAGATACCAAGATATTTGGTCTGGTCGTGGTGGTGTTTCTCTACGTTCTGACCAGGATGACGGATCAGATTGTCACGCCTGAGCAGTACACCGAACGCCGTGAAAAGGCTGTCCACACCCTTTTGGAGCTGCCCGCTGCCAAAAACGTTGCATATGATGAGCTATCGCCGGAGACAGAAGACTTGATGACCGTGGCACAGCAGGAAGGCTGGCTTCGGATGGAGTGGTTCTTGAACATCTCTCCTCCAAAGGACGTAGACGAGATGGAAGGCGTCGAGACGACAGACGAGAAAACATCTCTTTTGACAGGAGCCAGAACTCTAGGACTCAGAAGTGGTGGTAGCGACTACATCGGCCTTGGGACCATGCTGCAAGACGCGACCGACTATCTGGGCGAGCGTCAACGAGAAGACTACAAGATATGGAAGGCGAAGATTATGGCTCGTATTGAGGAGATGGAGGTTGGGTCATAACAGGTCGCTTGTTCCCCTCAACAACAAACAAAGAGACCGACTAGGGTGTCATTACAATCGCTTCAGGACTAAACTACGCCTTTGCCGTGGTGGGTTGCTTGAAGTATTTGCTGGGAACAAAAGGCATCTTGGTCACCACCGCCTTCCTCTTCTTTCCACGTACAACAACGTGCACCTCAGTGCCGGCCTTGTGCAAACCATCCTTGATGTACCCCATGGAAATGTTCTTCTTCAAAGTGGGCGAGGGGCAGCCGGAGGTGATGTTGCCGATCTTCTCGCCAGACTCGCTGACAATCTCAGCGCCTTCACGAGCAGGCGAACCCTCGACGATCAGGCCAATGCGGCGTCGCGACACACCACCACCGTCTGACTTCTTCTTCAGTTGCTGCAGGATTACGGAGTCTCCGTGGAAGCCGCCCTTTGCGCGGCGATCTTTTCCGATGATCCAAGACAGCGCTGCCTCGACGGGGGTTGTGGTGTCATCTAAGTCGTGGCCATAAAGACACATGCCAGCCTCGAGACGGAGGGTGTCGCGTGCACCGAGGCCAGCAAAACGCAACTCATCCTTGGCATTATCGAGAAGGAATTGGGTGACGGCTTCGGTAGCAGAAGAGGGGATGCTGATTTCGAAGCCATCCTCTCCAGTGTATCCTGCGCGACTCACCAGCACCTCGACGTCTGTACCCTTGATCGTCGCTGGGGTGCATTGACCAAAGTACAACGACTTGAGCGTAGTGGTTGACTCGTCGGCAAGGATGCGAGAGAGGAGGGTGGCAGACAGGGGCCCCTGGAGAGCAATCAAGCCCTGTCCATCAAGGATGTTCCACTCGACGGCCTGGTCAGGATTCTGCTTCTTCCATGATTCGAGTTGTTCAGACAGGTAAGCTTTGTCCTTCTCGCGACAGCCAGCGTTGGTGACGACGTAAAATCTGTCTGGCAGGCGCGCAATGACAGTATCGTCGACGATGCCTCCAGTCTCGGGGTGCAGTAGGGTCGAGAGAGTCGACTGATTCTCGGGCAGGGTGGAGAGGGAGGAGGGAGTGATGCTCTCAAGGAACGCTTCAGCGCCGGAGCCGGAGAAGTGGTGTTGTACCCTAGGGGTGCGTTAAAAGGATAGCTGCTGGAAGTGTCGTATTCTCGCTCTCTTACATATGTCCCACGTCGAACAGGCTGGCCTTCTCGCGGGTCCAGTGGTGTGAGTTGATAATGCTCTGGTCGCTGTACTGCACTGGCATCTCATAACCGCCAAAGGGCACAAACTTGGCGCCATGTTTGCTGTGAAGCTCATACAGACCCGTTCTCGCCGGTTTCTCTCCAGAAGCCTCGGACGAGGCGTAACGGACGCATTGCTGCAGCTGTCGTACCTCGAATTTGTGGAGGGCTATAGCTTGGCCAGCTATGGTTCGAGTAGAGTACTGTAGCTTTTGAGCAGATTCAAGTCTCAATGCGCGAGTTGCAGAGGCATTGACAGCCGGCCGCAGCATTGCAACAGCTCTTTTCGAGGCCATCTTCGAGGGGTGGAGGAGGAATGGTCCCCAGAGCTTCCCCGACGGCCAATAATACGGCAATTCACGGGCGTTGGCCATACGGCGCGCGAACAGACCAGTGACGCAGCTGGTCCAAGCTCTATGCCACCAAGGAAGCTGCGATCCATAGCCTTATGCGGGCATTACATCCCATACCCGCCTGTCACCACACTGCGCATCCGCCCACAACACGCCCGGCCACCAACATGTCCAAGGGCTCCAAGTACCTGCTGGTGTCGCTGCCGACGTCCATCTCGCCCAGCAACCATGTCGACGAAGCCCTGACGGCCCTGCGCTCCACCGTCACCAATGACGTTGGATCCACCTACCCGTTCGCGATCCCCGAATTCAAGATTGGTACCCTCGATGCGCTGGTACAGCAGGCCGATGAGCTTGCGAAGCTTGAGGCTGCCTGCCACGGTGTCGTAGGCAAGGTGGGGGACAGCCTGCGCACAATCTTGGACGGAGACGAGGACAAGGTGCAGCAGCAGAAGACGATCAACGACAAGCCCGTGGAGCAGTACCTGCGCACGTTCCAGTGGAACAAAGTAAAATACCGCGCAGACAAGCCCATCGCAGACCTGATCGACCTGCTGCAGAAGGAGATACAAGGCATCGACAACGACGTCAAGGCCAAGTTCAGCCAATACAACCAGACCAAGTCCGCCCTCGCCGCAGCAGAACGCAAAAAGACTGGAAACTTGGCCACCAAGTCGCTTGTTTCGGTAGTCAACCCCAATTCACTGATCCGCGACTCGGAGTATCTCGACACACACCTCCTCGCCATTCCTAATGTAGTGGTCAAGGACTTCTACAAGTCGTACGAAGAGCTCACACCCATGGTCGTTCCGCGCTCCGCCAATCAGCTGGCAAAGGACGATGAGTTCACGCTGTTCGCCGTCACCACTTTCAAAAAGTATTCGACTGAGTTTGTGCACAAATGCAGAGAGAAGCGGTGGACACCTAGAGAATACAAGTACAAGGAAGGCGGCAAGGAAGAAGAAGCCAAGGAGGCAGACCAGTTGACCCGGGATGCACAGAAGCAATGGGGTGAGGCCCTGAGATTGGGGAGGACGGGTTACAGCGAGAGCGCCATGATCTGGATCCACGTGCTTGCATTACGCGTCTTTGTCGAGACAGTGCTGCGGTATGGCCTGCCGCTGGACTTTGTCTGCGGTCTCATTCAGGTATGTCAAAATTCAACCGCACCAGCCCGACCCAAACACATACTGACCAATACTACAGACGGACGCCAAAGCTGCGAAAAAAGCAAAGACAAATCTCGACACAAGCTACTCTTACCTGGGTGGCAATGCTCTTGGCCGCGACAACAAGGGTCGGGTCAAGAAGGACGACTCTGCTTTGACAGCTGAAATGCAATCATCCGGGCATGCTGGTGATCAAGAGTACACGGCATACGTTTACTACGAGTTTGAGATTGTATAGATGGTTTCAAACGAGTTGACGAAGCATCATCAGGTGCATGTATAGAACACAAGCGAGCAATTTTACACATTTTGACAGCAAAATCAACTGCTCGTCAGGTGGTTGTTGCCCTGACATGTGAAGTCGTGGTGATAAGAATGTGGAGTTAACAACTCTTGGCGCGGCGCTAGAGGGATGCCGCTTCGCAGAAAAGTTCATCTTCAAGACCAGACACAATCTCACCAGCAGAGCGCCACAATGCCGTCCACACACAATGCAGAGAAGCCATGGGATACGGACGATATCGACAAGTGGAAGGTTCGCGCACAAAGGATTACTTTGAACGGGAAGATTTTGTTAACATTTCGTCCAGATCGAGCCATTCAATCCCGAAGACAACGTTGCCGGTCCCTTCACTGAAGAGTCGAGTTTCTCTACACTGTTCCCCAAATACCGCGAGCAATACCTCAAAGGCTCCTGGAAGTTCATCGAGTCGGCGCTGAAGAAGCATGGCATCACTGCTACGCTCAACTTGGTCGAGGGCTCCATGACAGTCGCGACCACACGAAAGACGTACGACCCGTCGGCAATTCTGAGCGCGCGCGACCTCATCAAGCTGCTTGCGCGTAGTGTTCCTGCGCCGCAGGCGGTCAAGATTCTCGAGGACGACGTGGCTATGGACATCATCAAGATCAGGAACCTGGTGGGCAACAAGGATCGCTTTGTGAAGAGACGGCAGCGCATTCTGGGACCGAACGGTTCTACGCTCAAGGCGCTCGAATTGCTCACAGAATGTTACTTGCTGGTGCAAGGAAACACAGTCGCAGCCATGGGCCCGTACAAAGGCCTGAAGACAATACGCCGCATCATCGAGGACACAATGCACAACGTCCACCCAATCTACGCCATCAAAGAGCTCATGATTAAGAAGGAGCTCGCGAAAGACCCCGAACTCGTCAACGAGAGCTGGGACCGATTCCTGCCCAACTTCAAGAAACGCTCCCTCAGCAAGCGGAGAGTACCTCACAAGGTCACCGACAAGACCAAGAAGACATACACACCCTTCCCGCCGGCGCAGGAGAAGAGCAAGGTGGACCTGCAGATCGAGAGTGGAGAGTACTTCCTTGGCAAGCAGGCAAAGGAGCGCAAGGCACGGGAGGACCGCGACACAAAGATGAAGGAGAAGATGGAGGACAAGCGGAAAGAGAGACTAGCCGAGTATGTTGCGCCAGAGGAGGACGGCGAGGAGAAGAAGAAGAAAAAGCGGAAGCGCGAGGAAGGGGAGGAGAAAAAAGAGAAGAAAAAGAAGAGGGCCTCAAAGGGGGAAGCAGAGGAAGCATCGTAGCGGATTCCTGGCCACGGTCGCGCCGAAGACAACAGACACAGCCGTGGAGAAAAGTCTGGTTCGATCAAGGAATTGTGTGTTCTCATATCACGTCGACTCGTGGCATGATCAGCGACAAGAACACTCAGCATTTATTGGTGTTCAGGATAGTTACAAGGTTCAATACCCATTGCATTTCCTCTCAGCTGCAACACCGCTTTTGACTTTTGGTTGGCTAGTCGCGAAGTTGGCGCACTAGCTTGGCTAACGTGGTCCAGACGACTTACGTCTCGGACGGTTTATCCTCCGATACCCCAGGCGTTCTTCATCTCCGAGGCTGAGGATGCCTATCTGGACGTCGCTTTCAGCTATTTCTCTGCAGGACCCTTCATTTCACTTATCACGACTATCATGTATCCTCTCGCGCTGTTTTCTGTTCTTTTAGCTGCGCTTATGTGCTCAGTTCATACGGCACGTGCGTACACCGTCCTCGATGGGCAATGCTGGCCTGAAACCACATTACAGACTGTCACGCTCCAGTCACACATTACAACTACCCCGTCCAGGACGGTTGAACTCGCGAACCCTATCATCAGTCCTCCCAGGCCGTCGCCAGTTTTCCATCTTCCGTGGCCCTGGACCTTCCCACCGCTGTGCACCTCTCCTCTTCCTAGCATACAATCCAGCTTGTGTGTCTTCACAAGCACAGCCTTTGCATCAGGCCGTGGCATTTCCATCGTCACTACCCCAGAACTCGCTGCACATTTTGCTTCCCTCCCTGCCTTCACATCTCCTGCACTAGAGACCGACAAGACCAACAAGTTCAGCGGATCATGGTTCACGTCTAGCATCCCACACAAAGGCACCGGAACCCTCGCCCTGCACAATCTAGCGCCCCACACGCAAATCCTGCGCTACACACCAGTATTTCTCGCCCACCTGGAAGCTGACCTTCCAACGCTCGACCGTGAGGCCCTCTGGCGCGTAGCAATCACGCGCCTCCCATCAGCAGCCCGCCTCTCTTTCTTGGACCTAACCTATATCTACGGCGACGCGCGCGTGCGCATCCAAGACGTCACCAAAGCGAATACGTTCCAGCTCTCCATCCGCGACGCCAACCACCTCGCCATCTTTCCGGAGACCAGCCGCTTGAACCACGACTGTGCGCCTAATGCGCAGTACGTGCTGGATCCGAACCTGCTGACGCACACTGTGCATGTCACGCGCGAAGTCCCCGAGGGTGATGAGATCACAATCGCGTATACGAGTCCCCTTGACAGCGTAGCCACGCGGCGCGAGCGGCTGGCGGATGGCTTCCACTTTGAGTGTCGGTGTCAGAGGTGTCTTCATAGCGAGCGCTCAGATGGAGTGCTGGCGCGTATCAGTGAGTTGCAAGGCCAGTTGAATGATTGGAGCGCTGCCTCGCGTGCGAGTCCGGACATGGCGGAGGAACTGCTGAGCTTGTATGTTGGGGAGGGGTTGGAGGGTTTTTTGGATGTGCCGTATGGGTTTGCGGCGTTGGCATTCAATGCAGTCGGGAGGATAGACGAGGCCAGAGTATGGGCTGGAAAGGCTAGAAGTGCGGTGATTATGAAAGATGGTAAGGATGCGGACGCGTTGAGGATTTGGAATAGCTTGTTGGACGACACCGAAGCGCATTGGAGTTTTAGAAAACGCTTGTAGATGGGTAATTAGACGCAACTGGTCATCGATGTTACCTGAGGCTGATATGAATACGCAATTGTCAAACTGTCTTTATAGACGACTCAGTATTTCTATAGTACTAGACAGCTGTCCAATGCCTGCCGACAACCTCCGGAATTGCTAAGACCTGCTGAGTGGTGATCGCTGGACCCAGACTATTCGCAATGGAGGTCCCTAGTATCTTTGACCTGGCAATTAACCACATGCCAGTATTCCTTCTCTTTTTTGCTCCATTACTGTGGCAACGTACTTGCTCGATCAACCCGGTTGCTCTATGATGATCGGAGAGATCCCAGCAGCGCTTTTTCTGCAACTTCACAGGCATCGTCTCGTCTTCAACAACGCCAGTACAAGACTCTGAATACTTGTAAGCGACATCCGAGTCAAGTCCATAATATGAGCAGGCATAGCGTTCCCACCAATTTGAAGGACAACGGCTGTCGAATTTTCATCGCCCAAGGACATCTAGCAGAGCGTTTTCAGCTGCAACTGTGCCCAGAGGTACTGTTCTAAAAACCCTCGAAAAGAGCATGCTCAATGCCGAGAGTGCGCCTGCTCGCGCTCACAAAAGTAGGAATGCATTCTACACGTTTGACGGCTACGATAGTGCCAAATATCCAAAAGTCTTACTTTTGCGGCGTCACCCCGTCCTTAACTGATGCAGTCGCTGCCTCCGCTATGCTTGGCCTCGGTGGAGCTTCATGCGGTTTCTCGACATCCTCTTCGATGGCACCCTCCTGCACCCTCTTCCGGTCGTCTTTTTTCTGAAGGAACTGAATTATTACCGTCAGAGATATCATTGCAGCGCCAAAAATCGCGGCCGCCGTAAAACCGGCGTGAAAGCGTGGTGCATCGATCGTTCTCCAGACCGCAATCGTGTACCAAATGATGTTAATGTAGCTGAACATGTTCGAAGCAGCGATCACGAAGCCACGCATCTCGTGATCATGCGGTATGAGGTCGGAGTACCATGCGAAATACGGTCCTGGTACGCCTGCTGAAAAGTACGAAAGGTAGTACGCAAAATACTTGACTCGATCAGAAACATTCCAGGCGGCCAGTATGCTAATGCCGATGAGTGTGCCCATCTGCATGACGATAATGACTGGCCATCTACGCCCTTTCAACAACGGCGAATCTGAGATCATACCAGCAGAGATTTGTACAACTACCCCAATGGCGACTTGTCCGGTAGGCCAGACGTTCCTCTGATATACGGAATGGCCGTTGGCTTTCAACCACAGAGCAAATACGGGTTGGTGAATTGGAAAGCTGGATTGGATGAAGAAGTAGCCAAGCGGGAGCACCCAAAACTGCCACTGTTTCGCGATGCGAAAGAACTTTTTCCGGTTCCATGGATTATGGCCGAGAGGCTTCTGACCTTCCGCAATAAGACGCTTGCGTTGTTCGTGGGCCTCTTCTTCGGTAATGTAGAAAGCCCTGGTCGTCTCGGGAAAGTCCGGAATGAAGAAGTAGCCGAGAAACGCAATCGGCAACGAGATGATGCCGCAAACAATGAACAGCCACTGTTGGAGTCAGTCGACGAACCCAGAGATGAGATTCTGAACCTTACCTGCCAGCCTTGCTTGCCGTATCTGCCGTCAAGACCTGAGTACGCACCAGCCTGCAGATAGCCACTGAACATGCTGGCAAGTGCTGTGGTACAGTAAAACAAGGCGACTCGTTTCCCCCTTTCGCCCTTTGTATACCAGCTTGACACCAGGTACTACGAGCCGTCAGCGTATTGTTGCGTTTGAGGGAAAAAAAAACCTACGATCATCACAGGGAAATAACCACTCTCGCAAAGCCCGACCAGGAAACGAATAGCATACAGCTGCGAGACGCTTGTAACCGAAGATGTGCAAAATGTCAGGATAGACCACAGGATTTCCAGGGTGGGGATCAAGATCGATGGACGCACTCGCGTAGCCAGCATCACAGCAGGCATCTGACCGATCACATATCCGGCGGTGAATACATTACTTGCGTACGTCAGCTCGCTGCCGTGCATATTAAGCGACTCTTTCATCTGGAATCGTGTTTAGTATACGCTGGTGCTGAATGGCAGAGCTGACATACTCCGGAGACATAGGCATTGCTGATGTTCGACTGATCGAGGTTCTTGCTGAAGTACCCAAGACAAGCGGAGGTCAACAGAAAGCAGTCCAGTTTGAATAGAAACCATTTCTCTTGCTTTGGCTTGTCGGGGTCGTCCCAGACTACTCTCTGAACAGCCCGATGTCCTCTGCGTAATGCTCCGACAAGTCCTGGTTTTTCCCATGGCTGGAGATCCTTCGTAGCAGGCGGGCTGGTGTCTCGCAAAGATGGCGACTTGTGGACGCCTTTGGCTTCGGTCTCAACCTCGGGCGGTACCTTGGAGGTCATGTTGGCAGAGACTGCAAAACTAAGTGTCGAGTGCGGACATTCTAACACTATGTTTATATGCCGACTATGCAGTGCGTCCCGTTCTGCTAAGCTATTACGACATTAGCCCTCCAAATCACTATCAGTTGTTCCGCTGTCAATCGATGTCTGGACAAACAGTGCAACGAATAGAGCTCGTCACAACAAAGTGTGTGCAGTAGCGACACCGGCGATCGCGCCATGATCCCAGTACTTTACGTTCGCAGCCTAGTGGATCACATTGAATGTTCAATAGATCCACGTGGAGAGAAGTATCCTACAAGGGGGGTGCCTGAACAAAGGCTGTGGCAAATCTTATTTCTGCTCCGTTCAGGCACCCCTTGTACGCGTGCCGCCCCGTGTCTATCAAGACTCATGTTTATTGTGCAATAGGACCGACTAACTCGATTGACACAACGCGAATCAGAGGCTCGCGAAGCTCGAGAACACGATCACGTGTCCTCTCATTCACCCTCGCGGTTATGGCAGTTAAGGAAGCTTCAGTGAGCAGTCAATCATAAAACACAACCCAAATTTACAACCCCGACAATCTCAATTATTCGAGGGTCCTGCTCATGAGAGCCTCGCAACGAGGTAAATTCGTCATGCGAGGATCCCATTACGCTATCTGATAACGGGTACCAACGATCACAAGCAACCTGCGGGGTAACTGCACAACCCACTTCTACTCGGGAACGGCATGTAACACCACATCCTTACAAATTCACAATCCAATGAGCTTGGTAGGATCAAGACAGTTGCTTGTGCTGCAGTCGTGTGCGCTTACAACCGGACTATCTCCGAACATGCCACTTGTATGTCCTGTGGAGTCGAGGTGCAGGTGCAATGAGTGGAGTGTTGATTGCGACATTCGAGGCTGAGGTGAGGGAATTGCTTGCTTTGTAAGAGGATAAAAACATGTCTTGGAAACGCTATTATACATATCATCGGTAGCTCTTTCGGTCACTGTCTAGACATACAGCCAAGGCTTGCTTCTTCGACCATGGCAACGACAACGATCGAGACGAGCAAAACTTCTGCTGCAGGACAGAGAGATCTGTCTCAATACGATTTCACTAACCGGGAGCCGTACGTACATCCGCCTGAGACGAAGAAAGATCTTCCCTGGGCCGAGCTTGTTACGCTTGACCTCGAAGATTACACTCGCCCGGGTGGAAAAGAGCGATTGTCGAAACAGCTCGAACATGCCGTCCATCATGTCGGGTTTGTATGTTGCACCTTATCTTTGTTGTTCGAAGACATATGCTAATGACCAGTTAGTTCTACGTAAAGAACTTTGGCCTCTCGCAAGAACAGGTCGACAGACAGTTCACACTGGCAAAGCACTTCTTCAAGCTCCCAACATCTGAAAAGGAGAAGTACGAAGTCAACTACGCAGAAGCCGACTACAATGGGTGGCGGCGTCCCGGTCGTTCTCTGATCGCGCAGGCAAAGGACAATATCGAGATCTACAACATCCCCAAATTCACCGATGACTTCAAGGGCAAATACGATCAGCCTGACCTCCTCAAGGCTCACCTCCCTGAAATTGAAGTCTTCCAGAAGGCATTGCACTCAAACGTGGTGCTTCCCCTGCTGCGTCTCTTCGCCATCGTACTCCAGCTGCCAGACGAGGACTACCTTGTCAAGTAGCACACGTACGAGCGCAAGAGCGAGGACCACTTCAGGTACATGATCTACCACCCACGCAGCGAGGAGGAGTGGGCGCTAGCCAAGCATGGCGCAACAGGCGGGCACACCGATTTAGGGACGGTAACACTGCTCTTCCGCCAGCCGGTCGCGGGGCTGCAAATCCTCGGCGAAGACGGAAACTGGACATGGGTGTCTGCGCAACCGGGTACCATAACCGTCAACCTCGCAGACACAATCTCGCACCTCACCGGCGGCTGGCTCAAGTCGTCGGTCCACCGCGTTGTGGCGCCGCCAGAGGACCAGAGACAGTACAGCCGCACGGGACTGCTGTATTTTGCGCGTCCACACAATGATACGAAGCTTTTGCCTATAACGGATAGTCCGGTGCTGGAGAAGGCTGGCGTGAGGCCGCGGTTTGACAAGATTGTGACGACGGAGGAGTGGGTCAAGGCGAAGCAGACGCTGCAGTTGAACCCGGAGATTGCGGCGAAGCGATGGGCAGAGCGTGGGGACGGGACAGTAGAGGTGCTCGCAGGTTTCCATGACAAGAGGTATAAGGAGTAGGTTGGGAGATTGGCGTAGATGTTAACATGAGTAGTTATGAGTGTTTGTCGTCGCTGTTCTGAGGATCTAGTATAGTCTTGACGGCTGCACAATGTTTCTCACAATCGAGAACACCTTGAATTATCCGAGCATTGTCGTTCATCTGCTCGTGTTCCAATTTTCTCCAGTTGTGCCTAGTGTTCCTAGAGACCTTCGCCGCAGCTTTGTTCAATCCCTCTCCGTTATCGAAATCATCATCGCGGCCACGCTTTTGACCCATGTTTCCCGATTGACCGTACGATTTAAGGTATTCGGTATCTTTTTCTTCTGTGTGCTTGCTCTTCTTTCCCTTGTCCTGACCTTCACAGAACTCGCAGCAGCCAAGCTCGACCCTTCATCATCGCCAACCTCATCGTCCAAGCTATACTCCTGGTGCAAAGATGCGTTTGAGTCGTCGTACCAGTTCTCGTCATAATTCGTAAAGTCCTCCAATTTCTCGACATCTTGCTCAATGACCAGCTCGTCAACTTCGCAAATCACTTTTCCGGGTCGCTTGCTATCTCCAGCCAGTGTGACCACGTACCGAGATGCAGACTTCTTGCCAGGGAAGTTTGCGGTTTTAGGGAACCTCTTCTTCGAAGCACGCAATATGTCGCACGCGATAGTGAGAGCGTTTACTGATATGTCGCGCTCGTCCTGGCCCATCTCGGCTACGCTTGCAAGAGCCAGAAAGGTGCTCAGAAGAGGATGGTGCTTGTACATCGGGTTTTTACAGAAGAATGCGATAAGCTTGAAGATAGGGTTGGTGTGTAGTGAGGCGCTGATAAGATAAATTCGGCTGCCAGTAGGAAATTTTGCTGCAAAAAGCCGGTCGATAAGCCAAAGTAGATCACCGGGGTTGGCAGACAGCTGGTGTTTAAGCTTTTGAACAAGACATGATCTTCTTCTTTGAGAACAATGATGTCTTTGCCGCCGACTCCTGTGTTAAGAACGTCATCCCCAAACAGCGCGATGAGGACCTGTTCTCGAAGATTGAGAACTGCGACATCCAGTTGCACATCTGCAGTTGCATCGGTGACGGTATGAACTGTCGCCGCAGACAGTATCTCGGGACAGTCTATGGCCGTAGCCTTGTAGAAGTGACCTAAGAAAGAGCGTAGCGACTTCGAGTACATGTCCGATGAATGGCGGTCCCATGGTCTGTTCTTGGACTGACCACAGTAACGTAACGTAAAATAAGCGTTATCGGCCGCTGCCTCGATCCTTTCCATCCATTGAAAGATTCGAGGGTTCGTGCAACGTACCTTGTAGAGTGCGTGGGAGATCGCGGACTCGCACCATGAACGTGCGGATGTAGAAGACGTGCGTGTTTTCGGGAGGATCATTGTCGCTCGCAGTAAATGGGTCTAATTTCATTATAGAGTTCAGCATCAGCAGTGTGACATGGAGCGCGTCTTCGAGAAGCAGGCGCCGCTGCCTCTTGGTCGAGGCTGACAAGACGCGTCAGTAAGAGCACACGAACATTTTCAGACCGAACGTACGAAACAGGTAGGCATCAACGAAAGTGCTTCACCTTCATTCGCGGTAGAACTAAGCCATGAAGCTTCAGTCTCTCAATGAGAACCTGAAATACGGCAGCTCTGAATAGCTTGAGCGTTGCAAAGCCCTTCATGAGGTGTCGGTGAAGCAAATAACCTCCTGATCACTGTCACTTCTGATGTGGCGGACATTCGAGAGTAGCTTCTTAGCTTCTATGTGGTTGTCTTGATGTTGAGGTACCAATCTGCGGATGAGGACCTGGGCCTGGGTCGATGGTGGAACGCCTACGCTCCATAGTCGGAAGCCACCGTTCTGGCAATCTCGGCGCTGTGAGTTATTGTAGGAAACCAGATAACAACTAGAAAATGGACGCCAGTTTGTGCGGTTTTTTTTTTGCCAAGCGTGTCTGTGCATCAAGGACCCCGTAGAAGCAGGGCGAAGTGAAGGATGGTGAAAGGGCAGCGTATGTGGCAGATAGAGCAGAACAACTTCCACCGCCGTACCATCATCAACGAAAGACATTCACGAAATCTCACATGTAGAGCGATGTATTGTTGGATATTGACGGTACATCAAGATCTGGGTTGGTTGGGAGAAGTGGGTCTGATCTCTGTGACCAGTGAGTAAAGATGGTGAACGTTAGCGCGAGTACCGAACTGGGTACAGGTGGTTTTGCATGCTGAAGTACAGCTGAGATTGGAATAGGTTGATGCGACATCATGATATGAGTGAGAAGACCCGGTGACAATGGAGAATTACACAAGATCAGGCGCTGTAGGATCCGAAATGAAAGGCTGTACGTTGCTGTGATGAGCGCAAAGCAGGGAGAAAATATGCGTATAAGGAGAACGTAAGAAACTTGAGCCCGACATGACTTACCCTCAGCAATAGCATATGAAATGCATCACTTTGATCGTTTTCCAGGCTCTGAACATTTAATCAACGTTGATGCAATCCGCCTTCTATTAGGGACCTGCATGTCAGCAATTCGTAAGCCGGAACGTCTCCCTGTAATGGCATTGATCCCTGGTCCTGCAAGTGCCCAAATTGTACGCATCAAAACACATCTGCCAACAACGCCTCCGTTTGTCCATGTTACGCCGTTATGCCCAGGGAAAATTACAACTCCACAGCACGCCTGTCTCGAAAAGATGATCATGCATAGCCCAGGCTTGCTTCATGGTCTTGTGCGCCATGCCTTGGGTGGGCTTGCCGCTGTAGCCACCCTTCGTCCCTCCACCAGGGCAACCTCCCCTCCTTGGGCTCGATGTCTAAGTGGGTGCTCGGGGCAGCATCGCACTCGGCAGCATGTAGACCCTCGAGATCGGCCGGCAGCCCTTGTTCTAGCCTGTCACGCTTCGTCTTTGCGATTTGAAACTCCATATAGTTCTCAAGCAGGACCTCCTTGGCGGCCCACTCGGCTTTGCGCTGCTTCTCGAGGGCTTCGGCTTCCAGGCGCAGTGCCTCGCCCTCCTCGGTCGCATACTGCAGGGTGCGTCGCAGCGCGTGGAACAGGGCGTCGGCGGGGAGCGACAGCTCGGCGGGCGTGAGGGAGATGTCGGGCGGGAACTGCACCATGGTGGGCGCGCCGGGGGAGGCGAGGTCCTGGATGTATGTGATGTTATTGTGGGCGTGGTCGGCGTCGGGCGGATGCGGTGTAGAGGCAGATGCGGACGCAATTGCGGACGCAGAGGCAGCGGGTGGGTGCAGCGACGAGGGCGAGGCGGGCGTGCTGGCCTTTGATTCCGAGGGCCGCTTGGCTTCGTTAGAGAGAACGAGCTTGATGCGCTGGAACTTGTTCGAGGGATTCGATGAGTGGTGCTTGGGGACGGGGTCGGAGGGCCGCAGGGCTTCAGTCTCGTGGACGGTGCGCATGTGCTTTGCGAGGGCGTCGGAGCGAGTGAAGGAGCGGTCGCATTCTGGGCTGGGTTAGCTTGTGGTGATGGAGGCTTCATAGCCCGAGGCTTTCGAGGCAGCGTACCGGGCAGAGTGCAGTAAAAGGGCTTCTCCCGTGTGTGGCTGCGCATGTGGGCGCGCAGAGCATAGCCGCTCGCGTGTGGGATGCCCTTGCGGGTGCAGTCGCTCCATTCGCAGCTGTACTTCTTCTGGCGCGTGCCGATGTGGTCGTCGTGCAGGTGCTCGACCAGGTTGTCCATGTTCTCCACGTCGCCAGCCTCGCAGCCCTCCCACTTGCAGACGGTGACCTGGTCCTGCCCGAATTCGTCCTCCTGCGACATGCCCGGATGGTGGTTCGGTGATGCCGGCAGCGAGCCGTCGCTGTCCTCGGAGATGTCGCCCACGTCGCCCGCGTCGCCTACACGGCCGACACGGCCGACACCGCTCACGTCGTCGACGGGCGGCGCGTGATTCAGGCGCAGACGCTTGCTGGGCCGCTCGTGTACGTCGGGCGTTGGCTCCATGCTGCGACGGCGGCCCTTGATCTCCTCGGGGAAGTCGTCTGATGCATAGTCAGACAGCTCCGAGGGCGAGTCCATGGCGGGTAGAGGGATGGAGGTGGAGGTGGAGGTGGAGGTGGAGGTGGAAGCAGAGGCAGAGGCAGAGGTAGGGACAGAGGCAGAGGCAGAGGTAGGGACAGAGGCAGAGACCGAGGTAGAGACCGAGGTAGAGGCGAAGGCAGGGCCTGTCGGGGTGGGCGGAGAAGTCGCGCTGGCCACGACAGTCCATGGCAGATCAATGGCACGTCCCGTCCATGTCAAGAGCTCCGCGCTAATGAGCTTGGGCCAGCCGTTGTCTTACCTGCCGCACTTTGAGAACTTTGTCACTCTCCCTCCAACACCACACAACACAACAGGTAAGCTTCCACTCCCCGTCCCAACTTTTCCATGATGATTTCAAAGAGTTCTGCAATTCCAACGGTCAGGCCTCACGGCTCGGTCGAGTGCGGATTACTCTATACACTACTATTTTTCTGATCTGCCACACCCATTCCCAAGTATACACTTTCTGCAACCTCTCGCACACCTTGCTAACGAGCATGTTCAGCTAGGCACTTTACCCTTCTCAAGCCCAGGACAGCGCCGCAACTTCCTTGTGGTACCTATCGCCAACAATTGGGAACTTTTCCAGAATCGCGGAGAGCTCCTTCATGTCCGCCTCGTCGAGCTGCGCAGGCTTCATGTTCTCCTTGACCCTCGCCGATGTGGTAGCTCCCGGGATGGGGATGAAGGTAGGCATTCCTGCCTTACCGCTCTGGTGCAACACCCACCCCAATGCAATCTGTCCAGGCGTGACGCCCTTCTTCTGCGCAATCCCCTCAACTGCGTGCACCAGCTTGACGTTCTCGTCGAAAACGTCTGGCTGGAACCGCGGCAGGTGACGCAGCATCGAGTCGGGCTCCAAGTCACTGTGCTTTTTGTACCTGCCCGTCTGTGATGCCGTTAGTGAGGCTGCAATTGCGTGAATCGAGTGCGTTTTACCAAGAACCCCCGGCCAAGAGGCGAGTACGCCACGATGGGGATGTTCAGCTCTGCGCATGCTTTTGCAACGCCGTTCTCGAGGATATCGGTACAGAAGAGTGAGAACTCGACCTCGACAGCCGAGATCTTGTGCACGCCGGCCGCCTTGCGGATCGAGTTTGCGCCCACTTCGGACAGACTGATGCCGCCGAGCTTGCCGGCCTTGACGTACTCGGCGATGTAGCTGATAGTGTCTTCAATGGGCGTGTTGGGGTCCACACGCGCACATTCGAAGAGATCAAGACTCTTCTTGCCATCGAGCCACTTCAAACACTCGTCGATACTGCGCTGCACGTTCTTCTGGCTGCCATCAGGCTTCATTTGGCCCGGCAGCAAGCCGCCCTTGATGGAAAGCACAACCTTGTCCGCGTCCTCTGGGTACTTTGTGAAGTACTCGTTAAGAAGCTGCAGTGAGTTGGCATCAGGAGGCCCGTACAGTTCGCCGCCGTTCCAATTGTTGGCGCCCAGAGACAGCGCCGTGCGCATCGTCTCGAAACTCTGCTCCTTGGGTGGGGGGCTTTGGCGCCATGTGAGGCCTGTTGTGTGTTAATATGCAATGTTTGCGTGACGAAAAAACACGAGACACTGACCCATGAGGCCGAAGCCTATTTGTCCGACTTGCTTGCCTACGAGTTCCGGCATTTTGATTGCAGGTTGTTTGATTGACCGATGAATTGATTTGAGTGTTTTGGTGGCGGTCCAAAGGCGGGGCAATTCAGAATGTCGATGATATCACAAAACCTCGCGTGTTTGCTGCTTCTTTCTTATTCTTGCTACGACGCCCTCTTGAATTTATACACTGTTTTGTTTCTCGACTTGAGCCCAAAATTGATGTTTCCCAAGACATGTCGGCAGCCTCGCGCTCAAAGTCTCCATCTTTGATATGGGTGGTGACGGTAGGACCCTGCTCCCGCGCTATGCCTTACCTCCTAACTCCGACCTTTACCATACACAGATGACGATGCAGATGACGACGCGAGATCTGGTTCGCTTTTCGGGCGGATAACTGTTGTCCGCTGGGGAACTGCGATGCAAGAGCAATGTGGGTTTTCAAAGGAGGGACATCTCAATGATTTGAAGACACATGGGTAAGGTTGCTAAGCATACGAAGGAGCTCGTTTTTTTTAGTCAATCATTCGCGTGGAACATAAAAAAATCAGCAAATCCTTACCAAATTATACCCTACAAATAGTAGAATAATAACAGCATAACGTAGTTATATCTTATAAGACTAAGCTATCTTATAAAGAAATACTTCTTTAAAAAAGTTATATAGAATTTTTTTTTTTTTTATAGTAAGAAAGTAGTAAAAGAGATCTTCTACTTCTTCTTAATAGTAGCTTTTTACACGTACTATATTAGTAGTAAAATAGATATAATTTTTATAAAAAGTAAATAACTATATAGGACCTTACTTATACTATAAGATAGTATAAATTTAATAAGTTAATCTAGGTTACGTAGCTAGGGTGTCTACACTGAAGTAAGAGGTGTGTTTTAGTAGGTAAGGGCGCGCAATTGGCCAAAAAAAAACGAGCTCCTTCGTACGGTAGTATGCAAGGAGAGCTACGAAAGTCACAACTCGGCACACGCAGTTTTCTTTATGACAACCGTCCATTTGTGTCTTTCAAGTCACCACTCAAGCATGTACTGTCAACAAGTATCTATAATCTATATCCGATGAGACATTCAGATTGAGCAGCGTTACAGGTTGATCTGGAGTTAAACTCCTTGCCACCTTATCGCTGAGCTGTCCTCCAGGTATAATACTCAGCTATTGCAGCGACAAGGTTTCGGGCCCAAGACATCACTCACGTCAAATGGACTACTGTCTAAGTTCACAATTCAGTGTTTGGGGACATGGTTCTTGCTACTAGAGGAACTTAAGATATCGAACTGCAGAGCAAAGAATTTCCTAGTCTCATCAGCTCATCTTCAAGCACAGGTTTGATTCGTTCATCGATTCAATCCTGGGATGGCTTATTTGCTCGCTGAGGATTTCCGCATCCAAGATCTATGGTCGCATGGGCGTACTGATTAAATGCACTCACAGGAAAGCAAGGGGCCTTGGAATGCACTCAACCCACAAGAAGCTCAATCATACAGTTAGTACCAGGTTTTCATTCTTAATGTTGTCAACAAATCAACATAAATCATAGGCCGATGTCTGTTCAGTTCTGGTAAAGGATGTAAGCATGGAAATCAACACTTCTGTCGTTAAGTTCATAGCATATACATGGTTTCTTACCTTGTTCTCACTCCATGAATATTCAATTTTAAAAACCTTAAAACCAGTGAGTCCTTCATGTAAGCTGGAAGATTATGCCTCCACTATATCCCGCGACTGTTGGATCAGATCTTTGGAAGTTCTGTTGTACTGTGTAGCCAGAAGGATGTCCACACATGACCCAGGCGAATCTCGGCCAGGCCACACCGCTACTATCCCAACCCCCCACTTCTGGACGTCCCTTGTAAGAGACGGCTTTGTGGAGAAGGGTACCTGTCGGACATGCCTGTTTCAAGTCTCCAAACCTAGTATATTAATAGTTAATGTGAGCCCAAATTCCATCAACAAATGGTCTTGTGGTGTAAGTTTCAACTCATCCCTTCACCAACAACACAACCTAACAACCAATCAGCTAGTGGTATGATTGTAAGTTAACCCAAATCACATTAACTGTTCATTCCTAACATTCAACAGCTCGCTTAGGGTACCTAAGTAAACGTGCGAGAGGCCCCGCGTTCGAGTCGCGGCAAGACCCATTTTTTGCCAACAGAAACATACCGAGCTTTCTCAGTCATGTCAGCCTACTTTGCGCCACTAAGCACCATCGACATACTCAGGGTCGATGAATCAAGCCTACACCGCATTGTCTGGACAAAATAGCTCTCTCTTTCTGTCGGTCAATTTTGTGAAATTCCGGTTTGGCTTGGGTTTCGACCAAAAACTCCCTTTTACTTTACTACAACCAACGAAAAAAGCAGTAGTCAGCTGCAGTAGCCTGATAGGACGCTGATGTAATCTATAGCCAGGAAAAGGTCCTGTATTTTTGTGATTTTGTTGCCGTCTTGGTTTACGGGGGGGAAGCCTCTGTCAGCACTTGTTGCTACAGTCACATTTCCCCGTCCACAACCAGATTATTTTTTATTGGCTGCGATCAGTTTTCCCTTTTGGTCGTTGACGCTCTATTACAAGATGTTTTGTATGTCATTAAAAAATGAGTTTAGGAGCGGGCGCATTGATGTCGACCGGGATCCATACGCCAAACGATGCAACACAACAGCGTTTATCAAAGGAACCGCGGAAAGAGTCACCGAACCGTCCCCCCCCCCCCCCCCCCCCTCTCTCAGAGATTGTTCGAGAGGAACAGTTGCAGCTTTTCTTTATTAGTCGTTTTTGGCACTGATGAGGTGCATTGAACTTTAATTGGAGTCAAGACACATAGTTGCAACAAAGATGACAAGCGCCTCAAGATGCAGAAGCATCAAAGCTTTCCTTCGTTTCTACCTTGGAAAGCATGAGCCGCAGACACCACAGGACCGCATAGATTCTGGTATGACTGTGAACGGCATGTTCGCAAGTCTAGCGCGCCACGTGGAGTTCTGGTCAAAGCTTGTCGAGCTTCACAAAACGTCGCCGCCCCAGAGACCGCGGAGAGCAATCACCAACACTCGCACGCGATAGCATCAACTTGCACGATACCAGCAGCATGCAATTCCGTTGGCATTACCCGTTGTCGCCTGGTACGGGTGCTTGGGGCGCACCCAATTCGAACCATAAGTATGTCCGCGATCAGCGCGGTACCTGCATTCGCGCCGAGACATATTGCATATAGAGGCTGACTTGCTATTCTCTTATAGCTTTTGCGAAGAAGTCCGTACACAACTACGACAGATTGCGTTCGCTGAGCTCACCATACACAGGATTACAACATCACGCCTTACATTGGTGAATTTGTCAACACAGTCACCAATTCCATCTATGGTACGACCCAAGTCCTTCCACTCCTGCATGTGCACTGTGACTCACCTTTTGCAGTCTTCTACGGCATTCACGGGCTTCGCAGAGTCCAGCCTTGTAAAGATGGAGGGCTTTGGTCTACGCTAGCGTTTCCGTACTGGGGCCTCATCGGCGTTGGTCTGCTTTCGATGTGGTTTCATGCCACACTCAAGTATCACAGTCAGATGGGTAAGTCACTATCAATTTTTTACACCTTCGCCATATATCTGTCGCGAGAGAGGAAGAGTCAACAGCCGGCTGTGACTTGTGGTGATGCGGATTTACCAAAGGTCTCCGGACAGATTCAGGCTCTAAAATTGTCGTTCGACCGGACACCTTCACGCAGTTACCATGCGACCTCTACATAGGGTCTCAGATTTGACTACCCACTACAGCTCACAAATTCCAAAGATCGGACTGACCGAATATAGGTGATGATCTGTCCATGTTTCTGGCTGTCGGCGCATTGCTCCATCAGCTGCTCTGCTTTGAGGCTACGCCAGCCCAACGGAGAAACTACACTGTTGTCATCCTTGGGATCTTGATTCCTGTTTCAACCTACCATGTCATGGCTGATGAGATCTACGTGCACGAAATCGTCTTCGCAGTGATGGTGATCATGGTGGTGCGAAAGACGCAAAAGTTGATTCGCGAACGAGTCACGAATGAAGAGCATAAGAAGCGCATGGGCCAACTGGCTACTTTTGGCATTGGTAGGTATCCAGGATGTACTTCTAGCACACCCGCGCTAATCACTGTCCCAGCCAACTTTCTCTTTGGCTACTTCCTCTGGAGCATCGATTTCCACCTCTGCAGCTATGTCACCAAGGTCAAGCACTACGTCGGACTTCCCTGGGGTTTCCTTTTCGAACTGCATGGGTGGTGGCATATCTTCACGGGCATCGGCGCATATATTGGCATGGCTCTCACCGAGTACCTCGTCACGATCGTCGAAGGCCAAACCGACCGTGTTGAAGAAGGCTTCGTTTGGCCTGTGAAGGCTGTCCTGAGGGACCTCGATGCAGCTGGACCTACGAAGAAAGATCGATAGTGGATGTTGGGCTATCGGAGTTTTTACTTTTTCCAGCGCAGCCACTTCTCCATGATCTTCAGGTACGAGGGTCTTGGCCCACAATTGATGTAGCATTTGGAAGAGGAATTGAGTTGTCACAACTACGTCACTGCATATCTAAGCATCTGAAACAAACGAGTTTGAAAGGTATAGGCTTTTGAAGATTTCGTCACATTTGCCCATGTCTCATCTGCATTTCCAAGTTCACAGCTACGCGTGTCGCTTTACCAGCCGAACACGCTGTCCCCAGACGCGTTAGTGGTTGCCGGAAGGAGCGGCCCTGTTTAGGATCACCATGACGTAGTGCCTTGCTTCGCTCGGAGGCACATTCCACACTTCAAAACCACGACAAACTCCTTACCTTTACCTCCCTTCAATCTGACCAAATTGCACATCTCTCCAAACACCACCGACCATTCAACAATTCCTCATTGACCTTCTATCCTCTCAACATGGACGTACGTGTTTTCTCGAAACGATGGGGAGGGACAACGGGCTGACGAGTTTGCGCAGGTCTACTACTTCTACAGCTACGGCACTGCCGCTTGGTTGGGTACATTTAAGCGTTGCGAACTTCTTGACATATGCTGACTGTATCGAAGCCACACAGGCTGCACCACTCATCGCTAGCCCCACGATGATTGCCGCGCTGCTCTCCCCGGAAGTGCGTGACGCTACAAGTACGTTCTCCGCAAGTGTACAACCACATCGTCAGCCACTGACCCATCTGTAGTGCTTGAAGTCTACTTCTCCCGCACGCTCGGCTTCACCCTACTCACGGTGGGCGTGCTCACCGTTCTGCTCACCGGCTCTGTCCCGCTTTCGAGTAGTCTTGCAGAAGGTTCGTCTCGTGCCGGTCATGGCAGCTTGGGTTTTATCTGACATGTGCAGGTGTTTCAACAGAGAATACCGACCCCAAAGCCCCCTACGCGCTTCCCACCCTGACCATCACCGCTCTCTTCCACGCCGCCACCGCCTTTCATTGCTACGGATTGTGGACCGAGACGGGCGTCACTTCGTTCAGCCTGGGAAGCTTTGGCTCTGGGTTCTTTGCATTGGTTGCGCTGTGGTGTATTCTGTTTGCCAGCAGCAACGGCAAGATCAGCCGGAAGACGGGCGCGGACAAGAGGACGAGTGGGTTTCCTTTCAAGAATAACGAGGCCGACAAGAGAAAGGCCAGGTAGAGGGTTTGCTGACGCTTTGCAAAGCTTGAACAACGACATATGAGCTGGCTGAGGGGAATGCATGTGGGAAAATGCAGATGATGGCTACGCAGCGATTGAAGCAGTTTCTGGTTGAGCCACGACAAGCTCTATGGCTGGTAGCACAAAAGAAAAGGGACATGCATATTGGCATAGGATTGGAGCGAGCATATACATTATTTGGAAAGCCAGTGAGTGAATTGGTATCGTTAAGCTGCCGTATCCTTGTGGACACGAATCCGTGTCCTATACTACCTTTGGCATTGGCCAGAACCACAGGATGCCTCTGTGGCCATCACAAGACCCTTGTTGTGCTTTGTTGAACAGATGGAACAGTTTGTAGTATATACTGGAAATCGAAAAAAAGTAGCGAAGCAGACGGTAGAGTTCGACGAAAAGCTTGGGAAATCACGTGCTCATAATCAGGAAGCACCATGGGAAGTTTGAGCGGCTTTGGCCAAGCAATGGTGGATTGCTGTGTTCCTTAAGTCATTCAGAATTGGGCTCGCTGCGAACATGAAAGAAAAGACAAAAGTTGGGCTATACCTTCAGACACAAAATTCAGGATTGGCACAGACAGGCTCATTTGTAGCAGTGACAGAGTACTTGAGCCTTGAGTGCTTTAACCAAAAGGAGTTAAGGACCCTTGCCGGCCAGTGTACTAAGTCATGACGCAAAAGCTTCCAACAAACTTTCGGCGACACGCAAGCTGCGCATTTAATGGCCTTTCAAGCTGCATCATTACCAGCTATCTGGGATGCGGAGCCATGTGCTTCAGGCGTTGAGCGCTTCAATGACTAATCATTGGATTGTTTACAAGATCACAACATTGTGAATCTCGAAACCCCACTGACTCAGCCCTGATTGCAGGCAGACTGATAGTTGCGAGGCGATGATAGCAGGAGAACAAACTGCAGGCATTGCGACGTGACTTTCTTTGTTCATGAATGGATCTTGTTTCATGACGTGAAGAGTTGCACTACTTCTCTAAGAGTCGCGCAACTACACTACGTGCTCGCTATATCAGACTGTGACAATAGTAAAATTTAGATTACACGTACAGGAATCTAGATGCTTGAAATCGTAAAGTGCGCAGAGAAGTGCTACATGCTTTACAGTGAGGAGAATGTGCGTACCTAGGTAGATAGCTACGTATCTAAACTTAAACGACCTAACAATTACACAGTGGAAATCTATAGGAATGGTCAAAGAGCACTTGCTTGCAACATTGCAGCAATTGATTGTAGTTGCAGCTATTAATCGACGTTGTACGATGAGCTACGTGGGTGATGTTGAGAAACTGCTTATTTTGGTATGCTGGCATTTTTGTCACCCTTCGCAACTTACAGAACCAAGCTCACCCAGCAGCTCGAGGTACCGTCAGCTGGGTACATGGGCTTCGCAGTGGTCACGGCCTGTCCTATCTCTTCTTCACAGCGTTCTAACACCAATTTGTGCAATCGGCGGGCCCAAAACATTCAGCTCGCAAGGTCACCTGAACGACAGGGCGCTCGCTCGGCGTACGGCAAGCATGCCCTCCTTTTCACAATCATCCACTTCATTCACACGCACTAGCACCTACTATATAACAGGCACATTCTCCATAGATATAACATCAATCCTAAACTCTTTTTCTGTTCTACACCGTGTTCTACGGAACCTTAGTACTAACATATCGTAGGACACTTTTCAATAACCCAGCTGGTATTGCCCAAGGTATCATTGGTGCCGCCCTTGCTCTTGGCTCAGTCATTGGCTCTCTCGCCGCTGGATACGTATCAGACAAACTTGGTCGCCGTGATGCCCTGCTCTTCTCGTGTGTTTTCTGGCTCGTCGGAACGGCCCTTCAGACTGCTACCACGGGGCGTGGCATGCTGATAGGTGGGCGTATCTTGAACGGGATTACAGTCGGTATCACATCATCTCAAGTACCCGTCTACCTTGCCGAAGTTGCGAAGCACTCGCAGCGTGGCACCATCATCATCATTCAACAGCTGGCCATCGAATGGGGTATCCTCATCATGTACTTCATTGGATACGGCTGCTCGTTCATCCCAGGAGATTCGTCATTTCGAACAGCCTGGTCCATGCAGTTCATTCCTTGTGTATTCTTCATGATCGGCCTGCCCTTCCTGCCTGAGTCGCCTCGCTAGCTTGCCATGAAGGACCGCACCGAGGAAGCCATCCACATTCTTGCAAACATCCAGGCCGGAGGCGACCTCAACGATCCTTACGTTATTGCCCAGTACGAAGAAATCGTCACTGTACTCGCTGCTGAGCGCGCTGCGCTCAAGGGATGGAGGAAGTTCGTCTACAATGGCATGTGGCGCCGAACCCTCGCTGGCTTCTCCGTCCAGGCGTGGCAGCAACTGTCTGGCGCCAATGTAATGACATACTACTGTTGTTCAAGACAAGCGACTATACAGTCAAACCTCAGACAAAGCGTCAAGTCTCAGACAACTGAGACATCTGGTGAAGATGTGCCTATATAAAGAGCACATCGGCCATAGTTAGATAGATAGAACTTTTATCTCAATGCAACTTAATTAGCATAAATAACAGGTTATAAGCCCAGGCAATTCAACTGCCATTATAACAACCACTAACCCCTTTAACGCATCTGGTAACAACCTGGGTGTTAAGGACCTGTCCTCTTACAAGATCACCAAGCTTACTAGACAACAAAATTACGCCAAATAGGAACAAGACATCAAAGTTGTTGCCCAATACCTCAACGTCTGGAACCAGATCAACAGCACTCAGATGTTAGTTGACAAACCTGAGATGCTTCTGTACCTGAAAGAAGCCTTTAAGGCTGTGCAACGTGACACTACTAGACAAGACGACCCAAACTTAACAAACGATCAACCACTTCCAAAGCTTGCGCCACTTATTAATAGGGCCAAGAAGAGCTTTTACTAAATTATTATAATAAAGAATGCTAAGAAGAAGTACAAGCAAGCACTTAAGGAGTATAATTAAATCAAGAGGAAGGGTGGCAAGGCACTGACTCTATTGCGAATCTATGTCTTAGACTCTATTCGCTCCATACTTAACGACTTTGCCGACGCCCACCTTGCATACTAATACCTCAGGAGGCAATACCAACTCAACAATTATTAGAACCTCCAGATCATCCACAAGGAGATTGAAGCACTCACACTCAAGGACTGCAAGGACCTTGATGACTTCTTTAGTCAACTGGAAGACAACGTTCTGCATCTGAGGGAACTTTAAGGATTATACGACGACGTCGCAGTACAGGCCAAGATCTTCAGGTTACTTACTCCTGAGTTTAACGAGACTGCGCGCTTCATGAACCTCCTTTACAACCGACAAGGTTCAGAATGGCCTTCTCTTCACAACATTAAACGACAACTACAAGACGCTGAGATTAACATTAAGCGCAACAAGAAGGACAAGAAGGACAAAAACACTAACGTCACTCCCGACAAAAAGAAAGACGAGGAGAAGGGCACTAAGTGTCAAGTCTAAGGTTGCAGGGGTTACAATCATAGTGAAGACAAGTGTTTTGTTAAACATCCTGAGCTTAAACTAGAGTGGCTTGTGCTTAAAGAAAAGGAACGCAACAAACACAACAACAAGTCCAGCAACAGGCCTAACAAGCAAGCAAGCTTCGTGTTCAACCTAAACAGTAGCGACATTTAACAAGCTCTTAAACAAGCCCTTAAACTCCAGCGAAGCACTTGTAAGCACACAGCATTTTACACTAACTGTCACTCATCTAATTAGCCTAACAATAACAACGTTGTTTAATTCCAACAATCGCTTAACACAGCACACCTAGTTATGGAAAAGCTTAAGACTGTAGTCACAACTACTACGACTGGTCCTGCCTTCCACGTCAACAGCTATTCATCTAACTGGCCCACCACGTTAACAGACGATGCTGACAACACCTTAAAGGTCCAGAATCCTGACCAAAGCAGTACGTACTCACTCCTAGTATCCCAAAGTCCACATGCTAATACTCTAAACAGACTAAGGCATGCACTAAAGGGTATCATAGGGTTTGAGGAAAGACTGGGTTTAGGAAAGGAACTGGAACTGAATACGGTAGTTAGATTAGCTCTCACAGATGACAAATGTAATTCCTTAACGGAAGAATGGATTATGGACTCTGGTGCAAGCATGCACCTCTGCAACAACAAGAAATAGTTTACTGAATTTGCAGACTTACCCACAAAAACAGTACATGTGGCCAACACTAAGGCTAATCTCAACATTACTGGCGGAGGTACTGTCACCCTTGACGTCCAGACTAAGGAAGAAAAGTGGAACTAAGTCACGCTTTTAAACGTACTCTACGCACCCGACGCTATGTGCAATCTCCTGTCTGTATTACAGTTAACTAGCAAAGGAGCAAAGGGCTACGTTAACAAAACATCCTTTAACATTATCTACAATGACGACCTACTTATGGACGCCACAAGCTACAAGGGCCTTTTTAAGCTTAACATGTACACTAGCTAACTATATACCTTTGCTGGCACATTATTAACTACTGATGAATCAGGCCAGCTCAATGCCGCTGAAAACAATGATGGGCTTGAGCAGTCTGATGCTGCCGAGAACAACGAGCCTGAACAACAAGCAGAGACGCTAGGCTTCAATTTCAACGATCGCGTATGGGCACTCTATAGAGATCTTGGACATATAAGCCTTGAAGCTATAAGTAGGCTTGCGGACATGTTAGAAGGCATGCCAGCGTTAAAGAAGGAGATTAAGGCTTGGATAGGGCAGAGCTGTCTAGTGTGCAAGGTCACCACAGCCATCGTACGAGTACCTAGGGATCTAGCCAGCTGCACCAGCTAAACCTCAGGGGATCTCCTACACCTTAATGTATGGGGACTATATAGGATCAGGGGACATGACTTAACCAGTTACACTCTAAACGCGGTTAATAACTTCAGTCGATACTAATGGAGCCGTTTGATGAAGTCAGCTAAGTCTACTAGTCATGTCATCGACCTTCTCCGCGAACTGAGAACAGCTGAGAACTTGACTATTCGGTGCATCAAAGCTGACAATGCTCTTATCTTAAATAAGCTTAAGGAATACTGTGTAAATGAGGGCATACGCATCATTACTAGTGCCCCGTATCGTCATCAACAGAATAGAGTCATCGAGCGAGCTATTCAAACCACACAAGACAGATCCACAGCAATGCTTAGAGACAGCTAACTTGGCGCAGACTAACTAATCTTAAAGACGATTCTTAGGATTATCAACATCAAGACCCAAGAATTAGTAACCAACATAAACTTGTTAGAAACTCTGTAGCCTAAGGCTTAGATGCACGCTGTCTACATTAAGAACTATTCACTAACAAGGGCACTTAAATTAAAAAAGACACCTTTTAAAGCGTTGTATAACCAGAAACCCAACATGTCTAATATAAGACTGTGGGGAGCACGTGCGTACGTATTAATCCCTGACAGCGCCAAAGTACAGTACCATGCCAGCAAGCGAATCTGTAAACTGCAGCCACAGGCCTGGATAGGATACTTCATGGGCTGTAAAGGCGACGCCAACTTACAAATCTAGAATCCTAAGAAGACAAAGGTAGAACGAGTTGATATCGCAGCTATCGCACGTAGTAAGAAGACTGATGATCCTTAACTAGAGGGAACACAAACTGCGACACTGAGACGCACTGACAACAATAACAAAGACTTGTCTAATAATAAGTCTGACGCCTCCAACAATCCTAACAGACCTAACAATCCTAACAAGTCTAGAGTTACCTTAAGACATCTCGTAGTCACACAAGAGACTAATAAATTAACCTTAACCCTAAATCCCAAATGTTGCTCTTGTGCAAAACAGGGATGCGTTTGTGACGGCACCCCTCCTTTTAACAAGAAATGTTCTAAATGCAAGAAGGCTTAACATGTGTGCGCACCTTAGAAACAAGCTCTAGATGTTAAATGTTGCGCTTGTGCAAAGGAAGGTCGCACATGCAACAGCACCTCACCCTTCTACAAGAAATGCTCTAGTTGTAAGAAGCATCGACAGAAGTGCGTGCCCCAGGACTACTAAGGAGATGCAGGCCACCTACCTGCAAACACTAGACTACCTACTGAACAGAAGTGCAAGGAGTGTAGAATGAGGAGTCAAACATGTGATGGGGCACCACTATTTAACAAACCTTGCTGGAACTGTAAATATTGGGGCGTTGACTGTTACGCGAAAGAAATGGGACCACCTAAGTCCTGTGGAGAGATGACCTGTAAGAACAAGTGCGCTTTATGCAAGACTGCCAAGTTAGCGTGCAATAGTAAGCAGCTGTGCAGCTAATGCGTTAAGCGACAAAAGAAGTGCGTACCTTAGAAGCTCAAAAACGCACTTAGGGAGACTAAGTGCGTTAGGTGTGGTACCAACTCCTTAATCTGTAAAGGACGACCCTGCACTTATTACAAGAAAGAAGAAAAGGTTACCTGGTGTGTATGTCCGAACGCCAACAATACTAACACTAAATATGCCACATTAAGAAACACCTCAGAGTTCTATAATAATCCTAAAGTGTGCAGACCATGTGTACAGTACAATCGCTCGCACACAGGACAGTAGAGGGAATGCAATAGTGAAATTCCATATAACTACTACAACAACAATAACAAGGCAGGGCACTATGGTGCTCCTAGTGAGACACAATTCACCTAATGTACCTACGACGTTTGGGAAGGCGTTCAACTACAACTCACAGATTTCTGGAGAACTAAGAATCGTGAAGCTTCACCACTACGCGGTGAAGCTTCAGGGGACAACTCAGATTCTTACCACTCCAGCGACGACAAGGACTATGAACCTAGTTTAGATAACAACAATAACGAAACCTCAGATAATGATAGCGATGAGTCTGACTCAAACAACGACAACGACAGCGACTAAGATGACGACAAAGGTGCTAAGAATGACACTAACAATCGTGAGATTAAAGATGACGAAGAAGATTCTCTATTTATCCCCAAAGAACCAGAAAACAACTCTTAACAGCAGACTAACTAACTAACCTAATACTTGCTTATGCTTACATTAGCAGAATTAAAGTAAACAGTACAGGACTCCATCACACTTTAACAAGCCAGGAAGTTACTAGACTGGCTACACTACCTTAATGCTATAAAGACAGAACACAGACAACTTATTAAAAACGAAACCTAGAAACTAGTTAAGCGTCCCACTGATAGAAAAGTACTTTTAGGACGATAGGTACTTCGCACTAAGACTAGAGCAGATAGAAAGATTAAGAAATACAAGGCTTAATACGTGGCACGAGGCTTTGAACAAGTCTACCTACTAGACTACAACGAGACCTTTGCAACAGTTATTAAAGACTTATCTTAGAGAACTCTCTTTGCACTTGCAGCACTATTTAGTTGGGACATCTATTAGATAGACTTTGTTACAGCATTCCTAAATAGCGAAGTATGTAAAGAGATCTACATAGAGCAACCTAAAGGATTTAAAGAAGGAAAGAAGGACAACGTGCTGCTACTACTTAAGGCACTCTACAGCCTTAAGCAAGCTCCCTAAAAGTAGTATGAGAAACTAACTAACTATCTTCTACTAAGCAGCTGGATAGTATCTAAGTTTGACCTATTAGTGTACCTTCACCCTAAGTTGAAACTACTGATAGGAGTATACGTTAATGACATACTTCTTACAGGAGCAGACATTAATTATATTAACTAAGCTAAGAAAGATCTTACTTAGAAGTTTAAGATAAAGGACCTAGGTAAGTGTGCGTACTATCTCGGTATGCACGTTAAGTGGCTTAATAATGGTATCCTGGTTCACCAGCGCAACTATGTTAAAAAGATCATTAAGCGACGCTAACTATAAAACCTTGTATAAACCCAAACACCATACAATGTCACAGAGCTGTCAGGCATTACAAAGAACCAAGAAGAAGCCTTAAGTAACCTTAAGAAAGAGTATTAAGCAATAGTTGGTGAGTTGCTGTATGCAGTAATAAAGACCTAACCTAACATCAGCTATATAGTCGGCGTCCTATCACGATACGCATCTAATCCCTCACAGTTCTACATGGACCAAGCGATTCGAGTGTACCAGTACCTGAACAAGACCAAGGATACTGGGATCTTCTTTCCCTACAATAACCAAAGCCCACTAGTTAGCTACACTGACAGCGACTGGGCCACTTGCAAGGATTCGCGCAAATCTACCAGCAGATAGATTGTTCAACTTGGCAACGCTCCCATTTTATACAGCTCAAAACGCCAGCGCATTATCGCACAGTCTACCTAAGAGGCTGAATATGTTGCCGCTGCAGAACTGTCGAATAAGCTAGTGTGGGTTCAGCAATTACTCTCTAAGATCCTAACTCACGTTGGTAAGAAGGATCTGGACATTAGACACATAAACACCGTTATTAAAATTAATAACAATAGTGCACGTCTACTATCTAAGAATCCAGAGCACTATTAAGTAGCAAAGCACTTTAGGATTAGATACCACGTACTTTGACAAAGGGTTAAGGAAGGCGTACTGCACCTTAATCGCGTGAACACAAAAGATAACACAGCAGACATCTTTACTAAGGCACTGAAGCGGGAGGACTTTAAGAGACTCTGCAACTAACTAGGTATGCGTAGTCTACAAGGCTCGACTGAGAGTAGCTCGTCAGGGGGGGTGTTGTTTAAGACAAGCGACTATACAGTCAAACCTCAGACAAAGCGTCAAGTCTCAGACAACTGAGACATCTGGTGAAGATGTGCCTATATAAAGAGCACATCGGCCATAGTTAGATAGATAGAACTTTCATCTCAATGCAACTTGATTAGCATAAATAACAACTACGTCGTTTACATATTCTACATGGCAAACCTCTCAGGCAACGTCAACCTGATTGCTGGAGGTGTTCAGTATGCCCTGTTCATCATCTTCTCCTCGATCATGTTTTTCTTCGTCGACAAGATTGGCCGAAGAACGCTCTTGATCTATGGAGCTCTGGCGATGGCTTTCTGCCACTTCGTCGTTGGTGGTGTTATGGGAGCCAACGGCGTTAGCGTTCCTGAAGGTGTCAACGGTGATGTCAACATCGTGATCCGGGTTACTGGACCGCCTGCTCATACGGTCATTGCCTTCTCCTACCTTCTTATCATCATCTACGCTCTCACCCTTGCCCCCATCTGCTGGATTTACGCTGCCGAGGTCTGGCCTCTTGAGACTCGTGCCACTGGTATGGGTATTGCGGCCATCGGTAACTGGCTGGTACGTCGAATCTCACTCTTTGCATCCACCAAAATACTGACATAGAACAGTTCAACTTTGCTATCGGCCTCTTCATTCCTCCTGCCTTCCGCAATATCACACACGGCCTTTTCTTGCTCTTCGGAGCATTCTGTGTGCTGGCCGCAGTTCAGTTCTGGTTTACCTACCCCGAGACTTGCGGCAAGACGATTGAGGAAATTGAAGTCCTCTTCAGCAACCAGGGCCCCTGTGCATGGAAGACTAAGAAGGGTTCCGAGCGTCTCCACGAGGAGATCAACGCCGTTGCTACTGCTCAAGCCAAGGGTGTGGCTCGCGATAGCATTGAAAAGGTCATTGCCAAGGACAGTGCTCAGCACAACGAGAAGGCTGGCGTCGTTTGAATTCTCAAGAGCTGAAGAGCTGTTTTGTGTTCCTGCCTAGGATGACGATCAGTACGAATAGGTGTAATGTTTTGTTGTAAAAGTTGATAAATGCTTGAAGAAGATACCCAACGCGACGATCACAGCCTGGGCATTCGATGCGAGTTCTAAATATAATTTATTTAATTATTTCCCCATAACTTAGCCTCGCGATGAAACTGGCACCATATCTGCCTGCGTGCCACCTCCATTACCAGTTATCAGTAGAGCAAAAGTCAACGTACCAGAGTTACAGGAGGTATTCAGTATCAATCTTCAGACTTCTGACAACTGGGACAACGCGCTAACAGACTAGAAATTCTTTCACCAAGACTGTAGAATACTCAGAGCTACATTCAAGGCCATTGCCAAGATTTTTAAGGAGGCGATTACTAGGATAGTGAAGTCACACCGCATTGACAGTCGACAGAAAGACTCTCCTTCGTATGCTGCTATCACCAAATTACTTTGCACACATCTCAAACGGAGATGAAAAGGAAGCCCTGACTCCTTGTCAGGTGTGGCTCGGTTATCTAAGCTGTGAGTCACGGCGATCTTGAACCACAGTAACAGCTCTCCAGCTGATCCAGGTTTCCACCCAGATTTTCTGAACAACAAGGTTTTCTCTCTTCTCTCATCAATCGTCCATAATCGATTCTCTACTCTGCTGACGGCCCAAATACACTAAACACCCCGTCTCCATCAAGCAGACAATTTTATCAAAAACCACCATAATGCCACCTCTTTTCACCATTGAAGAGATCGAGGGGACTGACATATCGGATGTCATGTTGGCTGAAGCTGCCGCACTCTTCTCGTCGTCGTATGGAGTGTGGGGTCCACTCGCCTCGGAGAAGATGGGGAAGTCCTGCAAACCCGGTATGAGTCTTTCTCTCTGATATCCCAATCTACTGCCTTCTCCGCCATTCAGGATTCATCGTCTCTCTACCTTCCCAAGCATCCCCTTCATCCACAACAACCACTCCCATCATCCCCCAGTTCGCGGCTGTAAAGTTCAGACCATCTCTCCCCTTACCAACCCCCTTCTCCCCATCCCCTAATTCTCAACTGAGAAAATCCACAGGCAACCGCATCACCCTCACGCCCTCGCGCCTACGCGATCAACACCTCCCGCCCGCTGCCCCCAGCATACTAATCCGCAGCCTCTCCGCGGGCCAGCTAGCTGGCCACGCACTCGCCACGCGCTGGCAGCACGCCGGCCGCACCATCTGCTGGGTGACGCAACTCTGCGTACACCCCGCACTTCGGCGACAGCGGGTCGCTACAGAAGTACGTCTCGCCGCCGTCATCTTCTATCTGTACATCCCACCCCATCCCATCCCATCTCATCTTGAGTGTTGGGATTAGCAAAGGATTGTTTGCATGCGCGGTACTAACACACCCACGCACAGATGCTCCGCGCGCTGAGAGAGCGCCACAGCAACGCCACCATCTTCGGGATTCTGTCGTCGCATCCAGCGGCGATACTGGCTGCGCTGCGGGCGTTCGGGCGAGGCATCGAAGAAGACGTTGATCTGGACATGGTGCGTGGGCGCGCGAGGGGCATCATGGACGCGTCGCCGGTCGAGTACGTCAAGGGTGCGAAGCTCGTGGGGAGTTTGTTCGGGCGGGAGCGCGAAGATGGGGAGGCGAGTGTGTATTGTGCGGATACAGAGTTCTGGGTTGACCATGCCGAGCCAATGGCTGCGCTGAAGGTGGTTAGGGAGAGGGGTGTGGCGTGACCGTTTGGCGAGTTGCCTGAGGGATGTGAGTTCCTGGTGTTGGTTGGGAAGTAGACGAGGAACCAAATTCAACGCAGCTCAATCACTGAAGATTTGCAGGTCAAGTGGATGCAAAGCCATCAAGCCGAGTTTGTCAATCGGCACAAATTGCTATATACCGATCCGTGACTTTACTTCAGCTTTGGCTATTGATACCGCCCTCACAGCACAAAGTGAGGAACTCCATCGCTAATGCAACAACGCCAACCATGTCAGACCCATCCAGATGTGGGGTATACGTGTACGTAAGGAAAACAGCGAGTATAGCCTTCAACAACAAAGAAGGAAGGCTGTGTACGAAGACATTACAGCAATACAAAGATACAAATTCTAGGGTTCAGAGAAACTGTTCTGCCGCGAGAGGCCACAGCCGGAAGAAAACGGGCCGTCTTGATCTGAAGCAAGCAGAGGCGAGAGTGGAAACATGCACGTGGGTGTCGTACTCTGTGTTGAGGAGCGGCGGTTGGAGAAATGACGGCGGCGTGTAGGGTCACCTGCTCGCACTTGTGCATCAGCTAAGATCCACAGGCAGACAGAGTAGAGTATGGATATGCACAGGACTAGCCGTAGTGGGAGTTTTGCCTACTGCTGCTCCCACTCTGGCTCCCCGAGTCTGTGCCGGGCGTCTGGGGCTCCAGACTGAGCTGTGCGCGCAACGTCATGATCCATTCGTGCTGGAGCAATTCGACGGCGCTGGCGCGCTTGTTCGGGTCACGGTCGAAGCACTTCATCAGGAAGTCGATGCCCTGTTCGCTGAGTTGGTCGCGGGTGGGAAGCTGCGGCGGATCGCCTTGCGCGATGTGGTACATAATGGCCCACTCATTGTCCATGGATGCCCACGGGCGGCGACCCGTTGCCATTTCAAGAATCACGCAGCCCAGCGACCAGATGTCGACGGCGCCATGGCGACCTGTACTGCCGCCTTTGATAACTTCTGGAGACATGTACATGGGCGTGCCGGTCATGGAGCCTTGCTTCTCGCGGCGGGTGGTGTTGTCAACGGCGAGGGTTCTGCCTTGGCGGGCGATGAGCTTGGCCGCACCAAAATCGACAAACTTGATGACACCGTTGTGATCGAGAAGGATATCTGTGAGGGTTAGTAGGATACGGGAAGACCACAGAAACAATACATACTTTCAGGCTTGATGTCGCGGTGAACGACCCTTGCGTCGTGGAGATAGGCAAGACCTTCCAACATCTGCAGCGCATAGACCATGATGACCGTCTCGTCTTCGATGCGACCGTGCTCAAGCAAGCCAGCAAGAGAACCGCCAGAGCAGTATTCCATGAAGATGTAAACCTTGTCTCTGTGGGGCTCGATACCGTAGTACGAGACAATGTTAGGGTGGTCCAGCACCTGCAGCACACCCATCTCATCCTTGATTTGAGCAACAATGGTAGGGATGAGCTGAGGGTCCTGGAGACGAATCTCCTTGACAGCCATAAGGTGACCAGAATCGAGGTTCATGGCGGCGTACACAGAACCGAATGTACCTCCACCGACGAACTGGCCCTGTTGCCATCGCAAAGTAACGTTGGTTGCCGAAGAAGACAGATAAGTGAGTGCGCGATCGGCCTCATTAGAATCTTCAAGCACCCTGCCCAGCGCCTGTCGTTCGGCTTCCTTCTCTTTCCTGAAGGTATCAATCTCTTCGAGCCTCTGCATCCACTGCATCTGCGTCATCTCGATAGACTCTTCGTCATCTTTCGAGTTCTTCGGGTCCAACAAGCTCTTGCCTGCGATGGCGTTGAGCCGTTGCCTCTCGGCTTGTGCAGCAATGGTCGACCTCGCACCCATGATGTCGAAATGTGATATCAATACTGACATGCACCCTGCCACCTTGGCGCGTAGCTTTGTATACTCCTCGTCGCTGATAGAGAGGATGTTCTGGCCACGCGTCATCATCATTGCGAATTCCAGCGCTACGACAGCCCATCGGAAGGTCTTTCGATCTGAGGCTACGCAGTCATCGCAGATGAAGCTGACCCAGTCCAGAGCCAGCCTGGTCAGCTTGATGTTGTTCATGGCTCGCCGGTTGTAGTCCATATACAGCACGGAACGCTGACCAAACTCAGTGGCGAAAGCGAAACAAGTCTGGATGAGATCCTGGCAGTCTAGACCGACCGTCTGCTTCCGGACAATCTCGACGCTGTTGATGATGGTGTTTGACAGCGTGTACGCCGTCTTCTTGATCTTCTGCAGCTCCGAGTTAACACGAGGAAGGTTGGCCCTCTGGTCGATGAGTGTGTTCAAGTACATGCCGATGGCCTGCAGGAAAGATGCGTTGGCGTTGGCAAGGCGCTGTTGAGAACCGTCGGCGACTAGTCGTAACCTCCCAGCCTTCAGATCGAGGTGCGGTTCGTGAATGTTGCCGGACATCCTCTTGCCAGACCAGTAGAGGGCGTCTTCTGGTCTGATGATCAGGACGTATGGGTTCGACGGATCTTCGGGACCTTCCTCAGCGTGGTAGCAGGTGGTGAGTAAGGATTGGATATCGTTGGGGCGGTTCTCCAGCGTCGGCGAGGCGATGATGTAGACGCCGGCGTTGTTGCCTCCAGTCGTCTCGACGAGAAAGTGTCCGTTGGCCATGAGGCACTCGTACAAGTCGTTGAGCTGCTCATCGTCGAGGTCAATATGGTTGATGTTGTACTCGGTGCAATTCTCGAACCTCTGCGTCAGGATCCTGGAGAAACGGAACAGCTTACGCTGGCGGACACGGACAGAGTCGAGGATCTGCTTGTACCGCTTCTCCATCTCAGCGCCTGTGAGCTCGTCGGGCCTGCGCTGCAGCTCACGCTCAAAGTGAGCGCTGAGGCGGGTAAGTGACTTGGAGGTAAGGATACTGAACTGCTCGGCAGTCTCGACATCGCCACCCTGGAGTTGCCTGCCGAGTCTGTTGCAAAAGTCCCACTCCTGCTCGAGGATTTCAGCTTCCTTGAAAGTGTTCTTGTTGGCAGCCAGCTTCCAGTTGAGCATCCTGAAATAGAACTTCAACGCATCGAGGACAACACTGTCGAAGTTCTCCTCAATGCAAGGGGGAAGGTCCCAGCCTGGCTCTGGCCGCGAGATGACCAGGTAGCTCTCCTTGACCTGACCAGCCATGCGGAGCAGGATCTGGAACTGGGCAATCATCTGCTCAGCCATCATGACGCCCTGCTGTGAGGGGTCCTTGATCTTCTTTGCGTACGACAGTCGGACACGGATAATCTCCTGCAGCAGGCGCGAGGGAAAGTTGATGAGGGTGAGCAGCTCCTCGATATAGGGTGGGAGATGGCGCTCAGCGAAGCCCTCTGCATTGGTGATCAGGGTGCTCTTGGCCTTTTGGATGACCTTCTCGAGCGGGATGAGCAGGTTGGTCTCGCCCTGCAGCGACTTGAGGCCGTCCTCCTTGAGGATGCGGTCGATGAACGAGGACTCGTCGGTGAGATGGTGGTCCTGCGAGGAGCGTGGGCGGGGCTTTGTGAAGTCGAGCTCCTCGTTGCCGACCCACATCTTCAGGATGGCCATCTCGGTGTTGATGAGGACGGTGGTGTTGTCCCAGGCGATGACGGCGTCACAGGCGTCGTGGTAGGCAGGCGAGGCGGCCCTGGGATAGGCAGCCTCGAGGGCCTGGCGGGTAGGGTAGGCGCTCTCGATCTTCTCGATCTTCTTGACAACGTCCTGGACCTGCTGCTGGGGCGTCTGGCCGGCCTCGGTGGCGCCCTCGACCTCGAAGGAGATGATGGTCTCGAGCAGCGTCTTGATCTTGCCGCGGGCGTCGTCGACGATGCGGCGCTGGGCCTGCAGCGAGCGGCCGCAGACGCGGGCGCGGATGCCCATCCAGATCTCGGCCTTGAGGGTGCTGTCGCCCTGCTGCTCGGTACTGCCAATCAGGCGCTTCTTCTCCTGCTTGACGACGTCGCCGGTGAGGACGCTGGCGAGCATGGAATGCCACTCGAGGCGCTCGCGGTTCTCGGGGATCTTGAGCTCCTCGATGGAGGGCTGCATGTCGTCGTTGCCGTAGTACAGCAGCGTCTCCTGGTCGTAGGGGTCGTTCTCGGCGTAGTCTGCGGTCGAGGGCGACTCGTCGTCGGTGCCGCTGTCGGTGCTGTAGCCCAGGCTCGGGGTGCGCATGGCCGGGTCGAAGGCGTAGCCATCCTGCTCGTCGCCCTGGGTGATGCGCTGGACGTAGGCCTTCTCCTGGGCGCGGTAGTCGGCGTTGGGGTTGGGGTTGCGGCGCGAGCGCGTGGCCGAGTTGTTGCGGCCGCGGTGCGAGGCGGTGGTGTTGAGCGAGAACTGCTGCGGACGGCGGGCGGGGTTGTAGGCGTTGGAGGGCGTGCGGACGGCGCCAGGGCGGGGGGTGCGGGCAGCAGAGGCGGCGCTGGCGTGAGGGGTGTGGGCGCTGTGCTGGGCGCTGTGCTGCTGATGGGCGCCCGGCGGCGGCAGGTCGGCCGTCATGATGCGGATGCTGCGGGTGCCCTGGGGGTTCTGGGTGCTGTAGCTGTAGGGCAGCGGAGGCAGCTCGTCGGCGCCGCTGCTCATGGGTTGCACGGGCGGCGCAAATTGATACTGGCCCTCGTCCATGGGCAGCCCGCCAAGGCTCGCGTTGCCCGCGTCGGCCTCGTGCACGTAGTCCGAGTCGAAGGAGCCGTCAGTTGAGCTCGAGCTCATGCGCTCCGGCGGCGCGGGCGCGTTGACCACGACGGGCTTGGGCGAGCTCATCTTGTCGTCGGCGGCCAGCAGCGGGTTGTTGCGAGCGACGTTGAAGTGCACCCTGGCCGGGGGCGAGGACGAGGCCATGGTGATGCGGGTGCCCTCTGCCTCTGGTTGGCTGGCCTGCTGGTTCCGCGGTCCGCGCAACGAGTCCAGCCGCTTTCTTCTTTCTTCTTTCGTCTTTCGTCTTTCTTCTCTGCTTATTACACGGTACGCCTGCCTGCACGAACAGGGGCACTGCAGTCAACAAGTGTGTCGACGTCCGCCGCGCATTCGCTGCTGATAGACGAGCTTCTCTCTAGCGTCTGCACGCTTCCCATGGCCTCTTTCATCGGCCGATGTGAGCAGCTAGGCCACTGAGCCACCGAGCCTGCGAGCCACAGGTGGCGAATGCGCGCCATCTGCAACAGGCCTAGCCCATCCAGGCCTGCACCGAACCTCCGCGACCTGTCCTTGCACGGCGCCTGAACAGTTTGAACGCAGCTCCAGAGTCCTCCAGAGTCCAGCGTCTCGGGATCGCCGCCAGGATGCCGCTCTCCAGCCTGCTCTGAGCCCCTGTACCAACGAGTCCAGAGCTCTTCTCGCAGGCGCCTGCAGCCTGCAGCTCGGCACTTTGCAGCCATGACACAATCTGACTTCTAACAAAGGACCATGTGAGCTGTCGAGACACAAAGAGTGAAACTCTGTGCAAATCGAGCATGGCAAAGCAAGGCTCGCGAGTCCAGGATAGAGAGCAAGAGCAAGGACGATAGTATACTATTCTCATTCTCATTCAACACCGATAACCAAAACCGTGCCAGACTCCGCGCTAATCCAACAACGCTCAACTCGACTAAAAAACAGTGTCGTGTGAACACTTGCTGGTCGTTGGCATACATGTCTATGCCACGACTCAAAGAAGCTCCTCGTAGATGTTCCTTAACACGGCTCGTCCGTCCAGGACCCCCTTTTTGCCTGCCATGACCACCTTGCCTGGGACCTTGGTCTCAGGATATCTCTTCTTCCTCAGGCTCCTTGCGTTGGCACCGTGGGTCGAACTCGTAATATCACCCAGCGCCTTCCTCTTCTTGCTCGGACTGGCATCGGGGCTTGTCATTGCAGCATTCGCCCTCGAGCTGTGTGGCTGACTGGCTTTGACCGGCGATTTGCCCGTCTGACTGAGTCCTTCGTCGAAAGCATGGCTATCCAACATGTCGCTCTGTAGGTCGAGAACCCAGCCCTTTTCGCGACACAGCCCGACCATGTCGCGCAGCAGCTCGTTGCCAGAGAGTGTCTTCTCGCTACCCAGAATCACGAGCTTGCTCCGCGCACGTGTGAGCGCGACGTTGACTCTGCGGCGGTCCTTGAGTAGATCACCGACTGTGCCTGTTTCGTTGCTGCGCACGCACGACACAAGGATAACTTCTTTGTCACGGCCCTGGAACTTGTCCGCTGTATGCAGTTCCACTGCAGGTGCTGCGGCTGCAGCAACAGGCGCGACGCGCTCCGAGGACTGGGTTTGCGCGTGTGTGGATGAGAGGCTGGTGCGCAGCAGTGCGAGCTGCGAGCGGTAAAAGGCTATGATGCCTATCTCGGACGCCGACACGCCAAGGCTGAGAAGCGAGATGGTGAGCTGGGTGATCAGACGGGCCTCGAGGGTGTTGATGATGCGGGAGCCGGATTGGGATTCGAGACAGGCAGAGATCGGGTCCGTGTTGATGAAGACTACTGGCTGGTCGGGCGAGAGAGAGCGAGAGAGCCAGCAGACGGGGGACTGTGGGCCCGGACACTGAGTGACCGCGGCTGAGCGAGGTGCGAGTGCCTGCCGGTGATGTGCACCAAGACCAGATGGTTTGGGCAGAGCGAGTCTTCGAGAGGCGACGCTTGGTGTGCCACACTTCAAACGACCGGAGTAGATAAAAGTGTTTGACAGGAGCATGACCTCGGCGCACATACGGTACTGATGCTCCAGGCTGACAACAGCTTGCGGATGTGACTCACACAGGAGCTTGAAGAGCGAAACGTCCAGACCGCCCTCTATAGCTTCTTTGTTCTGGACCAATGGAGGCAGCTGATAGTGATCGCCAACAAGAATAAACTTTTGCGACATGCGGATTGGTCCCAGACAGACGGGCAGCGTGATCTGAGAGGCTTCGTCAACGATGCAGTAGTCAAAGATGCGGCGACTGAAGAGCGGATGATTGATCGTGAGACATGTGGTAGCCACGACCGGCGGTTCCATCCAAGACTTCTCGAGCTCCTCAACACTGTCTTTGGGCTCCGCTACCAGCGTCGCAAACCCACGAACTTCAGGGTGGATCTTTGCCGTTGCTCCCAGGCGGAGGATGCCGATATCGTCATCGCGAATCTTGAGCAGGATATTGTCGACCGCGGTATGGGTGTAAGAAGTAAGGAGAACGCTCTTGCCCTTCGCGACGAGAGTCCGGATGATGTGGGCAATAGTAGTCGTTTTGCCCGTGCCAGGCATACCCAAAACCAGAGCATAGTCCTTGGCAGACATGACCTTGGCCACGGCAGCTTTTTGGTCCAAGTTCATCGACAGCTGCGACGATTGCGGAAGCTCGACAGCACTCAGAACCGGATGGAATACAGGTTTTCGTCCATCGACAATCAAGGCACGAAGATCTCGAGCTTTGTAGACGTTGTCATCCATGATCTGTATGAGGTTGTTGCGCGCTGCCGCCATACCGTTGCTGAACTCATCCTTATCCAATCGATACAGCACCGGTTCTTCGTCGACCTCGTATTCAGCTGCAGGCTCGCCCTCCTTAGTGACCTCCATGATGCCGGCGAAAGTCTGGTTGCTGTGGGCGTCGAAGCCGGGGAGTTTTGTACGAGAATTGTGCAAGCGTCTGTCAACGGCGACCGTAATCCGTCGCTTTCGGACGTTCGTGACGTAACCGTTCGCCAGTGCGAAGTGACCTTGCTCATCCGATACTACCACAGGTTCTCCAACAGTAAGCTGGGACTCAGTAAAGGAGAACCCTGGCGTGGAGTGTTGCTTGACGAAAGTGTAGCTGTATCGATTGATCTTCTGCCCGAGCTTCTCTTCTTGTCCTGAGCCGGGCTCTAGGATGACATTTGAAAAACAACGTCCTAGCTTCTCACGCTCGATGCTTAACATCGTCCATAGTTCCCGTCGGAACTTCATCATGTCTGTCTCCTCTTTGGTGAGCAACATGTCCCACTTCTTCATGAAGTCGCTGTCTGTGGGTTTCAGCGACTTAACAAGGTCATCGTACTTCTGCTTCGCTTTCTTGTTCAGTCGCTCACCCTCACCGTCCTCAACTAGCTTGTTGTAGAGGAAACATGACTCTTGAGCATAGCAATTGCCACACTTGAAGTCTTCTTTGAGCATTGGCGGCAATTCGATGCGATCTCGCACGTAGCATGCTAGTTCGTTGCGCTGGATGATCATATGGATGATATCATTTCGAACAGCGGGAATGCGGATAATGGCTGATGTTTCGAGGTAGTACAACATTCCGTATGCAATATCAACATCTACACGGGTCAGTGTTATCGAGAAGGTAAGGGCTAAACATACCGTATCGGTTGGAGAGCAGCAAATTATACAAGGCTGTTTGAACAGAATGTGCACTGTTTGACGAGTTCTTTCCTGTCTTGACTTCGAAAGGAACGGTCAGAGTGCGCTCGCCTTGATCATCTCGCATAGTCACTTGTACTGTTGCGTCGATGTTCCCCTTCAATCCATACATCGGCGACCACACATGCTCTTCAACATCGAGGAGTTTGTTGATGCTCATTGTCGACTGGGGTCCGTTGCGGTGCTGCACAACGCCATCGGCGCAAGGCTTGGCGCGAATGAAGATCTCGGCCCAGGCTTGCATTTCCGGCAACTTGCTGGTCATGTGCTCCTTGACCTCATTGCAGGTCGAGTTGATCTCAAGAATAGTCTCGAACTTGCTTGGAAGGAGCCTGTCAATCGTCGACAGCAAGAAGTCTGTGTCCCATTGATTCACTTTCAAGGCTTCTTGGAAAAGCTCGTGAAGAAGTGTTCCATATAGCATCGGCGCGTTTGCCCTACTGGTAGCCTTGATCCGGTCCTGCAGCACTGCTCGTCTCAAACAGCCATAGGAGTCTGCAACAACAGTAGCCGAGATCAAATGATCTGGGTGCAGAACCAGCATGTTGTGGTGATCATCGACGACGCATTGCCCATTCGATGAGAACGACCCAATGACATGAACGTAGGCACCTACGGTACATGGTGTGTCGTACCAGGCTTGTCGTAGGGATATTTGTTTTGATATTCTTGTTTTTTCCTCGTCGACCAACAAAATCTGCCGATGTGTTAGCTAGCCAAGGTATGACTGTGTCACACTACGTACCTTCTCAGGCCTTTGTTGACCTCTCTCGACGGGGTACGAGCCTTCAATCACCTGCTTGATGAGGTACCGTTGAATGGCCCGAGTATCCTGTTGGCTCTTACAAACTTAGTCATACAGATTCATTACGGGTAATAGCGTGTTCTACATACATTATTCGTCGCTGGCGTTTGAGTGGCTGCTACTTCTGCAGCGGCAAACTCATCAGGGTCTATCTCATCCCCAAAATCATCAGAGTCATCATTAACCAGATCAACAACCGGTGCAGCGCTGACTGCGGGTGCAACCTCTGGCAGAACCTCAGACAGATCCCCAGACAGATCATTGAGCTGTGCTGGTGATTCCAGCGGCCTATCATCGAACAGAGATGCCACCTGCTCAAGGTCTGCAGCAAACACATCATCGTCGTCCTCTATTCCAAACTCGTCCTCGCTATCGGCGTAGACCAGAGGTGCTGCAACGAGTGATGATACAGGCCGTGTTACAGGCTCTGCTGGTATCGAAGCATGTCTCTGTGATCGTGGCGACACCTCAGTCTCGAGGGTACCGACATTGACCGCATCAGCCATGTCGGTATCGAAGTCAACCTCGCCAAAGTCATCAGACGACGCAGAAGACTGCCGTTGCTCCGTAGCCCGTTGCAGACCAGCGTCATCTTCTGGAAAATCTTGATCATCGAGAGTGTCTGCCGCTTCGAGTTTGTAGTTCTCAGCTTGCATGGTTTCAGGTGCGTCTTCTTCAGCGGCTTCCCTCGGTGTATGTCTTTTGAGGGGAGATTCGGGAAACTCGATCAGTCCCTCCCCAGCGTCGGGGGGCGGAGAAGAGCTGGACGGTAGCTGTGCCTGCGAGTTCGAGATGGACTCCTTCATTCTCTGAACAATGCTGGCAAGGTTCGATGTCGGTGCGTGCCCTTGCATCACGCTGTCAGAACTCGGAGCAGCGGCAAACACGTCCTCGGCATCGTCTGGTTGATCACCGTGAAAGACGCCGTGTGTTCTGCGCTTCTTCCTCGTCGAAGCAGGGAATTCAACGCCACAGCTTGCCCAGCGCCGAAGTCCATTGACACTGCCAGCAGCAGCAGCAGCGGATCGAGGCGACGATTCGTTAATGAGGTGCGCAAAAGACACGGTCTTGTTCACGGTTGGTGTTCCTTTGTTGCTCGTGTACCGCGACCAGAGCTCCGTCGCAGGGTCAGCCTGGGGTGTTGTGAGGCCTGCCTTGAACGCATGCAGCCTTGGCTCTTCCTGTGACGGCCCAGCCGGGGAAGAGCTGCGGGCACGTTTCTTGTTCTTGCGCAGTACAGGTGTGTTGACTGGCTGCGACCCCCGCCAATACAGCTGCTCCTCAGGCGATAGAACTGCATGCGCCGCGTGTCTGGACGTGTCGTCGATGTTGCCTACCAGATCGGCCAGTGGCAGTCTGGCGCCCGGTGTCGAGGGTGGCGGAAAGGTCTTGTTCTGGGGCAGTCGCGGTGTCTCGAAGGCGTTTTCAATGTCTCTAATGACCTTTGACGTCTTAGGCGTCTCCTTCGCCGTCGACGCCTTGTCCGGTGCAGCGGCCCGGTTCTCCTTCTCGGCCTCGCGCTCCTTTGCAGTGTCGAGGGGCAGCGTGTCGTCAAACTGGAATGCCTTTAGCTTCGTGCGCGTCTGGGTCGAGGGCATGATAGGCGGGCCGGTTACGACGTGCCGCGCCACAGGAGCCCTGTCGCTATGCTGGTGGGGGGAGGGTGGAGCGTTGCGTTGGCGGTGCCATTGGCCTCTGGCGTGCTGGAAAGACGGTGTGAGTGAAAGGCGAGAGGGATACGAGTCAGCAGCGGTCAACGTACCTTGGCCCGTGGATCCTGGTCGAAGAATGACTTCTGACGTGTGGACATGAGGACATGAGAAATGCATGCGTTGGAGCGTCTAGCGGCGAGTGGAGCTCCGGGAACGCGACACGCGACGCGACTGGCACCCCTACGCGAACGCGAACCGAACTGCGGGCGGCGCAAGCAGAGTCACGTGCTCGGCTTTGGCCGGCGATATCGGTGTTGTTTGGATGGATGGAGAGCTAGGTAGCCGTCCGTGCATGTTAACGACTGCAGGTTGCAACGCAGTCGGCCAGGCGTTTGGACGAATACGGGGATTGCTGGGCTGCAAGGCGCCCACTCCTACGGTCCTTGAACGGCAGACCTGGGCAAAAAGAGCCTTGTCTCCCTCACCAGCAATCTGTTGATCAACCTCGCGGACGGACGCGGGCCGTGAAGCTCGGACGTGTTGGGATATCTTCCCCAGATCTTGTCCCACTCGCTCACTTGACCGCCAGCCGCTCCTTGCTCGCACTCCCCTCCTCCTTCTTGTCCTTTCCCTCAGCCGCCGCCAGCAACATGTCTTCCCCCGATGCGAAGCCCCTGCCTTTCGTCTACCAGTTTGCGGCTGGTAAGTCTCAATTGCCGAATCTCGGTGAAGCTCCGATGCGCCGGTGCGACGACTCACTGTGAATATTTGCTGTTTTTGCGGGCGTCGCATAGCACGCAATTGCACTCCAGAGGTGCAGCGCTGTTGCTCACGAGCTTCTCGGGTGCTACAATGAGCCATACAGGTGCTAACAGCTGACAGGTGCCGTGGCTGGTGTGTCAGAAGTGAGTGCGCATGCGATTAGAGGGTGCAGCTCTTCCCAGACCCAATATGCTAATGGAGCATGCGCATAGATCTTGATCATGTGAGTGTTTGCTGTGTTCACAAGACGCACAGAGCAATCGCTAACTTCTTTATCAGGTACCCGCTGGACGTCGTCAAAACCAGGATGTGAGCGAGCACACGAGCGGCTGCGCATTGCCCTTTCTAACACTATATAGACAGCTTCAGACCGGAAAGGCCACGGGTGAGGATGCCTACAATGGTATGCTGGACTGCTTCCGCAAAATCGTGAAGAATGAAGGGTAGGCTTGAAGCCCTCGGTGCGCTCGGTAATCATACTAACGCACAGCAGCGCCTCGAGGCTGTACCGCGGAATCAGTGCGCCTATTCTTATGGAGGCACCGAAGAGGTGAGGCTGCGCCAAGCATCAACCTCTTGACTAGAACGTGGTATTGACGTGAACCAGGGCCACGAAATTCGCCGCAAACGACTCGTGGGGTACCTTCTACCGCAACCTATTTGGCCAGGCCAAGATGAACCAGTCTCTCTCCATTCTCACCGGTGCGACAGCCGGTGCGACCGAGGCCTTTGTTGTCGTTCCCTTCGAGCTCGTCAAGATCCGTCTCCAGGACAAGGCCCAGGCGCACAAGTACAACGGCATGGTGGACTGTGTCACCAAGATCGTCAAGCAGGAGGGCCCTCTCACCCTCTACCAGGGCCTCGAGTCGACCATGTGGCGCCACATTCTCTGGAACGCTGGGTACTTTGGCTGCATCTTCCAGGTTCGCGCTCTCCTGCCCGCAGCAAAAGACAAGAAGGGCCAGATCACCAACGACCTGCTGTCTGGTGCCGTGGGTGGTACTGTCGGCACCATCCTGAACACTCCCATGGACGTTGTCAAATCGCGCATTCAAAACTCATCAAAGGTCGTAGGCACAGTGCCCAAATACAACTGGGCATTTCCCGCTCTCGGCACAGTTTTCCGCGAAGAGGGTTTCGGTGCCCTCTACAAGGGCTTCACACCCAAGGTGCTGAGATTGGGCCCAGGTGGTGGTATTCTGCTCGTTGTCTTCACTGGCGTCATGGACTTCTTCCGCAGCATGCGCGAGGGAAAGTAGGTCCATGAAGACCGAGCATAGCGAGAAGTGATTGGGTCTTTGAGTGGGCGAACGGAATCCCCATCTCTTCCTGCGAGCATACCAGCGGCAATTTTTGGCAAACGAACCGTGGTTGTAACGCTGTTCTAGCAGTCCGACAAATACATTTATCCTTCAAAAGCACAAGCTTTTATTGTTTTGAGCATCTGTGACTGAGGTCTGACTACCGTGGCTGTGCATACTCGACTCCTAGGTAGGAGTCGTTGGTAGTGTGAGCCAGATCCTTCAATAGCTGGAAAGAAAAAAGACCTGTAGTCTTTTAAGCATCTGTACACTTAAAACATCTGCGAGCTACTCCAAATGCCTGCTGATATATGAGGAACGGACGCTTGTATCCGGATGACTCATGCAACGTGAGAGCCTTTTGCCGAGCAATCGTGACGTATGTATAGACATTGCACAGCAGCGTTTCAGCAGACATCTCGAACATCGTCGACGTCATGGCCTAGAACGTTGAACGCGTTGGCATTGAGTCAGAGAGCCACGCGAAGCACAAGATCAGCCTTACAAATAAATGCACCCTCAGCGAACCTTAAAAGACGCCGAACAATGCTTTTCATCACAATGCCATTCGCTCGTTTCGCATACTGCCGAGCCAGCCGAGCCATGCAGCGCTCTCTTTCGTCGATGTCAGATCGCCTTGTGCGCTAGCGCCGATCGCGTAGAGCCGCACCGTCATTGACTTCACGATGACTGCAGATGATGCTGAATCGAGAAAATCTCATCGAGTCTCATCGAGTCTGTCCAGAAGAAATGTGTCAAGCTAAGCTTTTCACGGCCAAGGAAAGCTTGCTATCGCGCTTGATGCTCTTAATTCGCAACATTAGCCCAGGCATCCGCGGAACCTGAAATGGTAGCCTTTGTGGTAGTCGGTCAGGGATTGTCCGGAGTGTATGATGTCAGTGTCTGGACTATGATAAAAATGATAGCTGTGCTCCCTGCGGTGTACACGGTTGATATCTCGCATCCTCGCGTACCACCCATCGGTCAGCAGTCATGGTGGCCGACCTCATTCGCGACTCGCCGTTCGGGCATATCGTGCGTCTTGTCACTCGCAACAAATGCTTCCAGTACCCGGAGGAAAACGATCCCAACCTCTGGAAGAAATACGTCAACCAGGAAAAGTCCGGCTACGTTGCACACCACGGCAACACATCACCACCTGAGGAGGAGGTCGAGGAACTGCAACGGGCCCGCGGAGTAAGAGAACGCGAGGGTTCAGAGAGCTCGAATACAGAAGTCGGTGACGACTATAACTATGCGAGTGGCGTGAGGATAGACCAGGAGAAGGGCAAGGACCTGCATGTCATTGACTGGTATGGACCAGACGATCCACAGGTATGTCAGCTCTCCAAGTGCTAGCATATCATCACTGACAGCCAGCAGAACCCGCGCAACTGGAGTCGAGGAAAGCGATTCTTTGTCACTTTTGAAATCTGTTTCCTCACCTTTTCCGTCTACATTGGTTCCGCCATCTACACTCCCGGTCTCCAGGATGTCATGACTAGCTTCGGCGTCGCCCAGGTCCCGGCTACCTTGGGTCTGACCCTTTATGTCGCAGGATATGGACTTGGTAAGCACCTATCATACATCCACACAATGAAAGCGACTAATTCCTATGTGCAGGCCCAATCATCTGGTCTCCGTTGAGTGAAATCCCCCAAGTTGGACGGCTGTGGGTGTATATTGGAACACTGTTCATCTTCTGCTGCTTCCAGCTCCCCACTGTCTATTCAGTCAACTTTGGCATGCTCCTCGCATTCCGCTTCCTGACCGGCTTCTTCGGATCTCCCGCCTTGGCTACCGGGGGCGCCACCATCGCCGACATGTATCGACCGCAGAAGCAGGCCTACGGTCTCGCTGTCTGGGGTATTGGCGCCGTCTGCGGTCCTGTTGTGGGCCCCTTGATCGGTGGGTTTGCAGTCCAGTCTGGCGGCTCTGGCGTCCTCAAGGGCTGGAAATGGACCATCTGGGAGCTGTTGTGGTTGTCATCTTTCTGTCTTATTTTCCTGTTCTTCTTCCTGCCCGAGACCAGCTCCTCCAATATCCTGCACCGCCGCACCAAGCGCCTCCGCAAGCTTACCGGCAACGACAAGTTGACGTGCGAGTCGGACATGATATCTGCGGAGATGAAGCCCATGGATGTTGTGCAAATGTCTCTCCTCAAGCCCATCACGCTCAACTTCCAAGAGCCGATCGTCTTCCTCCTGAACTTGTACATTGCCCTCATCTACGGCCTACTGTACATCTGGTTCGAGTCGTTCCCGCTCGTCTTCACTGGGCTGTACGGTTTCAACCTCGGTCTCGAAGGCGTCGCCTTCCTTGGCATCTTGGTCGGCACGCTGATCGCTGCCGTCATCCTCTTCACATGGCTCTACATGTACCAGGAGAAGCAGTTTGACGAAAACGGCAACATCGCCCCAGAGAAGCGCCTGATCCCAGCCATGGTCGGGTGCTGGGGGGTCCCCATTTGCCTGTTCTGGTTCGGCTGGTCGTCTCGCGCGGACGTCCCATGGATCGTGCCGATCATCGGCACGGGCTTCTTCGGCATATCGGCCTTTACCCTCTTCAACGCCGTGCTGCCCTACCTCAGCGACGCCTATCCGGACAACGTCGCCAGCGTGCTGGCCGGCAACGACCTCATGCGTAGCGCGTTCGGCGCGGGCTTTCCCCTCTTCGCTAACGCAATGTACATGCGCCTCGGCATCGACTGGGCGAGTAGTCTGCTGGGCTTTTTGGGCATTGCGTTTATCCCGATTCCGTTCTTGTTGTACAAGTTCGGTAAACAGATCAGGCAGAAGAGCAAGAACGCTCGGAAGGACATTTGAGGATGTGAGACGTGGGTGTGGAGGTGCATTGCTGCGTTGCTGCGTTTAGCGAAACCAACTAGTGTAATGTCTTTATTAGATGCTTGAGCGCTGCTGTATGAATAATACATGTCGACTTTACTTCCACTATCTTCTCCACTACATGCCGTCGTGCGTTTGATCCTGTATCAAGAGGAGACTGGCAATGAACAGATACACGACAGAGCTGACGAAGCCTCATATTTACAACGAACGCTATAGTCCAAAAAAAAGTCCACAAGCGAACTATCATTAGAGATGCAGGGCCTCCTATAGCGCATAAGAACAGGATAGTCCTAATGGCCCCTGTGTCAGTGCGTATTCAACGCTACTGCATTCGTATGATTCTTGGTATAGAAAGTACATCGGCTCTCTCCAGAATAGATCGATTGACGTAAATCTACAGCAGATCAGCCTCGTCTACATTCTCCCCTCTCCGCGCCGCCAAATACACTCTTCCGCTCTCGTACGCGCCGAGATACAGTCCCGCGCCGACAAACGTCCACACGGCCCGCAGCGCCCCGCCGCGCCACAGGCCCTTGTAGCCCTGCTCTTGGACAATCTCCTGCGTGATCTGCCACGTGCTCTTTTGATTCTGACGGGAGTTCTTGACCGACTCGCCCAGGGCATCGACAAGCCCGGTCTTCGCACCGCCGTTGGATGTGCCGTTCTTCCGTGCGGAGTCGGAGCCATGCTCGCCCGAGGCGGCGCTCAGCATGATGCGCGTCTTGAGCACATCGACGGGTGTCGTGATTACGGCTGCAACCGCGCCCGCGCTCCCTGCGCTAAACGCCGTGATCATGCCGCTCTCGACTATCGTACCCCGTGTTAACCCTTTCTCGTCTCGGTACTCGCGGATGCCCTGCTTCAGCCGCTCGAACATGGGGAACTGCATCGCGGTGAAGGGCAGATTGCGGCCTGCTAACGAAGCGTAGCCGCGCCACAGGGCTAGAGGGTTCGAGCGAAACTTTTGAAGCGTTTGGATCGTGGCGTTGGAGGAGGAGCGGTCAGACGATACCATTTGTGCGTTTTGCTTGATGACTTCTGCTGGGGTGAGGATGGCGCAGGATACGAGTTCGGCCAGGGACGAGGCGGCAGCGTGGATGACGGGTGTGGGAAGGAAGCCATTGGGATATGAGGATGTCGAGTTGAGGTCAGTGAAGAGTGATTTTGTGCGTTCGTAGGTGGTGAAGAATGCTCCCGCTGCTGGTTGTCAGTTTGCAATTCTGAACCCAGCATCATCGTCTTCCATTTGAAAAATTCCCGGCTCTTTCTGCACGCTCAACGAGATAGGACGTTCATACAGGAAGGTAATGTTGCGATAATCACACTGCCGATTCCCTGATACATGCCGCGAAACAACGCGGGACTCGGCTTCCCCGTCGCCGAGTTTGTGTACAATCGTGCATAGTCTGAAGATTGGAACCGCGTCTTGAGTGTGTCGAGTGGGTATACAAGTAAGTCTACAGTGAACGCTGCAACTGCGCCAGCCTAAGCAGTGTCAATTGGTACCTTGTATGACTTGGTCAAGACGTACAATGAGAATATCGCTATTGGTGTTACCAGACATTTAGAGAACAAGAATTGGAAATAAATGTAGATGTCTGATTAGATTATGCATGTGGCCGATCAACTTTTCAGACGCGAGTTGACTGCAGGAACGCGACGAATCAAATACGTCACCGATTGGTCTCCGATAGGCCAAGCTGGACCGCACGTGAGCAACTCATTCACAGCAACAAGGATGCTGTTATGTACAAACCATCTAATCTGATAAACATCATTAGCAGACGGTCTGTCTGCTTATCAAGATATGTCGCGTAACGACTTCGTTTCAGTAGTTTGTATTCAGCTAAGGGGTATCTATAATTTCAACTAATAAGCACATCTCGCTGGGACTGTGTCGCTCACTCCGTGCCGTCTAATAACATCCCGGCGAAGTTTTATACCATACAGTATCGCTGAAGGGAGGGTATTCACATCCCAGAGTCTATACCAGTGCCATGAACTCCTGTGAGAAGATGACAGTAATGTCAGGATTCGCTTAATAATATAACGCCGGTGAAAACACTTTTCATGATTCATGTTTCATGTTGTTGCCAGGTCACAGCTTTGTGTCCTGTCGGGTTGAGTCACTCAGTCTCCGGTAGGGCGCAGGTAACGTTCCACTTGGCCCTGGCCGGGCACTAGGCCCTTGCGTCGTGCTGCGACTGGTCGCACCCGCGTTTGTGCTTGCAGAGGGTCTGGAAGTCGAAGTCGACGTGGAAGTGGTTCGCTGATGTATGGTTGCACTCATGAGCCAATGCAGCTGCATGCGCATGCTGTTGATGGCGGCGTTGGTGTGCAGCATCTCGTCCTTGTTGCGCTGGCTCTCATTGATGACCATCATGGTGGTGCGGCCTTCGACTTCTGTGAGCGTGTTGGCGATGCGAGACACTTCGTCGCGCAGGTTGTCGTGCAGCGTGAGGAGATGATGGATCTGCGAGTCGAAGGGTGGTTCGTTTGTGCCGTTGTCGTTGCTGTGGCCGGCGTGTGAGATTGAACCTTGCGGGAGGCGGAAGTCGGCTGCGGCATCGTTGGGATCCAAGTGATCGGCCACAGGGAACGAGGCGTCGTTTGCGTTGGACGGATACAGCATGTTGGTAATGTTTGTGAGGCCGTCCTCGAGGATGCCCACCTTTCTCGCCAACGGCTCCATGCGCGCTTCATTCCTCTCGATGCGAGCTTGCTGGTCCCGAAAGTGCGGGGCCATGGTGGCCATGGCGCATGCCAGCTCGTGCTGTATCACGTCGGCGCGCTCAGATCGGAACTTGCAGCCAACAATGGTACCCTGGCAGGAAACGACATGTTTCGGACACGCGTTGTTGATGTGGGACTTGAGGTCCAGTCGCAGCAGGATGGCGGCACAAAGGGCGCATGAAGTGGTGCGGTTGGGGCACAGCGCCCGCTGGTGTTCCTAACGTAATGGTTAGCCAGGGCTGGCGAGGCTGCCAGCGGGGCGGCGTACCTCGAGATCTCTCCTCATCAGCGAGGTGTGGCAGTCGTCGCAGGTGACGGTGTAGTGCAGACAGCCCTTGTGGAAGTCCTTCTGGGTGGTGTGCAGGCGGCAGTCGGCGGCCGGACACTCGACGGGCGTGTGCTCGCAGTACAGCATGACGTGGTCGTGGACATTGACGCGGTGGTCGAGCCAGGTGCAGCCGGACCTGGTGTTGGGGCACTTGACGAGCAGCTCGTCCAGCATGGTCTCGATGATCCTGGGGACGGGGCGAAGCGCGTGCTCGGCGTCGACGTGGCGGCGGCAAGTGGGACACGTCTTGCGGGCCGAGGGCTGCGGGGCCCAGGCGTGGTCGAGGCAGTCGCGGCAGAAGTAGTGCTCGCAGGGCAGCTGGACGGGGCGGTCGAAGGGGGCGTGGCAGATCAGACACACGAGGTTGCTGTCGGGCGCGGCCGGGTACTCGAGGGCGGCCATGTCCGGGGGCAGCTTGAGGCAGGTGCTCTTTCGACGCTTCGACGAGGGTGAGTGGGATGCGCGGAGGGCCAGGGGCGAGGGGGCGCTGGGAGGGCCACCGACCACACGCAGTTCGGACGGCTCGGACAGCGCGTCTGCTTCGTTGGGCAAGCCGCCGTGGCTGGAGGCCCGCGAGTTGCGCCGGTCGTTGGGCGGCGGGATGGGCGACGGCGACGACATGGCGGACGGGGCGCGGTCGGCGACGGGGATGAGGCTGACGAGGACAATGAGGTCGACGGTCGACGAGGAGCAGCCGTGCGACAGTGCGGAGGTGGAGCGCGTTCGACGAGGAGGAGGAGGAGGAGGAGGTGGTGGTGGTGGTGGTGGTGGCCGCTCAGGACAGCCGTCGTGACTGCAGGGCACCGGCGAGGGCTGTTATATGCGCGGACGGGCGGGCAGGAATGGAGGCATGGCTCTCCCCAAGCACAAGCACAAGCACAAGCACAGGCACAAGCACAGGCAGAAAGGGAGCCGCTGTGGATCAGCAATGTTGCGCCTGCGTTGTACAGAGCAGAGACATGGACGCAGCCACTGCGGAGCCTCCGACGCGGCTATGGTCCGGGGGCCGAGGCGCGTGATTGGGCGCCGGCGGCTGTCAGCAGGGCCCATGGCCAGCATCCACGACGACGGCCAGACAGCAGCCGACGCCAGTCCGTTGCACTTGCGCCTGTACTCGTCTGTGTGCTGCATGGGGGTGCTGTAGACCGCAGATCCATTCTACAGCCCGTGTCATTCGCACCCGCAGCCACCACGCGCGCACATCTCGCCAGCCCTCAGCCCAGCTTCGCCGTGTCTTGGGAGGCATCCATCCATCCGCACACTCCTCACCACCACACCACATTACACCACACCACATTACACCACACCACATTACACCACACCACATTACACCACACCACACCACACCACGCGCCACACCACGCGCCACACCACACGCCATGTCGACCAATCCGCCGCAGCTGTTCCTGCTCGCCGACCACATCAAGCTCTCGCTGCTCGAGCGCCAGCGCGCCGTCTCCCTCAACCTGCCCTCGCACAGCCAAGACAGCCAGATCTCGCGCTCGCTGGAGCAGTTGCGCTCGGGCATCGAATCGCTCGAGTCGCAGGTCGAGGACACATCCGATGAGCACGACTCCCCTCTGCTCCAGCAATCGTCTGCCAAGCCTAACAACACCCAGATCCATAACGTCCCAACTCCCGCGCCTGCGCACCCAGCTCACCGAACTCTGTGCGCAATTCCCATCCACCTCCACCTCCACCTCCACCACCTCGCCCACACTCGCCCAGCCCAACGATCCCTCGCTCTCCGCCGACTTCGCCGCCGCACAATCCAAGCCCCGCCACGCCTCCAAGAGCGTCCGCTTCACCGACAACGACGATGGAGACGCCGACCCCAACCGCTCGGCCCTCTTCAATGCACCCTACCGCGACGACCCAGCCCGCGATCCAGAAGCGCCGCCGGACCACACCCACCTGGACAACCAGCAGATCCACGAGTACCACAGCCAGGTGCTGCGCGACCAGGACGACCAGCTGGACACGCTGAGCGCCTCGATAGGGCGGCAGCGCGAGCTGAGCATGCAGATTGGCGACGAGCTGGACGGGCAGGTGATGCTGCTGGACGAGGTCGAGGAGGGCGTCGACCGCCACGATGCCCAGTTCCGCCGCGCGCGTGGGCGGCTGGACCGCTTCAGCAGGAAGGCGCGCGAGAACTGGAGTCTGACGCTGATCATCGTGCTCATCGTCACTTTGGTCCTGCTCATCATCATCACAAAGTGACGGACGGGCCGGGAGGGAAAAATCTCTCATGTATATATGGCGCTTCAAGCCAAGGTGCACTTTAGGCCAACGCCAACCTCCTCCCTCGCCTCGGCGCTCTGTTTCAACGTGACTGAGATTTCCACATTGGCAACGACTAGAACGTACACTACATGCCACAGATCCACCGCTCTCCGCCGCCACCACCGCCACTACCACCACCACCACAACAGCCACTGCTTCCGTCACGGCAGTCGCGAAAGCGATTCACGCCACTGGAAAAAGAAGCAAAATAGAACGATGACGACGACGACGACGACGGCGACGATGATGATGATGATGATTGTAGGTCCCAGATAAACGCCGTTCTATGCAATGGTAAAGTGTAGGTCGTAGGAGCCAAAGGCCGTCGCTAAAGAAGAAGATGAAGAAAAAAAAAGGTAAAGGAAGATGAGGGGACCAACACGAGGCGTGCTCAGCCTGCGCAGACGCGGGACGAGAGCAGGAAGGGTATCGCGGTGTAGAATATGCAAATGAAACGCTCTTCAATGGGAGATTCGCGGTGCTGAGCCCTGCCGCAGACAGCCAGCATGGCATGGTGACGGGTGACGGATGACGGGTGACGGGTAACGTGACCGGTGCATCGAATGAATGTCGAGTGTCGAGTGTCGGGTGTCGAGTGTCAAGTGTCGAGTGTCGAGTCCTGGCATGGGCGAGAGGACGGCCTGCTCGAGGTACGTATGGTGATGCAGTATGGTTGTGACCCATTACAAATGCATGTGTGCTTGCGCTCTCATCCGCTCAGGGCAAGTCGAGCGCCTTCTTCGACTTGTCGTAGACCACATAGGTAATGGACACGGCGGGAACAACCTTGAGTAGATTCGGGGTCAGGCCTCTAAACAGACCTCGAACGCCCTCGCCCTGAAGCGTCTGCCGTGTCACGTCCATGATGCCCGTGTACGTCTTGGGGTGTAGAACGGTTCCTTGGCTCTGCAGTCGAGTCCGCAGCACGTTGAGCGGGTACACCGCACTGGCTCCGAATGCGCCAGAGAAGCCACCAATGGCCGCCGTCATGAAACCGCCTGGTTCGGCGTCTGATTCGTGGCATCCGAGCTTTTTGGCGTTGCGTCTAGCGACATAGCGCTTGAGGTATTCGAAAGTCCCAAGATCGAGTGCCGCGTAGGGGAAGATTCCAAACAGACCCATTGGCAGTCCGCGATAACAGGCGACAATACCTCCACTCTGCCACATCTTCTTGGCTGTCGCCCAAATAAGGCGGTTGCCATGCAGTCCACCAGCGACCGTCTCACACTGCATCCGGCTGTAATCGATGAGTATGCGCGTTTGGCCAGGATGGTGCGGACTTACAATTTCAGGGTATCGATGGGGTAGACGGCGAACTGCGAGACCATACCCGCAACTCCGCCTGAGACGAATTTGGACCAAGAGTGGATGGCCCCTGGGTCGTTGTGGCCTTCAAATTTGGCAAATGCGCGCTTGGTAGCCTGCTCTTGTTAGGGATGCATTGGCGGCCTCTTGGTGATACTTGCCTCGTATGCGCCAAACTTGATGGCTGACTCTGGCATCACCTTGATGACGTTCAAGCCGTTTCCTAGTATGGTTAGCTATGTTGCTGCAGGTGGAACAATCACACCTACCAGCATAGAGACTACGCATGCCGCCGGCCCGCCATAGCTCCTTCATGGCCACGGCGAGTGGCTCCCATGCGCGGACGGCGCTCTTGAAAATATTGCCAGATTTCGCCGCAGCCACGACTTCTTGCTTGACGGCGGTTTGCGCGATAAGGTACACCTTCAGTCGGTCGAGGGGAGCGGTCGATGTGCGAGATACAATGCCTGCAATGCCTCCCGCCACGAAGTAGCCTGGATTGGGAACACAACCAATCAGCATGGTTCCGAAGCTCATGATTAGCCCCCTCTGCGACTCGATGAAAGGAGAGCCAGTCTCCCCATCGTCGAAACATGGCGGGAGTCGTTGCGACATGGCGGAATGTGGAGCAGAAGCCATGTCTAGCGGTACGGCGTGATCTGATGGAAAGCCATAGCGTGGCGTCTTCGCGACTAGAAACAGGGAACCAAGAAAGAAGTGAAGAAAACGCTTTGAAGTACCTAATCCTTGTATGGTGTCGTCGCTTACGAGGACGTCGCCTTCGGCGTTGATTTTTAGTGTTGCATTGAAGTATGACATGACGGCTTGGAGGTTCGGCGCATTGACGGGTATAAAGAGCAAAAAATCGCTGTTCGGCGTCAGCGTAGTCGATGCTAGAGGTGCAGATAGCCATACCGCCATTCCTCAAAACTGATATGTCCATCCCCGTTGGTATCCACTTCGGAGAAGAAGTTATCGAGCTTGGTGTTCGGGACCGCGAGGCCAGCGCGTCGCAACGCACTTCGAAGCTCGTCTTTGGAGAGCTTTCCGTCGCCGTTGTTATCGATGCCGCGGAAGAGCGCTAGTAGCTCTTTTTCCGTTTCCTCGACAAAGGTTCGAAATTCTGTGCATTGTCGGTCAACAGCCGTGGTCTATGTTCTCCAGGTAAGACGGACCCTTGTAGGTTATGCGACCATTGCCGTCCGTATCGACGACCTTCATGACCTCGCCAAGGAGCTCGTCCGCGTTCTTGAGAGCTGCAACACGCCTGTCAGCACACCTCCAGCTCGCGCCTGCAGTACCCCGGTAGGTGGCGTCTCTTACGATGGTCCAGTTTGCGCAGGCCCTTCTTCAGGCCTGCGAGGTCCAGGTGGCCCTGCTTGCGCATGTCGAGGGTCGCCCATAGCTCGTCTGCCTTCGCATCGGCGACGCTTGCCGTCTTTGTGTCGTCCATGGTGGCCTTGCTATCTTCGGTCTATCATGACTGTGCCGCGCGACGCACGAGGAGGGACGGCTCTCGACTGTGGGCGAGGAGAATGACTGAAAGGATGGGAGCGGACAGGGAGCGGATTCGTGGGATTCGCTCGTGGGGTATGAGATCAGAGGGCTGAGGTCGGAGGGCCAGGAAAAGGCTAGCGGAGCAGGAAAGGGAAAGCCTGCAGTTCGCCGGTTTGGCGCCTCGGCTGCTATTTCCGCGCTCTCACCGGCTACCATTGTGTACTCGGCCAACGACGTATCGCGTGAATACAATCGCTAGGCTGGGGACAAGTGAGTGTCGGAGCTGCACCGTGTTCGGATCCTCGCAGCTCAGCTTGTTTGTTAGTCGCTCCTCCAACATTGGGGTGAACAGGCGTTAGGCATGTGTTGTCTGGCTCTACGTATTCGAGCTTTCTGAACTTTGCTCTGGCTATGATTCTGACTCTCCCTCGAGGGCAAACAGGGTCTCTACCGCACGTCAAAGGGGCACGAGTCGGTGTGTTTCGTGTCCGCCATCTGAACAGCATCATGGCGTCGAATTACTGGGAGTCAACCCAGCGGAAGTTCTGGACCTTCACCAAGCAGCAGTTGGCACTGGAGCGCAAGATGATGGAAGAATCGGAACGAAATCTCGTCAGCCTGTACCCTTTACCAGACAGACGGCACTTGAGTATCTACTTCTATCACCGTACGTCGTTTTGACCATTCGCCGTGTCACAGTAGCATGCATACTAATCGGGGTAAGAGTTATCGAAGATGGCCAGACCACTGGGCATTCGACAACAGGCACTGGCTTCAGCTCAAGTCTACGTCCGGCGTTTCTACACAAAGGTCGAGATCCGCAGGTCGAACCCGGCGCTCGTCCTTGCAACGGCTCTGTATCTAGCCTGCAAGATGGAAGAGTGTCCCCAGCACATCAGGATGGTGCTGGCAGAAGCTCGGCATTGCTGGGGTGAGCGTCCTCCCGTGTACGAGATGGTGCCCTACTGACAGTCCGAGTAGACACATCCTTCAACGACATCTCCAAGATCGGCGAATGCGAGTTCAGTCTGATCTCGGAGATGAACTCGCAGCTCATCCTGCACCACCCGTACCGCAGCCTCAACGAACTACAGACGCAGTTCCAGCTCACACAGGAGGAAAACGCCCTTGCGTGGTCCATCATCAACGATCACTACCTCACCGACTTACCACTACTGCACGCACCTCACGTCATCGCCATTACAGCCATGACTCTCGCCATTGTGCTCAAGCCCACGCAAGGCGGGCTGCAGATGAGCGCCGCAGGGACGGCAAGCGCGCTCCAGGCCCTGGGTAATGCGAGGGGTGGTGGTGGAGCCGGCGCGCAGGGCAGGGTGCAGAAGCTGATAGACTGGTTGGCGGAGAGCAACGTGGACATTGACGCTGTGGTGGAGACGACGCAGGAACTGATCAGTCTGTACGAGGTGTGGGAGAGCTACACAGACAAGACGTGCAAAGATCAGATTGCAAAGTTTGTCAAGGCAAGGGGGCTGGACAAGTGACGGAGGATTGTGCAGCATTGACAGAGTTGAACTGCGACCTGACAGAGACATGCGCGAAGTAGAAGAGTGAGTACTAGTTATAATATAATTACAGAAACATGCACGAAATAGAAGAGTGAATACTAGTTATAATACAATTACAGAAACATGCACGAAATAGAAGAGTGAATACTAGTTATAATACAATTACAGAGACATGCGCGAAGTAGAAGAGTGAGTACTAGTTATAACATAATTACAGAAACATGCACGGAATAGAAGAGTGAATACTAGTTATAACACAATTACAGAAGCATGCACGAAATAGAAGAGTAAATACTAGTCGCAACACAATGACAGGAACAAAGTAGTTCATTTACAAAGATGGGCGAGAATGCAACAGCCAGTCCCAAAGGTGCCAACACATGATGACCGTTGTACCCGAACATGGGCGACATGTTCTGAGTGGGGAGATGCTGATATGAGGTGTTTCGAGCATGGGGAGATCAATGCGTAGCTGCTTGCTTGCTTGTCCCGCGAGTGTTTGCGCCGGGATTGGCTTGTCATTTTTGAGTCGATCATGTGAGCCCTGGCAGGCCAGCAAGCACGGGCAGGCCATGACCATGACAAGCGCAGACATGGGAATGTTTACTGTTGTGGAGGCTGTTTTGGGCAAGGCTGGCGAATTGGCATTTGGTGGGCGGCAGTTGGATTGTGCTTGAGCTCGATGGGAACGAGCAGGCCATGCGGGGAGGCGCAGCTATTTTGGTGGTCAGGGTCAGGGGCCACGATTGGTTACCGGAGGCAGACCGAGGGTTTCGTACGTCACACAGAAGACGGTGGGGCCATGCGTGGATGACGGAGCAAGTCAGACATGGACAGCGTCTGGCCGTCTGGACTCTGGACGAGGTGTTTGAGATGGCTGGGTGAAGATGTGTGGTTGCGCGATGCTAGTCACTGCTGCGAGGCGACGTGTGAGACATGCACCACCTCCGTGGGCGACCGTCGACCGTCGACAGATTTGATGAAGGGCGCTGGCTGCATTCCAGAACAACGGTAGGCGGCTGCATAGGGGAACGATATGCACCCGTCGCAGGGACGAGTCACGAAAGCCAGGCAGGACTGCCCGCGCGGCTCCCGTGCTCCTATAGGCTGCAGCAGCGTCGAGGACTGGCAGCGTCGAGAGTGGAGAGAGGAGGGTGCGCGCGCCCTTGCCGGCGAGGGACCGACAGCGCACTGCTGCTCTCGCCGTGGGACGACCAGGGGGCCAGCCAGACTGCGTGGTGCAGTGGCGGCAGCGTGCCTTCCCCTGGAGGCCGACAAGAGCGCTGGGCATGCGGGCTTGGGGAGGAGCGGTCAGGCCCTCAGGGCAGCAGTGTGGACTGTGTGGTCACTGGTCGTCTGCTAGCCACTGGCCGTCTGCTAGCCACTGGCCGTCTGCTAGCCACTGGCCGCCTGCTAGCCACTGGCGAGCTGGACGAGGCTGTAGCGTGCAGCAGCGCACAAGCGTGCTTTGTTTGACCCTCCGCGCCCGCCGTCCGGGGGTGTGCGGTTGTGCGGGTGTGCGGGCGTGCAGTTGTGCGAGGACGCTCTGCTCGACGCTCTGCTCGCCGCCCAGCTCGCCGCCTAGCTCGCCGCCCAGGGACTGGCACTGGAGGCTGCCGCCTGCTGGCTTGCTGGCCCAGGCACAGGCACAGGCGGCCGTCTGTCACAGTGTCACCGTGTCACGGCTGCTGGCAACAGTGCGCACGGCGGACCACGGGTGCGATGCGTGCGCGCCGGAGCCTCTTCGCTCGGGCGGGCGCGGGCCTGGTCGAAGACAACGAAACGAACAGACGTCCGGCCAAAGCGCCCGCCAGCCAAAGAGGCATGGTGCAGGCGCAGTGGCGAAGTGCGCGCCCAATCGCCGCCTAGCACCCACACAAGGACCCACCCTCTCGCTAGCCACGCCCGCTGACTCGCTGCGCTTGTGCGTGCCATTCAAATCGCCCCAACCCTTCCCTTCCTGCTCCTCGCTCTCGCCTGCACCCAAGCGCTCCCATTCCCACCTCCCGCCTCCCGCCTTCAAGACATCTGAAGACATCTGCTCCGCCTCGTACCGCAACCCGCGTAGTTACCCCCCTCGCCCCTCACACCCTCGACCGCTGTCTCGCGCCCTCTGCTGCTCACCACCACTCGACGCCCCCCCTCTGCCGGCTTTGCCTGGTTGTGACACCGATCCCTCGCTCCACCGCCCTTCTGCGCAGCCCCCCGCCACCGACTTCCATCCGCTCTCCCATCAGCACGACCAGCCACCATGTCACAGTTCTTCAGCTACGGTGCCCAGCACCACACCCACCACCTCAACGCCCACCAGCACAACAACAACAACAACAACACCAATAACAACAACAACCACCACCACGGCGGCCGATCGCGGCGCGCACCTCGCATCTCGGCCCAGCACCAGCAGAAGCAGTTCCGCCAGGTCCGCACGCCCAAGGAGTTCAACGTCGAGCCTCCCACGTCCATCGCATTCAAGCGGGACTTCGAGGCCGCCCGGTCCTTTGACATTGAGGACGACGAGATGTTCTGCCCCTTCCACCTGCTCACCGAGGATGATGTAAGTCATTCAGCCCGCGACATTCGCCACCCGGTCATGTCGTAGCATCTGCCACAACAGGCACTGACACGATGCATAGCTGCAGTCCATCCACTCTTCGGGGTCGGACCGCTCGTCACTGTCAAGCGGCTCGCCCGAGCAATCGCCGCTGCAGCATCAATTGCAGCCCACCCCCTCCTTTGTTCTGTCCACGGCAACCAACCCATACACGCCCTCCAACTTCCAGCAGAACAACGCTTCGCAGACCAAGCTGCACCAGCCACTAGCGCAGCGCACCCGCAATGCCATCCCCATCGTCGACCCCTCGACACGAAACATTGCCAGCCCACCACCGTCCGTCTCCCCCAACCGACAGATGCAGCAGCAGTTCATGTCGCAGCGACGCTGGTAGGCTTCGCAGGCACGAGGCTCGGCGACTGTCCGGTTCGGTGTTGCGGCGTCTTCCGTTGCTTGCTAGTGGCTGCCCTTCCACCAGGATCTAATTCTTCTTCTTGATATCCTCCGGAGGATCAACGTCTATACCATGACTCTCCCACCTGTACAAATCTACGATATCTTCTTCGACATCTTGGGTATACCACTCGCACCTGCAACGGCGTTGCACTGGCGAAACACACCATTCTCGAATAGACCGCGGGAGCCTCCTGTCTCCAAGCGATTACGCATTACGGCGGTTTGCACAATTCGGTGTTTTTGGGTCGCATTTGGGGTTATCATCAGCGTTCTAAAGACTTTGAAAATCTTCTGGGCTACAGATATCGGTGTTCTGTAGCGTTGCTGCTTACTTTGCTGTTGCCCGGCTTGCCTTCCCAGGCGGCCATTACACAGGGTAGATTTCTTTTGTCCGGTCGGTTCTCGGTTTCAGCGGTCGGTCTATACCAATTGGCGCGAATTTCGAAGCGGCGGTGTCAAAGCGTGTTGGGCTCATTGGTTCTGGGTGCATGTCGTCTGGGTGTCTGATCAATCATTGTACGACGCTGGGATGATTCTACGCAGTCACTTGGCGTGCCGGGTCTTGTTTTCCTTTTTCTTTTTTTCCTTTATTCCTTGTATGAGGCTTCACATACGACCCTATGAGCGGACGGTTGGGGCTGATCTTCTTGGATGTTTTGGTCTCATTTTCTGGATTTCCTTGGGGATGCCGTTTTCCTCATACTTGACACGCCTCTTATCGAGGGCAGTGAAATATCTTAGGATACGCAATCGCAACTAACCCACTCTTCATCACTCTACCTCCAATGCATTGTGACTCAGACTCAAATGATACGCACTGTTAGGAGCCTGGTCTGATGCATCAGCAACGGCAGCGGGGCATCCGAAGCTCTAGCTCCATGGCTTTGCTTTCACCGGCGTGTCACTGGTGACCGGCGACCTTCAGGAAGGTCTGGCGATATAGGAGATAGGAGACCCAGACAGCTTTGTGTGATCATGTGCGCATGCGGGGTACGTGACCATGCAGCTCAAGGGATCTCTCAAAGCAACACGAGTCTCGGGTGTGAAAACAACGACAGACCTCCCCAACACAAGGATAAAAGCAAAGCAGAACACGTTAATCCCACGCGGGGGTGCCCGTTGAGCACATGCAGGAGCACAGTAGCCCTCCCTATCCGCCCACGGCTGCGTGCCGTGGGGAATGTAAGTTCATCGGTCGCTGTCACTACCACAACAAGCCCTCCCGCCTGCGACACAATGGTCCAGGCACAGTATCTTGTGCGATGTGGGCGCGGGCCAGTGCTTTGATATTGGCGTTGCGTATTGGACGTTCGCGGCCAGACGCACCATTCGTAATGGTGATAGCTCCGTACTGACGTCATAAAGTCTTCCTTGGCCAGTACCGAGGATGGCTTCTTCAGCTTTGGTAGAGCTTGTGTTGTCCTTTCCTCCGCGAACTATCATCACTGCAGCCAAGCCAGACTTCCCTTCTCTCAATTCCATCCACGCTGTCAATTGAGATACTTGAGGTACCACGACGCCATAATCTATCACTAGAAACTCCAACAACCTCACCGCACCTCCAAACAACACGAGCAAGATGTTCTCCGTACGCTCCATCGCCGCCCGTCGCGCGCCTTTCGTTTCCGTCAGCACTGTCCAACGCGCTGCTTTCTCACAGTCAATAGTGCGCTGTGCGGGCAAGGAGACCAAGCTCCGTACGTGCAGTTCTGTCGACACGACGCGTGGTGCTCTCCGCGGCCGAATGACTAACACAACAACCAGACACCGAGGGCCGCGCAGATGAGGCGGAGCAGCTCAAACAGAAGCAGCTGAAGAACCAGAAGGAGGGCAAGCAGCACTGGGAGGAGGGTCTCGCCAGTGACAGCGAGAGCATTGTATGTATATCCGCATGAAGCACTCTTGAAGCTACACCTTGCGGTGCGTTTAGAGGCTATGCTAACACCTACGGCAGATCAAGGCTGACAGGAGCGAAACCAACGCCTCGACCGAGGACTCGATCAAGAAGCTTCAAGAAGAGACCGCCAAGGTCGCCGGCAAGAAATAGAGAACCCGCCCCACAAGAATTCAGCTGCCCAGGGCATAAGCGAAAAGAGGAGCGAGCAGATATCCACAGGAAGGGGCATTATACTGCCAGATGTATACGATCAGTTTTAACAAAGCTGAGACGAGGACATGACTGTCATATCTCTTTAAATTAACAATTCAAACGACCATGTTTCGAACCTGACGCACTTGAACATCTGACGCTGTTTAACATAGGCTCAGTTGCACTATCAACGATGGTGACTACTCACAGCGATCACCAAACAGCAGGCCCAACGATACAGACTCAAGCCACGAACCACGCAATCTCACTGCAGCTTCGCTAGCCTGTCACCAAGCACTGTGTATCACTCACAGCTGACTCGTCTTCAAACTACAGTCCCCGCAAAGTTTGAGTCATCTGTGGGTAACATAGGAACGGGTGTCAGCATTCTACCAGACGATGGTCGTACTTGAAACCGAGTATAGCCCATGGAGTGATTTGTCGGGGGTGTCAGATTCTGGGTGGATGATGTGTGTGTGTGTGTGTGTGTGTGTATGTACGGTACAGATTATATACCATGTCACACATGCTTCGACGGAAGTTGGAGCCTACTGAGATGACATGGAGGCACATAGAACCCGCAATCTTTCCTAGCAAGTTGCCGGGATAACAATCCGACCGGAAGGATGCAGTCACCGACTCGATATGCGGCGATATGCGATGGTTTAGTAAGAACCACGCACACCTTGTAGCGTGCTTGTGTTGTATCGTGTCTATTAGGGTGTTATAGATTATCTACTACTGAAGCGCCTGGGAAAAAATGCAGACTTGTTAATAAAGCAAACCGTCCCAATCTCCAGAATCAATCAAAAGGGTATATAGCGCCACAACCAACATCCCCAGCACCAGCACCAGCACCAGAGCAGCCCAAGAAAAAGAAAGAACCCCCCCCCCCCCCCCCCATCTCATATCAGGCCATCACCTCCCTTTCCCCTTGGGACTCCCCGCCCGCGCCCCAACCGGAAACCACCTAACGCCATCGCGCATCCGAATCGCAAACGCCAAATACGCCTCCAGCGCCTCCTCGGGCGTGTCGAACGTCTTGTCCCGGTGCGTCCACATCGTGAGGTACCTGTCCGACGTCGCGTCCTTGAGCGCCACGTACCACGCTCCCGAGGACCGCTGCTTGGGCACAACCGTCAGCCGCCGCCCCCCGAGCCCCGTCACGCCGGAGACTTGCTTCAGGCATGCGCTCTTCAGCATCGTGAGCGCGTCGGCGTCCGGGTCGGAGATGGGCGAGTCGACGCGCTTGGGAGGTGACTTGGACCGCTTGGATTGGGGGGGTGTCGAGGGCGTCTTTGCTGAGGCGGGTTTTGCGGCAACGGCGGGTTTTGGAGATGATGTGAGTTTGGGTGTAGAGGGAGCTTTTGCTTGGGATGCGGCTTGGCTTGATGATGTGGGTTTGGGGGATCCGATTTTGGGGGACGATGGCTTTGACGTCGGCTCCTTGGTGGCCTTTGTCTTTGAAGAGGGTTTCTTTGGTGTAGATGCTTTTGCAGGCGATGTGGTCCTCGGGAGTGTGGTCCTCGGGAGTGTTAGGTTCGGGAGTGTTGGATTCAGAAGTGTCGTCGTCAAAACTGTTGTTGGTGGAGGTGTGGCTTTCGGGGTTGCGACCTGTAGTGTTGGTTCCTTCGTCGGCGCAGTTTTCGATGACTTGGTCTTCGAGGACGAAGCCTGGGCGTTCGCAGGCGTGTCTTTGGAGGAGCTCTTCTTCGCTGTCGCAACACTCCCCGGTTTAGGTTCTGGCGTAAGATCGATCAAAGACGCGACTGGGGCGCCCGTCGGTGCTGCTGAGAACTGCCCGTTGGCGATCTGGCGCGCGCGCTCCTTAACACTGACAAACATCTTGGACGGAGCGGTAGAGTACACGTACAGCAGGATGACCCGGGGGATGTGCACACTTTCTATTATTCCCACGACTCGTTCAGCACGCTTTGGCCACTGTGTGCACAAGCCTGCACACCCCAGAGCTGCTAACGAGAGGCCATGTTAGAGTCAGGAGGATGGTGGCGACCGAACCGTAATTACCGCTCTAGGCACCAGGAAAAGGGGCGAAACTGTGCAACTTGAAGAGTAACCAGAATAGCTGACGGCAGAGCGCGGCTCCCGTCAGCAAGATATTATGGTCACTCTTGCAACTGTCCCCCCATGCAATATCTCGATGCGCATGTCTTGCATGATCGCGCATGCAGTGAGAGCGTGTGGGTGGGATGCAGCCCTAACGCGTCGATCTGGTTCGCACACTAACATTCCATCTGTGCATGAGCTTGGATCGCTATCACGTTTGATCCAAGCGTCTATGTGCGCATGCGAGCCAGTCTAAACACGGACTGTAAAATGTTGTCTTGAGCAGAGTTACCACTCCGTACTTGTGGGTCTCAATGCAGCGAAATCGCTCACGGGATTGTGGGCATGTCCACCATAATCTGACGTGTGTGCGCAGCACCGTGATTACACGCCCAGCCTGACAAGCTCCCACTTCTATTCCCTTGTCGTCATCTTGTTTGATGCAGATGCAGCCCTAAAGGTAGTCCACGTTAGTAGCGGCTATGGATCGTTCGATGTCTTTTCTATGACAAACGATGTCGAAGCGGTTGACTCGGTCGTTATGGGCGTATACAGTGTACCGTAATGTACGTCCACTTACAACAACATTGAGATGCGTTGATATCTACCTAATGTTTTACGCGTAGGAACGAATCGTTCAGCAGTGCAGAGGGTTCGTGGTTCCAGCTTCGCGCTGCTTATTGTCCAATCGAGAGCCCTGGTTCCTGCTGAGAACACCTACTGCCGACAGATGTGTGCGAGATTTATATGAAAAGGTTTTGTATACAGACAATTTATTATATTAAATTTCTACATACAACCATAGGACGTTAAAAACAAGATCTCCTGTCTAGACGGCCGTTTGTTGTAGCACTATTTTAAGAAGACCGTTGTGCGCATTTTTATTTTTAGAAACTACGCCTCTAAATAAGCCAAACTTTATCTAGATTAATTTACTGACCCTCTATATTATATAAACACTGAACTAGAAATAAGGTTCTAGTCTGTAGGCTTTATAACGTACTCCACAAGCGAGTAACCAGCACAAGCAAGTGACTGGAGCAATTTTACACCAAAAACTAGGATTTTTGCACTCTAATATCTCCTCCCACACTAGTTAGATCTGTCTAGAAATTTTAATTCTTAGCTGCACCTATATAATCTACAAGCTGCCTAGACAGCTAGGCTATAGCTGTTATATATGTTAAGGCCACAGCTCTGCCCACTATGCTAAGCATGCCTTAAAAAGGTAACAATGCTCACTTTGATAGTGAGACAGCGGCCAGAACAGTACTTATTGCTATTAGAGGTCAGACGTGGACGCATCCACATGCCTGAGGCTAAGAGTCTGAGGCCAAGAGCCTAACAATATACAAGAAGTTATTGAAAAAAAGCTAAAATACAGGGGTTATTTCGACCCACTCTTCTGTATCTCTACACCTGTTAAAAAATACGATTAGAGCTTTTTATAACTTAAATAATACCATTCTATAATATCTATTTTAAAATTGAAATGAATTTTATTAAGTAGTTTAAGAGATATTAAGCTCTAGATCTTTGGTTTTCTCTAGTTGAATCGCTCCAGTTACTCGCTTGTGCCGGTCACTCGATTGTAGAGTACGTTAACACGCTAACTGCTAATAACTAATAAAGCTATACTGGTAACTACGCTGCCTACATAAGTAAAATACAGACATAAGACCCTACACACCCAAAATTCATTAGAATCTAACGTACACAATAAAGCGAAATACAGATATAAGACTCTACACATTAAAGATCTATTATAATCTATCTTAACCTAGCTAGGATATACCCTCCTAAGCATCCTAGAGCCTATAGACGTCTAGTTACTGCACGCTGCCTAGTTATTTAACCTGGTCTTTTGTAAAAAGAATTGAATTTGTTAAACACAGACTACTCTCTTCTTAAACTATCTTATCCTATTAAAAAAGATCTTATCTTTAAAGAATATAGAAACTAAAAAACAAACTATCTACATAATAGATAGTACCTGTTACTGCTTAGAATAATAGAAGTCTCTAATAGGTATAGGTATTTACTGTTAGGCGCTAGGCATAGAGGTACCTCTGCTAGTCTTAGTAAGCTACTATAGGGCTAGTTAGCCCAGACTATATAAAGGTGTTAGATGTTATTACTAATACTCTAGTAATTAGTCTTATTACTACACACTACGTACCTTTATTTACCTACTATTATCTTTAACCCTATTCTTCCTTATAATTACCTTATATACTCTTTATATTCTAATTACTCTTATATTATAATTAAAGATAGACCTAAGCTACTATAGGTCTTAAACTAAATTATCTAGGCTTACTATCCTTAGAGAGGGACTAAGACAACCTACCTGTAGGAGAGCTAGTAGAGCGTAAGGTAACACCTCCCTTTGTAGATAAGGAGATACCTTAACAGACACTAAGTGTCTATAGTGCCTTAAGAGGATCTATAGGTCCTCTAGGTAGTATACCTTACCCTAGAATTTATATCTATAGGGTAGTTTTAGCTAAAGAGGGTTAGAATAGCCTAGAAGTAGGTAATTAGTAATAGGAGTTAGAAAACTTGTGTAAATAGTTGTTAGAGATAAAAGACTAAAAGAAACATTCTTCTTTTTATAAATTTAGACGTAAATATAATAAAGAAGATCTAGTAATAATCCTATACTTCTAAAAAGTACTAAAAGAAGTAGAGAAACTATAATCTTCTCTATTTATATATCTTCTATAACCTAAACCTTTATAGAAGTATATAAAGCATAACTACGCTATATATAACTATTAGAAGAGAGATTATAAGAAATAATTCCTCTAATCCCTAGTTAATTTCCTTATAGAGGAGTAAAAGATTAACTTTAGTATAAGGTACCTCTTAGAGAACCTAAAGACGTTGTAGTAGGCTTACTACACAACTAACTACTGTAATTAGCTAACCTAGGAACTATTATAGTAAGAGCTAAAAAGATTTATACTAGATACTCTAGGAATACTACCTAAATATAAGTAAGTAGTATATAAATCCTTAAAGTAATATAAGCTATAGAAATCTTAGTCTTCTATAAATCTATTAGACTTTATATGTCTACTATAGGAAGAACTAGGTAACTTATATATACTAGAGCTCTAATTCTAAAATATATTACTGTATTGCTCTCTAGTATATAAAATAACCTATTTCTAATCTCCTATAAATAAAGAAATTCAATCCTAAGGGTTAAAAAATAAGCTAATATTATTAAATAGAGACTAGGTTATTATAGCTAACAGCTACCTAAGAAGACTCTAGCTAAGGGTAAGATAACTAACAAAGGACTATAGAAGCACTAATTTAGTAACTCTAGGTTAGAAGGGAATATAAAAACCCTAAAAAGGTTATTTTAATTCTAAGAAGTTCTGTAAGGAGCTAATAAAGGGTAAAAAGGGCTAAGACAGGCTATATAAGGGCTAAAACGCGTACCTTAAGTGTAGAGAAACTAGTTACTACTACCCTAACTGCCTAAAGCTAAAGTTAAATTAGAAAGACCCTACTCTATATAAGTTAGGAAAAGACAAGAGGCCTAATGTAGTGGAGTAAAAGTATAAGGCCGACTAGCGAGGGCTTAGAAGGCCATTAGGGTTTAGGTGCACGTGATTATTAGGGGTGTTAACTAGCAAGGGCTTAAAGGGCTATTAGGGATTAGAGGCACGTAATTGTTAGGAGGGTATATTAAATAATCTTAGTAAGCTATTAGGGCTTGCTATTAAAGACAACTACCTTCTTACATTAAGCAATATTCTTACCTATAAGATAGTAACTAATATACAACTTAAACACCTATAAACCTTAGCTTTAGGAAGGCTAAGGCTACTATAGCTAGTACTTAATAGGACATTAATATACAGTATATAAAAAAACAGTATCTTCTTTATAATGTCCTTTTACGTAATTATAACACAGTGTTTATAGAACAGGTCTAGTAAGCAGTTACATACTAAGCAGTAGGCCTAGAAAAACAGCATAGAGCAAAAGGTGTTAGATAGATCTAACACTAACAGTACAGAACTAAGCTATACTTAGGAATCTATTAGGACTTACAGTAAAAAGTCTACACATACTAGTAGTACAGAACTAAGCTAGGCTTAGGAATCTGTTATAACTTATAGTAAAAAGTCTACACATACCAGCAGTATAGAACTAAGCTAGGCTTAGGAATCTATTAGGACTTACAGTAAAAAGTCTATACAGTTATAATAGTTACAGCCCTTACATACAGCATGCATAGTCCTAGTAAGAAAGTGTTCTTATAGTTTTGTTAATGCTATAAAACCCCTGCCTATTAGATAATTATATAGTAACAGGAAATAACAGAAAGGTATAACAGAACTAAATTATAAGGAAATACTAATAAGCTATTAGAATATAGCCTAGTAATCCTATAGGCGTTAGAATAAGGGTAAGTAATAGTAATATAGATATAGGAGCTATAGAAGAACTAAAGAAGCCCCTTAAAGGATACGTATAGAGAACACCTAAGCAAAGACTATTTAAATAAGATAAAAGAACACCTTCTAATAAGTAACTACCTATAAATTTTAGCATTAATAAATGCCTAAAAACAAAAATAGTAACTAAAACTTGCTAGTATGTTAAACACTCTAACGTACAAAGCTCTCTCTAGTACCTATTAAGATGCTGTAAGGGGAGGATTTACTAAATTACCTGTAGAAGTAGAAACTATAGCAGATTATCTCTATCCTAAAAATTTAGAGACCCTAAAAGCGTTGCTACTAAGTAATAATGCTTTAGGAGACCTAGACTTACGCTAAATCCTTTCTATTATTGCTAATGGAGTAGGACATATTGCCTAGGAGAACCAGCGCACCTACGCTAACAAGTAAGCCCCTTTTGCAGACGTACCCCTGGTATTTAGTAGAGAAAACATAACCTAATTCCTAAAGGAGATTGAACAACGCTCTAGTTTCTACTAATGGACTATTAAGGCAAGCTAGGTAATAGAGAAACTTAAAGCGTGTCTAATAACTACTCCTGCCTTAGTAACTATCGACTATACAGAACCTCTGCGGCTAGTAATTAGATTCGTAGACAGCAGCAAGAAAGGTTAGGGAGCAGTTATCTAATAGGAAGACCTAATAGGCTGTTAGCACCTAGTGCGTTACAAATTAGAAGTCTAGTCTACTATAGAACAAGGCTAGGACTTAGGCAAATATAAGTATAAAGCATTATTACTAGCTCTTAAAAAATTCTGGCTATAGATATATAGCATCTACTTTATTATTAAAACAGACGCCTGCACCTTAGTAGATTAGCTTAACCACAGTGCTACAGACCTTCTAGGAGCCCTAATTACCTAATAGTTAGCCTTACTTAATATATAGGAATTTAAGGTTTAACATGTTGCAGGAAAGAAGAACGTGGTAGTAGACGCACTCTCTAGATAACTAGAGAGAAAGGGATAGAAAGCCCTAAGCTAGCCTAAGGAAGATAGTAAGGACTTTATTAATAAGCATCTTAGATCTATAACAATATTAAACAACCTAATAAGCTATTAGGATCTGCAGCACGCATACTAGGTAAACTTAATTAACCTTACAGTATTAGAATCTTTTTATACAGAATACTTCTGTAATATTACATAATAGCTACTTATAATAAAGAACCCTAATAGTCTTTCCTAATTAGACCTACTCAAGCTAAGAAAGAAGGCCTTAAGATTTACTGTTATTAACAACGTCCTTTAGGCAAAAGTAGCACCTAATAAACTATTAAGACAAGTTATTAATAATCCTAACTAGTAGGAGGAGATTATCTGCACCCTACATTACAAATCTAGGCATTAAGAAAGAAAAGGAATATAGTAGAAGAGCTAGTGCTAATACTTCTAGCTAAAGATGTTTAATTAGCTTAAATAATACATTAAGGCCTGTAAAGAATGTTGGTTCTACTCTGCCTAGTAGTTTAATAAAGAACTATACTTTATAGTTAGCCCTAATAGTCTATAGGAATAGATTATAATTAACATTATATATATACCTATTAGAAGAGAAAACTATAAATATCTAGTAGTGTCTTAGGATTACATGTCTAGATACGTAGAAGCCTAGGCAATAGTTAAGAATAACTTAGCAAGCGTGGTTTAATTCCTAGAACAGGATATCTTTGTAAGGTAGGGTCTTCCCCTAAAGATATTAATAGACAGTAGACCTAAAAACTAAGTACTAGTTAAAGCGCTAACAAAGCTTTATAGGATTAACTAGGTAACAGTAAGTACCTTCTACCCCTAGGCCTAAGGACTTATTAAGTAAGGACATAAAGATATTATTAGCGCGTTAAGAAGAATAACTAGTAACTAGACCTTAAACCTATACCTAGCGTTATAGGCAGACTAAGTTACAGTAAAACAGTTAATAGGGGAGACGCTAATATACTTAGTGTGTAGGAAGGAACACATTCTACTAGTCTAATTATAGATACTAACCTAGTAGACCCTACTATAGTCTATAATCTAGACTACTACAGAGCTACTAGCACTTAGTGCAAAACAATTTAAGTACAGGGACGAGCAGCTTAGAGAGGTAGTAGATTGTGTTATTTAACTAAGGGAACTAAATAAAGAATATTTTAATAATTAGGCAACACTTAGGATAATTCTAGTAGACTATAGAGACTTAATATTACTATAAGACGTAGTCTGTAATATTAATATAAGCTAACTAAATAAACTTATACTAAAGTAGAAAGGTCTATTTAAAATTATAAGGAAAATAGACAAAGGAACATACATACTAGAGGAGCTTAGTAGAGTAGCACTAAAAGGAACATACGGTAGAATAGGTTAACTAAGTGCTATTAATAAGAAACAATAGACAAAAGAACAGTGCTAGCTAAGGACTTAGAAACAGAACCTAATAGAATACTATAAATAATAGTTAGTTAGGGTCTACTTACTATAAATAATAATAAATAAGTAAACAGTAGAGTATAAAGTATAGGATAATATTAACAAAAGCTAACTAATAGATTTTAGCTAAGGGTTAGCTAAATATTTAGGTAGGGGAAGGGGTTATAATAAGGAAATAAAAACTAAGATATTTTTAAATTTTAATACTAACAGAACTAAGGACAGCACTAGCAAAGGAACATATTAAACAGCACTAGAAGAACTACTACAGCCGCCACAACTAGATTTTTTAGGAGCATTACTAGGGCTATAGTAATAATATATAGAAGGAAGCTAGGAATAGTTATTATAACCTTAAGCTAGAGGCGTGTAAGGAGACTAAGCAGCAGGCTAAGCACCTAGGGAGCTACAAGCCAAATCGCCCTTAAGAACCTAGCTAATAGAAGAAGACTAACAGTAATAACCTAGAGGCCTATTAGGGCGTAGTAGAGAACTAGGCAGAGAATAACAAGGGCTGCTAAAACTCTCTATAGTATCCTTAAAAACGCTAGAAGACCCCTCTTAAGAGATAGATGTAGGACTATAAGTAGAAGTAGTATAAGTTATAGAAGAGAAGCTAGCTAAGCGTATAAACTACCCTAACCTACTATTAGTAACTAGGGGAGAACTACTAGGGGTATAGAGAGGCTTATCTAAGTCTATGTTATTAGCCTCTAATATAGTATTAGTAACGTACTCCACAGGTGAGCGGATTAAACAGGTAAGCGGATCACTCTGCTAAGACTACACTAAACCTCCACCTTACCACGTAATGCCTTAACAACAACATTAATCTACGCCCTTAAGGGAAGCTGCGATACAGCTTGCGCTCTAGGCAATTAAACAAGACGCAACGCTTACTGTGTAACGCGCTGCAGCTATATATAACACGCCTTATAGTACACTACATACTTAATACACAGGACAACCTATATAAGCTAATTATACGCTAGTTTAATAGATTATAGACTAGACTAAGAAGGACGTAATTGCTAAGTACATCCTTAAGCTAGATACACAAGGATTTACTCCTTAGCTAGCTGCTGTAGCTAATATAGCTAATTCTTTACGTACTAAGCGTAATATAGGCCATGTTAGCATAAACTAGCCTAACATGTTTGTTAAGCGCCGCCCTAACCTTAAAGTAAGGTTTAATTGTAAGTATAACTACAAGAGAGCCCTCTATAAGGATCTAGAGATTATTAGGGGCTAGTTTAGGCTTGTAGCGAATGTTAAAGCTAAGTATAGTATCTAGGACAATAACACATATAACTTTAATAAGACAGGCTTTATAATAGGCTAGATATTAACAGGAGCAGTTATTACAGGCTTAGAGCGTTAAGAACAGCTAAAGGTAGTGTAGTAGGGTAATTAAGAGTAGACAAGAGTTATATAGGGCATTAATAGCATAGAGTAGGCTATTCTACCCTTTATTATCTTTAAAGGCTGTAACCACCTCTCTGCCTAGTATAAAGAGGACAATCTGCCCTATAACTAGGTTATTAGAGTCTCTAAGAACAGATAGACTACTAACAAGCTTAGTCTAGACTAGTTAAAGCACTTTAATGCCTATACAAAGACGCGCACCTAAGAAGTGTACTAGCTGCTCCTTATTAACAGCCATAAGAGCTATAACTCCCTTAACTTCTAATAATACTATAAGAAAGTAAAGATTATTACACTGTATATACCTCTACACTTATCTTACCTCTTACAACCACTAGATATAGGTTATTTTGCCCCTCTAAAGAAGGTATATAGGCGCTAAGCTAAGAATCTTATATACAACTACATTACTTATATTACTAAAACTAAGTTCCTACTATACTTTATAGACGCCTATAAGAAGACATTTACTTCTAGCAATATCTAAGGAGGCTTCCAAGGCACTGGAATAGTCCCCCTTAACCTAGAACGGGTTATAATAGGTCTTAATGTCCGCCTACGTACCCTACCGCTACCTACTATAGAAGATAAGCCCTAGCAGTCCTAAACCCTAAGCACTACCCTGCAATTAGGGTCGCAATTAACGCTGGTTTAAGAGAGGATTTAAAGGCATGCAAGCAGCTTACTAACTTTAATAGATAAGGCCTTTAAAAAGCTTGCTAAAGGCGCAGCTATAGTAGCGCATAAGCTAGTGTTAGCTTAAAGGGAGATTACTAGGCTTTAAGTAGTAAATAAGGCTGCTATGTGACGTAAATCGCATAAAAGAAAGCAATTACAGCAGGAGGAAGTCCTAACAGCTAAGAAAGGCCTTTAATTAACTACTCTAACTAAGTTTAGGGCGCGTAGTAATAGTAAGAAGGCAAAGAAGCAAGTGCGCGCTAAAGGAGGGGAAGTAACCTAAAGACGCTGTATAAAGTGCTACAATATTAGACATAACTTACGTACATGTAAGAAGGCTGTAGAAGATGTTTCTAAATAATATTATATACTGCACTACTGTATATAAGGCTAAAGTAGGCTAATGCGAGCTATAATAGGGTAGAAATTTAGTGTGGTCTTAGCAGAGTGATCCGCTTACCCGTTTAATCCGCTTACCTGTAGAGTACGTTATCTATTTAGCAACTAGTATAAGAAGGTAGAGCGCTAAAAGCCTATTTATTAATACTTAAGAGAGTAATTTAAAAGCCTAAAGCCTGTAAAGGAGAAGTAAATTTCCTAGCCCTGTAAATTACTTTAGCAGCAGCAGTAACAGCCGAGAGTTAATTACAAAGGAAAGCATAAGAAGAAGTAACTAATAACCCCTTATAGCAAACTAAGTAAGAAATATCCTAAGTAGTAGAGATCTTATAGCTAAGGCTTACTACCTCTTCTTCTAAGGTTTTCTAAGAGTCCTTCTAACTAGCGGTAAAAATTTTTATTAGTAAAGTAACTGTAACTAGTAAAGGAGTTATTAGTGTCTTAGTAAGCGTAAGCTTTAGCGCAGCCTGCCTTATAGTAGTTAGCCTTAGTAGAACTAGGCATTATAGAAGTAGCGCAATAAGCAATAGCTAAGAAGAAGTTAGCAGAAATAAGGCTTAATAGGATATTAGAACTGCTAAAGAAATATTTCTTATAACTATTAGTAAAACACTTAGTATAACAGCCTAGTAGGTTAAGATTACTATTAGTATTATAAGCCTAAGCACATAGTGCAGACCTCTTCTAATAATAATTATAGTAAGCATTAGGATAGTTAGGGTTATTGTAAGTAGAGAATTAAACAGCAGCATTAGTTATAGTAAGTAAGAACCCTTAAATAAGAGGACTATAAGTATAAATAGTATATAGAGGTTAGGAACTATTATTAATAGCAGCTTAATTGTCCTGCTGTTAGGCGCTAAGAGTGTCTAGAGACGCAGGATTGCTAGAAACTTAGGTGCGTAAAGAATAGTAGAGGTAATAAAAGAAGTAGGGTGCCTATATATAGTATATAGTGTTAGAATTAATATAGTAATTCTCTCTAGAAGGTAGAGTGTTAAACTAGCAGATGCGTGTATAGGCAGCAGTAATATTATAAAAAAAAGAAGAAAGATTAGCTCTACTAATAAGGGCTATTGTAAGAGCTTCTATAATGTTATGCGCTTAGGTGCCGTCTATACTGTTGTTTAGGAAAGAAAGTACTAGGAAGAACTATTATTAGCCTATTAGGGTTAAAAGAGAAGAAATAAGGGTCTTATAAATAAGCTAAGCTTATTCCTATAGGGAAAGACAACAAGCTTTAGTTAGGCTAACGCTAGACCCTATGCGGCCTTAACCTTTAGGTAGAAGCTTCTTACTACTGCTGCTACTACGCTTAACTAGGGATCTAAAAGACAAGGTAGATATAATAAAAGAGGAGGTTAAAATAAGGGCTAAAAAGCCTAATGTGTTATTAAAGGTTAAGGAAGTAGGAAGTTAAGAAGTTTAATAAAGTAGAAGTTAAAAATAATAAGGAAGAGAAGGAGTAGATCCAGGGCTGCTTATAAAAGTCCTGGCTGCTACCCCCCCTATAGCTATAGTGCTTAGATACGTTATTCTAAAGGAACCTAAAGCTAGTAAAAGTTATTTGCTATTATATTAGTAAGAGTAATATTACCTAGTAAAAGCTAGTAGGTTGCTAGACTAGGCTAAACAACCTACTAATTAGTAGGCCTAGGGCTAGAGGGTTATAGGTTCTTAAACAGTCTAATAGGCTATTAGGTTATCTTCCTCTAATAACATAGGCGAACAAACATACAAGTAGGAGATTTACTAGATAAATAAACAGTAGGCACCTAGAGTTACCTTAGCTGTTATAGTAAGCAGATTAGGTTACATATAAGGTTCTTTCTTAAAGTCCTAAACTAATAGGGCTTTAGGAATTAGTTATAAAAGGCCTAGATGCCTAGATACTAGAGTAAATGTGTTTAGGTAAATGCAAACTATTAAGCAACAGCCTAATAAACTACTAGGTAGTGCTAGGAGGTTGTTTAAAGTAAAGAGGCTTAGAGGCAAATATTAGTAGGTCTTCTGTTAGGCTAGACAGTAGAGTTATAGAAGGGTAGAACAACAGATAGAGGCAGGCGTAAGCTTAAGGGGACTAAGCTCTAAGAGTAGAGGAGGAGTGTAGTAGAGTAAAAGTACAGGGTTAACTAGTAAGGGCTTAGAAGGCTATTAGGGTTAAGGTGCATGTAATTATTAGAGGTGTTAACTAGCAAGTGCTTAAAGGGCCATTAGGGATTAGAGGCACGTAATTGTTAGGAGGGTATATCAGATAATCTTAGCAAGCCATTAGGGCTCGCTATCGAAGACAACCACCTTCTAGCATTAAGCAATATTCTTACTTACAATATCTTAGATAACAGCGTTCTAAGCTAGACTTAGATTATATAGGAAGGAACACGCTTACTTACTCTAAGTAGCTAATAGAGAATTAATACTAAATAAACTGCTAAATAAGTTAAAATTAATAGTAGTAACCCTATAGATACAGGGGCACTATAAGGAAATAAAACTAGGCGTCTTTATAAAGGCTACGCACAACGTTATACTATAACTTCCCTAGTTATAAAAGCACAACCTATAGATAGATTAGGCATAAGAAAAACTTTTATTAGAAGGATGTAAATGCGGCACTAATGTATCTACGCCTACGCAGCGCACGCAGCAGCTAGTAGATAAGAAGGAGATTAACAATGTCTCTAGTACCTACAACAAACAACAGACACCTAAAATCCTCTATTTACTTCTTAGAGCATAGGCTCGTACTATAGGACTTTAAACACATATTTACTATCCCCTTTTACAAACACGCTACAGTAGCAAAAGGGTAGAGGTTAGGTAGGCGTAGGGTACATTACGTGATGTACCCCTACACTACCCTACCTCTTCCTACGCTAATTCCTTACTAAAAGGGTAGGGGCAGGCTAGGGTAGGGTTTGGGGTAGGGTCTGTAGGGAAGAGGTAGGCCTAAGTAGGGCCCGTAGGCGTCAGCGTGTAATTCTTTAACTAAAGCAGCTATTGCAAAACTTTGTACTGCAGAGATATAGAGAAAACAAAGCGCTTTTAAACAGTCCATATATTATAAGACTTTAAGCAAACTTAGTAGGGCTAGAGTAGTTGTTATGTTAGCCTATATTATAACATCCTAGAATTACAAAACAACTACTATAATTTAACTAGTCTTACCTAAAGTCTTACAGTATATAGACTGTCTAAAAGTGCTTCCTTTACTCTACATTTCTGCAGTACAAATTCTTATAATAGCTGCTTTAATTAAAGAGTTACACGCTAACGCCTACAGGCCCTACTTAGGCCTACCTCTTCCCTACAGACCCTACTCTAAACCCTACCCTACCCTGCCCCTACCCCTAGTCCATGCAGACTGTACCCTACCCCTACCCTACACTAGAGGTATCTCTACCCTACTTCTACCTAACATCTGTGCAGAACCTACCCTACCCCTACCCTATGTAGACCCTACCTCTACTCTACCCCTACCTAACGTCCATGCAGACCGTACCTAACCCCTACCTAACCCTAGGGTACCCCCTACCCTTTTGCCAGCGGAAAACACGCTCCTTAAATTACTAGAGTAGCTTAAACACTCTTGTCTTATATAGTCTTAGACTTATACAGGACGTTAAACTTATTAATTAACGTACTCTACAGGCGAGTCGCCTACATAGGTAAGTCGCCTACTTTTGCTAAGCCTCTACTAAACCTCACCCTATAATAGCCTAAAACACCACAAACTAGCGCTGTATAAGGCAAAATAAGCTGTAATATTACTTAGAGACTACTTCTATATTATTCTTATATGTTTACACGTTATGTCTAGTCTTACTACACTATCTACAGTGCCTTTAGGTTAGCTTAGCCCTATTAGCGCGCACCTACTTCTTTACCTTCTTACTATTACTACGCGCCCTAAACTCTGTTAGAGCTGTTAATTACTAGCCCTCCTCTACTGTTAGGTCCCTTCTGCCTTAACCTGCTTTTATTTATATGATTTCTGTTATGTAGCTGCCTTATTTACTATTTAAAGCTTAGTAATCTCCTATTACGCTAACACTAGCCTATACGTAATTATTACTACCCTCTTTAATACCTTCTTAAACGCTTTAACTATAGGGGTAGGTAAGCTATCTATATACCTCTAAATCCTTATTTTTACAAGCGTTAATTACAACCTAAGTTTAAGGGTGTTGCTTAAGGTTTACAGCTGCTAGAGCATGTTATTAATAGGTAGTAGTAGTAATAGAGTGCGCATCTTTACATTAAGGCTGCTTATAACCTGTTCAAGGTTAAACAGAACTTGTCTAGCGCCTTAGAACCCTCCCTAGATGTTGCTAGGGGTAATTACAGCGTTATAGGCGCGTATAAAGTATAGCAGGAACTTAGTCTTTATAATATAGTTAATCTAGTTATATATAAGTATTTTAGCTTAGTACCTATACACCTTCTTTAAAGTAGTAAAATAACTATATTAAGGGACTATATAAGGGGTAATAAGTAAGTAGGTAAATAGAGAGTAATAATCCTACTATCCTTACAGTATTACTAGAATCTAAGAGAGTTATAGCTCTTATAACTATTAATAATAAGTAAATAGTAGATGCTAATAGTACGCTCCTTTGTATACCTGTTAAAGTGCTTTATCTAGTCTAGACTAAGCTTATTAGTAGTCTAGCCGTTATAAGAGACTCTAATAACCTAGTCTTAAGGCAGTTCCTCTTCTTTATACTAGGTAGAGAGGTAGTAGTAGGCCTTAAAGATAAGGAAGGCTAAAATAGCCTATCCTTTAGCATTAATGTTTACTATAGCTGTAGCCTACTCCTAGTTACCTAGTTAGACAGCCTTTAGCTAACCTTGTTATTCTAAAGTTATAATAACTACTTCTAGAGAGATCTAGCCTATTATAAAGCCTATCTTGTTAAAGTTATATATATCTTTATTCTAGATACTGTACTTAGCTTTAACATTAGCTACTAGGCTAAACTAGCCCTGTAGGACCTTATAATCCTTATAGAGGGCTCTCTTATAGTTATACTTATAATTAAACTTAACCTTAAGCTCTAGATATAGCTTAATAAATCTACTAGGCTTATCTGTGCTAATAGAGCCTAGATTATGCTTAGTGTGCAAAGAATTAGCTATAGTAGCTACATCTAAAAGCTAAAGGGAAAATCCTTAAAAGTCTAGCTTAAGAACATGTTTAATAATTACCTTCTCTTTATTATTATCTAGCTTCTGTAAGTTAGCTATAGAGTTAGCGTGTAAAGGTTGTCTTATATATTAGTTACTTAGTGTCTTTTAAATAACCCTGTAGATAGCCGCAGCGCATTACTAAGAGAGAGTTACGTCTTGTTTGTAAGCCTAGAGCGTAAGCTGTATCTAAGCTTCCTTTAACGCGTATAAATAGTAGTGTTAAGAAGGCATTAGTGTAGGAAGGGTAGTTTAGTAGGGGCTTAGCAAAAGTAGGCGACTTGCCTGTGTAGGCGACTCGCCTATAGAGTACGTTAATTAATTAATTAAGTATAAACTATTAAGTAATAAATTATACTACAAGCAGGTAAAGGTTATTCCTATCCTGTTAACTGCTATGTATTACGGAGATAAAAGTATACAGAAGTAGCCCTATTAAGCCCGGTTAATGCTAGGAAGCTAATATTTAAACACAGGTGTAGTGCTAAAGATAGATAACGCCTTAAGTATTAACATACTAATACACATCGGCTTATCTACATTCTAGTGTGTTACTAGAATAGTAGGCAAAAGCCCGTCTACAGACGCGTACCTCTTCTAGTAGTAATGCTTGTTTAATTATACATAAATTTTTAGAGTAAGAGACTAGTATATAATAGTATAGATAAATAACAATCGTAAATATAGATTACGTACTTAATAGGTGTAAAATAAATCCTGTGTTAAAGTCTTATCTAAGTTCTATAACTATGTAGGCGTCTAAAGCTTGCTAAGCAAGATTACGTAAACATTAATCCATTGCAACAAAGCAAAATTTCGACATAGGGCCCTGCACACCAAAAAAACATTAGAATCTATCTTAACCTAGCGAGAATATACTATCCTAATCTTCCTAAAGCCTCTAGGCGTCTAGTTACTGCACGCTGCCTGGTTATCTAACCTAATCTGTTATAAAAATTTTCTAATTTGCAGAGCACAGACTACCTCTACAACAACAATCTTATCTTATCTTATCTTCTAAGATCTTATCTAAAAGAACACAATAACTAACAATTTATCCTATCCCTACTAGATAGCAACAAGCCTTTCCTTAGCTTTCTGCTTTTAACCCCTTCTTTCTACTCCTAGAGGTCTACTAGTTAGGCTAGTAAGAATAGAACAAAGGCAAGATTAGTAAAGCTTAGACTGCCTTTTCCTTGTTTTTTAGCCCTAAAAAGCAGATAGAGACTAGGTACCTCTTTCTGTGCAAAAACAAGCTCTCTTCTAGTTATTTCTTAGTTATTTCTTTTTAAAAGAGAAGGAAACCCCCTTCTAGGACCAGGACCTAGGACTATAGAACTAGAACTACCACCTAATAGAGAGCACTCTCTAAACACTAGGACAATGGAAATAAGCCCCTCTAGCTCCCTAACCCCTCTAGGAGAGATGTACTAGCCTACACTAATCCCTAAACCTCTGTCTATACTCTTATTGTTAACACTAGACCTATAATCTACTATAGGAATACACTAGCCTAGTATATTTAACAGAACTGTAACGTTACCTCTACCCCCTGCTCCCTCTAAACAACCAGCTAGCAGACCTGCTACTCTAACAGCACCTAGGCTCCCCCCTTTCTAATTTAACATAGCTACTAGGCCTATTACCTAAGCTCCTATTACTAAGACAGTAAAAGAAGCTCTATCTATCGCTAGGACAATAGTTATTTAGGCTTCTTCCCTGGCCACATTAAATAAGGAAAAATTAAACCTTCTAGACCTTCTAGAAATCTTCTAAGACTGTAAAGAAAACAACAGGATAAACAAATAAGGCCTCTCTATTCTACTGTCCTAAGTATTAAACCTTAAAACAGTGTCTAAATTAATTAAAACAAGAGCAAAACTCCTTTAAAAACCTACCCTAGCTACTAAGACTTCTACTATTTAACCTTCTACCTAGCCTACTTTATACACATCTGTAGCTTTAGCTAACCTCCCTAAGAACACAGACTAGCAAACAGTTACAAAGAAGAAGCAACCTACTATTATTAAGAACGCTCTAAGTACACGCTAACTAGTTCCTACACTAAAGCAAGAACTACCCTCTTTTACCCCTATAGAGATGTGTAATGCTTTTAATAAGGCCTTTATAGATAAAGGAGTAAGCCTCCCTATAATTGCTTCTGCTAGCCTAAGTAGAAAGAACAACATTGTTCTTACTACAACGCCCTCCTTTACAGCAAAATACCTACTTAAAAACTAAGTAATCTAGTAATTAGTTACTACCTATAAGGAAGCCCTCCTAATAGAACTATAGCACAAAGTAATCCTACACAACATCCCTACGTCTCTAGAAACAAACTAGGACCTAGAGGTGCTTAAGTTAGAAATAACTACCTTTAACAAAGGCCTAATAATAGTAGAAAACCTATTCTAGCTAACAAGCTATAAAAGGAGATAAAAGTAATAACTAGGATCTGTCTATATAGCGTTTGTTGTTAGACGCTAGGCCTAGGGGTACCTCTAGTAGTCTTGGCGAGCTACTATAGGGCTAGCTAGCCTAGACTATATAAAGGTGTTAGAGGTTATTACTAATACTCTAGTAATTAGTCTTATTACTACACACTACGTACCTTAATACACCTACTATCCTCTTTAACCCTATCCTCCCTTATAATTGCCTTATACACTCTTTACATTCTAATTACTCTTATATTATAATTAAAGATAGACCTAAGCTACTATAAGTCTTAAACTAAATTATCTAGGCTTACTGTCTTTAGAGAGGGACTAAGACAACCTACCTATAGGAGAGCTAGTAGAGCGTAAGGTAACACCTCCCTCTGTAGATAAGGAGATACCTTAACAGACACTAAGTGTCTATAGTGCCTTAAGAGGATCTGTAGGTCCTCTAGGTAGTACACCTTACTCTAGAATTTGTATCTGTAGGGCAGCTTTAGCTAAAAAAGGCTAGAATAGCCTAGAAGTAGGTAATTAATAATAGGAGTTAGAAAACTTGCGTAAATAGCTGTAAGAGATAAAAGACTATAAGAAACTTTTCTTTTTTTATAAACTTAGACGTAAATACAACAAAGGAGATCTAGTAATAATCCTATTCTTCTAAAAAGTACTAGAAGGAGTAGAGGAACTATAATCTTCCTTATTTATAAACCTTTTATAACCTAAACCCCTATAGAAGTATGTAAAGCATAACTACACTAAATATAACTGTTAGGAGAGAGATTATAAGGGATACTTCCTTTAATCCCTAGTTAATTTCCTTATAGAGGAATAAAAGATTAACTTTAGCGTAAGGTACCTCTTAGAGAACCTAAAGACGTTATAGCAGGCCTACTGCATAACTAACTGCTGTAATTAGCTAACCTAGAAACTAACGTAGTAAGAGCTAAAAAGAATTATGCTAGATACTCTAGGAATACTAGCTAAACGTAAGTAAGCAGCGTATAAATCCTTAAAGCAATACAAGCAGTAGAAATCTTAGTCTCCTATAGATCTGTTAGATTTTATGCGTTTAATATAGAAGGAACTAGGTAACTTATATACGCTAGAGCTTTAAGTCCTAGAATATATTACTGTACTACTCTCTAGTATATAAAAGAACTTGTTTCTTATCCCCTATAATTAAAGGGACACAATCCTAAAGGTAGAGGAACAAGCTAATATTATTAACTAGAGACTAGGTTAGCATAGCTAACAGCTACCTAAGAAGACTCTAGCTAAAGGTAAGACAACTAACAAAGAACTATAGAAGTGCTAATTTAGTAACTCTAGGTTAAAGAGGAACATAAAAACCCTAAAAAAGTTATTTAAGTCTAAGAAGTTCTGTAAGAAGCTAGTAAAGGGTAAAAAGGGCTAAAACAGGCTATATAAGGCCTAAAACGCGTGCCTTAAGTGTAGAGAAACTAGTTACTACTACCCTAACTGCCTAAAGCTAAAGTTAAACTAGAAAGACCCTACTCTAGATAAGTTAGGAAAAGACAAGGGACCTAAGAGCTAATCTTCTCTCTTATAGCCTATATTAAATTGTCTAAAGAGAAGAAGGAGAATATTTCTCTTTATAAGGTATTATACCTAGAATATATATGCCTACTTACAGTTAAAGTATCTATAGGCAATATAGAGAACGTAGAAGCCTTAATAGATAGAGGGTTACAACTAAACTTAATTTTAGTTCTCCTAGCAAAGGAGTAGGATCTAGGGGTTACACTATTAAATAAAATAGTAGCTAAAGTTGTAGGCAGAGCAGTATTACCTATCTATCGAGTAACTACAGTAGAAGTATCTATTGTTAACTCCTGTAGAAGACAGGAGGTCTAATAGATATCTTTTGTAGTTATAGACCTACAAAGGTATAAGATATACCTTAGATTACTCTAGATTAACTAGACAAACCCTAAGCTAAGCTATTTAAGCTAGCGTATGCTCTTCTAAGGGAAGAAGTATAGGAACTCTCCTAAACTAGAGAAAATAGCGTTAGAAGATGCTAAAGAGTTTAAACGCACTATAAGAAGTCCCTTAGTAGACGTTTATATATGTATAGTAAACTTAGTAGGTATATATAACCTAATATCTGCTAAAAAGGGCCTAATTCTAGAAGTGTATTGTAAATATGTGCACCTAGGATTAGAGGATAATACTTAGGTCTACGCTAGCAAAAGGGTAGAGGGTACCCCGGGGTTAGGTAGGGGTTAGGTACGGTCCGTACGGACGTTAGGTAGGGGTAGGGTAGGGGTAGGGTCTACATAGGGTAGGGGTAGGGTAGGGTCCACACGGATGTTAGGTAGGGGTAGGGTAGGGGTACCTCTAGCGTGGGGTAGGGGTACCTCTAGCGTGGGGTAGGGGTAGGGTACAGTCTGCACGGACTAGGTGTAGAGGTAGGGGTTAGGTAGGGTAGGGTTAGGTAGGGGTTAGGTAGGGGTTAGGTAGGGGTTAGGTAGGGTTTAGGTAGAGGTTAGGTAGGGGTTAGGTAGGGGTAGGGTAGGGTAGGTTAAAGTTACCTAATCTTCTATAATACTACAGACAACATACTTAATAGTATACTACTTAGAAATGCTATAAACATAAAGAACTTAATTTTAAAAGATTTAAATAGAGGATAGAATTCTAGGATATTCTCTATTTATAACAGCTATTTATTACAGAACTATGTATCCTAATAATGTAGTAGCCTTACTCTCTTTCGCGGCCGCCGCTCTTACTAAGATAGAGTTAATAGACTAGTTTCTTTAGTACTACTACTGTGTTGCTCTTCTTCTATCACCTCTGTTTCTAGACTAGGACAAGCTAGTAGCTTAAAGAGATTATCTAGCTTATCTAAAGCTACCTCCTCCCCTTCTTGTATCTGTGCTAAAGCAAGAAAATCCTTTAGAATTATAATCTAGCGTATTGTAGTAGCAGATAACCTGTGCTGTTAGTCTCTAATTACATCCCTAGCTGTGTTAAACACCCGTTTAACTCTAACTTCTGTTATTAGTACTGTAAGTATATCTTTTGCTACATAAGTAAGTTGTAGATAAGTTACAGCGTTAACCTTCTACTAATCTAGTAGATTAAATCTATCTCCCTGTTGTATGTAAGGGGTACTAAGATAGGCCTCTCCTTCTTAGTAGGTGTAAGCCACCTCCTCGTTATTATTAGACAGGTTTAAACTCTAACTGTAGGATAAGAAGCTCCTATTAGGTTGCTAGACTAATGTTGCGGGTTTTTAGAACTAATTATCTTCTACTAACTATTAAACAGGGTTGTAAAGTACTTATATAGAGCAACCTAAATTATTGTTATTATAACAATCTAGGTATTATAAGAATTACTCTTAGTACATATACTTATCTTAAACTTTCTAGGTATTATTCTTATAATGTAGTTAGTAATAGTATGTAATAAACTGCTGTAATAACATTACCTTATACATAGTAAGCTTCTAGCTTAGATCTAAAATAGTTGCATAGTTAAACAAGAACCTACAACTATCCTCTGTTTTAGAATAGTACTTAGACAGCTTAACACAACCCTTTTGCGCAGCTGCTTTTACAACTTCTAGCTATTCTAAGTTATTAGCGTGACCTAGGTTGTCGCTAAGCTCTTTAGTTATCTAATCTAAGAAATTAAATAGCTAGTTATACATTAGCTAGATGTGCTAGATAAGGGGCTTATAAGTCTTACTAAGGGTACTAGATGCCTTCTTAAATCGCTGTAGTATTATTGTAACAGCCTAGAGGTGCTACCACTAGTTGCTGCTAGTTAAAGTTTCTTAAGATCTTTAAAATTAGCTTCTGCTACCTTATTATATGTAGAAGCACCTTCTCTACAGCTTAGTGCCTTTAGTGCAATTTCTTGCTCTAACTATTTGTTAATGTAGACCTAAAGCTTTAGTGCGCGCTTACACATATTATAGGTAGAGTTCTACCTAGTCCTAATATCTTATATAACTAATAGTTAATAATTTACTAGAATATTACTCTATAGTGTAAGAAACCTCTTAAATTATTGTGGTAATAGATCTATTGCAATGTAGATAGCTTAGATCTGTGTTACACTTAGTATGTAATAAAATTATGTAATAAATAATATCTACCTTCTAGAGAGAGTTTAGAATAGACATGCTGTTTTTAATACCCCTAATATAGTGTTACTGCAGTCTTTATGCATACTCTAGTTCTAGTAATACCTAAAGGTAGAGATAGTAAATAATGTCTTATATAACAAGGTTAATTATATATACAGGATAAGGAACAGTATTCTCTCTACTATCCTAAGTAATGTTGTTCTGCTGTAGCAACCTCTCTAAGGTCTGTAATAATAAACTGTTATTACTAGCATTATTACAAGTAATAGCAAGCAGTTGTTTTGTAGTTTTAGTTTCCTAAAGAAGTTAAAGAACTTACTATGCTATAGAGGATCCTGTATGTTTTCTACGTATAGGAAAAAAGTCTAAAAGGACTTCTTATAATTTCTAGCTCTTGTTTATATAGTAACCTTTAATAGCTAGGAAGCTAAGGTAATTACTTGCAGTCTAGGCATCTAATGCAATAGACAATTTAGTACTAGAACTAAGATCCTAGAGAAGAGCGTGTTCAGTAGCCTTAAATTAGCTCTAGAATATCTGGCTAAATTTATAACAGGTAGTTATTACAGCTTCTAGCCTTAGGAAGTAGATAAATTGTTAGAATAACGGCCGTTTAATTGTTTAAAATAAGAGGTTGTTGTTAACAACTAATTACATAAGCTCTGTTTTAAAGGCTAAAGCAGAGTATACAGGATTAGAAGAAAACTAGTTTTTATTTTACTAGCGGGCAGTGTATAGATATAATAGGAGGTTTAACAAAGTATAAGCAGGATTCTTAATTTGTCTATAGGCTTATAAACTAAGGTATTAGATAAGATGCTTAGTCCTACAGCCTTTTATAACTAGGTACTAAAGAACTAACCTACAGTTATAACAGTATACGTATAGATAGCTATCTTATACCTAAGAGGCTTTACTATATCTACTCTAGATCTAGCCTAAGCAAGTTAGTGCATCCTAATGTAGCTTTTTAGAAGCAGGATTGCTTCCCTATAATGTAGTTGTCCACCACTAATCCTATGCTATAATAGTTGCCTTACTATTGCTAGTATTAGGGTCTAGGGATACTGGCTGTTTAATAAGATATAATTGTTTTAGAAACGCCCCTTTAACAAGTTGTGTAGCAGAGAAAGTAAGAGTAGAAGAAGCTTAGGTAGAGTAGAAGGTGTGTCTACTAGTAGTAATAACATATATGTTATATATAGACGTAACAAATATAGATATTTAATCCTAAGGTAATAGGATAATAGAAACACTTTTTAATAAACTGCCTAGGGCAAGCCTAAGCCCTAAGTCCCTAACAGCAAGATTGTTATATTTAGTGCTAGGAACTAGTTGTTTTACTATTTTCTTAGGGTTAGCTTAGATATATTAAGCGAGTTTCTAATTAGGTAGAGATATAAAATAATAAATTAAATACAAATTAGCAGATCTTACAAAAGAGGCCATGTATGTGTTAATTGGCTGTTATTTTAAGCTAAAACATTAGCTCTATATCTAATCTAGATCTATCTTATTATTGTTGTTAGATCCTTTAGATCCTAATTCCTCTACATCTTTTCTAGCTAACAACTTATAAAATTACTTATTAGTCTTATACACATTTAGTATAGATTAATAGTACTCCTCTAGCTTAGAATTAGACTCTTTAATCTCCTCCTTACACTTATTATTGTTAGGTGCTAGAATAAATAGGCAATAGCTGACAAGCTTAGTATCCTAACTAATCTTATCTAAGAGAGACAGAGGTTTAGTTTAACTATAGTAATTAGTAAGTGTATGTAATAATATAATGTAATAACTTACAGCTAGGTATTATTAGTTGCAACTACTATGCTCTTAGGTAACATATTATTACAGAAGGCCTCCTATTCTTCCTTCTCCTTCTTACTCTTAAAGGTGTTATCTTTAAGTTTTTAAAGACCTTACTAATACTCTTAGCGGAGCAGTTTCTTAACAACGCCGCTATTAGAAAAGAGCTGTTTGTTACCTTAGCCTATAGTAGTCTAACTAGTAGTAGAACTGTCTTAAGTAAGTTCTGCATGCTTTCTAAGTGCCTGTTAGTGTGCGCGAAGATCTATTTTATGCTTAAGATTATCCTACTTCTTATAAACAGTCTTAAGCTTGTTTTTAAGCTACTTAGCTGTTCTTAGTTAGTAAATGTTTGTGATAAGAAGCTGTAATAACTAACTACTAGCAGATAACTTAAAGCGTTGCTAATCTACATCTTCTTTAGTCTAGGCTACTATTACAGCTTAAACATTAAGATCTGCTAAAGCATAAGACTAGTCTTAACCTGACTTCAGCCTAGCCTGGTATTTTGCTGCACAATTAGCAGCCTTTGCCTTATTAATAATTTCCTTCTCTTTGCTACGCAAGGCAGCTTAATTTCTTTATTAAACTGCGCGGATACTGTTGCTAAGCTCTCCCTTAAATAAGACTTTTGTGCTAGTCTTTTAGCCTACAGCCCTAATCTAACTATAAGAATTAAGGACTTAATTAATCTTATAGTCTCTTAAATAGAAACCCTAGTATTGTTAGCACTAACTGTTATAACAGGCTGTAATAACTACCTTATTTAGTTAATCCTACTTCTTAGCGGTAAAGCCAGCTGGTATACTAGTACCTGTAGTGCTAGCAAAGATTAGCATATCTACCTCCTCCTCCTCCTCCTTCTTAATATCATTAGCGTTAGGTTTAATTATGCTGACTGTGATAGGAGGCAGTAATAACGTGTAGTATTATATAAACAGAAGGTATTATAGATGTAGAAGGTGTTATAGAAGAGCAGGGCAGTAGTAAGCTTTTTAGTAGCTAGTCTGTGCTTAACCTGTCCCAGTTTTGCTAGCGCAAAAGTAACAAACGCTAGCGCTGTTGCAACAAAAAACATTAAAACCCCTTCTAATAATATTAAAATAGCTTAGAGCTAGGTGCAACCTATGTTAAAAAAATATGCTTAGTAAATATGCAAAATCTATAGGTTATTATAGTTTAGTATTACATAACTGTTTATGCATTATAGTTGCAATAATCCCTACTTATAATAGATTTTAGTTTTCTTACGCTAGGCAGCAGCCTCTACTAGCGCTTAAACAACAAACGCTAGCGCTAAAGCAACAGGAAACCTTTACAACACGTCTTATAATATTAAATTAAATTAGAATTAGACGTAGCCTAGGTTAAAAGAATATGCTTAGCGTATTTGTACTATCTATAAGTTATTACAGTTTTTATTACATAACTGTTTATACATTATAGTTACAATAATCCCCTACTTGTAATAGATTTTAGTTTTCTTGCGCTAGGCAGTAGCCTCTACTAGCGCTTAAACAACAAACGCTAGCGCTAAAGCAAAAGGAAACATTTGCAACGCGTCTTACAATATTAAATTAAATTAGAATTAGACGCAGCCTAGGCTAAAAGAATGCGCTTAGCGTATTTATATTACCTGTAGGTTATTACAAGCTTTTATTACAGTTACACTAGTGCATAATAGTTGTAATAACTTTCTACTAGCTACAGATTCTGATTTTCTTATGTTAGGTAGCAGCCTAAACTTTTGCAGCGCATAGACCTCTGCACGCGTTATTACACTAACCTATTAACAAACTCTACTATTACCTTTTACACTATAATACTACACTATTACAACAGCTATACTACTACAATTTTGCTGCGTAACCTAGGCGTACTATAATATTACAGCCTACTATTACAGCTATTACAGCCTGCGAGCTATTACACCTGCTATTACACTTGTTTTTACAGCCTACTACTACAGCCTACTATTACAGCCTACTACTACAGCATACTATTACAGCTAACTATTACAGCTAATATAGCTAGAGGTTGCAGGAATAAGGCTGTCCTAAGCTAAGGATTAGCTGTAACTAGCGGCACGCTAGTAAGGAAGCCCTTAGCAGCTAAGTCTGCCTGTAAGGCGCCTACTCTGCTACTAAAGCGTAGGTACTATTACAAGGCTAGCAGTATATTATTATATTCTATTATTACATTTAATAACTAATTCTAAGGTAGTAGTTACGCTGCGCAATATCTGTTAATACTAGAGGTTAACTAAATTGTTAATACCTAAGATGCTATTCTTACGCGTAGTTTAGGAAGTTGCTCTTTAACTAAGAAATAATCTTTAGTTCTAAGCTAGCGCTCTAGAGGCTCTTTAGGAGTCTGCTAAGTCTTTTCTTATTAGTGTCTTTAAAGGTATATGTTAGTTTCTTACAGAAGTATATAAAACTAATATTTAAAGATGTAAACATAAACGCTATCTATGTAAGGTAAGTTACTATTTAGGTAAAGGATATAGCCCTTGCAAAGCGATACTACTAGAGGCTTATTAGTGCCCCCTACTAAATAATTATATATTATAAGAGGGGAAAAAGAGAGAACTAGGGTTTTATAGAATGTTTGTATAATATACGCTGCTAATTAATAAACACACCTATATATAATAATTGTCTGTAATAATATTTAAAGCTTAACAACTAAAATATTTAAACAAAAAAGGCTTTAATAGGATAGATGTGTAGTCACGTAATGTACCTAACCTCTACCTCTACCCTATGTAGACCCTACCCTACCTATACCCCTACTCTATGTAGACCCTACTCTACCTCTACCCCTACTCTATGTAGACTCTACCCTACCTCTACCCCTACCCTATATGGACCCTACCCTACCTCTACCCCTACCCTATGTGGACCCTACCCTACCCCTACCCTCTTAGCATGGAATTAGCGTGGGTAGGGGTAGGGTACGGTAGGGGTACATCACCTAATGTACCCTACCCCTACCCAACCCCTACCCTTTTGCTACCGTACTCTACTAGAGCATAGAGAGCACAACCTAGCAATTAATATTACAGAAGGATCTACTTCCCCCTACTAACTGTTATACGGACTATCCACAACAGAATTAGAGATACTTAGGAAGTATCTAGCAGAATATCTATAACGTGGCTAGATACAACACTTAAGGTCGCTAGCTAGGGCGCCTATTCTCTTTTTAAAGAAGAAAGACAGTAACCTATAACTGTGTGTAGACTATAGAGGTCTAAATAAAATAACAGTTAAAAACTGCTATCTATTGCTACTAATTACAGAGATACTAGAATAACTAGCGTAAGCTAAGTTCTATACTAAACTAGATGTATATAAGGCGTATTACTGTATCTAAATTAAGAAAGGGGATAAGTAGAAGACTACTTTTTAAACTAGGTATAGATATTTTAAGTACATAGTAATACTATTTAGACTTATAAATGCTCCTGCCTAATTTCAGGCCTATATAAATAAGGCACTAATAGAATTAGTTAATATAACTTATATTATGTATCTAGACAACATATTAGTATACTCTAAGACAGAGGAAGACCACATTAGACACGTTAAGGAGGTCTTAGAGAGGCTTTGCAAAGTAAACCTCTATATACGCTTAGATAAGTATAAATAGCACTGTTAACATATAGAGTACCTTAGGTATATAGTCTTGCCTAAAGAGGTAAGTATTAACCTAGACAGGGTTAAAACAATCTAAGAATAGCTAATTCTGTGCATAGTTTATAATATCTAAGTATTTATAGGCTTTATAAACTACTATTAGAGATTTATTATAGGGTTTTCTAAATTAGCCTTACTATTAACCTAATTAACCTAGAAAGGGCTAAATTTAGCTAAATCTAGTTAAGTAATAAGGAAGAAGGAGAGTTAGCCTCTTAAACTAAGTAAAGAATCCCTATAAGCTTTCTAGAATATAATGGATTTATTTATTAACGTACCTATCTTAGTTTATTTTGTACCTAGGAGACAGACTAGGATAGAAGTAGATGCCTCTAGAGGCGCTATCTTAGGAATCCTTAGTTAACTAGTCCCTAGGGAGGGGAAGCTGGCCTAATAGAGGCCTGTAGACTTCTATTTAAAGAAGTTAATCTAAGCAGTGTATAACTATAATACTTATAACTAGGAACTTCTTATAATTGTCTAGAGCCTACAGTATTAGCAAAGATACTTAGACAGTACCTTCTTTAAGATCTTAATAGATTACTAAAACCTAAAATAGTTTATAGAGATAAAGGTTCTTAGCTATTAGTAAGTAAGGGTATACTTAGTGTTATCTAAGTTTAACTTTATAATTACTTATTACCTAGAGTCTATAAACCCTGTAGATAGACCCTTACAGCATCCTAATTATATAAGAGAGGCGTAAGACCCCTTATAAAAGTAAAATAAGGCTTTTATATAACTACTTTAGGAGATCCTAACTAGAAGGAACCCTAATACTCCCCTAGTAGCGGCTATAACCCTTTATTTGTCTATAAAAGGAAGAAAGAATATAAGAGATCTTAAAAGAGAAGAATTAAGAGAGAATAGTTAGACAGAGCTAACAACAGACTTAGACAACACAGACAAACTCTCTAGCACTAAAACAGAGTTAAGCAACGTTAAAATAGGATAAAATAACCTAGAAAAAGACAATATAGCTAAGGAAAGGCGTATCTTGCTTATAAGGCTAAAAGATAAAGTGTAAGTTATTAAAGAACGTTACAATAACCTAATATTAGGACACTTTGGAGCACAAAGGACCTTAGAGAAGATTTAGCGCAGATATACCTAGAAGGGCATTAATAGGGATATATCTAAATACTACTATAACTGCTTAGTATGTAGGAGATTAACTGCTGCCTAACACAAACTATACAGGTTACTACAACCTTTACTAGTACTAAGCTAACTATAGAAAGACGTAATAATAGATTTTATTACAGAACTACCCTCTAGTAAGGTGGCTAGGTTAGTGTACAACTTAATACTAGTAGTAGTGTGTAAATTAACTAAAATGTTATATTATATACTAGCTAGAGCTAATTAGGATAGAAAAGACCTAGTACATACCTAGATTAGAGATATTATCTGCTTACACAGCGCGCTAGCACAAATTATCTTAGATTAGGGGCTGCTAATAAACCTAAAGACGTAGGAAACCTTTAACTACTATTTAAACTTAAGATAAGTCTTAACGTTAGCCTATTATCCCTAGACAGATAGCTAAACAGAAAGGCAAAATCAGACTCTTAAACGGTACTTACATTACTATTATACTCTAGAATAAGATAATTAGGCCTTATAGATTTTAATTGCAGAATTTGTATATAATAATAGTATTTACGCATCTATAAATATAACACCTTTCTAAGCCTGTTACAGTATAGATCTAAGGAGCACAGATTAGCCTACTCTAGTATTAAAATGCAGAGAATCTCCCCTTATAAAGGAATTAGCTGCTAGAGTTATTGCCTTATAGGCTACCTGTAAAGTAAATATAGAAAAGTTAAATAAGTATTAAAAGAAGCACTTAGATAAGAAACGACTACTAGCACCCTTTAAAGTAGGCAATAAAGTACTAGTCTCTAGTAAGAACATTAGGACAGTACGCCTAAAAGAGAAGCTAGACTAAAAATACCTAGGACCTAGAACTATTATAGCCTAGATTAGCCCTAGTGTATATAGAGTAGACCTGCTAGGAATAAAAGAGATCTACCTAGTATTCTATGCGTTACTACTAGACCTATACACACTAAGAAGTTAACTTCTAATTATATAGGAATAAATATAAGAACCTATAGTTAAAGGGGAAGAGAAGGTGTAGAATGTAGAAAAAGTCTTTAATAGAAGGTAACTAGATAATAGACAGTAGGAATACCTTATTAAGTAGGACAGATTCCCTAAATTAGAAAACTCCTAGGAAATTAGTATGAATCTATCTAAAGAAGTGCTAAAATAATACTAGAAAACTATAAAGTAACTGCTTAGACTACATAATAAGATATTAAGGTTAAAGTCTAAAAAAAGAGGGGACTAAAAAGGCTAAATACCTTTACTTAATTATAATTTTTCCCTATAGGGGTTTTTTTATTAATAAGTATTTAATAGTTTACGCTAAGGGAAAACATAACTCTACCTTACCCTAAGAAACACAGACTAGCTAAAGTAGACATCTTCTAGCCTATCATAGCTATTTCTAATATAAGGAAATAAAAAAACTTACACGCTATGTTATATAGTTATAATTGTAAGTAAATATAGAAGAATTAGTATAGAAGAACACCTTTCTAGTATTATTTAGACTATCTAAGAGTGTAATGTACCTAATTGCTATATTAGCCTAAGACTGTCTACTAACTACAAACTTAGGTATTATTAATCTAAACCTTCTATTATAAGGAATATCTATTAACTATAACTACTACTATAGGTATAAGTAGTAGCCTTATAACTACTATAAGGCTTCTTAGCAGTAGTAGCAGCGGCAGCAGCGTTAGCAGCAGCCTGTCTAGCAGCCTCCTGCTCCTCTTGTTCCTTCTAGAGTCAACTAAGGGTCTTTCTAGTGCTAGTAATCTGGTACTTTAACTAAAAGAAGTTAGACATTATTAAAATAGGTTAAAACGTGCTAAAATACCTTCTTGTAGGGGGTAATAGGCGTATCTAGATTAGACTCGCTACTACTCTCCTCTAACATCTTCTTTTACTTTATCTTAGCCTTAACAGCGCTAGCCTTAGACTAATCTTACTTCTTAACGTAGATACTAGATAAGGTTAACTTATATATATAAGTGTTGCTATTATAGAGTATAAGTAGCTCTTCCTATAGTAAAAAGTTTCTATAAAGGTTAGATTATACTATAATAAGCTAAAAAGAGACAGAACGTACTCTTAAATTATACCTAGCAACAAGCTAGCCTAGTTAACAATAGACTTACCTATTACAGTCTTCTTATTAATAGACATAGGCGTAGTAGTAGTAGGTGTTATAGGGGTAGTCTTAACGCTAGTTGTATTAATAATAGCAGTATAAGTAGTAGTAACTAGGCAGTAACTAGAGTAAAGGCGCGCTATGTTGCTAGAAAGCCTTAAATAGCTGTTAGCGTACTTATTAGGGCCCTAAACGTGTTAAAAGATGCTAGAACAAGCTAAAAGGAGACAAAATACGTACTAATAGGTAATTCTTATTACTATTATAACACTCTCTGTAGTAGTAGGCCTAGGCTTCCCTATAGCGCAGGCTACCCTACAAAGCTAGGTTAGTAGAGAAACAACAGTCCCTATAGACATTACTATTAGTAATGTAGTAGAGATAGAGTATGTAGTACTGCTTAGCGGTCTTACTATTCTTAGTAATGTTAATCTTGTAGTAAGCAGGCATTAACATAACAGCTATAGCAAATAGTAGTTAGTAATAGTTAGAAACAGTTAGTAGTAGGTAGTAGTAGTTAGGAGTAGTCTAAAGAGGTTACTAGGGCGTATTATGTAGTGCTATCTGCTAAAACGTGTTAGAACGTGCTAGAAAGACCTAGAAAGTCCCTTTACTATCCTTACAAAAGTGCTAGACAGAATAGGTTAGTACTTACTAAAATAAAGTAGGATGTAGTAGTAACTAATAAAACTAGGGGTATAGATAGCTTATATGCTGCTAGCTACCTAGTTAGAGCTTTAGCCTACGCAGGTGGCTGCCTAGACCCTAGAGGTAAAGTAAGAGGTAAGAGAGGATTTCTGTTTAACTTTTACTAGGGAAAGGTAGAATTAGGATTAAGCCCTATCTAGCCTTATAAGGCGTCTAAAACGCCTAAACCTAGTTAGAATTGGCTATAACAGGACAGACAGAGTAAACACGTCTAAAGCTAGGCTAAAATAATATAGTATTACTAATTATACTATTATTTAATCTAAACAATCTAGAGAAGGGAGGCATTATTAGACGCTAGGCCTAGGGGTACCTCTGCTAGTCTTAGCGAGCTACTATAGGGCTAGCTAGCCTAGACTATATAAAGGTGTTAGAGGTTATTACTAATACTCTAGTAATTAGTCTTGTTACTACACACTACGTACCTTAATACACCTGCTATCCTCTTTAACCCTATCCTTCCTCGTAATCGCCTTGTACACTCTTTACATTTGTAATAGAAAAAGAAGTATAATAAGCTATATAGAATAGACTATACCTACTAAGAGCTATTATAAGAGTAGAGAGGTTTATTACTACACCTTCTACTACATAATACTAAAAATGTTAGTAATTTAGACACATAGAGAACAGATGCCTAAATAGTACTATATACAAAATATGCGTAGATAAACACCCTACAACACTATATAAGTGTAATATAGGTAGTACTACAGGAAAAGCCTATATACACACTATTCCTAAGTGTATAAACTATAAAAAAGTATATATAGCAGATAGCATCTAATATGTAGCCTATAAGGCTATAATAAACGCATAAAAATATTTAGAATGCTAGACAACCTAAAGGTTCTATAGGTAAATCTAAATAAGAGCGTATAAGCTATAGAGAGCGCCTTATAACTTATAGTAGAACTACCTATAGACCTTACCTTAGTATAAGAACTATAGCTTACCCCTACTTAATAACAACCTTTAGACTACTTAGACACACACTCTGTAAACTACCCCTCCTTTACATAAATCCTACCTCTACTACAGGACTACAGTATAAGGCTACGCGTTCTTATCTACATTCTACGTTTAACAGCAGTATAAATCTCCCTAACTGCAGATTTAAGCCCTAACCTAGACTTTCTAGCTATTATAGTCTAGTAGTTTAGGTTAAACTTTATAATCTATAATATATACAACTAAACAAACGCATAAGGAACAATAACAGTAGAGAGAGAGCTTCTAAATAGCTGCACTCTGCCTAACTTAATCCTACTAGGGGACTTTAACACCTACCACCCTTAGTAGGACCCTACTATAACTACTATAACACTAAAAGCTAGTAGTTTTATTACCTAGATAGAAGAGTAAATCCTAGAGCTACTAAATAACCCTGGCACAGGCACCTTCTACAGGCTAAAAATAAGCAGGGAAATTATTCTAGACCTTTCCTTTGCTACACACAGGCTTACAAACTAGATAGAAGACTAGTAAACCCTAGCAGGTATAGGCTTAGACTACCTAGGCATTCTATTTATAATTATACTGTCTAGAACACAACTCCTAAATAACTCTACTCCTTAATTTAACACTAAGAAGGCAGACTAGAACCTTTTTTATAAGGAGCTAGCAAAGGAATTAGTAAAAGGCCCTGCTCTAAATACTATAAGCCCTAGACACTCTACTAGCACCTCCCTACTTCTTATCTAAGGAGAGGACAGAGAACTAGAGAAGCAGCTAGAAGTAATAGGGAAGGAGCTTACTATAGCAATAACAAACACAGCTAAAACTACAATCCTATAAAGCTCTACTAGTGCAAGAAGTAAACCTTAGTAGAACCTAGACCTAAAATTACTTAGAACAAATATGCTTAGTAAACAACGCCTCCTCTAGAGAGAACTAGTAACTAGCTCTACAACCACATATATATAGAAAAGGGACTACCTAATTACTATAAATAGATATCTATAACTAGTAAAAGTAGTAAAGCGCAACTACTAGAATTGATTCCTAGATAAAGAGGACATAAAATTAATCTTTAAGGTAATGTCTTATACTAGGTCTGTAGGTAACTAAAACATACCTGCTATATAAGGCCCTAGGGGAATAGAGAACTCCTTTTAAGGCAAGTGCTCAGCACTAAGAGACACTCTCTTCCCTAGCCTACCTTCCTCTCAGCCTATAGAGTGGAAAACCTACTAAAAAGGTAGCTAGGAATAGCTACCCCTTTCTAAAGAAGAGCTAGAACACGCCTGCTTCTTACAAATCTAAAGTAGCTCCCTAGGACTAGATATAATAAACTAGGAGATTATTACTACAGTATATAAAGTAGAAACAGAAGTATCCTTCTATATATTCTCTACCCTATTTAATTACAGGTACTACCCTTAAATCTAGAAAAGAGTAATAGGAATTATCCTAAAAAAGCTAAATAAACTAGACTATACAGCCCCTAAAGCCTATAGGGTAATTACTCTCCTAAGCTGCCTAGGTAAAGTTACAGAAAGACTAGTAGCTAAACAACTTAGTATACTAGCAGAAACAACTACCCTACTACACCCTTTATAACTAGGTAGAAGAGTACAAAAATTAGCTATAGACACTTCTTTACTGCTACTAAAGTAAGTGTAAGAATAAAGGAAACTAAAGCGTATAATGAATACAGTGTTACTAGACATTAAAGAAGCCTTTAACTACGTCTTACTAGGCTAACTACTTACTATCCTACAACAACTAAAGCTACTGTGCAGCCTAATAGCCTAGATCTAATTATTCCTCTCTAGACGCTAACTATAACTGTCCTTTAATAGAGAAATAGAAGAATTTAGTAATATAAACGCTAGAATCCTATAAGGAAGCCCTGTCTTACCTATTCTGCTCCTAATATATATTAGACCTCTATTCTAGTTAATTACAAACTACTTACTATCCTACCTAGATAACCTAGCTATTACAGTATTATCTACTAGCCTAAAGAAAAACATCTGTCTGCTAGAATAAGATATAGCCAGCCTATTTATTAAAGGATCTAGCTGTGCAATTTAGTTTAATACGCTAAAAACTAAACTTATCTACTTTACTATAAGCTAAAAAGCAGAAAACTACACTCTTACCCTACTAGACACGTCTACAATAACTCTAAAAAAGACTATTAAATAGCTAGGAATCTACCTTAGCAATAGGCTCTCCTTTAAGGAGCATGCTGCCACAAGGATTAGCTAAGTAAGAAACGCCTTCTACAGAATGTGCAGACTAGCAAACAGCAGTAAAGGCCTTACACCTACTACTCTCTAACAAATATACCTAGCCTATGTTACTAGCATAGCAGACTATAGATGCTAGGTCTTCTAGAAGCAATAAGCTAGGATAGCAAAACAACTACAAGGACTACAGAACCTAGCACTTAGAAGAATCTTAGGCACCTTCTAAACCTTACCTATAATTCCCTAAGAAGTAGAGGTAGCACTAGCCCCTCCTATAATAAGGCTAAACACTGTAATAAGAAAGTACGCCTTTAGAGCTAGGAAGCTCCTAAAGAACTACCCTATCTACACTGCTATAACACAGCTAAAATCCACCCTATAAAACACAGACCTAGACTCTAGTACAGAGTAAGGAGAAGATAAATATACTAGGCTAAGAATAGGACCTTCTATATAGCTTATGCAAATTATATAGTTTATAAAAAAGGCTATACCTAGTATAAGAGAAAAGAAACTAAAAGACTTCTACTTCTGCCTTTAGAATAAGGCTATTATATACTAAACTAAAATCTTAAGACTACTAAAAGAAGAAGAAGTAAAAGTATATAAAACACAGATTCTATAAAAAGTAGGAAGTAATATACTAGCTATCTACATAGACACTTCTTCTATAGAGGGAGGCCTAGAAATAGGAGTAGGAATTACAGTCCTAGACTATAACTAAGAGCCTAAGGAAATCTATACTACAAACTATAATATTAGCAAAGGCTAAATTATATATAATAGAGAACTAGAAGGAATAATAAGAGGCTTTAAAATTACAGCTACTATAGCTACTACAGGACAGGACGTCTAAGTCTTTACAGATAACTAGGCAGCTATCCTAAGACTAAAACCTCCTTTAAACAATCCTAGATAGGCTTAGCAAATACGCTGTATAAAGGCAGCTAAAACTATTAAAGATAAAGGAGCTACTATAAGCCTTAAATAGACCTCTAGCTACTAATACATTATAGGAAACAAGAAAGCAGACCTTCTAGTAAAAGAAGCAATAAAAAAGAGGCCTACCTTTAACGCTATAAGCATTGCTATAACTAGAATTTAAGTAAAGGCTAATATAATAGATAAATAGGATTATAAACTAGTTACCTACACAGCTAAAGTAAACCTAAGAAAAGTAGACACCTACACAGTAAAATACTAGCTAGGACTAACAAATAGGATAAAACTACCTAAAAACACAAAATAAGAGGTAGTAAGTGCCTACTACTAACTAAAACTAGGATATAGATAAAATAAAGCATACCTCTACAATATATAGAAGGTTAATAGCAATAGATATATCTGCAGATACACATAAATAACATAACACCTTCTACTTAGCTATAAAGAATACAAATAAGTAAGAAAAATAATACAGGATAGCCTATAAGGACAATAACTTTTAATACAACTACTACTACACACAACCTAGAGGCTAGGGAGTTCTAGCTACTCTAGCTTTTATTTTAGATACTAGAATAGGCACCTATAAGTAGTACCTACAATAAACAACAGACACCTAAAAATACTGTTAACTCCCTAGAGCATAGGCTCTTACTACAGGACTCTAAACCTATATTTACTAACGTACCCCACAGGCGAGCCGCTCAACAGGCGAGCCGCTCACTTTTGCCAAGCCCCCACCAAACTCCACCCTATTATGGCCCAAAACAACCTAGTTTAGTGCTGTAAAGTGCAGTATGGCCTGTAATACTATTTAGAAACTACTTCTACCTCTTTCTAACACGTTCGCGCGTTGTGTCCTGTCTGATTGCACTGTCCACAGCGTCTTTAGGAGGGCTCACCTCCTTTAGCGCGCACCTGCTTCTTTGCCTTCTTCCTATTACTATACGCCCCAAACTCCTTTAGAGTTATTAATTACAGGCTATCCTTAACTGTTAGGGTCCCTTCTGCCTAAACTTGCTTTCTTTTATGTAATTTTTGTTGTGTGGCTGCCTTATTAGCAGCTTAAAGCTAAGTAATCTCCTGTTACGCCAACACTAGCTTATACGCAATTATTACTGCCCCTTTTGCTACCTTCTTAAACGCCTTAACTATAGAGGTAGGCGAACTATCTATATGCCTCTAAATCCTTGTCTTCACAAGCATTGATTGCGACCTAAGTTTAAGGGTGTTGCTTGGGGTTTGCGACTGCCAGAGCTTGTTATTAACAGGTAGTAGTGGTGATAGAGTGCGCAACTTCACATTAAGGGCCATTATAACCTGGTCTGGGTCAAATAGGACTAATCTAGCACCTCAGAACCCTCTCTAGATGCTCTTAGAAGTAATTGCAGCATTGTAGGCGCGTATAAAGCATGGCAGGAACTCTGTCTTTATAATATAGTTAATCTAGTTACGTATAAGTATTTTAGCTTAGCGCCTATACGCCTTCTTTAAAGCAGTAAAACAACCTACATTAAGGGGCTGTGTAAGGTGTGATAAGTAAGGAGGCAAATAGAGAGTAATAATCTTGTTATCCTTGCAGTATTGCTGGAATTTAAGAGAGTTATGGCTCTTATAACTATTAATAATAAGCAAATAGTAGGTTCTAATAGTACGCTCCTTTGTATGCCTGTTAAAGTGCTTCAACTAGTCAAGACCAAGCTTGTTGGTAGTCCAGCCGTTATTAGAGACTCTAATAACCCAGTCGTAAGGCAGATCCTCTTCTTTGTACCAGGCAGAGAGGTAGTAGTAGGCTTTGAAGATAAGGAAGGCTGGAATAGCCTATCCTTTGGCATTAATGCTTACTATAGCTGTAGCCTACTCTCAGTTGCCTGGCTGGATAGCCTTTAGCCGACCCTGTCGTTCTAAAGCTGTAACAACTGCTCCTAAGGAGATCTAGCCTATTATAAAGCCTGTCTTGTTAAAGTTGTATATGTCTTTATCCTAGATGCTATACTTAGCTTTAATATTAGCTACTAGGCTAAACCAGCCCTATAGAACCTCAGAATCCTTACAGAGGGCTCTCTTGTAGTCGTACTTGCAATTAAACTTAACTTTAAGCTCTAGGTGTTGCTTAACAAACGTACTAGGCCAGTTTACGCTAATAGGGCCTAGATTGCGCTTAGCGCGCAAAGAATTGGCCATAGTAGCTACATCTAAGAGCTAAGAGGAAAATCCTTACGCATCTAGCTTAAGAACATGCTTAATAATTACCTCCTCCTTATTGTTGTCTAGCTTCTGTAAGTTAGCTATAGAATCTGCGCGTAAAGGTTGTCCTGTGTGTTAGTTGCTTAGTGTCTTTTAAGGGACCCTGTAGATAGCTGCAGCGCGTTGCTAAGAGAGATTTGCGTCTTGTTTAAGAGCCTGGAGCGCAAGCTGTATCTGAGCTTCCTTTAACGCGTCTAAATGGTGTTGTTAAGAAGACATTGGTGTAGGAGGAGAAGTTTGGTGGGGGCTTGGCAAAAGTGAGCGGCTCGCCCGTTGAGCGGCTCGCCCGTGGGGTACGTTATCTCCTTTTACAATCGCGCTCCTTAAATTACTAGAGTAGCTTAACTGCTCTCGTCTTATATAGTCTTGGACTCACACAGGACGTTAAACTTATAAATTAAATCAAATCAAATCAAGATTACGTAAATCAGTATTTCACTATTGGCCTTAGAGTACTGTATTCTATGCTATACCCAGCCAAGACAAAACATGACGTTCTTCCAGAAGTATTGATAGACGAAGAACTCACAAACAAGTTGCCGGATGTGCTTTGTCTTCAAACGGCCAAGCTTGGATCCATTGACTTCTCTCCTCTTCGGTTTTTGCATAGCGATTGAGAAAGTCCTCGCGACATCGGGCCAACCGTTCCTTGTACACGGAGTAGTTGTCATGATTGACCCAACCATCCCATCCCTGGTATGCACCAATCTCGGTCAGAATCTCATGCATTAGCTCAACACCCTGGCTCCAACTTGTCTCGAGACATTGCTGCTGGGTCCTATCCTTAGAATTGAAGGAAAGAGGGCACGGTATAGAAGACCCAACACACGTGGTCCACTCGTCTTGAAGTCGGATGAGCATTCCCTGGAGGACTGGCTCTCCATCACTGAAGATTGAGCTTGCCAGTCCAGTAATTTGACCGTGTAGGGTTTCTCGAAAGTGCAACGCATGAGCAATCTCTGGACATTGCCTGAGCATTAGTATCTCATAAAGCTTATAGAGAGATTGAGCAGCTCGAAGGTTCTTAGCTTGATGTTGTGCCTCCTCACTCATGTCATCAAAGCCATCGGGTAGTGTTATGGGCTTCAAGCCTTCTGGTATTGGCCCATCGAACTCGATGAGCGAAGGGTGGCGTGCTTGGAGGAAGAGCGGGGAAATGTTAACCGCTTGCCAGTCGATGATATTAAGGATTTTTGTCGGCTGGGAAGGGTCAACGAAGATGTTGTCACCATGCAGATCAGAGTGCCATAAAGTAGGCTTTGATAGGTTGACATCTTTGGGCAGAATATGGGTTGCGACTTTCAGATAATCCTGGAGGACTGCGATCTTCAGCGCTCTGGTTGGATGGTATTGGTTGGGGCCGCTGAATAACCCTTGCTGGGCAGGATACGACGAGAACTTATCAATGCACGCTAGCTCTCGGGCGGCGCGAGAATGGATAAATTCGCCAAGTGAAGGCCCTGTTATCTAATCAGCTTGAGATGAACATGACAGCAGAGGTAAGGGAACTTACACGGCCCTCGATTTACTTCGACGGAGTCTCTTCCTTGATCAAAGAAGGCTCTGTTAGTTGTTGGGCCAACTACAAAGGCTTCTCCGTTGTCTGTCGAGTTGACTGAGTCAAGGTGTTGACTTGGGCTCGGGGTAGGTAGATCCTTCGCATAATACAAGCTCCCGTACATGGGGAAATTGGCAGACACAAAGGCTTTCTCGTACCCGACTAAGGCCCTGACAACCTCAAGTCTCTCCTCCCAAGATACTTCATGCCATATCTTGCCCAACTCCACCCCTCCACTGCGCTCCATCAAGATGTACTCTGCTTTGACGGGATTGTCGGTCGAGGAGCTCCAGCCATATACCCGGGGCGCTGGGATATTAAGGACGTTTCGCACCTGCGACGTAACTAATTGTCAGCAGTTATCAGTTGTAATGGGTCAGGGAGCCTGTACGTAGTCCATAGTGGCGGCTTCGCTGGCTGTCGTTAAGTGCGGCCGTCCAGCATTCGGGTTCGGTAGTTTGGCAATTAATTCTCGGCCATCGTCCATGGTAATCAGGAAGACCTTGCTGAAGTTTCCTTCAGGCAGTTTTTCAACCTTAACGCAAGAGCGAGCTCCGATTGCTTGCGCTGAGACTTGGAGGAGTCCTGACAGGTCGAACTTAACGTAACGTCGAGCAAGCTGATACTTCTCATTCCAGAGCCACCGACCCGAGGTATAATTGTAAAACTGCTCCACATCGCAGTCTCGAGAGATGTCGACGTCGTGGGAAGTCATAGTGTACTGCCTGGAATGCGGTAGTGAGGACGAAGTTGGTTGAGCTAACGTCGCGAACTGAGAATAATTAAAGAGCTGTCGGCGAAACCAACTAATTGATAAGGATTTTAGAATCGCATTCGAGGTAGACGCTCGATAAACAGTAGCTGAGGCAGCAAGGAGTGCCATACTGAATGCGATCGAGGCAGAGAAACACTTCGCGTCGCGAGATAATGTCGAGCTGTGCTGGCGCGCGCGTAGGCGCGCTATTTGACGATCAATGCCACTACCGTGTCCGTGCGCGCAACGACCGGAGTCGCGCAACAACCGAAAACCACCTTAACGCTCAAAATTAGATAAGGCTATAGAGCCACCCACAACAGCTATTATTTTATGATTCTGTAGTGTAGTACTAATTAATTACTTGCAAAAAAGATGTACTATTTAAATTTGGCTGGTAACTTAACGTTGCGGCCACGTGATGTGGTTTTGAGTAGGGGAGCTAGGGACGGCGATAGGGGACTACGACCACCAACATCATCCCTAGGACCACGTTTTTAACGCTTTTTTAGCTAGGTTGCTTATAAAGCTGTCCTTTTACCCTTTTAAGGTAATTATATAGCTTTTACAGTATTAAGCTCTTGTTATTAATGCTGCTTTTTAGCTTTCTGTTTAGCCTTCTAATTTGCTGTATTAGCCTTCTCCTTCTTACGCACCACCTTAGCTGCCTCTTACGCTACACGCCTCTCCTCCTTCTCCTTCTCCTTAACTAGCTTCTTAGCAGCTGCTACTTCCTTACTAGTAGCTTTTCTAAGCCTCTCCTCCTTCTCCTTATATTATCTAACTTGCTTACAGAAGCGTGCTTTATTAACCTTTCTAGGTAACTAGAACACTGCACTACTATAGTACTTCTGCTGTTACTGCAAGTCTAAGGTTTTGCTCTTCTTTTTATGCTTCTTCTGCGTCTTTAGAGTCTTTTTAAGGCTATCTATCTTATACTAGAGGAGTAAGGTTTTAACTAAGATATAGTAGATTAATTGTCTTATCTTTTTAATGTTACTCTTACTCTAGTTTTTAACCACACGCTGCAACAACGTCTCTATTTTAAGCTAATCCTTATTGCTATAAACAGATAATAAGGACCTATCTAAATATAAGCTCTCTAGTGTTTTAACAAAGTAGTAGAGGATAATGTTAGGATTAAGTAGATAGATACCTGTTGCCTTAAAGGACTTAAGTATTAGCTTTTTAGTAAAGCTACACATCTACGCTAGCTAGAATAGGTAGAAGAAGTCTACTCTAGTAATAGGTGCGTTTTTTTAAGCCTTATAGATGTATGTTATAACTACTTTTAAGTACGCTGTTAATAGAGGCTTAAACAGCACTATATTAAGCAGCTAGAGCGTTTAGGTTAAGTAAGGGGGAAGGATAGCTAGGAGGATCTTGTAGTTATTATAGTACTTAATAAAGTCTATTATTACGTAGGATATATAGCTATCTAGTATTAAAAGCCTCTACTTTCTTTGTGCTTTCTCCTTAGTGTAGCAATTAAACACCTGCTTAAGCTAGGTAAGGCCTATATCCCTATTTGTCTACCCTAAGAAAGATAATGTAACTATTATAGAGTGTTTTCCTAGCTTAATTTTAGCTACCTAGTCTAATTTAATACTAGCATTAGCTAACTTATAGATAATGCCTAGTAGTAGTACTATTCTATTACTACACACACACGCTATAAGCGTCTACTAAGCTTAGTTACTATCCTAGATAGATGCTTTAATCTCTCCCTTTATCTACATACGCTTGCTAAACACATGTTTTATCCTGCCTATAATACTAATTATAAAGCCCTTCTTATCTATATTATATATATAGCAACCCTTAATAGAGTATTTAGAGATTTTATGCTATAGCAGGTTAAAGTAGAGCATATATTTATTATAGGAATTAGTATTATAATATAGTTAATCTATCCTAGTAGAGTAACACAAGATAAGATAGATAGAGTACTTATTAATAAAGTAGGTAACCTAGCTCTTACTAACTGGATTTTAAGCTACTAGCAACGTAAAATTCTGGATTATCTCTCTAGTAGGTGGTAAGTAACAAGTACTAAGTAACTCTATGTACTTTATAAGCTCTATCTCCTGTTATAGCGTTAAACGTTGCTAGTTAATATCCTTAGTCTCCTAGGAGTCCTAAACGTGCTTATGTCTCTAAGCTAGAGTTACGTAGTTAACGCTAAACCTAGTAGTAAAATGCTGATATATAAGTTTTTCGCCTAGTTTTAAGACATTAATTACTGTAAGCGCTTTGTTAATAGCTGCTATAGTTGTTAGGTTACAATGCGTTAAAGTATAGTGTAGTTGTGATGATTCGGTTGTTGCGCGACTCCGGTCGTTGCGCGCACGGACACGGTAGGCGCCTTGGCTGAACGTCACCCGCTGCCACGCGCCGACCAAGAAAGAGCCCGATCAGCGAATAGTAACAGAAACACCAAACGATACATAAATAGACTGCGCGTATGTTCATATAATCCCACAAATCAGTGGTATCCGCAGGGCGTGTCTGTTGCTGAGACGTTATCTGTTTCTATCAATGTTGCTTCGTACTAATGGACCACATCGAAGCTCCATAGGGTGAGATGAGGAGAGCCAGCTTCGCCACAATTTTAGCGCCGCAATGTATTACTGTCGCGTAGGCAGCTGGCGCTTCGATAAACGTATCATCAGTGTTCGAAGCAATGCCGAGATCAAGTTTCCTGACGGCAACACTGGCGATGAAAGCGGCACAGGCGTCCTGGAGTAATCTCCCGGTTCAGAAACTCGATAGAAAAGGTATAAGAGGAGCTCGATCCAGACAGAGTTGTAATCAAGTCAAAGACAAGAACAGTATACCAAGTATTGTACCTCCACCACCAAAGTTAACCCCCTTGAGAAGTTCTATCTTGTATGCAAATCCGATGTTGAGTAAGCTATGTCTGACATATCAGAGCTATAGATACAATGTCCAACTCGGTCAAAAAGGCTATCCAGAAGCTATTCGACGATGCTGCGAAGAGCAAATCCGCAATGTCCCGCCTTCTCAATCCAAGTGCAGACGGTGCGGGAGGTCGTGTCTACCCCGCCAGGAACGCTAAAAACGACGCCAAGTATGGAGTCCGCGTTGACAAGGGGGAAGCGGTCCACGGACAACCAAACAAACTCCGACTCCATCTGCAGATCAACTCCAATGCAGAGAGCAAGACCCTCCGAGATCTAGCGAAAAAAGATCCTCATCGTGTTGTTTCCACTGCCGATGTCGACACTCAGCAAGGTGCTACAAAGGAGGGTCTAGAAGATCTAGAAGCACAGTTCAAGAATAATCTCAGGGTTTGAATCTCTACAATCAACACGCTATCTCTATTTTAACCCTATTTCCAAAATTGTACGAAATGGGGCCTTACTCAGAACAGTTTAGCAATTAAATGGAAAGAATTTTGCTTGGTATAGCATTCTATGAACTATTTCTTAAAAAGGCCGTGCAAACTCTTCTAGGAAAAAAAAAGGCACATATGTACATTAACAATGTCTCCCTAACAGACTTCAGCAACGGGGCTCGCACAAATCACAGCAGTGTTGGGAATGCAGACGATCACTACTGAGCTTTAGCTATAGTATTTATTACGTGATATGTGCAAGCAAAACGAACAGGGTGATTCTTCTTATCTTATAAATTAGACACTCTCCAGAGCTTACGTAACCCTGTCTAACTAACAAATTCAGGCTAGATTACCTAATTAAACTTTCTAGCAGTATCTTAAAACGTCTTAGACTATCTAGAACTATATAAACTAATTAGAGGTAAATAGAGTAAAGCTCTATAGAGCGTCTAAAGGAAAATAGAACCTTATTTAGTATAAATCTAATTTGGCTTTACAGAACAAGGCATCCTACCTTTAATAGAGTACTTTTACACCTTTACTATATCTAAAACTATTATTTTACTACTGTTTAAAAGTACTTATTTAACAATGTTATATAAAAAACTCATTACTACTACTATTATTAGGGTGCTTATTAGTGTGTTGCCTATTTGCCCTATCTACCCATCTCTCTAACCTTCTAACTAACAACCTCTTATTACTCTCTTAAAGTAACGTAGCCCTGTTACTATCTTTAGAACACTTGCTGTTATAATACAAACTTGCTTTATTAAGCCTACTTTCTAATGCGCCTATTATCTACTTCTCTTTACTCTCCTAGCGTTGCTGTATACCTACTTTTAACCCTAATCTTTAGACACCTATTATACAGACTAGGTACAAAAAAAGTTATATTCTTAGTACAGGACGTAAGCTATAACAGGCAACTAATAATATGTTAAATAAGGGTCTGTTAACTGCAGGTCTATTAACTATAGAACTGTTAACTTAAGGCTTAATATTGTAAGGACTATACCTTATATCCAAGCGGAATTTAAATCTTATAGTTTAGACCCTCTAAAAGACTAGGTAGTTGTTTAAAGAGTTTATTTACGCGTTAGTTAGTATATAAATGCATAATTAGAGCATAATAGTGTATTACTAGCAGTATAGCTAGTTAGACTAATAGCAAAGAGTTATAAAGACAGCTATAGATAACCTTATAGGGTATTAGCTCTAGTAAGAGAAGCATTCTGTTAAGAAGTACATAGTAGAGCTAGATAGCCTTGTTATGTATAAGCTGTCTAGGAGGTTTACGTTTAATATAATACTTAAAACTCTAAACTATTAAAAAGTTGTTTAAGTAATCTACTATTACGCGCTACACTAGTACAGGCTTCTTAAGAAGCTTTATACTAACTGTTAAGCTAGTTAACTATTCTATCTAAAGACTAAGAAGGAGAAACTAAACTAGTTAATTCTTATGTTAACCGGTATAGTTTTTTTATGCTAGGTAGAAGAAGAGGTTAAACACTATATATTTCTGTATTAATCTAAACCTTTAAAAATTATCTATTAGCTAACATGTTATTACAACGTTATTTAGCTTAGGATATTACTAATTATATAAATCTAGTCTATAAATTATAAGTATACTTATAAGATAACGTACCCCACAGGCGAGCCGCTCAACGGGCGAGCCGCTCACTTTTGCCAAGCCCCCACCAAACTCCACCCTATTATGGCCCAAAACAACCTAGTTTAGTGCTGTAAAGTGCAGTATGGCCTGTAATACTATTTAGAAACTACTTCTACCTCTTTCTGACACGTTCGCGCGTTGTGTCCTGTCTGATTGCACTGTCCACAGCGTCTTTAGGAGGGCTCACCTCCTTTAGCGCACACCTGCTTCTTTACCTTCTTCCTATTACTACGCGCCCTAAACTCCTTTAGAGTTGTTAATTATAGGCTATCCTTAACTATTAGGGTCCCTTCTACCTAAACTTGCTTTCTTTTATGTAATTTTTGTTGTGTGGCTGCCTTATTAGCATCTTAAAGCTAAGTAATCTCCTATTGCGCCAACACTAGCTTATACGTAATTATTACTGCCCCTTTTGCTACCTTCTTAAACGCCTTAACTATAGAGGTAGGCGAACTATCTATATACCTCTAAATCCTTATCTTTATAAGCATTAATTACGACCTAAGTTTAAGGGTGTTGCTTGGGGTTTGCGACTGCCAGAGCTTGTTGTTAACAGGTAGTAGTAGTGATAGAGTGCGCAACTTCACATTAAGGGCCATTATAACCCGGTCTAGGTTAAATAGGACTAATCTAGCACCTTAGAACCCTCCCTAGATGTTCTTAGAAGTAATTGCAGCATTGTAGGCGCGTATAAAGCATGGCAGGAACTCTGTCTTTATAATATAGTTAATCTAGTTATGTATAAGTATTTTAGTTTAGCGCCTATACGCCTTCTTTAAAGCAGTAAAACAACCTATATTAAGGGGCTGTGTAAGGTGTAATAAGTAAGAAGGCAAACAGAGAGCAATAATCTTGTTATCCTTACAGTATTGCTAGAATTTAAGAGAGTTGTGGCTCTTATAACTATTAATAATAAGCAAATAGTAGGTGCTAATAGTACGCTCCTTTGTATGCCTGTTAAAGTGCTTTAACCAGTTAAGACCAAGCTTGTTGGTAGTCTAGCCGTTATCAGAGACTCTAATAACCCAGTTGTAAGGCAGATCCTCTTCTTTGTACCAGGCAGAGAGGTAGTAGTAGGCTTTAAAGATAAGGAAGGCCAGAATAGCCTATCCTTTGGCATTAATGCTTACTATAGCCGTAGCCCACTCTTAGTTGCCTGGCTAGATTGCCTTTAGCCGACCCTGTTGTTCTAAAGCTGTAACAACTGCTCCTAGGGAGATCTAGCCTATTATAAAGCCTGTCTTGTCAAACTTGTACGTGTCTTCATCCTAGATGCCATACTTAGCTTTAATGTTAGCTACCAGGCTAAACCAGCCCTGTAGAACCTTAGAATCCTTACAGAGGGCTCTCTTGTAGTCGTACTTGTAATTAAACTTGACTTTAAGCTCTAGGTGTTGCTTAACAAACGTACTAGGCCAGTTTACGCTAATAGGGCCTAGATTACGCTTAGCGCGCAAAGAATTGGCTATAGTAGCTATATCTAAGAGCTAAGGGGAAAATCCTTACGCATCTAGCTTAAGAACATGCTTAATAATTACCTCCTCCTTATTGTTGTCCAGCTTCTGTAAGTTAGCTATAGAATCTGCGCGTGAAGGTTGTCCTATGTGTTAGTTGCTTAGTGTCTTTTAAGGGACCCTGTAGATAGCTGCAGCGCGTCACTAAGAGAGATTTACGTCTTGTTTAAGAGCCTAGAGCGCAAGCTATATCTGAGTTTCCTTTAACGCGTCTAAATAGTGTTGTTAAGAAGACATTGGTGTAGGAGGAGAAGTTTGGTGGGGGCTTGGCAAAAGTGAGCGGCTTGCCCGTTAAGCGGCTTGCCTGTAGGGTACGTTATATAGAGGTATATATAATCCTATTATATCTATAATACTCTATAACTATATATAACTGTCTACTACTATCTACTACCTTCTTTTATAGCTTATAGCTGTTATAGACTAGCCTTAGAGTAGAATGCAATAAGGGTTAATATGGTATTGTATCTCTTATAGAGGTAACACGTTGCATGTCCTTCTAATATGTCTGTAGGGCACGTAATTGTCCTGTCTCGCTTAAGGCTTAGACAAGGTCTAAGCCTATAACATACCTTCTTTCCCTATCCCTCCTAGGCTGTCTGTACTTTTATTAGGTCCTTTTTATATTTAGCGTAGCTTAGGGGATACTAGTAGTAGGTAAACCCTAGCCTACTAGGGCTGGTTGTAGTTGCGCAGGGGTCTAGCTCTTAGTAGTTAGCTGCTTGTCTAGTCTGTAGTTTACCTAGAGTGGTCCCTATACGCACCTAGGTTGTTTTTGTTTTACCTAGTACACCTACCTAAGTTAGACACTTGTACTACTCTACGCTTCTACCTAACCTACCTATAACATACCTACCTAAAGTTTTATACGCGCTCTTACCCTACCTACTATATCTATTATTACCTCTAGTTATAGCTATTAGGCTACTAGTTAAGGAGCTAGTAGTTCCCCAAGAGGGGGTAGTTATAGTCTGCTATAGTCCCTCCCCTCTACCTATAACATACCTATAGTATTTCTTATCTATAGTTTCTAATCTAGTTATAAGGCCTAACTATATATGTAGAAAGCTTACTACTGTTATATAGGCAACTACAAAGTTAAGAGTAACTTAGATAATAAGGACCTAGTCTCTGTCTCTGCTAGCGCTATCCTATACTACCTCTGCTACCTTCTTACTATTCTTACTAGCTAGTCTTATAAGTGTCTATATCTGTTATAGGTCTACTTACTTACTAATTTCTTCTATAGCTAACTACATTCTAGGTGCTAGTAAGACCTATTATACCTACGCTAAGCGTAAGCGTATATATATTTATAATAATAACCTCTTTACTATAAATACTAAGCTCTACTATACCTAGTGTAATTTTAAGCAGTATATTAATATACATATTCCTGTTCTAGCCCCTTATCTCTAACTAATAGTAGCTAAGGCGTTAGTACGCGCTAGTAACGCCTATATTAAGATGCCTAGCACCTAGAGTATAGGTAGTAATAAGGCTAACTAGGGGCGTTAGCCCATTTTCTACTATAAGTTACCCCCTTATTACTACTGTAGGTTTTCCTTTCTAACGTAAAATTTTTACTAGGTGCCTACTATAAGCACTAGTAGGTATATAAGGCTGTGCTTAACCTAGCCCTAGCTAACTCTACACTAGTAAAGTAGTTAACCTCTACTTACGCTGCCTATTCCCCTGCTAAGCCTAGTACCTAGGTTACTCTGCCTGCTATGCTGTTGTCTAGGCATTATAGTAGTAACTAACTAGATACCTACTTCTAGTAGTTTATAGCTACTGTAGGGTTAGCCTTCTAGTCCTAGACTAAGCGTATAAACTACATAGAGGTAGTCTAGGCCTATACTACTATAAGAATTTCTGTCTATATTAGGTACGCAGCTAACTAGATCTAAAGGACGCAATTAACTAAGTTAAGCGCCTGCTTTCTACGCCCTGCTGCTGCCTAAAGTACACCCTGTTATCCTGCTTATCCTACTACTACTGCTCTAACTCCTCTAATAAGCGCTGCTTGTCTGTCTGCTAGCTCTGCTTACTACCCTACTATTACTGCTCTCTCTCCCCTACAGAGTTGCCTACGCCTCTATGCGCGCTGCTCTCCCTTCCTTATAAGGTCCCCTACGCCTTCTTACTATTACTGCTTCCTCTCCCCTATAGAGCTGCGCGCGCCTACCTACTGTTACTACTTACCTTCCCCTATAGAGCTGCGCACACCTAACTACAACTTTAAAGAAATATTATAGTTAACGCGTAGCAGTACTATTAAGGTAGATGTAGGGGGTGGCAATAATAACTATAAGGTTAACTGCTGCTGCTATAACACGCAGAACTAGGCCCTAGACGTAGCTACTAATACCTGTTATTCCCTATTGTGACAGAGCTTGGAGGACTATACTCAGGTGATCGATTGATTTGATTAGTGTCTATATATTTGATGTGTAACGTGTTGCTTAAGTACAAAGGAAATTTGGTCATCACGTGATCTCGCTTACTCAAGCTTTGTGGGCGACCCTTAGGAGCTCAGTGGTTAATTGTGGAGAAAGGAGCCACTCAACAATAATCCGCAAGCTTGATTGGATAGGGGAGCACCCCATTAGTCATCCACAGGCTCGGCTGCGCGACACACCCCCCAGGTGATCCCAGCCGGGATCGCCTGTCTTCTGAGAGCTGCTGCGTAGGTAATCAGGCTCTCAAATTCTTAACGTGTTTCACCAGTAAGCGGCCAACACCAGTATCCGGCCAACCCCACCAAAACCAGCCTAACTTGGCGTGCAATTACTCCACAACCACGCAGTCGAATTGAGTAAGGTTTCAAAGCATAATAGATTAGATAGCTCTACATTAAGTCCTGTTGTGGCCTTGCACGTGGCATTTGCTACACGTTAGTAGTGCTCGCTGACGCCGTAGGGCAGCGTCAACCTGGGCCTCCTCCTTAACCACATTATTAGCCTGTAAGACTAGTAATTAAGCTTCCTTAACCTGTAGAGCTCCCCTACGTGCTATATACTGTCTATGCTTTTAACACTTATATTACTAGCGTTAATTTAAAGCACGTAGCTTAGCGTTCTTCTAAGTTAAGATTGTTGCTGACTGCATTGCAAGCTAACAACTCTTAACAAGCTGGGATATAGCTTAACTAGTTAGACTCTATAACTAATGCTTAAGGAGATCTTGTATAAGGCAAGCTTGCTGCTGAAGCTGGTTAACTGTACGTGGTGTCTCTGCTGTCTACAGCCCTGCTAGTCCTGCTGCTGTCCCTGGTAGTGATAGTGTTCTAATAACAGTAAGGCATGACAGGACACGCTCTGGATTAAATAGGATAAGCCCTGTTGCTTGAAATCCAGCCTTAATATTGCTCTCTAATAGAGCAGTTGGTCTAATCCTCAGGTACATCTATAGGAAGTCAAGCTTATTAACATAGAAGATGCTTTAGCGGGCAAGCTTAGACACCTTATGTCCATACACCACCTTAAGAGGAGAGTAGCAGCTAACATCTAGTGGCTAGAGAAGGTGTGAGGTGTGAGGAGGCATACAGAGGGTAATAATCATGTTGTCCTTATAGTACTGATCAAACTTAGGTGTAGCGTGGCTGCTGTAACCGTCAAGGATAAGTAGCTAACAAGCACCTAATAAGCGAGTCTGTGTGTGCCTGTTAAAGTGCTTCACCCAGTCAAGGCCTAGCTCATCTGTTGTCCAGCCGTTGTCACTAACAGCAACAGTCCAGTCAGGTGGGAGGTCTTGATACCAGCTGGCCTGGTAGAGCTTCCCTGCTAGTATGAGGAAGGGTAGGATAGACCAACCTGACGCGTTAACACACTTAATTATTATTACCTACTTATAATTGCCTGGCTAAACGACAGTAGCGCGTCTAACTGTGTTAGAGCTAGTAACAACCTTAGACGTTAAGGCAATACCTATTATAAACCTAGTCTTATTAAAGTTGTAGATGTCCTTATTAGGTATCCTATATGTAAGGCGTGTCTCCTCTACTAGCCTGAACCACGCGCTAATCCTGACAGGATCTTTACAGCGTGCCCTTTGTGAATAGAATTTCCTATTCTACTTTGTCTAGAGTTCTAGCTGGCGCTTAATAAAGCGTGCTACCCAGTTCTTGCCTAGCGAAGGAGGAGGAGGATTTTGGCCGTAGGCAGCGAGGAGAGTGTCTGCTATTCGTCGCACATTAATAATCTAGGGTAGAAATCCATAACAATTAAGGTCTAAGATCTACTGAATAAGGGACTGCTCTTTAACAGGGCTAAGCTTAAGGTTGACAGACGTTGTCGCGTCTTTTAACTTAATGCTCTGGAGGCGGCGGCGGAGCGTTGTACAAGGCACCTGGTAGAGCAAAGCAGCCCTATTTTTTAACTAAACGCGTCCTAATTTAACAGCAGAGGCAGCAAGAAGGCATCTACCCTCTGTAAGGGAGGCTTAAGTACGTTGTGGTTGAGCCATCACAGTTGGGATGAAAGAAGTTTGACGCGTTTTGGTGGGGTTGGCCGGATACTGGTGTTGGCCGCTTACTAGTGAAACACGTTAAACCAGATTTCCGAGCTTGTGGTCGGTAGTTTCGATGCTCTCTAGTGGTCTTGGTTTGATCGTAACCCGTTGCTGACTCCAATTGTTCTGCCGAGCGGCTGAAGTAGGTGGCAGACGCTCGTTTAGCTGCAGATTCCTTGTTACTAAGCTGCTAAGTATCCTTTCCTATGCTTGTTTCTTACAAACCTTATTAGATAAGAGGGATAGTATAGACCAGTAATTGTCTATTTACTGTTAAGCTAGTAACGTCGTGCTGCCTAGAGAAAGTTGCATTCACTCTCACTTTTACTAGGCGTTTTAGAGATCTATATAACCAGCTTACCTGCTTGTTTTTCTCTGTTTCTTTAACTATCTCTATTAACATAGCCGTAAGTATACCAATTGCTGGTTTCGCGCTCCTCAGACCTACCCTACATGCTTCTTTGTTGTTTTGCTAGGTTTATGTTTCCTCTGTAGTTGTAATAGCTTAGGGGAGCGTCTATTTAAGCTTCCTGTCTTTGTTTACCAGCTCTTTTAAGTAGTTTTATTAGCTTTAGCGCTTTCTATAGCCTTAAAGGCTTTTTTAGACAGCGTCTGTTCAAGCTTCCTGGCCTTGTTTTACCAGCTCTTTTTAGAGGTTTTGCTGACTTTGGCCTATAGAGAGAACCTAAATTCAAGCGCCTTGCGCGCACTGCCGCCGCTACCGCCGCCCAAGCTGCTGCCCGTGCCGCCAGCGGCTCTGCCGCGCCCGTGCCTACACCCACAACCACGACCATAACCACGACCACAACCACAACTGCGCCTAAGCCTGCGCCTGCAGCTTTGGCTGCTCCTTCTGCTGCTGCTGCTGCTACTGCTGCTGCCGCCGCCCTCACCGCCGCCGCCTATGCAGCCTCGCTGCCGCCGCCGCCACCTTGCGCGCTGCCTGCGCCCCCCCTACCAGCTTGCAACCCGTCGCAGGGCGCTCGCAGGATCATTCCCTGCGAGCGCTGCGTCGACGCGCTTATAGTGAACAGTTTGGTGCCTGTGTGCGTTAATTGTGTTAGTAGGCAGGGAAGGCGCTGCTGGCGTTGCGCCTAAGGGTATTTGTGCCGCCCCCTGTAGGTTTTGTTTAAATAGCGCTTGTAAATAGTAGTCTAACAGCTTGTTTAGCAACATCCGCCTTAAGCCCTTTAGGATTAAGCTAGTTAATAAGCTTATTTACTTAGGTAGAGTGATAACTTCTGTAAGCAATTATAACTTGTTGTTTTTTATTAGCTAACAAGCTTATAGTAGGCGACTGATCTGCGCTGCGCTCTCTGCGTGGTGAAGGGCCTGATCAAGGATAGGTACTTCTTCTAAGTACCCTCCTTAGTTAGGTTAGGTTTTAGAGCTGCTAGATACCTATAGGGAGGGGGCTGTCCTTCCTATACATAGTTTAAAGAATTTGCTAAGCCCTATAGCTGTTAGTTAAGCGCTTAAAAGAGCTGCCACTAGTAGTTACAGGTGCTCTTTTGCCTATTTAGGGAGGGGGTTGTCCTCCCCAGCAATACCACAATCTTCTGCCTCTCCCTTAACCTGCTCTTTTTCTATGTAATTAATGCTAAACAGGTTCAGGTGTAAGACAAAGCGCTCGTAAGCCTGTCTGGGGAGCGCTTTTGTGAGACTGTTGGCTGGCATCTTGCTCGTTTTGAGGTACGTTACCTGGAGATTTCCCCTGGCGTACTCTTGTTTTAACTACATATTCTAGATATCTACATAGCGCAGCCAAGTAGTAAGCTGCTCGCTCTCTTCTACTACTAATTAGATTGTTTGTTAGTTGTTGCAGAAAATCTCCTATAGCACCCCTAAGTCTAGCTAAAGTTCGTGTAGAAACCGTTTAAGAGCTGCTGCTTCCTTAGCCACATGCTCTAACGCTAACAACTTAGCTTTAGTGGTTGAAGTTGTCACTGTTAATTAACGTGCTGCTTTCTAGATAATTAGACCACTAAAGAGCTGCACAATATACCCCTAAGAGGAGCGTCTAGTCTCCTAATTGTCAGCAAATAACGCGTCCCTACAGATAAGCAATTGGCTGCCTTAGTGAGCTCTGTACTGTATCCCTAGGTGCTTTGTTTAATAGAGGTAAGCTATAACCTAAGCTGCTGCCTTAAAGTAAGTAGCTCCTAGATTTGTAAGATAATAGGACAGCTGAGAGGCGGCATACGCTACATCTGGTTGGATCATAATTGCTGTGTAGAGGATAGATCCCACCCGCTCTTAAAACGCTTTAACTTCTTGCTTTAAAGCTTGCCTGTTATGCTTAAGTAGCTCTTCTATCAGGAAGGGGACTGTTAGGAAGGATCCCTTCTCTACTACTCTAAATTTGGTAGCAAGCTTGTTAATATAGGCGTCGTGCGCGAGTGTAATAGTTCTAGTAGTTCTGTCGCAGATAATACGCACTTCTAGAAACCATTCAGCAGCTCTATAGTCTTCTATCTGGTATTTAGCCATTAATGAGCTTATAAGATGCTTTGCAGCAGCTTAATTGTCCTTATAATAGGCTAGCAGAATATTGTCTATATAGAACAGTAGCACTATCTAGCGTTCAGCGTCATAGAACAAGCAAGGTTCCTCTTTTAACGCAATTAGGCTAAGCTTCTAGAGAGTAGCTGAGAGCTCTTTATACTATAGAACCAGCGAATCACATAACCTATATAGAGCCTGTAGAAGTAGGACTACCTTCTTAGGTTTTGTGAAGCCATCTGGCAGCTTGCAGAGCACTTGGGGTTGGTCCTGGCGGCTCGCGTTAAGAAACGCGCCTGCGACGTCATACTGATAGAGCTCCAGGTTAAACTGGGCAGCTATTGCCACCATGGTGCGAAAAGACCTGGAGGCGAGCGTTGTGGCGTAGGTTGAGACAATTAAATCCTTAGCCTGTAGATCTCCGCGTACACAGATCCTTGCCTTACATTTAAGGAAGTAACTATCTTAATCCAGCTTATATATAAAGACCTATTTAAGCGGCAGAGGCCTAGCTAAGGCGCTTGCTTGGTCTATTTCTTTCTAGGTTCTCTTTTCTATAAGTGTGGCTATCTCTTTCTTACAAGCCTGGCGAAATAGAGCTCCTAGTGGGTGGTAGGCGAGATCCTTCCATTTCTTTGGCAAAGGTGGGAGCTCGTCACGGTGCGTGCGCTGCTCTGAAGGGATTTTTTCCTTCTTTAAGACAGACGCCGCGAGCACCGCGTGGATAGTAACAAGCTCTCTTCTACTTATGCCATATTTGTTTGTATGTTCAAACAGTAGGTAGATAAGCCAGGAGTACCTGTGCTTTCTTATAGAGCTTATTACTAAGTACTGTCCTACTCTATCCTTATAATCATTAGCAGGTTCATTGCGCTCGCGGTCATCTATCCGGCGGCTCCGCCTTGTAGCTGGACCCCAGACTCTCCGTTAATACGAGCGTCTCGTTACTGCCTCATCTGCTCCTGTTGTCCTTTAAGAAGGTATTAGAACAATCAGCAATATAGGTCTTAGTAGATCTTCTTCCTTAAGATCCTTATTATCTACTAGCGCGCTCCCTTCCTGATCAGGTAAGTGCACTTCCTGTGAGCCGTTAGTTAGATTCTCCTCTTCAGGAGCTTCCCTGCCTAAGGCCAGTGGCTCTGGCTCGGGCGTTAGGTTGGGGGATGGGAGGCCTGTTTCTTGGTGTCGTTCTGCACAGATCTCTAGCGGCTTGCCAGCCAAGCTTGCTGCGCGTACAGTCTCTGTCTCAGGAGCTCCATTGTTACTAGACTAGCCATCTAGCAATTAAGATTGCTCCTAAGTGTTACCCCTAAGCTGATGCTTAGAGGACTTGCTGAGCGTCAGGTCTCTGTTAGGGAGCTTGATTGCTTCTCCTACGTTTGTAATCTCGCCAGGTTTATAGAGGATTTCTACTACTGCCTCTGCTTCTTTAGCGCTTATAGTAGTAGATTTATCTACTCTATTATAAAAGAGCTCCTTATTAAAGGTTACGTTACGTGTTGTTATAACCTGGTTAATTATAGGGACCTATATCTAATAGATGTTAGATACTTAGTACCCTACAAGGTAGCTAATATGCCCCCTTAGAGTGACTTTAAAGCCCCTCTAATTACGCCCAGCTGCTTGTTCCTTATTTAAGGGGTAGGCTCGGCAGCTGTAGGCGTAAATCCCGCTCTAATCGGGTCTTAGATCTGCTGTTGCTACCCTTACCTGCTCTGGCTTATACTATCAGAAATACTAAGTAAACTAGAGATTAAGCTCCTTATTTAGGCTCTGTAGCTTGTGTGCGTGTGATAGGCTTATGTTATAGAGCTATGCCGCCGCTACAACAATCTCTGGCCAGAGCTTCTGGGGTAGATTTGCTCCGCTCCTCATCTTGATAGATTTTGTGATTATCTCTTAACCAGCTCTTTCTGCTCCTCTATTCGGCTTGTGTGTGTATGGAGGAGAGGGATCTATATCTATTCCCTAATTAAGCGCCCAGCGCTTATATGCTAAGCTCCCTTTCTACAGAAGTGTTGCTATGTTATTGTCTTAGCTAATTTTACAGATTTAGAGCTTATACTAGGTACATACCTAGCTTATAAAGTTTGTAAGGACCTGTAAGATCTCTAGTTGCGTTTTATCTTATAAAGTAAACACAAAGAGCTTTCTACTATAGTACTCCTTAATCACAAGCGTCCATAATTCGCCTCCCCTGCCTAACAGCATATTAAACAGGTCCCAGCCAACTCTCTAAAACAGTCGTGCTGGTCTCTCTCTCTTTCTCTGTAATATTACTTGCTTGGCGTAGGTTGTTAAGCAAATCTTACAATCTTTTTGGAGCGTCCCGTTGATACGCACGCTGCGCGCCTTTGTTACCAGCGCTTAAAGAGCCTCTAGGCCTAGATGACCAGCTCGGGCGTGCCACAGCTGTTCAGGCGAGCTGCGTGGGTAAGATTTATAGGATCGCTTTGTTGTTACTGCGTTGAGGATGAGAGGATAGAGAGAAAGTGGCTTATATTTAAGGAAAGTGAGGTTATAAGCGCGCTTAAGAGTAGCACATACAACGCTCCTATTAAGATCTTTAATATATCCCACACAAAGAGAGCTGTCCAGACCTAGGTAGCAGACTCCTTTCTCTTAGAGGCGAGCTTCTGAGATTTGTTAATATAGAATCCTTCTATAACTACAATGTTCTAAAGGAGCAGGTCCTTAGTGTATAGGCCGCGCTTTCTGTACAAAGCGTTCTTAAACAAGCAAGCTCCTCGTCTGGATATAGGGAGCGCCTAGGTACCTGCTTCCACCGTGTCGGTGGGCCCAGCGGGGCAGAAAGATCCAGGTACCAGCCGATTTGCGCTGTTAACTAGGTGCGTAGCAGCTCTATTGTCTAAAATAGTACTATCTGTTAATAGATAAGCGTTGAAATCCATAAGGTTGTATACCCTAGATCCCACGTTCTCTACTAGATTTGTTATTAATTTTAGATTAATTAGAGCTGCTTAGACGTTGCCAGGAAACTCCACTTTCTTAGTTTGGCTAGTGGCAGCTGAAGTAATAGCTAATGGAGCGTTTGCAGTCCATCTGAGCCGCTCTATTGCCTTTTAGGTTTCTTTGTGCTCTTAGTATCTAAGCCTCTAGCAAGTCTCTTGCTTGTTCTTTTTGCTTATCTGAACAGGTGGTAAGGAGCTCCCTCTAACAGCAGTTTTAAGGAAACAGCAATTAGTAGGCTTCTATTTATAGGTCTTGCCTTTTTGTTTATAAGGGCAGACGTATCCTAAGGAGCTGCTAGCGTTGTTCCTAGAGCTCCTGCCCGCGTTATTTTGGCTAGATAGAGCGTCTGAGCGGGTACTAAAGGTTGCAAAAACGCCTAGGTTATCTTTACCTGATCTTATAGTATGCTTATGCATTAACCTACTAAAGACCCTTAAAACCTGGTCTAGATTAAGCGTTTCAAGCCCTAGGATACTGTCCTGGATGATCCTTTAGCTTATTGTGCGGGCCCACTCTAGGGCGATCTAGTGGCTTAAGGCATCTAAGAAGTCTTGTACAGCAAGCTCCCTAGTAACCTTAGAGAGCTTATATAACTTGGCTCGCATATACAGGTATAACTATTTCTAATACTAATCCTGTAGAGCAGCTCAGCCTTGCCTGGCAGCTCCCAGGTGCTGCCTGTACTCTGCTCTGACCTGGTTTTTAGTGCTTATATCTGTTAGAGCGAGCTCCTCCTTTAGGGCTCGTACAAGCGATTGTAGCGTTATAGTGTTTTAGGTAACAAGCTTCACCATTACTAGTAACAGGATCGCTAGGCTTACTGTAGTATTAACCCAGTTCCAGAGCTTCTGAAGGCGCTTGGCCTTAGCTGCCTACTTGCTTGCTCTTATTTTGTACCTAAGGAGCTCTTGGTTGTAGGTCTTAAGGATCGTTAGGCCTGCAGGAGGCTCGTCGGGTTGGACGCTCTGGGCTCGGGTCGATTGAGCCGGCGGTTGGGTGGGGGCGGAGCCTATGATAGGTAGCCTAGAGGCTCTATTGTGCATCCCTGGGGCGTCTTTAGCGTCTAGATCTACTAAATCCCATATGTTACAAAGCTTAGCGTGCCACGTAAGTTAAATAAACTAATTAGGCTAATCAGACCTTAATTTGAGTTAATAGGGTCCTGTTAGGATACCTAAAAGAGCTTAAGTATTATAGTTGACTAGCTCGCCTATAGTAGCAGTTGTGGAGTTAGGATAAAAAAGATAATTAGGCAAAATTAGAGCAGTTAAGCAATGTCTAACAAGCTCGTTGCTAAGTGCGCAGGGAGATCTACTGTGCTTAGGAAGCCAGGCTTATAACTGTAACAGAGCTTAGAGGACTATACTAAGGTAATTAATTAATTTTATTAGTGTCTATATATTTAATGTGTAACGTGTTGCTTAAGTATAAAGGAAATTTAGTTATTATGTAATCTTGCTTACTTAAGCTTTGTGGGCGACCCTTAGGAGCTTAGTGGTTAATTGTGGAGAAAGGAGCCACTTAACAATAATCCGCAAGCTTGATTAGATAGGGGAGCACCCCATTAGTTATCTATAGGGTCGGCTGCGCGACACCTATCTATAAATAATAATATCTTTTTTAAGTCTTAAGGCTTACTACTAGTTACTAGGTAGTATATAAGTAAGGTAGTAGTATACTATTACTATAAGGTCTCTAAGCTCTTCTATACTAGACTTTATACCCTATATAGTATCTCCTAATAGAACCCTATAAGGGTTATTATAAATAATAAAAGTTTCTTCATTTCTATATCTACTTTCTATATACTATATGTATTACTATAAAGACCTTCTAGGCCTTTATATCCTATAACCCTTCTAGTAGTTTCTACGTTAGCTTTATATATCCCTTCTATTTAACTAGAACCTAAAACTTATTCTGCCTATAAGCTCTCTTTTCTTTTAGCATAGACTCTACCTCCTATTTAGCTAGGGTTAGGTTATCCTCTTCTAGGATAACTAGCAGGCCTAGTCTACTTTCCTATAGGCGCTGTGTTAGTAACAGGTTAGAAGCTATACGTTCTAGTAGGTCTATATACACTATCTTATAGAGGTTACCTAGTAAATCTAGAGTAACTATTAGAGGGGTAGGAACTATAACTACTGTATACTAGGTTTGTAACTAGTCTAGCTTCTAGCTTAGCCTGTTAGTTTTTATATTATAGAGAGAAAACTATACCTTATCTTCTATATAGTACTGCTCTACAGGCCTATAGCTACAGTCTATTACATTCTAGGTGCGTTGTTACACCTATACTATAGCTACCTAAGTAAGCTCTATACCTTACTAGAGGTAGTTTAGAAAATAGACTGCCTATCCCTATAGTGTGTTCTAGCTAATAGTTAGTAGTACTATTGTGTGTAGGAGGTCTATATTATACCTATAGAGGAGTAGGTTAGAACTAACCCTAGTAACTAAAGAGTTACAATTGTCAAGTGCTAGTTAGTAGGCTAAAAGATAGTTAGGCTAGTTATCCTGTTTAAAGTTAACTATAACCTGTAGGACTGCCTACACCTCTTAGTTAGCACATTCTGTCCCTCTATCTATCTAGGGGTAGTAGGCTGTAGAGAGTAGCTAGTCTACCCCTATAAGGCTATATAGTGTTGTCTAAAAATATCCTAGCTAGTATAAGCTGCAGTCTAAGATTATAGAGCTAGAAAAGCCTTAAAACTACTACTATGTGTTATAGAAGACTTTAGCGTAATATTCTATAGTTATAGAAGTTATTACCTTAAGCTGTACATACTTAGAGAGGTAATCTATAATAACTAAGAGATAGCGCAGTGCGTTCTTATTAGCCTAAGAAAGGTTAACTATAAAGTCTATAGAAATCTAGAACTAAAAATAGTTAGTAATAGGCAATAGCTAGAGTAAGCTCTACTATTAGCGCTGTAACACATGTATACTAAAACAGTAGTAGTTATAGATATAATACTAAACGTTCTATAATATCCCCTTCTAGTAGAAGTTACGTCTAATAATGTAGAACGTAGTGTTAGTACCTAGATAGCCTGTTAGGTTAGATTTATATACCTTTTAGATTATTATAGTTATAAGTAGCGTCTAATATAGAACCTCTATAACTCTACGCTATAGTAGTATACTGTAAGTACTAAGCGTATAATCTATAATTTACTAAGTAGTCTTAGCCTTAGAAGGGAACTAGCAGGCCTTATTATAGATAGTAGACAGGTATACTATATACTCTACGTCCTGCTAAACATCTTTATTCTATAGTAATTATATATACATATTAATAAAAAGTAAGGGTATATTGGGGCCTAGTGTACTAATTACTAATACTAAAACTAGGGTTATTATCCTATAGACCCCCCCTAACCTCCTATTATAGTCCTGTTCCTAGCAGCATAGCACATCTAGTTAGGCTGCTAGGCGTTCTAGGCAGAAGCAAAGGTAGAAATAGAACTTGAACAGCTCCTCTGCCTATTAGTACTGCCTCTTACTTAGCCTGCGCGCTGTAGTAAAGTACTAGAGGTTCTTATAGTTAGTTAGGATAGTAAACAGCCTAGTAACAGACCCTAATTTAGCTACCTAGACCCTTAGGCACTTTATAACAGCAGTTAACTCCTTATTATAGATAGTGTAGTTCTATTATTCTATTATAAGTGTAGTAGAGTAGTATACTACTAGGTAAAGCACCTTCCTATACTATTAAGAAACGCAGCTACCTAGTACCTTACTAGAGTAGTCTACCTCTAATAGTGTTTCTTACTTAGGGTCCTACTAGGCTAGGACTAGTTCTGTTATAAATGTGTTCTTTAGCCAGTAGAACGCAGCGTCCTCCTCCTGCCCCTACCTAAACAGGGTATCCTTCCCTATAAGTTAATTAAGTAGAGCAGTAATATTAGAGAAGGCTAGGATAAAGTCCTAGTAGAAGTTAGTAAACCTTAGGAAACTGCGGACCCTGCATAAAGACCGTAGGGCTTTCTAATTATAGATAGCCTTAACCTTCTTAGGGTTAGAATAAATATCCTTTCTAGCTTCTATAATATATTGTAAGTAGTATACTTCCTTTGTTATTAATATACACCTCTTAGGATCTAAATACAGCTCTATATTACGCAGGAGCGTAAGGACTCTGCTAACCTTTCCTAAGTAGTCTGTTCTAGACCTGCTACTATAAACTAGGACATTATCTAGGTACGCAGTAGTATAGTTGCCTAATATCTCTTAATGCACACTGTTAATGTAACGCTAGAAGGACGCTAGTGCTCTAGCTAGGCTAAATAGGCAGACTAGCTACTTAAAGAGCCTAAAACGGGTACAGAACGTAGTAAGGTGTTTATCCTCTTCTATAACACAAATCTAGTAAAATGCTAAATAAACATTAACCTTAGAGAACTAGCAGGCACCCTCTAGTGTACGCAAGGTCTTCTTAATAAGAAGAAGTAGGTATTAGTTAGTAATTATAATGCTATTAAGTACGTAATAGTCTACCCACATACGCTACCTACTAGAGGACTTTTTAACTAGCAGGACTAGGGCCCTTATTGGGGAAGAGGAGGCACAGATCTACTCCTTATCTATTAGTGCTAACACCTATTTCTGTAGCTTAAGTAGCTAGTCCCTTAGCATGTTGTATAGAGGGCCCTAGGGTAGAGGCTTCTTCTTTCTAGACTAGTTGCGTTATAACTGTATGTAGTAATCTATCTAGCCCCTATATAAAGGAAGGCTAGCAGCCTTACTCTTATTAAATAGGCCCTAAAACTAGACTAACTTAGGGGGAAGAGGGTCTACCTCCTCTGCTGTCCCTTACGCTCCTAGAGATTAAACTAAGAAGATCTTAGTAATGTTATAGAGGCTTATAGAGACAAACTAGTCCCTAGGCAGGCGCTTCTAAAGCCTATTAGCTAAGGTCTTATTAAACTTAGTTACTAATAGGAGAGCTATATAAACGTTTGCTGTACGCTGTAAGGATTTATAGATAATAAGGTTCTCTACCTATTATATCCTTAGTATGCCCTTTTCTACGTCTAATACTACACCCTCTTATTAGAGCTAGGGTTTCCCTAAAATAATATCCTAGCTTAGACCTAGCACTACGTAGGCTATAGCCTGTAAGTGCTACCTATCTAAGTTATACCTAAACAGGACTAAATAGGAGATTATAGAATTTCTACTAGTGCCTACTACTTACACTAAGTGTTGTAGCAGCACCTTAATAAAGTCTCCTTCTAAGCGTGTAGTAAAGTTATTACTTACTACGCTAAAGCATTTACACCCTAAGTCTACTAGCGCGTTAGCCTAAATTACCCTATTAAGAAATAATAGAATATAGAATAGGGGCTTGTCTATAGAGTCTGTAATAGCTCTTCTAGCAGCCTATAATGCCCCTACACTAGTAGTCTCCTCTACTAATATACTTCTACAGCGCTTCTAACTTAGACTTATATTAGGAGTAGCTAGTTTCCCCTATATAAACTAGCCTCTTTCTTACCTAAGATTATTACTGCTTATACTGTAGTTACTACTATATTAGTATAATCCTAGCAAATATATCCCCCTTTACTGCAACAGGTACATAGGTTAGCCTTCTAGCGTTACTAAAATACCTTATTAGGAACCTACGTAGCCTAGTTAGGAGTAGACTACTTCTAACCCCTACACTTAGCACTACTACTAGTGCAAACTGTAGACATAACTGTTATCTTAACATTACAATTCTTATTATACCTAGGTAGCGCCTAGGTAGAGATATAGCATAGCTAGTTTTCTATAGCTATAGTCTTAACATCTATAGTAATAGACTTATACTCTATAATAGCTGCGTTATAATCTATATAAGTTACTTCTTAGTTTATTACTATATTATAGATGTTTGCGTTTAGGGCCTAGTAAAGCTTTAATAGGCGTTGTTCTCTGTCCTAGTAGAGGCCGCCACTTTACACTAGTAGCTGCTTAAACTAGATAAAAAAGTCTAAGAATAACTTATTAGGCCCTTAACAGACACTTTCTAGTTTTGCCTAGGCCTGTTCCTAGCTATAGTTATTGCTGTAGCAGAATTCTAGGTATGCTAGGAAGTCCTCTAGGGTCTACATACCTTAGGTACCTCTAATCTTATAGAACAGAGCTATATCTTATTACATAGACATACTAAGCTAGGACTATATAAAGGTAAACATGTCCTATAGCCTACTAATAAAGGACACGTCTACCTATAGCTTATATTCTATTATAACCTACTACACCTTAAATAAGAATTTATCTCTAGTAAAGGCCTTACCTAGAGGAAGAGGTTTCCTATAGGCTGTAGACGTCTACATAGAGGTATGTAGGCCTAGGGTAGACGCTAAAAACAGCGCTTTATAAGGCAGGTTAGGGGCTAGGGTAGACGTTAATAGGTACAGCATTACTCCTAAGGAGGATAATAGGACTGTAGACGTAGGTCTAGTATAGGCATTAGCTGTTTATACTAGAGACTCTATAAACATATATATATTAGAGTTATTACGCTTAAGTAATACTATACGCTTATTAGTAGCTAATAAGGCTTACTATAGGTTTGTTATAAACTATAACATCTAGGCTATAAATTCCTAAAGGGTTAAGGGGACAGATTTGTCTAAGGGGTTATTCTAGGAGCTAGCTAACATAGTATAAGTGCTAGCTATTCTCCTAGAAGAAGAGATATAAATGTTATAGACTAGCCTTAGGGTAGGATGTAATAAGGGTTAATATAGTATTATATCTCTTATAGAGGTAACACATTACGTGTCCTTCTAATATGTCTATAGGGCACGTAATCGTCCCGTCTCGCTTAAGGCTTAGACAAGGTCTAAGCCCATAACAATAGTAAGTAATAAGCGCTAGCTAATATATATTGGATTCTAGTTAGGTTTAGTAGCTTACTATTAGTATATAGAATCTTCTCTATCAGAACACATATAACCTCTAAGCCTACACAGTGTATAATAAAATAAACTTTACTAATTAAATACAATATAAAGAATTTATCTATAATATAGAGTTCTCTAACTTTATAAATACTACCTAGATAGTTTATTATAAAATCTTACGTAGTAGATTAACATAGGACATGCACACTTTAGCTATCTACTTAGTTTATTAGACGTTATGCTTAATAACAGTATACTTAATTAGGGTAAGATAGGTACTTATATCTTATACTTCTTTATTATAGAGGCTGTATAATTACCTTACGTAGTGTAGTTAAGAGTTTTGCTTAATGTAAGAAGGTAGTTGTATTAGAAATTACGCCCTAATAGCTCGCTAAGATTATCTAATATACCCTCCTAACAATTACATACCTCTAATCCCTAAAAGCCCTCTAAGCCCTTACTAGTTAACACCCCTAATACTTACGTGCACCTAAACCCTAATAGCCCTCTAAGCCCTCTTTACTTAACCCTATACTTTTACTCTACTACACATCCTCTCTACCCTAAGAGCTTAGTCCCCTTAAGCTTACGTCTAGCCTCTATCTGTTGTTCTACCCTTCTGTAGCTTTATTGTCTGTTCTAACAGAAGCTCTACTCTTATTTGCCTATAAGCCTCTTTACTTTAAGCAACCTTTTAGTATTACCTAGCAGTTTTTTAACCTGTTGTTTAAAAGTTAGTCTTTATCTAACTACGTTTACTTTAGTACTAGGCATCTAAGCCTTCTACAAACAGTTCCTAAAGCCCTATTAGTTTAGGACTTAAGAAAGAACCTTATATATAACCTAATCTGTTTGCTATAGCAGCTAAGGTAAGCCTAGGTACCTGTTAAATATCTATCTAGTAAATCTCTAGCTTATTTGTTTATTTGCCTATGTTGTTAGAAAAAGGTATCCTAATAGCTTATCAGACTATTTTTAAGTACCTGTTAAAGTTGTACTTTTGTTAAAGACCGTAAGCACTAATTCTATTGGTTCTTAGGGATAAGCACTAGTAGATTAGTTAGGGTTATTAACTAAGTAAAGCTTATGCAGATAGGGTGCAATAAATAGTACAGAGTAGACTGTCTAGGTTAAGAGTAGGTTAAGATTCTAAGGACAAATTTAATTAATAAGGTTAAACACAAACTATAAGGGTTATGTTCCTACTAACTATAAACTAAAGAGATACAGTACTTACTAATAAGTAACTAGAGTTAGTCTAATAAAATATATATAGGTGCTTATAGATAAGATTATTATACTATACTTATTAATAAGTAGTTATGTATATTATACTTGTTAATAAGTAGTTACATAATATCCCTATCTGTTTTGTCCTTATCTACAGTTTATTCCTTTAGGGTAGAGTTAGGGGTCCTAGTTAGCTAGTACTTAGGTTTGTACTATACTCTAGCACAGAATTATAACACTACCCCCCCTTTCTCTTTAGTTTGTTCTTAAACTATATAATTATCTATTAAAGTTTTATATAATCTTTAATCTCTATATCTAGTAACCTATACGTTAAGATGTTCTTATAGGCCTATAATATTAGTCTTACATTAGAAATCTGTTAAGCTAATACAGCTACTAAAGTCCTCTGTAATTATTATAGCTTTAGCAGCTATAAGTGCTATATTATGCTAGAAAGTCTAAAAGGTCTAAAGTGTGCTAAGTGTATAAAGGTGTTATAGACTAGCCTTAGGGTTAGATGTAATAAGGGTTAATATAGTATTGCATCTCTTAAGGAGGTAACACGTTGCGTGTTCTTCTAATATGTCTGTAGGGCACATAACTACCCTCTCTTACTTAAGGCTTAGATAAGGTCTAAGCCTATAACATACCTCCTTTCCCTATTTCTCTCTAGCTAAATGTATTTTGCTAGGTCCTTTCTACATTTTACGTGGACTAGAGGGACGCTAGTAGTAGGTAAACTCTAGAACTAGTTAAAGTTGCGTAAGGGTCCGCCTCTTAGTAGGTTAGCTACTAGTCTAGTCTGTAGTTTACCTAGGGTAGTCCCTATGCGCACCTAGGTTGTTTTTGTTTTACCTAGCGTATCTGCCTAAGTTAGCTACTATACTACTCTACACTTCTACCTAACCTACCTATATTACACCTACCCTATCTCTATATTATACCTACGCTCTACCTACTATATCTATTATTACCTCTAGTTATAGCTACTAGGCTACTAGCTAAGGAGCTAGTAGTTCTCTAAGAGGGGGCGGTTGTATTCTGCTATAGTCCCTCCTCTCTACCTATAATGTTCCTCTAGTATTCTTTTCTATAGTTTCTAATTTAGACGTAGGGCCTAACTATATATATAGAAAGCTTACTGCTATTGTATAGGCAACTATAAGGTTAAGAGTAACTTAGATAATAAGAACCTAGTCTCTGTCTCTACTAGCGCTATCCTGTGCTACCTATACTACCTTCTTACTATCCTTACTAGTTAGTCTTATATATATCCTACTTCTATTATAGGCCTACTTACCTGCTAACCTTTTATAGCTAACTACATTTCTAGCACTAGTAAAACGTGCTGTACCTACGCTAAGCGTAAGCGCACTTATATTTATAATAATAACCTCTTTACTATAAACGCTAAGCTCTACTATATCTAGTATAACTTTAAGTAGTATATCTAAGTATATATCTCTGTCCTAGCCCTATATTCCTAACTAACAGTAGCTAAGATATTAGTACGCGCTAGTAACGCCTATATTAAGACACCTAGCACCTAGGGTATAGGTAATAATAAGACTAACTAGAGGCGTTAGCCTGTCTTCTACTATAAGTTACCCCCTTAACACCTCTATAGGTCTTCCTCTCTAATATAATAGTCTTATTAGGCGCCTACTATAAGCACTAGCAGGTGTACAAGGCTACTCTTAACCTAGCTCTAGCTAACCCTACGCTGGCAAAGCGGCTAACCACCTCTTACGCTGCCTGTGCCCCTACTAAGGCTAGTACCTAGGTTGCCCTACCTACTACGCTGTTATCCTAGCGTTATAGTAGTAACTAGCTTAACGCCTACTTCTAACTACTTATAGCTACTATAGATTTAGCCTTCTAGTCCTAAACTAAGTGTATAAACTAGATAGAGGTAGTATAGGCCTATACTACTATAAGTGTTTCTATCTATATTAGGTGCGGAGCTAACTTAATCTAAAGAATGCTATTAACTAAGTTAAGCGCCTACTTACTATGCCCTGCTGCTGCCTAGAGTACGCTCTGCTGTCCTACTTATCCTACTACTACTACTCTAACTCCCTAAACAAGCGCTGCTTATCTGTCTGTTAGCTCTACTTACCTCCCTGTTATTACTACTCTCCCTTTCCTATAGAGTCGCCTACGCCCCTACGCTATTACTACTCTCTCTTTCTTATAGAATTACCTATGCCCCTATACTATTACTACTTCTCTTCTTCTATAAAGCTGCGTATATTTACCTACTATTACTACTTACTTCTTCTTATAGAGCTACACACGCCCTACTATAACTTTAAGAAGATATTACAGCTAACACGTAGCAGCACTATTAAGGTAGATAAGGTAGATAATAACAATAACTATAAGGCTAACTATTACTACTATATTATACAGAACTAGGCCTAAAATATAGCTACTACTACCTATTATTCCCTGTCTATTAATAACTCTATCTTTTTTAAGTCTTAAGGTTTACTGCTAGTTGTTTAGTAGTGTAGAGTATAAGGCAGCAACGTGCTACTACTGTAAGGTCCCTAAGCTCTTCTGTGCTAGGCTCTATGCCCTATACAGTATCTCCTAATAGGACCCTATAATAGTTATTATAAATAATAAAAAGTCTTTTCTTCTTTATATCTACTTCTTATATAGTATATATGTTGCTATAAAGACCTTCTATGCCTTAATATCTAATAACGCCTCTAGTAGTTTCTATATTAGCTTTATATACCCCTTCTATTTAACTAGAACCTATAACCTATTCTACCTACAAGCCCTCTTCTCTTTTAGAATTACCTCTACCTCCTATTTAGCTAGGGTTAGATTATCCTCCTTTAGGATAACTAGTAGGCCTACTCTGCTTTCCTATAGGCGCTGTATTAGAAGTAGGTTAGAGGCTGTACGTTCTAGTAGGTCTATATGCACTATCTTATAAAGGTTACCTAGCAGATCTAGTGTAACTATTAAAGGGGTAGAAACTGTAACTACTATGTACTAGGCTTATAACTAGTTAAGTTTATTACTTAGCCTATTAGCTCTTATATTATAGAGGAAAAAATACACCTTATCTTCTATATAGTACTACTCTATAGGCCTATAGCTACAGTCTGTTATATTCTAGGTATGTTGTTATACCTATACTATAGCTGCCTAAGTAAGCTCTATACCTTACTAGAGGTAGTCTAGGAAATAGACTGCCTGTCCCTATAGTGTGTTCTAGGTAACAGTTAGTAGTAATGTTGTCTATAGGAGGTCTATATTATAGCTATAAAGGAGTAGGTTAGAACTAACCCTAGTAACTAAAGAGTAACAATTGTTAAGTGCTAGTTAGCAGGCTAGAAGGTAGTTAGGCTAGTTATTCTGTTTAAAATTAACTATAACCTATAGGACTGCCTACACCTCTTATTTAGCGTACTCTATCCCTCTGTCTGTCTAAAGGTAATAGGCAATAGAGAGCATCTAGTCTACCCCTATAAGGTTACACAGCGTTGTCTAAGAATTTACTTGCTAGTCTAAGCTGTAGTCTGTAATTATAGCGCTAGGAAAGCCCTAAAACAACTTATATATATTATAGAAGACCTTAGTATAATATTCTATAGTTATAAATGTTATTACTTATAGCTGTATATACTTAGAGAGATAATCTAAAATAACTTAGAGATAGCGAAGTACGTTCTTATTAGCCTAAAGAAGGTTAACTATAAAGTCTATTAAATTCTAGGACTAAAAACAGTTAGTAATAGGCAATAGCTAAAGTAAGCCCTACTATTAGTGCTGCAACACATACGTGCTAAAATAGTAGTAGTTACAGATAAAACACTAAATATCCTATAACATCCCCTTCTAGTAGAAGTTATATATAGTAATGTAGAATATAGCGTTAGTACCTAGATAACCTATTAGGTTAGATTTATATGCCCTTTAGATTATTATAGTTATAAGTAGCTTCTAGCGTAGAACCTATATAACCCTACGCTATAGCAGCGTGCTATAAGCACTAAGCGTGTAATCTATAATTTACTAAGTAGTCTTAGCCTTAGAAGGGAACTAGTAGGCCCTACTATAGACAGTAGACAGGCGTGCTATATACCCTACGTCCTGCTAAACACCTTTATTCTATAGTAATTATATATGTGTGTTAATAAAAAGTAGAAGTATACTAGGGCCTAGTATACTAATTACTAATACTAATACTAGAGTTTTTATCCTATAGACCCCCCCTAGCCTCCTAATATAGTTCTATTCCTAGTAGCTTAGTATATCTAGTTAGGCTATAAGGCGCCCTAGGCAGATGTAAAGGTAGAAACAGAATTTTAATAGCTCTTCTACCTAGCAATACTACCTCTTACTTAGCCTACACACTGTAGTAAAGTACAAAGGTTCTTATAATTAGTTAGGATAGTAAACAGCCTAGTAATAGACCCTAATTTAGCTGCCTAGATCTCTAAGCACTTTATAACAGCAGTTAACTCCTTATTATAAATTATATAGTTTTATTATTCTACTATAAGTATAGTAGAGTAGTATACTATAAGACAAAGCACCTTTCTATACTATTAAGAACAGCAGCTACCTAACACATTACTAGAGCAGTCTGCCTCTAGTAGTGTCTCTTATTTAGAGTTCTACTAGGCTAGGACTAGTTCTGTTATAAATGCGTTCTTTAGCCAGTAGAACGCTACATCCTCCTCCTGCCCCTACTAGAACAAGATATCTTTTCCTATAAGTTAATTCAGTAGAGTAGTAATATTAGAGAAGACTAGGATAAAGTCCTAGTAGAAGTTAGTAAACCCTAGGAAACTGCGGACCCTGCGCAAAGACTCTAGGGCTTCCTAATTACAGATAGCCTTAACCTTTATTAGATTAAGGTAAATGTCCTTTCTAGCTTCTATAATGTATCTTAGGTAAAGTACCTCTTTTATTATAAATAAGCACTTCTTAGGATCTAAATACAGCCTAGTATTGCGTAGGACCATAAGGACTCTGCTAACCTTCCCTAAGTAGTCTATTCTAGACCTACTACTATAAATAAGGACATTATCTAGGTATGCAGTAGCATAGTTGCCTAATATCTCCTAAAGCGCGCTGTTAATGTAACGCTAGAAGGACGCTAGCGCTCTAGCTAGGCTAAACAGGTAGACTAGATACTTAAAGAGTCTAAAACAAGTGTAGAATATAGTAAGGTGCTTATCTTCTTTTATAATATAATCTAGTAAAACGCTGTATAGATATTAACCTTAGAGAACTAGTAGATACCCCCTAGTGTACGCAACGTTATTTTAATAAGAGGAAGTAGGTACTAGTTAGTAATTATAATACTATTAAGTGCGTAATAGTCTATGCATATACGCTACCTGCTAGAGAACTTCTTAGCTAGCAGGACTAGGGCCCCTACTAGGGAAGAGGAGGCGCATATCTACCCCTTATCTATTAGTGCTAACACCTGCTTCTATAGCTTAAGTAGCTAGTCCCTTAGTATGTTATACAGAGGGCCCTAGAGTAGAGGCTTCTTCTTTCTAGACTAGTTGCGTTGTAACTGTATATAGTAATCTATCTAGCCCTTTTATAGAAAGAGGCCTAAAGCCTTACTTTTATTAATTAGGTTCTAAAACTAGACTAACTTAGGGGGATAAGAGTCTACCTCCTCCGCCGTCCCTTACGCTCCTAGGGATTAGACTAAGAGGATTTTAGTAATGTTGTAGGGGCTTATAGAGTTAAACTAGTCCCTAGGCAGGTGCTTTTAGAGCCTATTAGCTAAGGTCTTATTAAACTTAGTTGCTAATAGAAGAGCTATATAAATATTTACTATATACTATAAGAACATATAGACTATAAGGTTCTCTACCTAGTATATTATTAGTGTGCCTTTTTCTACGTCTAATACTACACCCTCTTATTAAACCTAAGGTTTCCCTAAAATAATGTTCTAGCTTAGAGCTAACACTACGTAGGCTACAGCCTGTAAGCGCTACCTGTCTAAGTTATACCTAAATAGGACTAAACAGAAGATTATAGACTTTCTACTAGTACCTACTGCTTATACTAAGCGTTATAGCAGTACCTTAATAAAATCTCCTTCTAAGCGCGTAGTAAAGTTATTACTTACTATACTAAAGCATTTATACCCTAAGTATACTAGCATATTAGCCTAAGTTACCCTATGAATAAATAATAGAATATAGAATAGAGGCTTGTCTATAGAGTCTGTAATAGCTTCTCTAGCAGCCTATAATGCCCCTACACTAGTAGTCTCCCCTACTAATATACTCCTACAGCACTCCTAACTTAGACTTATATTAGTAGTAGCTAGCTTCCCCTATATAAACTAGCCTCTTTCTTACCTAAGATTATTACTACTTACACTATAGTTACTACTACGTTAGCATAATCCTAGTAAATATGTCCCTCTTTGCTGCAACAGGTACACAGGTTAGCCTCCTAGCGTTACTAAAATACCTTATTAGGAACCTACGTAGCCTAGTTAGGAGCAGACTACTTTTAACCTCTATACTTAGTACTACTACTAGTGCACACTATAGACACAGCTATTATCTTAATATTACTATCTCTATTACACTTAGGCAGCGCCTAGGTAGGGCTATAGCGTAGCTAGTTTTCTATAGCTATAGTCTTAACGTCTATAGTAAAAGATTTATACTCTATAATAGCTACATTCTAAGTTATATAAGTTACTTCTTAGTTTATTACTATATTATAGATATTTGCGTTTAGAGCCTAGCAGAGTTTTAATAGACACTGTTCTCTATTCTAGTAAAGGCTGCTACTTTGCACTAGTAGCTGCTTAAACTAGATAAAAAAGTCTAAGAACAACTTATTAGAACTATAACAGACGCTCTCTAGTTTTGCCTAGGCTAATTACTAGCTGTAGTTATTGCTGTAGCAGAATTCTAGATATACTAGGTGTTAGGCTCTTAGCCTTACTCTTAGCCTTAGGCATGTAGATGCGTTCACCTCTAACCTGTAGGAAGCCTTAGGGCAAATAAGTACTGTTCTAGCCGCTGTCTCACTATTAAAGTAAGCATTGTTACCTTTTTAAGGCATGCTTAGCACGGTAGGCAGAGCTGTGCCCTTAACAGTTATTATCTAAATATCTGCTACTCTAAAGGCTAGGGCACGGCCTAGGAATTATCCTGTTAATTCTAGACTAGGACGTTACTATTAGACCTATTATTTAGAAAACAAGAAAAACAAGTTTAAAATAAGGCAGGCATCTAGTTAACCTAGAGAAGCCTTAGCTAAGGGACTATCTTAGTCTAATTTCTAATACTTATTATATATATTATCTGCACAGTTCTACTTAGCCCTATTTCTTAGGATCTGCTTAGCCCTATTCCTTGGGACTTAGGACAAGAGGAACATAAAAGACAGAGACTAAGTTGCTCTAACAGACAGAGTAATTAAGATTACTTTAATTATAAGAAACTATTTTCTACTTAATATAATAGACTACTAAGGATTAATATACACTACTATAGATAACCCTTTAGACTCTATAGAGACACTGTCTTCCCTAACAGAAAACAGCTATTAGGTTGTTATTCTAATAAAGGGAAGGTCTATCTAACTATTCTTTAATAGAAAGGAGGTTATAGAGTTCCTTAATAACTATAACTATATAGCAGAATATAGAGGGTTAAGTAAGAAGTAGAAGGTTAGGGTCCTCTCTAACTACTACTATAATTACTGTAGGAGGTTTATTAAACGCCTAAAACTATATACTTTAGATAATTAGGTTAAGCTTTAGATAGCTATAAAGAATTACTAGAAAGACTAGGACACTGCTTAACGCATAGGTAATTAAGCGTTCCTTAAAGCCTATATTAAAGACACCACTTAAGCCTTCCCTAGACTATTATACTACTATACTAACTTTATAGTATATAGTAATATATATTAGAAGAATAATTAAATTCTAACCTCTAAGGAAGGATACTACTTCTTCTTAGGACTGCTAAAAGTTAACAAAGACCTTATCCTCTTTAACATACAAAACAAGCTAGATATAAAGGATTAATCTTTATTTATACTTAATAATATCTATAATTTTATAAAAAGAGTGTATAAGCAGCGCTAAGGCTTAAAGAAATTAGCGCTTAGAAGGGATAATAAATATACTAAGGAAACCCAGTGCCTTATAAACAGCACTAAGGAGCTAATTAACGCTAAGTCTATTATTACCTAAGCTAGGGATTAACTGGCTAATTAGGGTAGTAAGAGTAAAACACCCCTACCTCCTAGTGTTAATAAAGACGTTAAAGAGCTTGTCTAGGCAATAGGCAGATAGAAGCTATCCTTAGCAGAGGTTAGCACCCTTATAAACTCTAACAATTAGATAAGAGAGATCCTTTAGTCTCCTACTAATTACGCTTACTTTATTTCTTAAGCAACTAGAGCTAGTGCTACCTAGGAAAGGAACGATAGCTCTTACATTACTAACGTACCTAGAAACGTTAACCTAAGATAAGAAGTAAACTACTCCTAGGGAAGAGAGTATAGTAACTCTTGTAATATATGTAGAGAGCTAAACTACTAAGCCTATAAGTGTAAATTATATAGAGCACTTACCTACATAGGGTAGTGTAGTTTTTAACTTAACTAAGACAGTTAATGCAGATACTACTTTAGTCCTGCTTACTATTAAATTAAACCTATCTAAGGATCTGTCCTGCCTACTTATTAACTTAATTAGTTAAAACAGAAGATTTAAGAGTACTTTAAAGTTTTACAGGATGTCTTAGACTAGCTAGCCTCTGCAGTTAAGCCTAATCTATTTAAAGGTGTAGACTCTAGGCCTAGAGGGGTAATGTATAGATCTAGGCTAGGCCTAGATATAGAGGGAAAGATTATTAAAAGTATTAGCGCACTAACTATAATAGATACTTATAAGCTAGACTATAAGTTATTACACTCTTTTTAGAACTTCTAAATCCTTAACAATAACAATTATAAAGTTTATAGTCTTAATTATATTAATAACAGGGACATTATACTAGGGGCATATAACGTTAAAGATAGCTCCTTCTTAAACGCAGCAACTAGGTAAGATAAGGCACGCGACTACTAAGTTAATACTATCCTAGAAAGAGCTTAGAGGGCTGCAGTTAGGAAAGAAAGACCTTTAACGTTTTAATAAGCTACAGTTGAGCAAGTATACAAGAATGCTAGAGATAAGTTAGTAGTAGATAATAAAGACTTATTAGGGTTAAGCCCTTTGCTAATAGAGAGCAAGTAAGTAATAACTTTTACTAGTTAACCTTACAGTTAGCTGTATGCTATTATTAAACCACTATTATAAGAAAGGGTATTAGAAACTATTCTACTATTAAATTTGCAAAAGAGAAAGCAGTTAATAACTAGCTTAGACAATAGATTAGTAGACCTACTTAAACTATCTAAAAACAAGATTCTAACTGTAATTCTTTGTTAAGAAGTATAAGGGATTACTGTTAGAGACTTAGTCTCCTAGAGTTATATCTAAGCAATGTTCTAGAAGCTTATAAAGGAGTTAGACTCTAACCTAATAGTTAGTAAGAGCGTTAACGTAGCAATCCTAGGGGCTAGAGGTTCTAACTAATTAGGAGTTAACAGGTCTTACTAGTTAACTGCTAATTAGCTAGAAATTATAAGGGTCTGCACTAACGCTAAGTTAAGCAAAAATTACCCTATAATTAAGAACAGCAGGGCTTAATACTTTAACGTTAGATTAGAGAGGAATGCTTATAGGAGCTACTAAGTAGAAGTATACAGTAATACATAGGACAATAAAGATCCTCTAAATAAGCTAGCTAAAACTATAGAAACTACTAGGTTAGAGAAGCTAGTGTGCTAAGATTTACTAACATGCTAGGCTTATATTAGGTTACATGCAGTTAGCTACTTAATTAACACTAGAGCTTAGATAAATTTAATAGAGTTTAGTGTCTCTTAAGCGCTAGGAATAGTGTATAAAGAAATAACATACCTAATAGGAAAAGAGTAGGGCGTTATTACAGCTAATAGTAGCATAGATCTATTTGTTAGAACGTTGTAGAATGTTCTAGTCTAGATTAGAGAAGTTATAACCTTAACGCACTTTAGACTTGTAAGGAACCTAATAAGATTAGTTATCCTTAGAACGCTATAGTGCTTGTTAGCAAAACTAGCTATACAATAGAACATCTTTAGAAGAACTACGTGCTGTATTATATCTAATAACAGTAGAAGGAACGCTACCTTTATTGTATTAGACCTATCTCCTTACTACTCTACCCTAGTTAAGTATAACTAGGATAAGGGAAAAGTTAGGGGAACTCCTTAATTAGGCTAGGATGCTCTAATACTAGTAAAGACCTAACAATACTAAAGTTCTATTACTTAGTAGAGGTAAACTACTACTTTCTACGTACAACTATAGATTTATAAATCTTAAAAGGCCTAAGTAGTTTTATCTTTACACAGAACGATGCTAGCAATCTCTAATAGATCTCTAAGGGAGGGGACCCTAGGTAAGTAAATGCGGATAAGGACTTCCTTATCTTACTATCCTAAATAAACTTATAATTATTAAGGGCAGGAGGTTAGCATAATATAGTTAAAAACTAAGAAGTTAACACACTCTATAAATAAGTAGGTGTAAAAGTTTAACCTGTTAATAATTTACAACCTAATAAACCTATAGAACTTACTTAGGAAGACTAGAAAAGAGTTGTATATAAACAACAGCAGCTAATACTTAGTTTAAGGCTATATAACATTAGGCCTTTTAATTACTTACTTAAAAGGCAATATGCCCCTTTCCTAAGAGGGAAAAGGCTTACTTCCTAGAGAATAAAAGATTAGAAGTTTAGTAAAACTCTATTCCTAGTAGAGATAGTACTCTTTAAGGAAATAATCCTAAACAGAGAAGTAGCTATAGCTTTTACTTTTTCTAAATCTAGGTAGATTTAGAAGGAGGTTTCTCCTCTATACTAAATTAGGACAATTCTACATAAAGCTTAGCAGGTTAAGACCTTCCCTGTTGTAAGAAGCCTAGAAGGAGAACTTGTTAAGATGTTAAACGACAGGTTAGAATAAGAAATACTTAAGTAATGTAACAGCTAATACAGAAACCTATAGCATTTAGTGTCTAAGAAAGTATTAGATAACCGACCTTGCTAAACTAAGTTAGGGGGTTTAGGGTTAACCTTAGTTAACTTAGGGGCTAGCGGCACATACACATAAAATAAGCCATTAAGATAGATAATTATTAATTAATTACCTTTATTATTATCTTTGCACATTAAGCATATTATCTGTTATGGACTAGCCTTAGAGTAGGATGTAATAAGGGTTAATATAGTATTATATCTCTTAAGGAGGTAACACGTTACGTGTCCTTCTAATATGTCTATAGGACACGTAACCGCCCTATCTTGCTTAAGGCTTAGACAAGGTCTAAGCCTATAACATACCTCCTTTCCCTATCTCTTCCTAGCTAAATATATTTTATAGGGTCCTTTCTGCATTTTTTGTAGATTAGAGGGACGCTAGTAGTAGGTAAACCCTAGAGCTGGTTGTGGTTGCGTAAGGGCCCGCCTCTTAGTAAGCTAGCTGCTAGTCTAGTCTGTAGTTTACCTAGGGTAGTCCCTACACGCACCTAGGTTATTTTTGTTTTATCTAGTGCACCTGCCTAAGTTAGCCACTGTACTACTCTACGCTCTTACCTAACTTACCTATCTTATGCCTACTCTATTTTTTTGTATTACGCCTATATTTAACCTACTATGTCTGTTATTACTTCTAGTTATAGCCACTAGGCCACTAGCTAAGAAGCTAGTAGTCCCCCTAGAGGGGGCGGTTATAGTCTACTATAGTTCCTCCCCTCTACCTATAACATTCCTCTAGTATTTTTTTTCTATAGTTTCTAATTTAGTTATAGAGCCTAACAGTGTACGTAGAAAGCTTGCTACTGTTATATAGGCAACTATAAGGTTAAGAGTAATTTAGATAATAAGAACCTAGTCTCTATCTCTGCTAGCGCTATCCTATACTGCCTATACTACCTTCTTACTATTCTTACTAGTTAGCCTTATATATATCCTACTTCTATTATAGACCTACCTACCTACTTACCTTCTACAGCTAACTATGTTCCTAGTACTAGTAAGACGTGCTGTACCTACGCTAAGCGTAAGCGCACTTATATATATAATAACAACCTCTTTATAAAGAGTGTATAAAGCAATTATAAGGGAGGTTAGAGTTAAAGAGGATAGTAGGTGTATTAAGGTACGTAGTATGTAGTAATAAGACTAATTGCTAGAGTATTAGTAATAACCTCTAGTACCTTTATATAGTCTGGGCTGGCTAGCCCTATAGTAGCTCGCTAAGACTAGCAGAGGTACCTCTAGGCCCAGCGCCTAACAATACCTCCCTTCTCTAGATTGTTTAGCTTAAACAATGGTATAATTAGTAATACTATATTGTTTTAGCCTAGCTTTAGACGTGTTTACTCCGTCTGTCCTGTTATAGCTAATTCTAACTAGGTTTAGGCGTTTTAGACGCCTTATAAGGCTAGATAGGGCTTAATACTAATTCTACCTTTACCTAGTAAAAGTTAAACAGAAATCCTCTCTTACCTCTTACTTTACCTCTAGGGTCTAGGTAGCTGCCTACGCAGGCTAAAGCTCTAACTAGGTAGCTAGCAGCATATAAGCTATCTATACCCCTAGTTTTATTAGTTACTACTATATTCTACTTTATTTTAGTAAGTACTAACCTATTCTGTCTAGCACTTTTGTAAGGATAGCTAAGGGATTTTCTAGGTCTTTCTAGCACGTTCTAACACGTTTTGGCAGATAGTACCGCATAAGCCGCCTTAGTAACCTTTTTAGACCGTTCCTAACCGCTACCACCTACTACTAACTATTACTAACCATTACTAACTATTACTAACTACTATTTACTATAGCTGTTATGTTAATACCTACTTGCTGTAAGATTAACATTACTAAGAATAGTAGGACTGCTAAGCAGTGCTGTATACTATTTCTCTACTACATTACTAATAGTAATGTCTATAGGGACTGTTATTTCTCTACTAACCTAGCTTTATAGGGTAGCCTGCGTTATAGGGACGCCTAGGCCTACTACTATAGAGAGTGTTATAATAGTAATAAGAATTGCCTATTAGTACGTGTTTTATCTCCTTTTAGCTTGCTTTAGCATCTTTTAACACGTTTAGGGCCCTAATAAGTACGCTAACAGCTATTTAAGGCTTTCTAGCAATATAGCGCGCCTTTACTCTAGTTATTGCCTAGTTACTACTGCTTATACCGCTATTGTTAATACTGCTAGAGTTAAGACTACCCTTATAACACCTACTACTACTACGCCTATGTCTATTAATAAGAAGTCCGTAATAGGCGAGTCTATTGTTAACTAGGCTAGCTTGTTGCTGGGTATAATTTAAGAGTACGTTCTAACATGTTTTAGCTTATTATAGCATAATCTAACCTTTATAGGAACTATTTACTACAGAAAGAGCTACTTATACTCTATAATAGCAACACTTACGTACGTAAGTTAACCTTATCTAGCATCTATATTAAGAAGCGTAACTAATCTAAGGCTAGCGCTGTTAAGGCTAAGATAAAGTAAAAGAAGCTGTTAGAGGAGAGTAGTGGCGAGTCTAATCTAGATGCGCCTAATACTCCCTGCAAGAAGGTATTATAGCACGTTTTAACCTGTTTTAACAATGTCTAACTTCTTTTAGTTAAAGTACCAGATTACAGGCACTAGAAAGACACTTAGTTAACTCTAAGAGGAGCAGAAGGAGTAAGAGGCCGCTAAGCAGGCTGCCGCCAATGCTGCTACTACTATTACTGCTACTAAGAAGCCTTATAGTAGTTGCAAGGCTACTACTTATACCTATAGTAGTAGTTATAGTTAGTAGATGTTCCTTATAATAGAAGGTTTAGATTAATAATACCTAAGTTTATAGTTAGTAGATAGTTTTAGGCTAATATAGCAATTAGGTGCATTACGCTCTTAGATAGTCTAAATAATACTAGAAAGGTGTTCTTTTATACTAATTCTCCTATATTTACTTATAATTTTAACTATATAACGTAGCGTATAACTTTCTTTATCTCCTTATATTAAAAATAGCTATAATAGGCTAAAAGTTATCTGCTTTATTTAGTCTGTATTTCTTAGAGTAAGGTAGGGTTATATTTTCCCTTAGCGTAAACTATTAAATACTTATTAATTAAAAAACCCCTATAGGGAAAAATTATAATTAAGTAAAGGTATTTAGCCTTTTTAGTCTCCCCTTTTTTTAGACTTTAACCTTAACGTCTTATTACGCAGTCTAAGCAGTTACTTTATAGTTTTCTAGTATTATTTTAGCACTTCCTTAGAAAGATTTGTGCTAATTTCCTAGGAGTTTTCTAATTTAGGGAATCTATCCTACTAAATAAGGTATTCCTGCTGTCTATTATCTAGTTACCTTCTGTTAAGGACCTTTTCTATATTCTAAACCCTCTCTTCCTCTTTAACTATAGGTTCTTATATTTATTCCTATATATTTAGGAGTTAACTTCTTAGTATGTATAGGTCTAGTAGTAACGCATAGAATACTAGATAGATCTCTTTTATTTCTAGCAGGTCTACTCTGTATACACTAGGGCCGATCTAGGCTGTAATAGTCCTAGGTCCTAGGTATTCTAGTCTAGCTTCTTTTTTAGGCGTACTGTCCTAATGTTCTTACTAGAAACTAGTACTTTATTGCCTACTTTAAAGGGTGCTAGTAGTCGTTTCTTATCTAAGTGTTTCTTTTAATACTTATTTATCTTTTCTATATTTACTTTGCAAGTAGCCTATAAGGCAATAACTCTAGCAGCTAATTCCTTTGTAAGGGGAGATTCTCTACCTTTTAATGCTAAAGTACGCTAATCTGTGCTCCTTAGATCTATACTGTAACAGGCTTAGAAAGGTGTTATATTTATAGATGCGTAAATACTATTATTATACGCAAATTCCGCAATTAAAATCTATAGGGCCTAATTGTCTTATTCTAGAGTATAATAGCAACGTAAGTACTGTTTAAGAGTCTAATTTTACATTTCTGTTTAGCCATCTATCTAGGGATAATAGGCTAACATTAAGACTTGTCTTAAGTTTAAATAGTAGTTAAAGGTTTCCTACGTCTTTAAGTTTATTAGCAGCCCCTAATCTAAGATAATTTATGCTAGCGCGCTGTGTAAGCAGATAATTTCTCTAATCTAGGTATGTGGTAGGTCTTTTCTATTCTAATTAGCTCTAGCTAGTATGTAATGTAACATTCAAGTTAATTTACATACTACTACTAGTATTAAGTTGTACACTAACCTAGCCACCTTACTAGAGGGTAGTTCTGTAATAAAATCTATTATTACGTTCTTCTATAGTTAGCTTAGCACTAGTAAAGGTTGTAATAACCTATACAGTTTATGTTAGGCAGCAGTTAATCTCCTATATACTAAGCAGTTATAGTAGTAGTTAGATATATCCCTATTAATGCCCTTCTAGCTACATCTACGCTAAATCTTCTCTAAGGTCCTTTGTGCTCTAAAGTGTCCTAATATTAGGTTATTATAACGTTCTTTAATGACTTGTACTTTATTTTTTAGCCTTATAAGTAAGATACGCCTCTCCTTAGCTATATTATCTTTTTCTAGGTTATTTTATTCTATTTTAACATTGCTTAACTCTTTTTTAGTACTAGAGAGTTTATCTGTGTTGTCTAAGTCCGTTGTTAGCTCTGTCTAACTGTTCTCTCTTAACTCTTCTCTTTTAAGATCCCTTATGTCCCTTCTTTCTTTTACAGACAAATAAAGGGTTATAGCCGCTACTAGGGGAGTATTAGGGTTCCTTCTAGTTAGGATCTCCTAAAGTAGTTATATAAAAGCCTTATTATACTTTTATAAGGGGTCTTACGCCTCTCTTATGTAATTAGGACGCTGTAAAGGTCTATCTGCAGGGTTTGTAGACTCTAGGTAATAAGTAATTACAAAGATAAACTTAGATAGCACTAAGTATGCCCTTACTTACTAATAGCTAAGAACCTTTTTCTCTATAAACCATTTTAGGTTTTAGTAATCGGTTAAGATCTTAAAGAAGGTACTGTCTAAGTATCTTTGCTAATACTGTAGGCTCTAGACAATTATAAGAAGTTCCTAGTTATAAGTATTATAGTTATACTCTACTTAGATTAACTTCTTTAAATAGAGGTCTACAGGCCTCTATTAGGCTAGCTTCCCCTCCCTAGGGACTAGTTAACTAAGGATTCCTAAGATAGCGCCTCTAGAGGCATCTACTTCTATCCTAGTCTGTCTCCTAGGTACGAAATAAACTAAGATAGGTACGTTAATAAATAAATCCTTTATATTCTAGAAAGCTTATAGGGATTCTTTACTTAGCTTAAGAGGCTTACTCTCCTCCTTTCTTATTACTTAACTAGATTTAGCCAAATTTAGCCCTTTCTAGGTTAATTAGGTTAATAGCAAGGCTAATTTAGAAAACCCTGTAATAAATCTCTAATAGTAGTTTATAAAGCCTATAAATACTTAGATATTATAAACTATACGCAGGATTAGCTATTCTTAGATTGTTTTAACCCTATCTAGGTTAATACTTACCCCTTTAGGTAAGACTATATACCTAAGGTACTCTATACGTTAATAGTGCTATTTATACTTATCTAAGCGCATATAGAGGTTTACTTTAAAAAGCCTCTCTAAGACCTCCTTAACATGTCTAATATAGTCTTCCTCTATCTTACAGTATACTAATATATTGTCTAGATACATAATATAAGTTATATTAACTAATCCTATTAGTGCCTTATTTATATAGGCCTAAAATTAGGTAGAAGCATTTATAAGTCTAAACAGCATTACTATGTACTTAAAATATCTATACCTAGTTTAAAACGCAGTCTTCTACTTATCTCCTTTCTTAATTTAGATATAGTAATACGCCTTATGTACATCTAGTTTAGTATAGAACTTAGCTTACGCTAGTTGTTCTAGTAACTCTGTAATTAGTGGTAATAGATAGTAGTTTTTAACTATTATCTTGTTTAGACCTCTATAGTCCACATATAGTTATAGGTTACTGTCTTTCTTCTTTAAAAAGAGAATAGGCGCCCCTACTAGCGACCTTAAGTGTTATATCCAGCCACGTTATAGATATTCTGCTAGATACTTCCTAAGTATCTCTAATTCTGTTGCGGATAGTCCGTATAACAGTTAGTAGGGGGAAGTAGCTTCTTCTATAATATTAATTACTAGGTTATACTCTCTATACTCTAGTAGAACCTAAGTATTATCCTCTAATCCTAAGTGCGCATATTCGCGATTCACTTCTAGAATTAGGCTCTTTTTAGCAGATATTAGGTTATATATACCTACTAAGTTCACTATACACATATAAACGTCTACTAAGAGACTTCTTATAGTGCGTTTAAACTCTTTAGCATCTTCTAACGCTATTTTCTCTAGTTTAGGAGAGTCTCTATACTTCTTCCCTTAGAAGAGCATACACTAGCTTAAATAGCTTAGCTTAGGGTTTGTCTAGTTAATCTAGGGTAATCTAAGGTATATCTTATACCTTTATAGGTCTATAACTATAAAAGGTATCTGTTAGACCTCCTATCTTCTATAGGAGTTAATAATAGATACTTCTACTGTAGTTACTCTATAGATAGGCAATTCTGCTCTGCCTACACCCTTAGCTACTATTTTATTTAATAGTGTAGCCTCTAGATCCTGCTCCTTTACTAGGAAAACTAAAATTAAGTTTAGTTATAACCCTCTATCTATTAAGGCTTCTATATTTTCTATATTACCTATAGATACTTTAACTATAAGCAGGTATATATATTCTAGGTACACTACCTTATAAAGAGAGATATTCTCCTTCTTCTTCTTAGACAATTTAATATAGGCTATAAGAGAGGAGATTAGCTCTTAGGTCCCTTGTCTTTTCCTAACTTATCTAGAGCAGGGTCTTTCTAGTTTAACTTTAGCTTTAGGCAGTTAGGGCGGTAGTAACTAGTTTCTCTGTACTTAAGGTATGCGTTTTAGGTCTTATATAGCCTATCTTAGCCCTTTTTACCCTTTACTAGCTCCTTATAGAACTTCTTAGACTTAAACAACTTTTTTAGAGTTTTTATATTCCCCTCTAACCTAGAGTTACTAAATTAGCGCTTCTGTAGTCCTTTGTTAGTTATCTTACCCTTAGCTAGAGTCTTATTAGGTAGCTGTTAGCCATGCTAACCTAGTCTCTAGTTAATAATGTTAGCTTGTTCCTCTACCTTTAGGATTGTGTCCCTTTAATTATAGGGGATAAGAAACAAGTTCTTTTATATACTAGGGAGCTGTACAGTAATATATTCTAGGACTTAAAGCTCTAGCGTATATAAGTTACCTAATTCCTTCTATAGTAGACGTATAAAATCTAACAGGTCTATAGGGGACTAAGATTTCTACTACTTATATTACTTTAAGGATTTATATGCTGCTTACTTACGTTTAGCTAGCGTTTCTAGAGTATCTAGTATAATTCTTTTTAGCTCTTGCTATGTTAGTTCCTAGGTTAGCTAATTGCAGCAGTTAGTTATGTAGTAAGCCTGCTACAACGTCTTTAGGTTCTCTAAGAGGTACCTTACGCTAAAGTTGATCTTTTATTCCTCTATAAGGAAATTAACTAAGGATTAGAGGAAGTATCCCTTATAATCTCTCTTCTAATAGTTATATTTAGCGTAGTTACGCTTTACGTACTTCTATAGGGGTTTAGGTTATAGAAGGTTTATAGATAGGGAAGATTATAGTTTCTCTACCCCTTCTAGTACTTTTTAGAAGGATAGGATTATTACTAGATCTCCTTTGTTGTATTTACGTCTAAGTTTATAAAGAAAGAGAAGTTCCTTAGAGTCTTTTGTCTCTTACAACTATTTGCGTAAGTTTTCTAACTCCTGTTGTTAATTACCTACTTCTAGGCTATTCTAGCCTTCTCTAGCTAAAGCTGCCCTATAGATGTAAATTCTAGAGTAAGGTAAACTGCCTAAAGGACCTATAGATCCTCTTAAGGCACTATAGACACTTAGTGTCTGTTAAGGTATCTCCTTATCTGTAGAGAGAGGTGTTACCTTACGCTCTACCGGCTCTCCTATAGGTAGGTTTTCTTAGTCCCTCTCTAAAGACAGTAAGCCTAGATAATTTAGTTTAAGACTTATATTAGCTTAGGTCTATCTTTAATTATAATATAAGAGTAATTAGAATATAAAGAGTGTATAAAGTAATTATAAGAGAGGATAGAGTTAAAGAGAATAGTAGGTGTATTAAGGTACATAGTATGTAGTAACAAGACGAATTACTAGAGTATTAGTAATAACCTCTAGCACCTTTATATAGTCTAGGCTGGCTAGCCCTATAGTAGCTCGCTAAGACTAGTAGAGGTACCTCTAGGCCTAGTGCCTAACACTCTTTACTATAAATACTAAGCTCTACTATACCTAGTATAACTTTAAGCAGTATATCTAAGTATATGTCTCTATCCTAGCCCTATATTCCTAACTAACAGTAGTTAGGGTATTAGTAAGTGCTAGTAAGGCCTATATTAAGACGCTTAGCACCTAGAGTATAGGCGCTAATAAGGCTAACTAAGGGTGTTAGCCTGTCTTCTACTGTAAGTTACCCCTTTAGCGCTCCTATAGGTCTTCCTTTCTAATATAACAGTCTTATTAGGTACCTACTATAAGCATTAGTAGGTGTATAAGGCTACTCTTAACTTATCCCTAGCTAACCCTACGCTAGCAAAGCGGCTAACTACCTCTTACGCTGCCTGTGCCCCTGCTAAGCCTAGTACCTAGGTTACCCTACCTACTACGCTGTTGTCTAAGCGTTATAGCAGTAACTAGCTTAATACCTACCTCTAGTAGTTTGTAGCTACTATAGAGTTAGCCTTCTAGTCCTAAACTAAGCGTATAAACTAGATAGAGGTAGTCTAGGCCTACACTACTATACGTTTTTCTACCTATATTAGGTATGCAGCTAACTTAATCTAAAGGATACTATTAACTAAGTTAAGCGCCTACTTACTACGCTCTGCTACTACCTAGAGTACACTCTACTGTCCTGCTTATCCTACTACTACTACTCTAACTCCTCTAATAAGCGTTACTTATCTGTCTGTTAGCTCTGCTTACCTCCCTACTATTACTACTCTTCTTCCCCTATTAAGTTACCTATACCCCTACGCTGTTGCTACACTCCCTCTCTTATAGAGTTACTTCTACCCCTATACTATTACTATTTCCTCTTCCCTATAGAGCTACGCTTGTTTACCTACTATTACTACTTACTATCTATTATAGAGCTACACATACCCTACTACAACTTTAAGAAGATATTATAGCTAACGCGTAGCAGCACTATTAAGGTAGATAAGGTAGATAACAATAATAACTATAAGGTTAACTGCTACTACTATATTACGCAGAACTAGGCCTAGAACATAGCTACTACTGCCTATTACTTCCTATCTATTAATAACTCTATCTTTTTTAAGTATTAAGGCTTACTGCTATTTGTCTAGTAGTATTAAGCATAAGGTAGCGTTGTGCTAACGTTATAAGGTCCCTAAGCCCTTCTACGTTAGGCTGCGTGCCCTATATAGTATCTCCTAATAGAACTCTATAAGGGTTATTATAAATAGTAAAAGTTTCTTCTTCTCTATATCTGTTTTTAACGTACTATGTGCGTTACTATAAAGACCTTCTATACTATTATATCCTATAACGCCTTTAGTAGTTTCTATATTAGCTTTATATATCCTTTCTATTTAACTAAGACCTATAACTTATTCTACCTATAGGCCCTCTTTTCTTTTAGAATAGACTCTACCTCCTATTTAGCTAGAGTTAGGTTGCCCTCCTCTAGGACAACTAGTAGGCCTAGTCTACTTTCCTATAGGCGCTGTGTTAGTAATAGGTTAGAAGCTATATGTTCTAGTAGGTCTATATACACTGTCTTATAGAGGTTACCTAGTAAATCTAGGGTAACTATTAGAGGGGTAGGAACTGCAACTACTATGTACTAGGCTTATAACTAGTCTAGCTTTTAGCTTAGCCTATTAGTTTTTATATTATAGAGGGAAAACTATACCTTATCTTCTATATAGTACTACTCTATAGGCCTATAGCTACAGTCTGTTATATTCTAGGTATGTTGTTATACCTATACTATAGCTGCCTAAGTAAGCTCTATACCTTACTAGAGGTAGTTTAGGAAATAGACTACCTGTTCCTGTAGTATGTTCTAGCTAACAGTTAGTAGTACTGTTATCTGTAGGAGGTCTACATTATACCTATAGAGGAGTAGATTAAGACTAACTCTAGTAACTAAAGAGTTGTAATTATTAAGTGCTAGTTAGTAGGCTAGAAGATAGTTAGGCTAGTTATCCTATTTAAAGTTAACTATAACCTATAGAACTACCTATACCTCTTAGTTAGCATACTCTATCCCTCTGTCTATCTAGAGGTAGTAGGCTATAGAGAGTAGCTAGTCTACCCCTATAAGGCTATATAGTGTTATCTAAAAATGTCCTAGCTAGTCTAAGCCGCAGTCTAAGATCATAGAGCTAGAAAAGCCTTAGAACTACTACTACGTGTTATAGAAGACCTTAGCGCAATATTCTATAGTTATAGAAGTTATCGCCTTAAGCTGCATATACTTAGAGAGGTAATCTATAATTACTAGAAGATAGCGCAGTACGTCCTTATTAGCCTAAGAGAGGTTAACTATAAAGTCTATTAAAATCTAGGACTAAAAACAGTTAGTAATAGGTAATAGCTAAAGTAAGCCCTGCTGTTAGCGCTATAACACGTGCGTGCTAAAATAGTAGTAGTTATAGATATAATACTAAACGTCCTATAATATCTACTCTTAGTAGAAGTTACGTCTAATAATACAGAATGTAGTATTAGCCTCTAGATAGCCTGTTAGGTTAGATTTGTGTACCCTTTAGATTAATATAGTTATAAGTAGCTTCTAACATAGAACCTATATAACCCTATACTACAGTAGTATACTATAAGTACTAAGCGTGTAATCTATAATTTACTAAGTAGTCTTAGCCTTAGAAGGGAACTAGTAGGCCCTATTATAGACAGTAAACAGGCGCACTATATACTCTACGTTCTACTAAACGCCTTTATTCTACAGCAATTGCATATACGTATTAATAAAAAGTAGAGGCGTACTAGGGCCTAGTATACTAATTACTAATACTAAAACTAAGGTTATTATCCTATAGACCCCCTCTAACCTCCTATTATAGTCCTGTTCCTAGCAGCTTACTACATCTAGTTAGGCTACTAAGCGTCTAGAGCAGAAGCAAAGGTAGAAATAGAACTTTAACAGCTCCTCTGCCTATTAGTGCTGCCTCTTACTTAGCCTGCGCACTGTAGTAAAGTACTAGAGGTTCTTATAGTTAGTTAGGATAGTAAACAGCCTAGTAACAGACCCTAATTTAGCTGCCTAGACCTCTAGGTACTTTATAATAGTAGTTAACTCCTTATTATAGATAGTATAGTTCTGTTATTCTATTATAAGTATAGTAGAGTAGTACGCTACTAGGTAAAGCACCTTTCTATACTATTAAGAAAGGCAGCTACCTAGCGCCTTACTAGAGTAGTCTACCTCTAATAGTGTTTCTTACTTAGAGTCCTACTAGGCTAGGACTAGTTCTGTTATAAATGCGTTCTTTAGCTAGTAGAACGCTACGTCCTCCTCCTGCCCTTACCTAAACAGGATATCCTTCCCTGTAAGTTAATTAAGTAGGGTAGTAATATTAGAGAAGACTAGGATAAAGTCCTAGTAGAAGTTAGTAAACTCTAGGAAACTGCAGACTCTGCGTAAAGACTGTAGGGCTTCCTAATTATAGATAGCCTTAACCTTCTTAGGATTAGAGTAGATGTCCTTTCTATCTTCTATAATATATCCTAGGTAGTGTACTTCCTTTATTATAAATACGCACTTCTTAGGGTCTAAATACAGCTCTATATCGCGTAGAAGTGTAAGGACTCTACTAACCTTCCCTAAGTAGTCTATCCTAGACCTGCTACTGTAAATAAGGACATTATCTAGGTACGCAGTAGTATAATTACCTAATATCTTCTAAAGCGCGCTGTTAATATAACGCTAGAAGGACGCTAGTGCTTCTGCTAGGCTAAATAGACAGACTAGCCACTTAAAGAGCCTAAAATAGGTGCAGAATATAGTAAGGTGCTTATCTCCTTCTATAACACAAATCTAGTAAAATACTAAACAGACATTAACCTTAGAAAACTAGTAGGCACCCTCTAGTATACGTAAGGTTTCCTTAATAAAAGAGAGTAGGTACTAGTTAGTAATAAAAATGCTATTAAGTACGTAATAGTCTACGCATATACGCTACCTACTAGAGAACTTCTTAACTAGTAGAACTAGGGCCTCTACTAGGGAAGAGGAGGCGTAGATCTACCCCTTATCTATTAGTGCTAACACCTATTTCTATAGCTTAAGTAGCTAGTCCCTTAGCATGTTGTACAGAGGGCCCTAGAGTAGAGGCTCCTCTTTTCTAGACTAGTTGCGCTGTAACTATATATAGTATTCTATCTAGCCCCTATATAGGGGAAGGCTAGAGGCCTTACTCTTATTAAATAGGTCCTAAAACTAGACTAACTTAGGGGGAAGAGGGTCTACCTCCTCTGCTGTCCCTTGCGCTCCTAGGGATTAAACTAAGAGGATTTTAGTAATGTTATAGAGGCTTATAGAGACAAACTAGTCCTTAGGCAGGCGCTTCTAGAGCCTATTAGCTAGCGTCTTATTAAACTTACTTGCTAATAGAAGAGCTATGTAAACATTTGCTATATACTATAAGGATTTATAGATAATAAGGTTCTCTACCTGTTATATCCTTAGTATGCCCTTTTCTACATCTAACTCTACACCCTCTTATTAGAGCTAGAGCTTCCCTAAAATAACATTCTAGCTTAGACCTAGCACTACGTAGGCTATAGCCTATAAGTGCAACCTAACTAATTTATACCTAAACAGGACTAAATAGGAGATTATAGACTTTCTACTAGTATCTACTACTTACGCTAAGTATTATAGCAGCACCTTAATAAAGTCTCCTCCTAAGCGTGTAGTAAAGTTATTGCTTACTACGCTAAAGTATTTACACCCTAAGTCTACTAGCGCGTTAGCCTAAATTACTCTATTAATAAATAATAGAATATAGAATAGGGGCTTATCTATAGAGTCTATAATAGCTTCTCTAGCAGCCTATAATGCCCCTGTACTAGTAGTTACCCCTACTAATATACTTCTACAGCGCTTCTAACTTAGACTTACGTTAAAAGTAGCTAGTTTCCCCTATACAAACTAGCCTCTTTCTTACCTAAGATTATTACTACGTATACTATAGTTACTACTACGTTAGTATAATCCTAGTAAATATGTCCCTCTTTGCCGTAACAGGTACATAGGTTAGCCTTCTAGCGTTACTAAAATACCTTATTAGGAACCTACGTAGCCTAGTTAGGAGTAGACTACTTCTAACCCCTATATATAGCACTGCTGCTAGTGCAAACTACAGATATAAATGTTATCTTAACATTACTATCCTTATTATACTTAGGCAGCGCCTAGGTAGAGGTGTAGCGTAGCTAGTTTTCTATAGCTATAGTCTTAATGTCTATAGTAATAGACTTATACTCTATAATAGCTATATTATAATCTATATAAGTTACACCTTAGTTTATTACTATATTATAGATGTTTGCGTTTAGGGCCTAGTAAAGCTTTAATAGGCGTTGTTCTCTGTCCTAGTAGAGGCCGCCACTTTACACTAGTAGCTGTTTAAACTAGATAAGAAAGTCTAAGAACAACTTGTTAGGACCTTAACAGACGCTTTCTAGTTTTGCCTAGGCCTGTTCCTAGCTGTAGTTGTTGCTGTAGCAGAATTCTAGATATACTAGAAAGTCCTCTAGGCTCTATACACCTTAGGTACCTCTAATCTTATAGAATAGAGCTATATCTTATTATACAGATATACTAAGCTAGGACTATATAAAGGTAAACATGTCCTATAGCCTACTAATAAAGAACACGTCTACCTATAGCTTATATTCTATTATAACCTACTACGCCTTAAATAAGAATTTATCTCTAGAAAAGGCCTTACCTATAGAAAGAGGTTTTCTATAGGCTGTAGACGTCTGTATAGAGGTATATAGGCCTAAGGTAGACACTAAAAACAGCACTTTATAAGGCGGGTTAGAGGCTAGGGTAAACGTTAATAGGTACGGTGTTACTTCTAAGGAGGATAATAGGACTATAGACGCAGGTCTAGTATAGGCGTTAGCTATTTATACTAGGGACTCTATAAACACGTGTATATTAGAGTTATTATACTTAAGTAATACTATACACTTATTAGTAGCTAATAAGGCTTACTATAAGTTTGTTATAAACTACAACGTCTAGACTATAAATTTCTAAAGGGTTAAGAGGATAGATTTGTCTAAGAGGTTATTCTAGAAGCTGGCTAACATAGTATAAGTGCTAGCTGTTCTTCTAGAAGAAGAGATATAAATGTTATAGACTAGCCTTAGGGTAGGATGTAATAAGGGTTAATATAGTATTATATCTCTTAAGGAGGTAACATGTTGTATGTCCTTCTAATATGTCTATAGGGCACGTAACCGCCCTATCTTAGTTAAGGCTTAGATAAGGTCTAAGCCTATAACATTATCTAACAATTAAGATTCTTACTAACACTACTAAAATACCCTTTTAATATGTTGCTATTAACTATACGTAATTTAATCATAATTCTTATAGATTACATAACCTACACATATTAGTTACATTAACTATAGACCTACTGCGCCTCTCTAGACGTATAGGAGAAGATAGACCTAAACTAGACTATTCTTCTAAGGACTAAGCTATAAGTACCTAACGCTCTAGACATTACTAACTATAAGAGATGGCTAGCCCTTAGCAATAATAAATAAGGAAACCCTTAGCTTCTAAAATTCCTATCTAAATTATTAGCTAATAGCCTAAAGGTATAGAAGAAAGATAATAACTATTAGAAGAGCTGCCTTAAATCCTATAAGATAGCAGATAGAGACTACTATAAGGAATAAACTAACCTAGATAAGGTAGTAATGTTTATGTAAAGCTTAGTATTACCTTACCTTATAAAGAACTGCTGCTAATTAGGTAAATTAATTTAAACATAGCTTATTAGCCTTAAATACATAGTTAGTATTAATGCTAAAGAAGAACAATTACGCGTACGCCACTAATACCTAGCAGCCCTTAAACTAATAAGATAACCTAGGAGCTGGGATACCTAGCTCCTTAAGTATAATTATGCTGTAACTAATACTAAAATAGAGGGTATTGCTAAAATATATAATATATAAGACACTATCTAAGACTTCTTAGATTTAGTAATAAAGATAGCGCTAACCTAGGAAATAGCATTCTAGAACTATAGTAGACAAGAATAAAATATAACTTATAAAGAAATAATAAAACGCTTCTAAGAGTATATAACTAAGTACTACCCTAAGGGGAGATAGTAAAGGGGCGCCTTTGCTGCAGGGAATAACTTAAATCTTACTACTAGTAGTAAATCTACCCTAGACACTAATAGGGACGCCTCTTATGTTATTAAAGATATATTATCTACTCCTACTACATAGGAAGTTAGGGAAGACATTATTAAAAACAGAATATTAGTTAAATTACTACATCTAAGTAGTCCCTAAGAGGGGATACAGCAGTAGCTAGAGGAGCAGAATGCCCTACTTGTAGATAATGCTATAGACTAGAAGATTACTACTACGTCTATAAAGATAAAGCACTAGAATAGTTTACCCTACGTAATAGAATTACTAAGATAGTACAATTTAGGATAGAACAAAATGCTAACCTTTAATATTAGGTTAGATCTGCAAAACAAGCTTGCACTAAGACACTAGCTATTAAGACATCCTAAATACTAGAGGCACCTCTAGAATAACTTTAAGGATAGAAGATATTAATAATTAATATAAGTCTTGTTAAAGAATTATACAATATAGAGCTACTAAGCTACCCTCTTAGGAACTCCTTTATCTTTAACTTAGAATTAATAATCTATATTATAAACAATAAGAATTAAATATAAGACCTTACTCTACCTATATTAAATAATTACCTATAGGTAGAAACCTTCTAGGTATAGATATAGGGATATAGTACTGTCTATCTCTATCTATTAAATACAAGCTAACTAACTACTCTTAAACTACATAATATAGCATAGTGCCTACACATACCTTGCAACCTTATCTCTTTCTAATAACTACGTTAACAGGGCATCTAGTAGGACACAAAAGGAGATCTAACTTAGCTTAGACGAGTAGACAACATAGCTATTACGTCCTTAGATAAACAATATAGATAATAGGTACTTAGAGAACAGCTATAGGTAGTATTTATAATATAATTTACATAAGGCTAAACACCTAAGACTACTACTACTCGGCTATAGCATAAGCAAATAGGGCACCCTAGAGCTCCTACTATTAAACACCTTATCTAATAATCTTAGAGGGTAAGAGTTAGGGGTATTACTACAGTCTAATGTAATACTTACAGATAAGCTAAGAATAAGAGGTAAATTAGTTAAACACTATAAATAAGCAATAAAGGACTAGAAGAACATATAGTAATTAAGTTCTACTTATATAAAGAAGAAAGCTTTACTAAAGAAAAGAGCTAATTACTTGCTATTAATAGGCAATCTGGCTTCCTCTAGGACTTCTATTTTAAAGATAATTAACTAGAAAAGATAATTATCTACTTCTTAGACACTCTTATATAATTCCTATTAAAATAATATAAGATCTAGGTTAAGGTATTTAAGTATAATAGTAAAATTACTATAATAAAACTAGAAGTATTAAGATAGTGCGCTGCATAATTAATTAGGCTTAAGCCTTCTATACTAGACACCTAAGTATAGAATAGAGGTGCTAAACGCTTAGAAGGTATAATAAAAGATAAGGTACGCACTATAAGATTAGACGTAAACCTACTATAGAAAATATAGCTAGAGATTATAAGGGTAGTAGTATACCTACACAACTAAACACTAAGGTTATTAAATAACTAGAAAACACCCTATAATATGTTCTTTACCTATATAGCTTAACTAGCTAGCCTAAATATATAAAGTAGGAAACTAAACTAGGTATATCTAGAAGTATATAGATGTAAAGCCTTTACTCTTATAAGTAACACCCTTTAGAGAATATTATAACTCTAGTAACTAGACCTAAGAGTATAGGTAGGATACCTAGTAGGATACTAACCCTTAAATATATATTAGATATAGATTCTAACCTTAGTAAGAGTTATTAGCACAAGAGACGTAATCTTTAATAAGGATACTGTCTTTAGTAGCTAGACTTAGGACCTAATAGACAACCTTATACACAGTACTCTTAAAGAAATAGTAATATAGACAAGAAGCGTAAAGCTTCTACCTCTACCCTAAAATAAGGCTAAATTCTAGTTATTCTATAAGAATAACACTATTATACACTTAAATACTATAGAAGATTAAATAGAATATAATAATAGATAGAAAGCTAGACATATATATCTAACTCCTCCTCTAACTCTACTACTAGTTACACTATTAATAAATATGTTATTACTATTCTAATTAGTAAGAGGTAACAGCTAATTAGGAGTTAGCAGGTGGCACTAGTTAACTGCTAATTAGTTAGAATTAACGCTAGCGTAATCTTAAGGAACTTTATAAACTATTCTATAGAAAGCTATATTTATAGCTAGTATATAAGGCAGATATATAGGCACATACTAGGGTAATAATATTAATAAGGCTAGGTTAAAACAAATACTAATAAAAGGGCTTAAGCCTTATTAAAGCTAACTCCTACTAGAGCTAACAGCACAATTAAACCTAGAGGACCACCTGCTTTACTAATAGTTTAAAGAAGCTAAGAAAGAACACCTTAGCAGCTATTAGAATATAAAGTTATAGTCTAAAGTACCCCTAATAAAGACTAAGGTAGTAGAATACTAGATACTTAACTATATGTAGGTATATACATATAAGCTTAATAAGAACTACTACCTACTTAGATATAAGGCGCGACTAGTAGTCTAAGGTAACTAGTAATAAAATATTACTTCTAAAGATACCTACGCAGCAACACTAGCTAGCAGGTCCTTTGGAATACTTATAGCAATTCTAGCAGTATATAACCTAAAACTTAAATAGTTTAATATTATAAATGCCTTTATTTATATATTAATTAATAGAGAGGTCTATATAAGGATACTATATAGGTATTAGAAACTAGGTACTGTTCTATAGCTATATAAGGCACTATATAGACTAAGAATTTCTCTACTCTTCTAGTAGAAGAAATTTATATCTACTCTAATAAGCTATAGATTTACAGTTATTCCCTATAAACCCTACTACTTACTTAAGAATAGAGTTACTATCTTCTTCTATATAGACGATATTATTATAGCTTATTACCTAACTAGAAGATATAAGGCAGATAAGGCCCTTAGCTATATTACTAACAAATACTTTATTACAGAAGGAAACAATCTGTAATAGTTCCTAGGAGTAGTAATAACCTAAGATTAAGATAACCTAAGGATCTTCCTCTTATAGGCGTTATACATTAACAAAATTATCTCCCTAGTAGATAAGATAGACATATAACATAACACACTAATATTAAGTATTAAGCTTCTACTAAATAAAGGGGAAGCTGCAGCATTAGAAATTAACAGATACTAGAGAAAGATTAGATCTCTTCTCTTTACTGTAGTTACTACTAGGCCTAATATTATCTTTACTACATCTAGGCTAGTATAGTTTCTAACTAACCCTAGATAGTAGTACTATAACGTAGTAGATTAAGTACTATTATACCTATAAGGAACATAAGACCTATCCCTTACCTTTAGAGGTAACAAGCACCTAGTAGTTACTAGTAATGTTTTAATTACAAATAATACTCTTAATAGAAAGAGCTTCTAAGGATATACTATTAAACTATATAGAGGCCTTATTACCTAAAGAGCTAATAAATAAGATATAGTTACTACGTTAATAACTAAAGCAGAGCTACTTACCCTAGTATAGGTTGCTAAGAAAGCTATCTTTATCTTATAACTATTATTAGAACTTAGTATACACCTCTTATAGTTAACAATTACTATTTAATATAATAATACCTAGACTATCTAATTAATTAATAAGTAAGTCTTAAAACTTTAAACTAAACTATAATATGTAGACGTTTACAACTACTAGCTATAATAAGAGGTAAATAAAGGCACTATAATAGTAACCTATATCCTATCTACTAAGATGTTAGCTAATAGACTTATAAAGGCTCTGCCTATAAGTAAGTAGTTAACCTTTCTAAGGTAGCTAGGACTAAAGAAAACATACTAAACAAAGAAAGCTAGCTAATACCTAGATAGAATTACTTAACTAAAAGCTCTCTAACCTAGAGGTACAATAACAGCTAGTTATATCTAGCTTTAATTAGGGCCTTAAAGCTAAGGAGGTGTGTTAGATAACTAACCTTGCTAAACTAAGTTAGGGGGTTTAGAGTTAACCTTAGTTAACTTAGGGGCTAGCGGCACACATATAAAAAATAAGCTATTAAGATAGATAATTATTAATTAATTACCTTTATTATTATCTTTGCACATTAAGTATACTATCTAACAGAAATATAGTAGATTTTAGTTTATTAATAACGCTTAACACATAAATAGGGTCTCTGTTTAAGATATAGGAACCCTACTAACTACAGAAAGTTCTCTAAGAGGTTTACTAGCTGTAAGATTATTTTACTTATAGACTTCTTCTCTAGTTATAACTAGATAATACTGTATTAAGATAGTAGAGACATAACAGCGGTTATACTACTAATTAGCCTTTTATAATTATATACCTTAGTTTAAGAGGCTACTAACTTAATAGCTGTCTTCTAAAGAATTATAACTAAGATTGTTAAGGATTACTAGCTAGATACGCTTCCTTTTCTTAATAACGTTTCTAGCAGTAGTCTAAAGATAGATTATAATAGTAAGGAGGCTTTACCTAGTATTAGGTAATATATACTCAAGCATATCTAGTAACTAGATAGGGTTCTTACAGACGTAGAAAGAGCTAGCAGTATAGTATTAGGACTAAAATACTACTAGGGACATAATTAATTAGGGGTAGTTAGCTATAAAGTTTTAGTTAAAGGCGATATCTAGTATAAAAGAAAGTTAACAAATTTATAAATTAGCTAGAGTGTTAGAATACAAAGGAGGTCTAGATGTTTATAGGAATTATAGTGTACTACTACATCTAGATACCCTTATTTGCCTTAAAAGCAAAGCTACTATTCTAGTTATTAAAGAATAACGCAGTGTGGTAATAGGGCAACGTAGAATAGAGCTTAATGTTACTCCTAAAAGAGCACATTATTAACGCACCTGCGCTTATAATAATATCTTATAAAAATCCTAGTTTAGTGTTTCTCTTAGTTAATGTAAGTAATAAAGGCGTAGGAGTATACCTTAAGCAAATATACCTACATAGAAAACAACAACTATATAGGTTTAAAAGCACTGTCTAGTCTAAGGTAGAAAGTAGGTAGTACTTAATAAAGCTTAAATATAAGGTAGTTATTTAGGTACTTAAGAAGTTTAGGATATAGTTATATAGTATACACTTTATTATTAAGACTAATACCTGAATATTAATTACCTAGCTAAACAGGTTGTTATTAAACCTTTTAGGCTTAGTTATAAACAGGTAGCTTACTATAATTCTACTCTAGAACTTTAAAATACGCTATGTACTAGGAAAGAAGAATATAGTTATAGACGCACTATTAAGATACCTAAAGCTAGAGGGGTAGGAGAACCTAGACAAGCCTAAATCTGACGTTAAAGAGTTTGTTAAAAACCTAATAGTAAACGTAGTGCTAAGTAACTAGGTTAACATAAGGACTACCTAGATTCTAAGACAGGAATACTTCTAGGAAGTAGAGGATATTACTATTTTTCTACACTCCCTAAAGACCCTAGCTAGGTTAAGTAGGAAAGAGTGCAGAGCTTAGAAGAAGAGCGCTATAAACTTCTTTAAGAGAGACAGCTACTTATTCTAAAAAACATTAAGGAATATTACTATTAGGCGTGTAGTTAATAATGTAGATTTCTACACTAAAGTTATAAAGAATATCTACTAAACTATTAGTTATAGAAGTATAAACGTAGTATTCTCTATAGTCTCTTAACAATACTACTAGCTTAATATATATAGAAGTGTTAATAGAAAAATCTCTACATATAAGAAGTACTAACTTAGAGTAACTAAGATTATAAAAGATATACTAACTAGTACCTACTTCTATATACTATAGGAGTTAGTTACTATTAATATTATGTATATGCTAATAAGCAGAGGCTTCTAGTACCTAGTTACAGCTAGAGAATACTTCAGTAGGTAGATAGAGGTAAGGGCGCTTTATAATAATAAGTTATTAATAGTAGTAAAGTTTCTATATAAAGACATTGTCTATAGGTAGAGCACTATAAGAAGACTTATAGTTAACAGTAGACTAGACTTTACTAAAGTAGTTAAGAGGCTTACTTTAATCTATAGGATTAAGAGGGTATAGGCATCTGCATACACCTCTTAAGTAATAGGAAAAGTAGAAGGTAGACATAAACCTATTATTAATACACTTATAAAGCTTAAGGGGTTATAGGTAGACAACCTTCTAATAGTACTCTTAGCTAACAGGATCTCTATATAATCTATAGGATACTTAGCATATTAACTTATTACTAGCTAGAACCTAGTTCTTCTAATTAAACTGTTATTACTAATATAGCAAACACTACTATTCTAGAAGGTTAAGAATAGGGATTAACTACTTGTAATTAGAGGTATGTAGTTAGATCTCTAGAATTAGTTCCTTAAAGATGTAGTTAGCACAACTAATTAACTAAGAGCGTTAAAAAAGGAGTATTAGGACAATAACAACAACGTTTAGCATAAGCAGATTAACCCTAGAGACCTAGTTCTACTGTAGGACTTAATAGGATAAATTAACATGTCTAGAGATAAGAAGTTAAGGAAGAAGTAGCTTAGGCTATACTAAGTGTTACTTAACAGAACGCAGCTAGATAGGGGCACCTATTTACTTAAAGACCTTAATAGAACTAGTATACTATATATAGTACTAGAGTAGAGAATAAAGAAGTATTATAAGCGTTTACTAGAGGATATTTAGTTAGAAGAGATAGGACTTATAAAGGTATAGAGAGAGAATACCTAGAAATAAAACTATAAGGATATGTTTCTACAGAGCAGACAAAGTAAAGCTGCTAAGAATTTAAGCACCCCTATTCTAGTAGATAAGGGAAGAACACCTACTAGTTATAATTTACTAAGTATTAAAATCTACTCTTAACCTCTTATATAGTATAAAAGACTGTAATATAAAATATATAATAACTTATCTAATTTAGACTCTAATAATAAGAAATAGTAGTATGGTTTATAGAACAGACTGCTAAAGATAGAGAGGTAAAGTTCTAACTACTAAAGATACAAGCTAATTAGCAGTTGCTAGGTCTTACTAGTTAACTCCTAATTAGCTAAAACTTAACGCTAGTAAAAATAACTTAGCCTAGGTACTTACTAAGTATAGAGAAAGGTGTAAGCTAATAGCTTATAACTAAAACAATTATTTATAAACAGTTAATAATTATAGTAAGTAAATATAAGTAAGTAAAACTATAAATAGTAGGTAAAAAATATAAATAGTAAGTAAAAGCGTAGAAGAAAAGCGGGCCTATAGCTGCCTAGGACACTCTTAAAGCAGAGCTACTCTATTACTTCTAACTCTCCTTCTTATAATATTAGCTTATAACTCTTTATATCTACTTAACTATACCTAAAGTTTATAATATTATAGTAAAGGGCAATTACACAGAAAGAGCTAGAACTAAGAGAAGAGGTAGTGTAGTAGTTATTAGTCTTAAAGGCTATTAAGAGTAAGGACATTACTAAGGTTGCTAATATCCTAATGCTATATATAGAGAGATCTACAGTTAGCTAGTTTATAATAGAGATTACTTAAGAAGAGCTACAGGCGTAGAGGGAAAGGCTTAGCTTCTAGATATGTGTAGCAGTTACTAAGTTTAATAAATTAGCAGCTATAATATACTTAATATTAGATATTATCTAGTAAACACTAAACCTAGTTATATAATACAGAGGTATAAGTAACTTTAATAGTGAATACCTAATAATCTAATTAGTAATAGACTATAACTAGAGGAAGATAATAGAAATAGTATAAGCTATAAAATACATCTACAAAAATAAGAGTAGTAAAAATATTCTAGTAAATATAGTAATACTATACTGCCTATAGTCTACTTTAGAGTATATAATACTTAACTTAATTATATACTATATCTACTAAGTAGACGCTAATAACCTTACTAAGTTTATTAACTTAGTAATGTACTAACGCCTATCTATATTATAAAAGAGAAAGGATAAGTTCTATAACTTAAGTAACTAGAATACAATCTACTAAGCCCTTAATATGTTCTAGCAGGATATAATAAGCTTTGTTACGCACCTGAATAATAAGACCTACCTACTTATACTAAAGGTAAAAGCATTAGGTAAAGGCGTACTAAAGCTAAAAGCAACAGAGTAGAACGTGTGCCTAACTAGGGACCTAACTTTAAAAACATACTAATAGTAGATGTAAGCACTTACACTATAGAAGACCTAACTACTAGCACTAATCTTTAACCTAAAAGGTGTTAGAACACTCTACTTACTAAAAGAAAGGATTACTTAGGAGTAGGCAGTATTAAATACTATAATGTTTAGCTCTAAGAACTTCCTTACACTAATATAAGCAGCGCTAGAGTATATTCTTAATAGAGTTTAGACACTAGCCCCTTTAGCATTACTATCTTAGTTATAGTTACTTACTAAGCTAGTAATAAGTATAAGGACTGTAGGTTAATTAAGTGTTTCCCTAGAAGGATTATCTCTTACCCTAATAAGGCTATAGACTAATATAAAGCTATTCCTAATAGGTAACAAATTCCCTAAGGATGTTATTAAAAGCATTAAGTAAGAACACTAAAGAACCCTGTTGTCTACAACACCTAATACCCTTTACTAGATAGCCTTTAAGTTAGGTGTTAATAAAATAGAAAAGTAGTACTGTATAATAGATATAATTTATAAGTACTAATGGTCTAGAGGAATATAATTTAGCTCTAATACTTTAGTGCTAGAGGACTATTAAACTAGGGAATAATTGTTAATTAGGCTATTAGAATTTAGGTTATTTTAAGACGTTATAAGCCTAGAAGTTAACTACCTATTAATATTAGACATTTAGTCTATACAGAAAGACATAGAGATTAGTAAAGACGTAATAAATAATATCTAGAATAGTGCTAAGTGTAAATACACTAATAGTTAATCTGCCTTTTTCTTCTTTATATAAAGATTAGGTAAAAGCTTCTTAAGAATCTAGAGTGTATAAAGCTCCTAGATATATAGGTCTAAGAGTGCTGTAAGAGAGAAGAAACTTAAAAGAAGAAAGGTGCTAGTAGAAGAATAATTACCTACTATATAATTAACCTATTATAAGTTTACTTTCCTTATTTCTAGTATACTATAGGTAAACTTAGCTTACTAGTCTGCACTCTTAATACTACTATAATATCTAACCTACTTATACTAATACACAAGAATAAGACTAGTAAGAGAAAGTAGAGAAGTAACCTAAAAACTAGAATTCTGTTTTAAGAGCAGCTCTGTGCACTAAACACGATAGATAGTCTACAGTCCTATTAATTCTACCTAGTTCCTATAGTACTTAACCTTAACTAGAATAAATTTATCTCTAGGCACCTATCTTAACATTTTTAAGCTAAGGCAGATAGTCTAAACTAGAAAGGCACTATTATAGTCTCTATGTTTGCCTCTATGTTTTAAAATAATCTAGAACTCTAAAAAATAGTAGATAAATACTTTAATATATATAACTATTATACTTATATAAAGTATAGTAAAAGTAACCTAGGGTAGTATAGGATTATATACTACTCTATTATCTAATAGCTAGTAAGAGGTAATCTGTAGTACAAGCTTTACTATATAGTACTCTACTAATAAACTAACTTAATCTTCTACCTATACTACACTAAATACACTAAGCCTAGAGATTAGACGTTCTTTAAGCACGTAGATTATAACCTCTATAACACTATAGAGTTAGGTAGAGAAATAGACATAATATAGGGCTTAGTATCCTTTAATAATAAAGATATAGATAACTATACTATTTCTCTAAAAGGCTTCTACATTTTAGTTCTAGAGTACTTAGCTTAGAGAAAGATAATAGAATTAAATAACGTAATAGTTATATTAAGGGGTAGGTAGATATAGTTAACTACTCTAAGTTAGTATAAGATATAGTAAGTGCTAAGTAGAAGAAGTATCCTTATAATTATAGAAATATTAGAATCTTCTACCTAGCACTACTATATAGGTCTACTAGACTATCTATAATAAGGTGCTAAACTATACTCTCTTAGTACGTGCTAGTTATAGAGAATAGAGAAACTATAGAGATTTTAGAGATAGAATTATATAAGAATATTACTAGTTCTTATTAGATGCTTACGTTAGGACCCTTAATACTATTAGGTTATTTAAATAAGTATAGTAGTACTCCCTATGCTTTCCTAGCAGATATAGCACTAACTTTCTCTTTCTAAATTTCTAAAGCTATCTATTACTAGGCTTAGTATAACTCTTACCTAGTCTAGCAAGAGATACTCTGTATTTTTAGCCTTAATAATAAGGATCTTATAAAGTTTCTTTAGAAGAGTAGAGATAATAATATTGCTATAGTAAAGAGGCATTAGCAGTAGGTAAAGATGTCTAAGAAGTATTACTTTAGGGCTAATAAAGAGCTAGGTATCTCTAATTAATCCTTCTTTACTAATAAAGGAGTAGTACTAGAACATAAGAAAGGATAGAAGTTATAGAATAGACACCATATATAAGAGAGTACTCTTAATAAGTTATTTAATAGTCTAACTATTAAAGTAATAGAGGCTACTACCTAGATAACATACAAATTAGGCAGTACCTTAGACTAGGGTTTATTAAGACACGTACTAGACTCTCCTACCCCTAAGCTATTAGGAGACTCTAGCTAATAACCTACTTAGGAAACTAGGGCCTTAACAAGATTGCAGAAACAGGGAGGTAGCAAGGGAAAGGAATAAGCGGAGTAATAAGTAGGGTTAGTAATTAGTTTAGAGTTAAGTTTTAACTTAGTTTATTTACTTAATAGGGCTAAGCTCTTAGAGAGAGGAGGTTTATGCTAGTGCACATAGTAACTTCCTTAGTAAGAACTAGAATACTTAGCTAGTATATATAATCTAGCTAGTAGAAGGGTATAAGAGACCTTAATAGAAACTATTAAGGTACAACACCTATAACAACAACTAGAAACACTTACTTATAGAATCTAACTACTGTATTACCCTTCTCTTTAACTCTTAATAATAATAATAATAAGTATTCTTTCTAATGTGCCTACTAACAGGATGCTTTAATACTTATACTAGAACACTACTAGTACTATAAACATTAATAAGTCTAACCTTTCTATAGTAACTATAGTAAGCTTAATATCTAGCTTATATAATATAACCTCTTCTTTACATTCTAAGGTAAGAAGGTTTCTAAGATTAAATAAGTAGTCTATATAGCTAGCGTTATATATAGTAAGGTATTAAACTAGATTAAACTCTTTATACAGCAGTACTAAGCTAGTAAAGCTCTAGACAACGTAGATGTGTAGATAAGAGACTTTAACCTATTTTGTTTAATATAAAATAATTTTAAAATAAGTAATATAACTATAAATATAAACTAAGAGAACACTTCTTATATAAACTATAATAAAGACATTATAGGATAAACTATTTCTAAGTAGATATAGTTAAAGCTATAATATAAGCTATAGAAGTCTAGTAATACTTATAAGCCTAGTAATAGGTATATAATACCTAATAAATTAAATAGAGATATTATCTAAGCTCCACTAGTCCTAACTAAGCCTCTAAAAAGAATAGTAGTTAAGGAATAGAAGAAATACACAGATTCTGTAATAAAAACCTTAGAGTTAGAAGTAATCTGTTATTTATTACTAGCTAATATATAATATCTAAGATTAGTAAGCCTATACTACTAGCAGTACTAGTATAATAAACTATTTAAAACTAACTTTTTTATACCTTGCTTATAATTGTGTTAAAACGCGTTTTTAAAGGTTTCTTCCCTAATACTAGAATAAACCTAGTAAGACTAAGTAAAAATAAAGACTATAAGATTATAAATATCTAAGTATAAAAGCACTAAAACTAAATCTAAAACACTAAGTGTTTTACTAAGGGATAACCTAAAACTAGATCTAGCCCTATCTAAAACTAGATCTAGGCCTATCTAAAACTAGATCTAGGCCTATCTAAAACTAGAAGCTATCTATCTAAAATAAAAGGAAAACGCAGAGATTGTTTATTCTAGATTATCTAATCTTAGGAAGAATAATTACTACTTTCTGTCCGTAGTTACTAAATTAATTAGTTTAACTATTACTTCTAATTTTAACATATTTAAAGAAAAGATTAAGCTAATCTTTAGAGTCTCTACTAAACTACATATTACGTAACGTAACATCTAGAAGAGTAGACAGGATAAGCTAGCTGCTAACTACGCTGCAGAGTTTTAGCAGGTTACTGCTAACACTATCTAGAATAATACTACTCTAATTACTATATTCTAATAAGAATTAAAGCCTAAGGTAAAGGAAGAACCTATGCGCACTAGAGCGAGCACAGAAACCTTTAATAAGCTTATTAATACTACTAATAACATTAACGTATAAATCTACAAACTTTAGTAGAAACTTTAAGACAATTCTAGAGCACGCACTACTTTTATTGCTACTAACTAACGCCTACTTAGGAACTAGTAGCGTAACGACCTAAATAAAGGATAATATTAAGGCTGTAATTAGCTAAATATAGGTTACTATATTTATAGTAACACTTAGAGTAGATACTATAGACCTAAAGTAATAGACCTTCTAAACCTTAATAAGAGACTACCTAAGTAATAGAATAAGAAGCCTAGAGGGGGTAAGTAATTATTAGGCAGTAAGAACTACTATAACTGTAGTAAACTAGGCTACTATTTTAAAGATACTAGATAACTAAGGTTTACTACTAGTTAAATATACTTACCTATAATTATAATAATATAGATACTAGTAAATAGGAGATTCTTACTAATAATATAGGATAACTACTAGAAGACCTAAAGTCTAGTCTAAAGGATAATAATAATTGTATTATACCTCTAATTTATATATTAACACCTTACTAAGACGCCTAGACAGGTAAGAAAACAGAATACTACTCTAATAATAACTAGTAATACTACGCAGTAGAATGTAAGTAGACTAAGAGTAGCGTCTAAATAGGCAAGAAATATAATAGACCCTTCTAGAAACAAGGAATGCGCTACTTTACCTCTAATAGTAGAGAATTAATAGTTATAGAACTAAAAGCTTAAAGCGTAAAGAAGAATAATGTAGATAATAATATTATAGCTTATAAATAGACAGAAGATAGAGCTATAATATAAAAACTAGAATAATTAGCTAGATAGCGCTTTTAGTGCAAAAATAAAGATTTCTATTACTTAATATATAAAGAACTTATTAGCTCTATAGTAGGACCTCTAATAGAAGAATTTATACTAGGACTCTAAGAACTTATCTACTACTTCTAAAAAGATATTAATAATAGTAAACAGTTTACTAACAACCTAGAAAAAGCTAACAACTAGCTTTAGTATAAGTAAGAAACATAGCTTAGCCTAGAACGTATATAGAAGTAGAAAGAAGAGCTACTACTAAACAGGAGTAGAAAGCACCTGTTAGTAGGCAGAGAGAGAGAGATAAAAGAAGAGGAAGAGTAGATGTAGAGAGGTTAATTAATAGTAAGGTAGGTAATTAGGTGTCCGTCTATTAGATAGATAGATACCCCTCTTATACCTAGCATCTAAGGGATTACTAAGGTTATCTCCCCTATTTACTAGTATTATTAAGGTAGTTACTCTATGCACTAGTATAAACCTCCTCTACCTTAATAGTATAGTCCTATTATACCACAATAGCTACTACTAATACTAATTCTAATCTAATTCTAAAAAAACTAAAACTAATACTAATACTAATTCTACTATAGACAGATGTTAACCTTGTAAATAGTCTAAACAATCCTATTTTTAGTCCTAATTCTAATTCTAATACTAATACTAATACTAATACTAATACTAATTCTAGTACTAATAGCTATTAGTAGTATACTAGAAGAGATACTAAGAGGTACTAAGAGCAGTATATAATAGAAGAGGACTAACCTATAGATAGTTACTATTAATAGAGAGGTAGTACTAGGGTATAATCTATAGATAGCTAGGTAGATAGAGGTAGTACTAAGGTGTAATCTACAGATAGCTACTAATAATAGATAGAGGTAGAGAGATAGTGCTAAGGTGTAATCTATAGATAGCTACTAATAATATATAGAGGTAGATTCTCCTATCTAATTAGATACTACTAGGTAACACCTAGTAGGTACTAATTAGCTAGTATATAGCACGCCTTAGAATCTAATAGATTCTCTAGATCTACTAGATATACTAGATCTAAGTGCTAATAAATACGCTAGATATACTAGAAGAGGTACTACTAGATCTACTAGATATACTAGAAGAGGTGCTAAGAAGTGCAAAGTAATATAGTAAGAATAAGGGTCTCTCTCTCTACCTACTATACTAAGCCCCCTATTTAGGTTACTAATTTGAATAGGAGTAGGAAGCACCTATTAGTAGGCAGAGAGAGAGAGACAAAAGAAGAGGAAGAGTAGATGTAGAGAGGTTAATTAATAGGAAGGTAGGTAGTTAGGTGTCCGTTTATTAGATAGATAGATACCTCTCTTATACCTAGTATCTAAGGGATTACTAAGGTTATTCCCCCTATTTACTAGTATTACTAAGGTAGTTACTGTATATACTAGCATACTACTAATTAGCCTATAACTATAGTTTATTCTAGACTACTAAAACCTAAAATATAGAAACCTTATAACGTACCCTACGGGCGAGCCGCTCAACGGGCGAGCCGCTTACTTTTGCTAAGCCCCCACTAAACTTCACCCTATTATGGCCTAAAACAACCTAGTTTAGTGCTGTAAAGTGCAGTATAGCCTGTAATACTATTTAGAAACTACTTCTACCTCTTTCTAACACGTTTGCGCGTTATGTCCTGTCTAATTGCACTGTCCACAGCGTCTTTAGGAGGGCTTACCTCCTTTAGCGCGCACCTGCTTCTTTGCCTTCTTCCTATTACTAAGCGCCCTAAACTCCTTTAGAGTTGTTAATTACAGGCCATTCTTAACTGTTAAGGTCCCTTCTGCCTAAACTTGCTTTCTTTTGTGTGATTTTTGTTGTGTAGCTACCTTATTAGTAGCTTAAAGCTAAGTAATCTCCTATTGTGCCAACACTAGCTTATGCGCAATTATTGCTGCCCCTTTTACTACCTTCTTAAACGCCTCAACTATAGAGGTAGGCGAACTATCCATATGCCTCTAAATCCTTGTCTTTACAAGCGTTGATTGCAACCTAAGTTTAAGGGTGTTACTTAGGGTTTGCGACTGCTAGAGCTTGTTGTTAATAGGTAGTAGTAGTGATAGAGTGCGCAACTTCACATTAAGGGCCATTATAACCCGGTCTAGGTTAAATAGGACCAATCCAGCACCTTAGAACCCTCCCTAGATGTTCTTAGAAGTAATTACAGCATTGTAGGCGCGTATAAAGCATAGCAGGAACTCTGTCTTTATAATATAGTTAATCTAGTTACGTATAAGTATTTTAGCTTAGCGCCTATACGCCTTCTTTAAAGCAGCAAAACAACCTATATTAAGGGGCTGTGTAAGGTATAATAAGTAAGAAGGCAAATAGAGAGTAATAATCTTGTTATCCTTATAGTATTGCTGGAATTTAAGAGAGTTGTAGCTCTTATAACTATTAATAATGAGCAAACGGTAGGTGCTAATAGTACGCTCCTTTGTATGCCTGTTAAAGTGCTTTAACCAGTTAAGACCAAGCTTGTTAGTAGTCTAGCCGTTATTAGAGACTCTAATAACCCAGTCGTAAGGCAGATTCTCTTCTTTGTACTAGGCAGAGAGGTAGTAGTAGGCTTTAAAGATAAGGAAGGCCGGAATAGCTTATCCTTTAGCATTAATGCTCACTATAGCTGTAGCCTACTCTTAGTTGCCTAGCTAGATAGCCTTTAGCCGACCCTGTCGTTCTAAAGCTGTAACAACTACTTCTAAGGAGATCTAGCCTATTATAAAGCCTGTCTTGTCGAAGTTGTATATATCTTCATCCTAGATACTATACTTAGCTTTAATGTTAGCTACTAGGCTACACCAGCCCTGTAGAACCTCAGAATCCTTACAGAGAGCTCTCTTGTAGTCGTACTTGCGATTAAACTTAACTTTAAGCTCTAGGTGTTGCTTAACAAACGTACTAGGCCAGTTTACGCTAATAGGGCCTAGATTGCGCTTAGCGCGTAAAGAATTGGCCATAGTAGCTACATCTAAGAGCTAAGGGGAAAATCCTCGCACATCTAGCTTAAGAACATGCTTAATAATTACCTCCTTCTTATTGTTGTCTAGCTTCTGTAAGTTGGCTATAGAATCTGCGCGTAAAGGTCGTTCTATGTGTTAGTCGCTTAGTGTCTTTTAAGAGACCCTGTAGATAGCTGCAGCGCGTCGCTAAGAGAGATTCGCGTCTTGTTTAAGAGCCTAGAGCGCAAGCTATATCTAAGCTTCCTTTAACGCGTCTAAATAGTGTTGTTAAGAAGACATTAGTGTAGGAGGATAAGTTTAGTAGGGGCTTAGTAAAAGTAAGCGGCTCGCCCGTTAAGCGGCTTACCTATAGGGTACGTTATAGATAGTATACTCTAAGAATAGGTTTATAATCTACTATAATAAGAAGCTTAGTAGAGGATAGTTTTCTATATAAAAAGGCCTCTATTATAACTAATAGTACTAGTGTTATAATAACCTATGTAAACTTTATCTTATTAATAACAGCTAAAACGTATACTTTTCTAGGATAGATAACCTATAAGCTACAATATAAATATAAGTAGTATTTAATAGAAATAACTATAATATATAATAGTAGAACTACCTTAATATAGATTATTAGAAGTACTATAGTACTAAGAAATCTAAAGGGTTTAGTAATAAGGGGGCTTTTTTAGGCTAGCGCCTATAAGCCCTAGGGATTAATCTATTAATAGTGTTAGAAACAGTTACCTTATTAAGCTACCTATTAAACTAAATAGAGTAGTTTTAATAGTATTCTTATACTTAGTAGTATAAGTAAGTTATATATCTAGAATAGTAATATAGTAAGCTAGACTTAAATTATATTATAAGAAGAACACTTACTTACTCTAAGTAGCTAATAGAGAGTTAATGCTAGATAAACTACTAAATATATTTAAGGTAATAGTAGTACCCTTATAGATATAGAAGCACTATAAGGAAATAATTCTAGACGTCTTTATAAAGGCTACGTATAACTTTATACTAGGACTTCCCTAGTTATAAAATTATAATCTAAAGATAGAATAGATATAAGAAAGACTTTTATTAAAAGGATATAAATATAGTACTAATATATCTACGCCTATACAGTACACGTAGTAGCTAGTAGATAAAAAGAAGATTAAAAATATCTCTTTAATATATAAGACGTGCTAAGATAGAGAAGTTAACTCTATAGATACTAAACGCCCTATAGATTATAAAGTAAAAGTTAAGAAGGAGAAGGGTATACGTCTTACTATCTCTAATATTTATAGACAGTATATAGAGATATATAGAGAAGAGCTTATAGTAAAAGCTCTACCTAAGTATTAACCTTAGAATTACGAGATTAAGCTCTAGAAAAGAAAAACACTAACCTTTAGGCTATTATACTAGTTATTTTTAAGAAACTTAAAGTAATTTATAAGTATATTAAGGATAACCTTAAGAAGTAATTTTTTAGAAGATTATAATAACCTGTAGGGTATCTAATTATGTTTATTCCTAAGAAGGATAGTAAGATATAACCTTACATTAACTTTAGAAAGCTTAATAAAATTACTATTAAGAATTACTACCTACTTTAAAATATTATAGAGTTATAGAACTAGCTAGTAAAATCTTAGTAATTTACTATATTAGACCTATAAGGCGTATACAACCTTATATATATAAAGAAAGAAGAAGAATATAAAAAGGTATTTAAGACGTAATATAGACTCTATAAGTACGTTATTATACTATTTAGTCTAACTAACACACTAGTAATATACTAAAAGCTAATTAACAACGTTCCTAGAGCATACCTTAATAGATCTATAGTAATATACCTAGATAATATCCTAGTATACTTAAAGACACTAGAGAAGCATATAAATAACGTTACTAAAGTGCTAGAATAGCTAAGATAGGCATATCTATAGCTTAAACCTAAAAAGTATAATTAGTATAAGGAATAAGTTAAATTCCTAGGGTATATTATAGGACGATATAGAGTTAAAGTTAGACTAATAAAGGTAGAAGTAGTTAAGACTTAGTAAACGCTAAAAATATTTAAACAGATCTAGGAGTTCTTAGGATTTATTAACTTTAACTAACGCTTTATTAAGGTCTACTCTAAGATTACAATCCTACTAATAAGGCTTACCTAGAAAGATACACTATTTAAGTAGAAATAAGAATAAAATAATATATTTAAGGCACTTAATTAAGCCTATATTACACCTTCTATATTAATTATATTTTATAGTAGTAAACTAATCTATATAGAGTATAATGCCTTAGATCTTATATTAGGCGTATATATTATATAAAAAGAATAGACTATAGTACTCTATTACCTACTACTTATATAAGCTCTTAGAACCTAAAGAACACTAAAATATATATAATAAAGAACCACTTATAATTATATCTACTCTAGAACATTAGTAACTATATATAGAAAGTTACTTAGAACTTACTATCTATACTAACTACAAGAACCTAGTATACTTTATTACTACTAAGGTCTTAGATTAATAATAAGTACGTTAGTCTTAGTTACTTAGGTAATATTAATTTAAAATATTATATATACTAGGTAAGAGTAATAAAAGAGCTAATGTACTAAGTTAATGCTATAACTATACTAGAGAAAAAATAATTAACCAGTTTATAGTATTAGGTATTAATAACAATAGAAAACTAGGACTATTATAGTAGTTAAATAACATAATATAAATAAAAAACAAACAGCGTATTATATTAGACGTATTAGAGGAACTTTAGAATAAAGATATTAATAATTACTATAATAACCTTTTATATACATACTCTAGAATTACACATATAATAGAATTTATTAGGTAATACTATAAGTTTAGTAATATAAAGAATAAGGTTACTAAATATATTAAGAGCTATATTAACTATTAGTAAAATAAACATAGTACACACGTAAGTTATAAAAAAATATAGATAATAGAGCTACCTATAGCACTATAAATAAACATTAGAATAGATTTTATTATATAGCTACCTATCTTAAGAGGCCCTATTACTAGATATAACTATAACTTAATACTTATTATAGTTAAAAGATTTTCTAAGTACGCTAAAATAATACTATTTTAATATAATTATACTATAGAGTAGCTTATATAAGTATTTCCAGATTAACATAAAAGGTATTATAGTATACTAGAATTAAATATAAGTAATTAATATTAGCTCTTTACGTTAAACTACTAGACTACGCTCTTAGCAGCTATTAGTACTAAGAAGAAGCTTTTAACATTCTATTATCTATAGATAGATAGATAGACTAAAAGAAAAATTAGACTATAGAAACATACTTATAGATATACAGTAACTAGTAGTAAGATAACTAGGTTTTACTATTACCTATAGTATAGATTATATATAATAATAAATTATTAAAAGTAATAGAAGAATTACTATTCTTTCTTAATTATAGAATATATCTAAATTTCTTTTTAAGAAGTCTAAACACGCTAATTTAGACTAAAATAATAATATCCTTAGTAGTAAGTGTTTAATATAAAATAAATTAAAAAATTAAAAGTAAGTAATACAACTACAAAGATAAATTAAGAGAATACTTCTTTAACAAACTATAAAATTACAGCTTAAACTATTTCTAAGTAGATATATTTTTAGAACTACTTAAACTCTAATTATAAGGATTAATAAGGATATAAGAAACATAATAGATTTACTAAAGAGACTATTTTAGAACAGTGCTTAAGAGCGCTAGGGATTAATTAATTAAGTCTATTAGGGCTAATTGCCTTATAAAGCTTACTATTATATTTAATAGAGTAGAGCTATTAGTATTATAAGACTTAGAAGCCTAGAAAAACTATATATCCTATATAGTAGTAGAAGAAGCTAGCCTTTAACTATAGTATAAGGAAAAGCTATACCTATTATAAGTAGCTAATAGAGAGCTAATACTAGAGAAAGAAAGAATTATACTTAAAGCTTAAGGTACCCCTCTAAGGATATATAACTATAAAGAGAAGTTAGACCTTAAAATTCTTAAGATAGCTAGCTATAATATTATATTAGGACTAGTATAGTTTTAAGAGTATAATCTATAAGCTAACTAGAAAAAGAAATATATCTTATTTAATAGATATAAGCACTATATAGCTACACTAATACCTACGTCATATATACTATAGTTAGTAGATAAAAAGAAGATTAATAATATCTCTTTAATATATAAGACGCGCTAAGATAGAGTAGTAAGCTAGCTAATAACTACTAAGATAGTAGGAGATAGAAAGAGTACAGCTAAGAAGAAGGATAGTATATCTTCTAATATACTAGATAAATATAAAAGTTATATAGAACTCTTCTAGTAAAATAGAATAAAAAAGTATTACTATAGTATAAATAATAGGACTATAATAAAAAGCTCTAGAAGGGAAAGGAACTACCCTTTAGACCTATGTATAGACTCTTAGAAAATAAACTTAAGGTACTACGTAAGTATATTAAAAAGAACCTTAAGAAAGGATTTATTAGAGAATTAAAATTTCTAGTAGAATTCCCTATTATCTTTATATATAAGGAAGATAGCTTACTACGCCTATATATTAACTATAAAAAGCTTATTACTAAATATTAAGAAGTTATAAGATGGACTTAGTAGAGTATAGTACTTTACTATACTTAATTTATATAGAGCGTACAACCTTATACAAATTATGAAAAATTAAAAGTAATAGTTAAACTAATTAATTTTCTAACTACAGAGAGAGAGTAGTATTTATTTTCTATAAGATTAGATAATCTAGAACAAACAATCTCTGTGTTCTCCTTATAATTTTAGATAGTTTAGCTCCTAGTTTTAGATAGGTCTAGATCCGGTTTTAGATAGGCCTAGATATGTTTTTAGATAGCCTAGATCTAGTTTTTAATAGGCGTAGATCTAATTTTAGGTTAGCCTTTAGTAAAACACTTAGTGTTTTAAATTTATTTTTAGTACTTTTATACTTAGAGTATTATAATCTTATAGTTATTATATTTACTTAGTCTTACTAAGTTTATTCTAGTATTATAAATTAAACCTATAAAAACGCGTTTTAACACGATTGCAAGCAAGGTGTTAAAAAGGTTGTTTAGAATAATTTATTACACTAGCGCTGCTAGTAGTATAGGCTTACTAATCTTAGGTAGTATACATTAGCTAGTAATATATCTTATCTAAGAGGTGCTAGTGTAATAAATAATATATTACTCCTTTCCCTTAGGTTTTTAGTACAAAGTTTGTGTGTTTCTTCTATTTCTTAACTACTATTCTTCTTAGAGGCTTAGCTAAGACTAGTACAGCTTAGGTAATATTTTTACTTAGTTTATTAGGTATGTTATATCGATTACTAGGCTTATAAGTATTACTAGACTTCTATAGCTTATATTATAGCTTTAATTATATCTACCTTAGAATAGTTTAAGCTAAAATTTTAAAGTTTATTTAAGAAGTATTCTCTTGGTTTATATTTGTAAGTATATTACTTACTTAAGTATAAATAATTATTTTATATTAAATATACCCTCTTAAGCAATATAACTATCTTATAATATTTAGCTTATTTAATAAGGTAGTAAAGGTAGGTGTATTTAGTACTTTTATAAATATATTTACTAGTTATTCCTTAGTTAGTATAGAGTTAACGTCTATTATCCCTTCTAGATTCTTTTCTTTTATAAAGTAATATTGTATATCTATATACTTAGTTTTAGAGTATTATTCTAGGTTTTTTACTAGTGTAATAGCAGGTTAATTATTACTAAATAGATAAAATTTCTCTTCTCTAAGATTTAGAAGTTAATTAATATATAGTTGGTTATAGATACTTATTAAATAGGTATATTCTTTAATAGCTTCTTTTAGAGCTATGTATTCTACTTTACAGCTACTTAGAGTAGTTAATTTTTGTAGTTTATTAGACTACCTAATAGGGGTGTTATTAAACATAAATATATAGCTAATTATTCTTTTTTTAGTAGTTAAATTACCTTTCTAATCAACATCCTTATATCTAAGTAATATGAATACTTATTATAATTTAAACAATAATCCTTTTTTTCTTATGTAAATTAGGTATTTAAAAATTCTATTAACTGCTATAAAGTGTTCTTTAGTAGAGTTAGATATATATCTTACGCAGCTATATATACTAAATATTAATTTAGGTCTAGTATAGGTAGTTAGGTATATTAAATTACCTATATCTTACTAGTATAGTTTTTTATCTTCTAGGTTTCCTTATTCTTTATTCTTTTATATCTTTACACTAGCTTCTGCTAGTATACTAACAGGATTTAAATTTAGCTTACTATATTTTATTAATGTATCTCTAATATACTTAGTTTGTTTTAAGTAAAAAGACCTTCTTAGTCTATATCTTATTTTCTCTATCCCTAGAAAATATTTTGCTTTTCCTAGATTACTTAGTTTGTTTAATAAAAAATAATTTAAAAAGTAAGCAATACAACTATAAGTATAAAAACTAAGAGAACACTTCTTAAATAAACTATAACAAGAAATTATAATATAAACTATTTCTAAGTGGATATAGTTAAAGCTATAATAGAAGCTAGAGAAGTCTAAAAATACTTATAAGCCTAGCTATAGGTATAACACACCTAATAAACTAAATTAAAATATTACCTAAGCTCTACTAGTCCTAACGAAGTCTTTAAAGAGAATAGAAGTTAAGGAATAGAAGAAATACACAAATTTGTAATAAAAACCTTATAGTTAGGAGTAACCTATTATTTATTACACTAGCGGACCTTAGACTAGATACATTACTAGCTAATATATAATATCTAAGATTAGTAAGCCTATATTACCAGCAGCGCTAGTGTGATAAATTATTTTAAACTAACTTTTTAACACCTTGCTTATAATGGTGCTAAAACGCGTTTTGTAAGGTTTCTCCTCTAATACCAGAATAAACTTAGAAAGACTAAGTACAAATAAAAAATATAAGATTATAATACTTTAAGTATAAGAGTACCAAAAATAAATCTAAAACACTAAGTGTTTTACTAAGGGGTAATCTAAAACCAAATCTAGCCCTATCTAAACTAGTTCTAGGCCTGTCTAAAAAACCAGATCTAGAAATATCTAAAACCAGATCTAGGCCTTTCTAAAACCGGATCTAGGTCTACCTAAAACCAGATCTAGGCCTATCTAAAAACTAGATCTAGGCCTATCTAAAACTATAAAGGATAAATACTACTCTCTCTCTATAGTTACAAATTATTTAATTTTACTATTACTTCTATAACTATTACTTCTAATTTTTATAGGTTATAAGCCTAGGGCACTATTACCTAAACAATATCTAAACTAATTATCTCTTAATTACGGCGCACTATTACCTAAATAACATCTGAATTAATTGTTTCTTAATTAACACCTCTTAGAGTTAAAACAGTACAAATTTACAACTTTAAAATTAAAAATTTCGGATTCTCTTAAAATGAAAAAGCTCTCTAGCAAAGCTAATTACGAATTCTAGAGCAACTAAATAATTGCTATCCTTACTACTAAGGATCTCTATAATACTATCTATAACAATAATAATAAGCCTATTATTAACCTAACTACTATAGACAGAAAGATAAAAGTATATATTATACTTAGTTATAAAAAAGGCCCTAGTATATAAAATCAAAAGTGTACTACTACTATAGATTACTAGATTATTCTAGTAAATCTATATTCTCTAAAAGGACTTAAAGCTAGATTTCTTCTATTAAAAGATTTTTTTCAATTCTATCTCTAGAACCTCGATTTAATAGAAAATTTCCTAAGCAGAATTTAATATCTTAATAATAATTTAAGCTTAAAAGGAATTTAATTACCTAAGTAAGTAGTACTTGCTTATGTACTTAACAATTTAAACCTAAATTATAAGAGATTTGTTTCTACTATTACTTAATTCTTTTGTTAGAATTTAGATAAAATAAATATAGAAATACTATTTTCTAATTTAATTAATAAATCCTGTTGCTAAATAAGTATTAAAAAAGTACTATACTAAACAAAACATAAACTTTACTAAAAGAATAAGATTATAAAGTAATACTATTATAATAAATACAAAGTATATATACATTAAATAAGTAGTTATAAGTTTCTTAATATAGAGAAGAAACCTAATTAGTTTAAAACTAGATATACCTATAATTCTATTTAATAATCACCTAATCTAGCTAAGAATATACTAGAAAAAAGGGTTTAAAATAAATAAGATTAAGCTCTCTTATCTCTAGATTAAATAGATCTAGATTTACTAAGGGATTTAGATAATAAGGTATATTATAATAATAACCTACAGTTTAGTTTAACTAAAGCTAACTTAATACTAGATTTAGAAAGTACTTAGTATTCAATATGCAATAGGTTACTGTTTTTAAAAGGTAGTTTAGTAGATAAAGTAATTAAATTAGGCTAGGGTAATAATACTACTATTAATATTGTAGCTATTAGAAATATATACTTTATAGTAAATAATATAAAAGTTAAACTAAATAATTACCTCTTTCTACTAAGCTTCTCTATAAACCTTTTATCTATTTAAAAATTAATAGAAAAAGACTTTAAAGTAAACTTTTTAAAAGAAGAAGCTATCTTAATAAGTGATAACCTAGTTATTAAAGCTAAGTATGCTTATAACATGTATATACTAGACCTTATAAATAAGATTATTATTAAAGATAGCTTTATATATAATTTAAACTATAAGAACTATATACTCTACTTAGATCCTAATAAATCTACTATAGAAAAGATAGAACTATATTATAATAGATTTAGATATAAAAGTATAGATACTATAAGTAAACTACTTAATATTAGAGTATAATAAGATTCTTATTTTAACTATATAGCCTATATACAGGCAAAACAAAGTAATAATAAATTAAGAGTTATAATAGATAAACCTACTATTTATCTATAAAAAGTTGTAATAGATATTTACAGACCTATAACTTCTAGTTTAAAAGTAGGATATAGATATATTATCTTTTTCCTAGATAGTGCTACTAGGGAACTAAACTTTAAGCTCTTAACACAAAAATTAGAGGCTCTAGAATTATTTTAAGAATATAAAATAAAAGTAGAAAACTAATCTAATCTATCTAATAAGATAATAGGACTAGATAATAGCAAAAGATTTCAATAATTCTCTATTAAAAAGATTTACTATTAAAAATAGTATAATTTATTAATTTTAAGTACCTATACACCAGAATAAAATAGTTTAATAGAGAGAATTAATTAAACTATTATAGAAATAACTAGAGTTTTACTATTTAATGCTAATATAGATCTTATAAACGAGGTAGAGGTAGTTAAAACAGGTAATTATATATATAATATAACTCTACACTTCTATTTATCTATATTACTATTTAAAAAGATCTATAATAAAAAGCCTAATCTAGATAATCTAAGGATTTAGGGCTTAAGAGCATACTATTAGGATAAATTAATAGGCCTTATAAAGCTAGCGCCTAGAGCTAATAAATAAATTCTTATAGGTTTTAACTAATATAATTACTATATCTTAGATAAATTATCTTAGATAATTATACAAATAAGAGATGCTTTAATCCTAGAAGGTAAATTTAATAATATTATTAAAAATAAAGATAAAATTATAATAGACTTTAACAAAGAACTTAGTAATAATAAAAGAAGTTATTAAAAGTTTTATAATATAACTCTAAACCCCTATTTATCTATATTACTGTTTAAAAAAATGTATAATAAATAACTAAATTTAGATAATCTTATAATTTAGGGCTCTAGAGTAAAGTATAAGAGTAAATTAATAGGCCTTATAAAGCTTAAGCCTAAAGCTAAGAAAGATATTTAAATAGGTTTTAACTAATATAATTACTATTTTTTAGAATATTTATCTAAGAGGATTATATAAACAAGACATGCTATAATCCTAAAAGGTAAATCTAATAAGAATACTAAAAACTAAGATAGAATTATAATAGACTTTAATAAAGATCTTAGTAATAATAAAAGAAATTATTAAGAGTTCTTCTATAAGAATAATAAATAAGATACTAGAGTAGTGTTAGATAACCAACCTTACAAAACTAAGTTAGGGGTTTAGAGTTAACCTTAGTTAACTTAGGGGCTAGCGGCATACATACATAAAATAAGCTATTAAGATAGATAATTAAAAATTAATTACCTTTATTATTATCTTTACACATTAAGCGTATTATCTAACAATTAAGAGTCTTACTAACACTACTAAAATACCCTTCTAATATATTACTATTAATAATACGTAATTTAATAATAATTTTTATAGATTACATAACCTATATACCTTAGTTATATTAACTATAGACCTACTACCCCTCTCTAGACGTATAGGAGAAGATAGACCTAAATTTGACTATTCCTCTAAGAACTAAGTAATAAGTACCTAACGCCCTAGAAATTACTAACTATAAGAAGAGGCTAGCCCTTAGCAATAATAAATAAGAAAACCCTTAGCTTCCTAAAATCCTATCTAAACTATTAGCTAACAGCCTAAAGACATAGAAGGGAGATAGTAACTATTAGAAGAGCTGCCTTAAATTCTATAAGATAGCGGATAGAGACTACTATAAGAAGTAAGCTAATCTAGATAAGGTAGTAATGTTTATCTAAAGCTTAGTATTACCTTACCTTTTAAAGAACTACTACTAACTAGGCAAATTAATTTAAATATAGCTTATTAGCCTTAAATATATAGTTAGTATTAATACTAGAGAAGAATAATTACGTGTACGCTACTAATACCTAGCAGCCCTTAAACTAATAACATAACCTAGGAGCTAGAATACCCAGCTTCTTAAGTATAATTATACTATAACTAACACTAAAACTAAGAATATTACTATAATATATAATATATAAGACACTATCTAAAACTTCTTAGATTTAGTAACAAAAATAGTACTAACCTAGGTAATAATATTCTAGGACTCTAGTAGACAAAAACAAAATATAACTTATAAAGAAATAATAAAACACTTCTAAGAGTATATAAGTAAGTACTACCCTAAAGGGAGATAGTAAAGAGGCGCCTTTACTGCAGAGAATAACTTAACTCTTACTACTAGTAGTAAATCTACCCTAAACACTAATAGAGACGCCTCTTATATTGCTAAAGACGTAGTATCTACTTCTACTACATAGAGAAGTTAGAGAAGACCTTATTAAAAACAGAATATTAGTTAAATAACTATATCTAAGTAGTCCTTAAGGGGGGATATAGTAGTAGCTAGAGGAGTTAAATACCCTACATATAGACAACGCTATAGACTAGTAGATTACTACTACGTCTATAAAGATAAAGTAATAAAATAGTTTACCCTATATAATAGAATTACTAAGATAGTATAATTTAGAATAGAACAAAATACTAACCTTTAAGATTAGGTTAGATCTATAAAACAAACTTATACTAAGACACTAGCTATTAAGAGACTCTTTAGACACTTTAAAATTTAGACATAGAGCTCTATATACTAGAAAAACATTAGAATCTATCTTAACCTAGTAAGGATATACTATCCTAAGCTTTCTAGAGCCTTTAGGCGTTTAGTTGCTGCACGCTACCTAGTTATCTAACCTAATCTATTATAAAAAATTTTAGATTTATAGAGTATTAACCTCTCTAAAGAAAATAACAATCTTATCTTATCTTATCGTCTAAGATCTTACCTTAATAAACACAATAACTAATAAAACATCCTATCCCTACTAGATAGCAACAAGCCCTTTCTTAGCTTTCTACTTTTAACCCCTACTTTCTACTTCTAGAGGTCTAATAGTTAGGCTAGTAAGAATAGAACAAAGGCAAGAATAGTAAAGCTAAGACTACCTTTTCCTTATTTTTTAGCTCTAAAAAGTAGATAGAGACTAGGTACCTCTTTCTATACAAAAACAAGCTCTCTTCTAGTTATTTCTTAGTTATTTTATCTTAAAAAAGAGAAGGAAAACCCTACCTAGGACTAGGACCTAGAACCTAGGACTATAGAACCGGAACTACCACCTAATAGAGACTAATCTCTAAACACAGGGATAATAGAAATAAGCCCCTCTAGCTCTCTAACCTTTCTAGGAGAGATGTACTAGCCTATACTAATCCTAAGACCTCTATCTATACCTTTATTATCTATACTATACCTATAATCTACTCTAGAAATATACTAACCTAGTATATTTAATAGGACTATAACATTACCTCTACTCTCTACTCTCTCTAAATAACTAGCTAGTAGACCTACTACTCTAACAGCACCTAGGCTTCCCCGTTTCTAATTTAATATAGCTACTAGGCCTCTAAACTAAGCTTCTATTACTAAAATAGTAAAAGAAGCTCTATCTATTACTAGGATAATAGTTATAGAGGCTTCTTCTATAGCTACCTTAAATAAGAAAGAATTAAACCTTCTAGACCTTCTAGAAATCTTTTAAGACTATATAGAAAACAACAGGATAAATAAATAAGGCCTCTCTATTCTAGCTTTCTAAGTATCTAACCTTAAAACAGTGTCTAAATTAAATAAAATAAGAGTAAAACTCCTTTAGAAACCTACCTTAGGTACTAAGACTCCTACTATTTAACCTTCTACTTAGCCTACCTTATACGCATCTATAGCTTTAGCTAACCTCTCTAAGAATACAGACTAGTAAATAGTTATAAAAAAGAAGCAACCTACTATTATAAAGAACTCTCTAAGTATACGCTAACTAGTTCTTACACTAGAGTAAGAACTACCCTCTTTTACCCCCCTAGAGATGTATAATTCTTTTAATAAGGCCTTTATAGATAAAGAAGTAAGCCTCCCTATAATTACTTCTACTAGCCTAAGTAGAAGGAACAATATTGTTCTTACTACAACACCCTCCTTTACTATAAAATACCTACTTAAGCTCTAAGTAATCTAGTAATTAGTTACTACCTATAAGGAAGCCCTTCTAATAGAACTATAGCACAAAGTAATCCTACACAACATCTCTACGTCTCTAGAAATAAACTAGGACCTAGAGGTGCTTAAGTTAGAGATAACTACCTTTAACAAAGGCCTAAAAATAGTAGAAAACCTATTCTAGCTAATAAGCTATAAAAGAAGATAGAAGTAATAACTAGAATCTATCTATATAGTGTTTATAATAGAGAAAGAAGTATAATAAGCTATACGTAATAGACTATACCTACTAGAAGCTAGTATAAGAGTAGAGAAGTTTATTCCTACACCTTCTACTATATAATACTAAAAATATTAGCAATTTAGATATATAGAGAATAGGTACCTGAATAGCACTATATATAAGATATACGTAGATAAACACCCTACTATACTATATAAGTATAACACGTATAGTACTACTAGTAAAGCCTATATATATACTATACCTAAGTATATAAACTATAAAGAAGTATATATAGTAGATAGTATCTAATATATAGCCTATAAGGCTATAATAAACGTATAAATACACTTAGAATACTAGATAACCTAAGAATTCTATAAGTAAATCTAAATAAGAGTATATAAGCTATAGAGAGCACCTTATAACTTATAGTAGAACTTACTATAGACCTTATCTTAGTATAAGAACTATAGCTTACCTCTACTTAATAATAACCTTTAGACTACTTAGACACATACTCTATAAACTACCTCTTCTTTATATAAATTCTACCTATACTACAGGACTATAGTATAAGGCTACGCGTTCTAGCCTACGTTCTACGTTTAATACTAGTATAAATTACCCTAACAGTAGACTTAAACCCTAACCTAGACTTTCTAGCTATTACAGTCTAGTAGTCTAGGTTAAACTTTATAATCTATAATATATACAACTAAACAAACGTATAAGAAATAATAATAGTAGAAAGAAAGCTTCTAAATAGCTAAACTATACCTAACTTAATTCTGCTAGGGGACTTTAATATATACTACCCTTAGTAGAACCCTATAATAACTACTATAACACTAAAAGCTAGTAGTTTTATTACCTAGATAGAAGAGTAAAACCTAGAGCTACTAAATAACTCTAGTATAGGCACCTTCTACAGGCTAAATATAAGTAGAGAAAGTATTCTAGACCTTACCTTTACTATATATAGGCTTATAAACTAGATAGAAGACTAGTAAACTCTAGTAGGTATAGGCTTAGACTACCTAGACATCCTATTTATAATTACTATGCCTAGAACACAGCTCTCTAATAACCCTACTCTCTAGTTTAACACTAAGAAGGCAGACTAGGACCTATTTTAGAAGGAGCTAGTAAAGAAATTAGGAAATAGCTCTACTCTAAACACTATAAACACTATAAGCCCTAGACACTCTACTAGCACCTCTCTACTCCTTATCTAAGAAGAGGACAGAGAGCTAGAAAAGCAGCTTAAAGTAATAGGGAAGAAGTTTACTATAGTAATAATAAATATAGCTAAGACTATAATTCTATAAAGCTCTACTAGTGTAAGAAGTAAGCCTTAGTAGAACCTAGACCTAAAACTACTAAGAATAAACATACTTAGTAAACAACGCCTTCTATAGAGAGAACTAGCTACTAGCTCTATAACTATATATATATAAAAAAGAGACTACCTAGTTACTAGAAATAACTACCTATAAATAGTAAAAGTAGTAAAACGCAACTACTAGAATTAATTCCTGGAAAAAGAAGATATAAAATTTATCTTTAAGGTATTATCCTATACTAGAACTATAGGTAACTAAAGTATACCTGCTATATAAGGCCTTAGAGAAATAGAGAATTTCTTTTAAGGTAAGTGCTTAGTGCTAAGAGATACTCTCTTCTCTAAACTACCTCCCTCTTAGCCTATAGAATAGAGGACCTACTAAGAAGGTAGATAGAAATAGCTACTCCTTACTAAAGAAGAGCTAGAATATACCTACTCCTTACAAATCTAAAGTAGCTCCCTAGAACTAGATATAATAAACTAGAAGATAATTACTATAGTATATAAAGTAGAAATAGACATATTCTTCTATATATTCTCTACACTATTTAACTATAGATACTACCCTTAAATCTAGAAAAGAGTAATAGGAGTTATTCTAAAAAAGCTAAATAAACTAGACTATACAGCCCCTAAAGCCTATAGGGTAATTACTCTCCTTAGCTACCTAGGTAAAGTTATAGAAAGACTAGTTACTAAACAGCTTAGAATACTAGCTAAAACAACTACCCTACTATACTCTTCCTAACTAGGTAGAAGAGTATAGAAATTAGCTATATACACCTCTATACTACTACTAAACTAAGTATAAGAATAAAGAAAACTAAAGCATATAATAACTATAGTATTCCTAGACATTAAAGAGGCCTTTAACTACGTCTTACTAGGCTAACTACTTACTATCCTACAATAACTAAAGCTACCCTACAGCCTAATAGCCTAGATCTAATCCTTTCTCTCTAGACGCTAACTATAACTATCTTTTAATAAAGAAATAGAAGAATTTAGTAATATAAACGCTAGAATCCTATAAGGAAGCTCTATCTTACCTATCCTATTCCTAATATATATTAGACCTCTATTCTAGTTAACTATAAACTACTTACTGTTCTACCTAAACAACCTAGCTATTATAGTATTATCTACTAGCCTAAAGAAAAATCTCTTCCTACTAGAAAGAGATATAGCTAGCCTATTTGTAAAAGGATCTAGCTATATAATACAGTTTAATACACTAAAAACTAAACTAATCTACTTTACTTTAAGCTAAAAAGTAGAAAACTATACTCTTACTCTACTAGATAGTTCTACTATAACACTTAAAAAGACTATTAAATAGCTAGAAATCTACTTTAATAATAGGCTCTTCTTTAAGAAGCATACTGCTATAAGAATTAGCTAAGTAAGAAACACCTTCTATAGAATGTATAGACTAGCAAATAGTAGTAAAGGCCTTATACCTACTACCCTCTAATCAATATACCTAGCCTGTATTACTAGTATAGTAGACTATAGATACTAAGTCTTCTAGAAGTAATAAGCTAGAATAGTAAAATAACTACAAGGACTACAGAACCTAGCACTTAGGAAAATCTTAGGTACCTTCTAAACCTTACCTATAATTCCCTAAGAGGTAGAGGTAGTACTAGCTCCTCCTATAATAAGGCTAAACACTATAGTAAGAAAGTACGCCTTTAGAGCTAGAAAGCTTCTAAAGAACTACTCTATCTATACTGCTACTACACAGCTAAAATCTACTCTATAAAATATAGACCTAGACTCTAGTATAGAGTAAAGAGAGGTAAACTATACTAGGCTAAGATTAGAACCTTCTATACAGCTTATATAAATTATAAATCTATAGAAAAAGCTATATCTAGTATAAGAGAAGAGAAACTAAAAGACTTCTACTTCTACCTCTAGAATAAGGCTATTGCATACTAAACAGAAATCTTAAAACTACTAAAAGAAGAAGAAGTAAAAGTATATAAAACATAGATGCTATAGAAAGTAGGAAGTAATTTACTAGCTATCTATACAGACGCTTCCTCTATAGAAGTAGGAATTATAGTCCTAGACTATAACTAAGAGCTAAAGGAAATCTATACTATAAACTATAATATTAGTAAAGGCTAAATTGTATACAACAGAGAACTAGAAGGAATAATAAGAGGCTTTAAAATTATAGCTACTATAGCTACTATAGAATAGAACGTCTAAGTCTTTATAGTTAACTAGGTAGCTATTCTAAGACTAAAAACTTCTTTAAATAAGCCTTGATAAGCTTAGTAAATATACTGTATAAAGGCAGCTAAAACTATTAAAGATAAAGAAGCTATAATAAGCCTTAAATAGACCTCTAGCTACTAAGACATTATAGGAAACAAGAAAGCAGACCTTCTAGTATAAGAAGTAATAAAAAAGAGGCCTACTTTTAACACTATAAGCATTACTATAACTAGAATCTAAGTAAAAGCTATTATAAAAGATAAATAGGTTTATAAACTAGTTACCTATAAAGCTAAAGTAATCCTAAGGAAAATAGACACCTACGCGGCAAAATACTAGCTAGGACTAATAAACAGAATAAAACTACCTAAAAATACTAAATAAGAGATAGTAAGTACCTACTACTAACTAAAACTAGGATATAGATATAATAAAGTATACCTCTATAACCTATAGAAGGTAGATAGTAATAGATATATCTATAGCTATATACAAATAACGTAATACCTTCTACTTAGCTATAAAGAATATAAATAAGTAAGAAAAACAATATAGGACAACCTATAAGGATAATAACTCTTAATAAACCTACTACTCTACACAACCTAGGGAATTCTAGCTACTCTAGCTTTTATCTTAGATACTAGAGTAGGTACCTATAAGTAGTACCTATAATAAATAATAGACACCTAAAAATTACTATTAACTCTCTAGAGTATAGGCTCTTACTATAGGACTCTAAACCTATATTTACTACGTTTTACAACTATACTTCTTAAATTACTAGAGTAGCTTAACTACTCTCGTCTTATATAGTCTTAGACTTATATAGAATATTAAACTTATTAATTAATTAATTAATTAACTAGCTATTAAGACATCCTAAATACTAGAGGTACCTCTAGGATAACTATAGGGATAGAAGTTATTAATAATTAATATATGTCTATTTAAGAATTATACATAATAGAGCTACTAAGCTACCCTTTTAGAAACTTCTTTATCCTTAACTTAGGATTAATAATCTATATTACAAATAATAAGGACTAGATTTAAGACCTTACTCTACCTATATTAAATAACTACCTATAGGTAGAAAACTTCTAGGTATAGATATAGAGATATAGCACTATCTATCTCTATCTATTAAATATAAGCTAACTAACTACTCTTAAACTATATAATGTAGTATAGTGCCTAGACATACTTTATAACCTTATCTCTTTCTAATAACTACGTTAATAGGGCATCTAGTAGGATATAAAAGGAGATCTAACTTAGCTTAGATAAGTAGATAACATAGCTATTATATCCTTAGATAAATAATATAGATAATAGGTACTTAGGAAATAGCTATAGACAGTATTTATAATAAAACTAATATAAAGCTAAATACCTAAGACTACTACTACTCTACTATAGTAAAAGCAGATAGGGCACTCTAGAGCTACTACTATTAAACACCTTATCTAACATTCTTAGGGGGTAAGAATTAGGGGTATTACTATAGTCTAATGTAATGCTTATAGATAGGCTAAGACTAAGAGGTAAATTAGTTAAACACTACAATTAGTAATAAAGGGATAGGAGAGCGTATAGTAATTAACTTCTACTTATAAAAAAAAAAGCTTTACTAAGAAAAAGAGCTAATTACTTACTATTAATAGGCAATCTATCTTCCTCTAGGACTTCTATTTTAAAGATAATTAACTAGGAAAGATAATTATCTACTTTCTAGACACTCTTATACAATTCCTATTTAAGTAATATAAGATCTAGGTTAAGGTAATTAAGTATAATAGTAAGATTACTACAATAAAACTATAAGTATTATAATAGTGCACTGTATAATGAATTAGGCTTAAGCCTTCTGTACTAGACACCTAAGTATAGAATAGAGGTACTAAACGCTTAGAGGGTGTAATAAAAGATAAGGCACCTACTATAAGATTAGACGTAAACCTTCTATAGAAAATGTAGCTAGAGATTATAAGAGCAGCAGTATACCTATATAACTAAACACTAAGGTTATTTAATAACTAGAAAATACTCTATAATGTGTTCTTTACCTATATAGCTTAACTAGCTAGCTTAAATATATAAAGTAAGAAACTAAATTAGGCATATCTAAAAGTATATAGATATTGTTTAATATAATAATTTAAAAAGTAAGCTATACAACTACAAATATAAAAACTAAGAGAATACTTCTTAAAAAAACTATAAGTAAGAAGATTATAATATAAACTATTTCTAAGTAGATATAGTTAAAGCTATAATAGAAGCTATAGAAGCTTAGAAATACTTATAAGCCTAGTAAATAGGTATAACATACCTAATAAACTAAATTTAAATATTACCTAAGCTCTACTAGTCCTAACTTAGTCTCTAAAGAGAATAGAAGTTAAGGAATAGAAGAAATACACAAATTTTGTAATAAAAACCTTATAGTAAGGAGTAACCTATTATTTATTACACTAGCGCATCTTAGACTAGATACATTACTAGCTAATATATAATATCTAAGATTAGTAAGCCTATACTACTAGCAGCGCTAGTGTAATAAATTATTCTAAACTAACTTTTTAATACCTTGCTTACAATTGTGCTAAAACGCGCTTTTTAAGGTTTCTTCTCTAATACTAGAATAAACCTTATAAGACTAAGTACAAATAAAAAATATAAGATTATAATACTTTAAGTATAAGAGTACTAAAAATAAATCTAAAACACTAAGTGTTTTACTAAGGGGTAATCCAAAACCGGATCTAGCCCTATCTAAAACTAGATCTAGGCCTATCTAAAAAACCAGATATAGGCCTATCTAAAACTAGATCTAGGCCTATCTAAAACCAGATCTAGGTCTACCTAAAACTAGATCTAGGCTAATCTAAAAACTAGATCTAGGCGTATCCGAAACTATAAAGGATAAATACTACTCTCTCTCTGTAGTTATAAAATTAATTAATTTAACTATTACTTCTACAACTATTACTACCAATTTTCACAGAGTTAAAGTATCCTTACTAGATTTATTTTTAGTTCTTTAATAAGTTTAACGTTATTTTCTATTAGAAAAACATTATATATATAGATTATTAGATAGATATTTATCTTTTTATTTATTAAGATACCTTATTCTATAAATATAGGCTTAAAATCTAGTTTACTTAGTATAGCTTTTAGGTATAGATACTAGGCTCTAGGTATATATTTTATTTTATAACTTAGTTTATTTAATTTATAAACCTTAGTCTTATCTTTAAAAAGCCTATAGGTGATTATATATATATATCTAAATCTATAGGTATATATAGAAAAGTGTTTTTAAAATTAAGCTATATTATTTCTAAATCTAGAAATACTGTTATAAATAGTAGAAGTCTTATAATATCTATTCTTATTATATTTATAAAGGTTTCTAGGTAGTCTAGTCTATAGATTTAGCTAAGCCCTTTTATAACCTATCTTACTTTATATTTAATAATGTTGTAATTAGAGTCTTCTATAATCTTAAACACCTACTATCCCTTTAGTGCTCTTCTAGTTTTAGGTAGCTCTAGTAGTAACTAGGTATTTTGCTTCTTTAGTTAATTAAACTCTAATTTACAAGCTTTAAGCTATTCCTTATTATTTTCTAAATTTATTACTTTAAAGTAGGTAACTAGCTCTAGACTAGTATTACTAGTTATAAATACTAATCTATCTTTTAAGTTACTATAGTAGTTGTAAATACTACTATTAGTTTACTCTTAGTTTTATATACTATTAGAGTTACTAGGTAGACTATCTACTCTAGTATCTTAGTCATTATTCTCGTAGAAGAACTCTTAATTACTTCTTTTATTATTACTTAGTTCTTTATTAAAGTCTATTATAATTCTGTCTTAGTTTTTAGTATTATTATTAAATTTACCTTCTAGGATTATAGTATCTCTTGTTTGTATAATCCTCTTAGATAGATATTCTAAGATAAAGTAAATATATTAGTTGGACGCTATTTAAATTCCTTTCTTAGCTCTAGGCTTAAGCTTTATAAGGCCTATTATTTTACCCTTATAGTATGCTATAGAGCTCTAAATCCTTAGATTATCTATATTTAGTTATTTATTATAGAGGTTTTTAAATATTAATATAGATAAATAGAGGTTTAGAGTTATATTATATATATAGATAGCTGTTTTAACTACCTCTACCTAGTATAGAAGATTTATATTAGTATTGAATAGTAATATCCTAGTTATTTCTATAATAGTTTAAATTTTCTCTCTATTAAACTATTTTGTTGTAGCGTATAGGGGCTTCAAAATTAATAAATTATACTATTTTTAATAGTAAATCTTTTAATTAGAGAATTATTAAATTCTCTACTATTATCTAATCCTATTGTCTTAAAAGATGGATTAAATTAGTTTTCTACTTTTAGTTTATATTCTTTAAAAGATTCTAGGCCCTCTAATTTTTGTTTTAAGAGCTTAAAGTTTAGTTCTCTAGTAGTACTATCTAGAAAAAAGATAATATATCTATATCCTACTTTTTAACTAGAAGTTCTAGGTCTATAAATATCTATTCCTACTTTTAATAGATAAATAGTTAGTTTATACATTATAACTCTTAATTTATAATTAGTTTATTTTACCTATATATAGGCTACACAGTTAAAACTATAGTTTTATAGTATTATAATATTATATAGTTTACTTATAGTATCTATACTTTTATATCTAAATTAATTCTAATATAGCTCTACCTTATATATAGTAGATTTATTAGAATCTAGGTAAAGTACATAGTTCTTATAGTTTAATTTATCTATAAAGCTATCTTTTATAATAATCTTATTTATAAGGTCTAGTATATATATGTTATAAGCATACTTAGCTTTAATAACTAGACTATCTCTTATTAAGATAGCTTCTTCCTTTGTAAGGTTTACTTTAAAGTCTTTTTCTATTAATTTTTAAATAGATAAAAGGTTTATAGAGAAGATAAGTATAAAGAGGTAATTATTTAGTATAATTTTTTTATTATTTACTATAAAGCATATGTTTCTAATAGCTATAATATCAATAGTAGTATTATTACCCTAGCCTAATTTAATTACTTTATCTACTAAATTACCTTCTAAAAGCAGTAACCTATTACAAATTAATTGCTAAGTACTTCCTAAATCTAGTATTAAGTTTAGTTTATTAAACTAAACTGTAGGTTATTATTATAATGTACCTTATTATCTAAATCTTCTAGTAAATCTAGATCTATTTAGTCTAGAGATAAGAGAGCTGTATCTTATTCTTTTTTAACCCTTTTATCTACTATATTTTTTAGCTAGATAAGGTAATTGTTAAATAGAATTATAGGTATATTACGTATTAAACTAATTAGGTTTCTTTTCTAGATTTAAAAACTAGTAACTTCTTATTTAATGCGTATTTACTTTAAAGCTTTTATAATAGCATTGCTTTATAAACTTATTCTTTTAATATAATTTATGTTTTGTTTAATATAGTACTTTTTTAGTACTTTTTTAGCAAGAAGAATTATTAACTAAATTAGAAAATAGTTTTTCTATATTTATTTTATCTAAATTCTAATAAAAAGATAAAGTAATAATAGTAACAAATCCCTAATAATCTAGAGTTAGATTGTTAAAAACATAATTAAGTACTACTTACTTAGGTAATTAAATTCCTTTTAAGCTTAGATTATTATTAAGATATTTAATTTTGCTTATAATGTTTCACTTAAATTAAATTTCTAGAGATAGAATTTAAAGAATTTTTTTAATAAAAGAAGTTTAGCTATAAATCCTTCTAGAGAGTATATACTTACTAGAGTAATCTAGTAATCTATAGTAGTAGTACACTTCTAAATTTATATACTAGGGCCTTTTTTACAACTAAGTATAATATATACTTTTACCTTTCTGTCTATAGTAGTTAGAATAATAATTAGCTTATTATTATCATTATAGATAGCCTTATAGAGATCCTTAGTAGTAACAATAGCTATTATTTAGTTACTCTAGAATCCGTAATTAGCTTAGCTAGAGAGCCTTTTAGTTTTAAGAGAATTTAATATTTTTTAATTTTAAGTTAGAATTGTATATTTGTACTTTTTTAATCTAAGAGATGTAAATTAAGAAATATTTAGTTTAGATATTATTTAGGTAACAGTGCGCTAGGCTTATAAATTGTTAAAAATTAGAAGTAATAGTTAAACTAATTAATTTAGTAACTACAGAGAGAGAGCAGTATTTATCCTTCCTAAGATTAGATAATCTAGAATAAACAATCTCTGTGTTTTCCTTATAATTTTAGATAGATAGCTTCTAGTTTTAGATAGGGCTAGATCTAGTTTTAGGTTACCTCTTAGTAACACACTTAGTGTTTTAGATTTATTTTTAGTACTCTTATACTTAGAGTATTATAATCTTATAGTCTTTATTTCTACTTAGTCTTACTAGGTATATACTAGTATTAGGGGAAAAACCTTTAAAAACGCGTTTTAACACGATAGTAAGTAAGGTGTTAAAAAGTTAGTTTAGAATAATTTATTACACTAGCGCTGCTAGTAGTATAGGCTTACTAATCTTAGATAGTATATATTAGCTAGTAATATATCTAGTATAAGATACGCTAGTATAATAAATAATAGATTATCTCTAACCCTAAAGCTTTTTTTACAGAATTTATGTATTTCTTCTATTCCCTAACTACTATTCTTTTTAGAGGCTTAGTTAGGACTAGTAGAGCTTAGGTAATATCTTTATTTAGTTTATTAAGTATATAATACCTATTACTAGGCTTATACGTATTACTAGACTTCTACAGCTTATATTATAGCTTTAACTATATCTACTAAGAAATAGTTTATATTATAATCTCTTTATTATAGTTTATTTAAAAATTATTCTCTTAGCTTATATTTATCGTTGTATTGCTTACTTCTAAGTTATTTTATATTAAATAGAAGTAATACTAAAACTAATTAATTTTGTTACTACGGAGAGAGAGCAGTATTTATCCTTTCTAAGATTAGATAATCTAGAATAAACAATCTCCGTGTTTTCCTTATAATTTTAGATAGATAGCTTCTAGTTTTAGATAGGCCTAGATCTAGTTTTAGATAGGCCTAGATATAGTTTTAGATAGGCCTAGATCTAGTTCTAGATAGGCCTAGATATAGTTTTAGATAGGCCTAGATCCGGTTTTTAATAGGCCTAGATCTAGCTTTAGGTTACCTCTTAGTAAAATACTTAGTATTTTAGATTTATTTTTAGTACTATTATACTTAGAGTATAATAATCTTATATTCTTTATTTTTACTTAGTTATACTAGGTATATTCTAGTATTATAAAAGAAACCTTAAAAACGCGTTTTAATATAATTGTAAGTAGAGTGTTAAAAGGTTAGTTTAGAATAATTTATTACACTAGCGCTGCTAGTAGTATAGGCTTACTAATCTTAGGTAGTATATATTAGCTAGTAATATATCTAGTCTAAGAGGTGCTAGTGTAATAAAAATATATTATCTCTAACCCTAAAGCTTTTTTTACAGAATTTATGTATTTCTTCTATTCCCTAACTACTATTCTTTTTAGAGGCTTAGTTAGGACTAGTAGAGCTTAGGTAATATCTTTATTTAGTTTATTAAGTATATAATACCTATTACTAGGCTTATACGTATTACTAGACTTCTACAGCTTATATTATAGCTTTAACTATATCTACTAAGAAATAGTTTATATTATAATCTCTTTATTATAGTTTATTTAAAAATTATTCTCTTAGCTAATATTTATCGTTGTATTGCTTACTTCTAAGTTATTTTATATTAAATAGAAGTAATACTAAAACTAATTAATTTTGTTACTACGGAGAGAGAGCAGTATTTATCCTTTCTAAGATTAGATAATCTAGAATAAACAATCTCCGTGTTTTCCTTATAATTTTAGATAGATAGCTTCTAGTTTTAGATAGGCCTAGATCTAGTTTTAGATAGGCCTAGATATAGTTTTAGATAGGCCTAGATCTAGTTCTAGATAGGCCTAGATATAGTTTTAGATAGGCCTAGATCCGGTTTTTAATAGGCCTAGATCTAGCTTTAGGTTACCTCTTAGTAAAATACTTAGTATTTTAGATTTATTTTTAGTACTATTATACTTAGAGTATAATAATCTTATATTCTTTATTTTTACTTAGTTATACTAGGTATATTCTAGTATTATAAAAGAAACCTTAAAAACGCGTTTTAATATAATTGTAAGTAGAGTGTTAAAAGGTTAGTTTAGAATAATTTATTACACTAGCGCTGCTAGTAGTATAGGCTTACTAATCTTAGGTAGTATATATTAGCTAGTAATATATCTAGTCTAAGAGGTGCTAGTGTAATAAAAAATATATTACTCCTATCCCTAAGGTTTTTATTACAAAGTTTGTGTGTTTCTTCTATTCCTTAACTACTATTCTTCTTAGAGGCTTAGCTAAGAGTAGTATAGCTTAGGTAATATTTTTATTTAGTTTATTAGGTATATTATATCTATTACCGGGCTTATAATTATTACTAGACGTCTTTAGCTTATATTATAGCTTTAACTATAGATTAAGCTGTAATTTTATAGTTTGTCTAAAAAGTGTTCTCTTAGTTTATATTTATAGTTGTATTATTTACTTTTAATATATTTAAATTATTTTATATTAAACACACGTAAAGGAAGGTAAGGAATAGAAGATAGTGTTTAGAATATGTTATAGTTATTATATATAACGTGTTTTACTACTAAGTAGTATAACACTACTAGGTAGCGCGCTCTTACTAACATTATAACTATTATAGACTATTATAATAATACTACTATAGTACTATACGTAATAATCCTATAATAAAGGTATACTCTACCTTACTATCTAAACTATAGAAGCTACTATACTAGATAGTATAAAATACGTATCTAAGGTATTTAACATTCTAGAAACAATACTAAGATAGTAACACGCTAGAAAGCGCGCCTAACGTAACTGTTAACCTAACTTAAGTAAGCTAGATAAGATAGAAAAGGAGGTAATAGTAGTATATATATTTAAGCTAGATATATAAGAAATAGGCGCTATAAGAACTATAGTGTAAGAAATAGGTAATAATCTTCTTACTACACGCAGTAAAGAACCTATTAGTAAGAACTAGGTAGATAGGTTTAGGACGCATACTAAGGAGGTTAAGCTTTAACATAGTTACTTAAATAATTATTAATAAGCTCTAAATAAAGATCTAAATATTATAGAGCTCTAGATTAAGCTAGTTAGAAAATAAATAAGAAGTATAGAAATCTAGATAAAGACATATATAACTTTAATAAGTCTAGCTTTATAATAGGTATAATTACTACTTAAATAGTCTTTATAGGCTCTAAGAAGTAAAGTAATTCTAAGAAGATATAGCTAGGTAACTAAGACTAGGTTATAATTATCTAGGGTATCTGTACTAGTAGATAGGCTGTTCTACCCTTTATTATCTTTAGTAGTAAGGTTCTTATATTAAGCTAGTACCTAGACCTACCTTATAAATAGGTAATAAAGACTAGCACTAATAGCTAGATAATAAATAAGCTTAGTATAAAGAAGCTAAAGTACTTTAATAGGTTTATAAAGAAGCATACTATAGGTATATACTATCTACTAATTATAGATAGCTATAAGAGCTACTAGAGCTATAAATTTTATAAGTCCTATAAGAAATAGAGGATTATTACTCTCTATATACCTTCTTACTTATTATACCTACTATAGCCGCTTAATATAGGCTGTTTTACCCCTTTAAAGCAGGTATACTCTACTATAATTAATAACTAGGTGAGGTACTCTATTACATATAGATATAAAAGAGATGTTCTTACTAGCTTTTTATTATACTTTTAATTAGATAATTATTAAGAAAAATATTCTAGTAAGCTTTAGAGGCTCTAGTTTAGTACTCTATAACCTAGAGTAAGTGCTATTAAAGCTTAATATAGTGCTTTACACGCTAACACCTCTACTACTAGAGGCTACTCTATAGAAGTTAAAAACGCTAGCTACTCTAAAAGAGATAGAGGTGTAATTAACGCTAGGTTGTAAGCGCATATAAAGGCATAGAGAATTACTAGTCTTTTCTCTTCTATAGGCTGTTAATTTACTTATAAAAGGTATAGCTATTATAGGTTATAACCTAGTATTATAGGTATAGAAACTAGCTTATATCTATAAGGTAATAGCTACTCTAATAGAGTAGTATAGTTATAAAAGAAAGTATATTTAAATAGAGAAGATTTCTATAGTAGGTAACGTATATAATTTAATAGCTAAGAAGAACTATAGTAGTAGGTAGGTAGCTAAACGGCCTATAAAGAGGGTATGTAAGAAGAGGTACTATAGGTATTATAGTAACACTAGCTATAATATACATACCTATATAGGAGAAATTATAGATATAGATAATAGTAACACTTCTAAATAGTATATTAGGCTAGTATAATTATTAGTACAGTGTTATAGTGTAGTAGTAAAAGTCTATAATAGTTATAATATAAGTAAGAGTACGCTACTTAGTAGGGGTACGCTGCTTAGTAGTAAAACACGTTACCTAGTTATACGATTTAGGCTAACTAATATACTAGCTACGTGCTAGGCTCTAATTAATAACATATTAAGAGTGTATCTAGATAGAATAATAGTAGTATACCTTAAAAACATATTACTATATAGTAAGACGCTAGAAGAACATATAATCTACGTTAAGGAAGTATTAGACTACCTAGAAAGAGTAGACCTCTACTTAAAGCTAGAGAAGTGTAAATAGCATAAGGAAGAAGGAGAATTCCTTAGCTATGTTGTAAGAAGATATAGAGTAAAAATAAGCCTAAAAACGATTTAGGTTGTAAAGGATTAGTTAACGCTAAAAACAGTTAGGGGAATTAAGAAATTCCTTAGCTTTATTAACTTTAACTAATGCTCTATTAAGGACTACTCTATAAAGCACTACTACTTACTAAGCTAATAAAGAAGAATATTCTAATAGGTATAAGAAGACTTCTTCTTCTAGTTACTTAAGTAAGTATGCGTAGAACTACCTACAATAATTATATTTAAGAGTAGAAAGCTAATTTAAAATAAAACTAATACCTTAGACGTAGTATTAGGAGATTATACTATATAGGAACGAGATAGCCTATAGCACCTAGTTACTTACTATTTATAGAAGATTATAGAACTAGAAGAAAATTATAATATATATAATAAAGAACTTATAGTAATTATATTAGCTCTAAAATATTAGAGAATCTATATAGAAAGCTATTTAGACCTTACTATATATATAGACTATAAGAACCTAGTTTATTTAATAATAATTAAGGTTCTTAATAGAAGATAAGTTAGATAGTTAGAGCTATAAGGAAGGTATAAGTTTAAGATACTATATATCCTAGAGAAAAATAATAGTAGATCTAATACACTTAGTTAATAACATAACCTTATAGGAATAAAAAAATTAATAAGCATGCTATACTTAAAATTAATAAGAATAGATACTTAGAATTATTATAGCAGCTTAATTATATAATATAAGTTTAGTAGAAATAATGTATTATATTATAAGTACTAGAGAAACTTTAAGGAGAAATAATAGCTAGTTATTATAATAACCTACTATATAGACACCCTAGAATTACGTATATAATAGAATTTATTAAACGCATTTTAACTTAAAAAACTTAAAAAATAAGGTTACTAAGTATAGTAAGAATTGTATTAATTTTTATTAAAATAGGTATAGTATACATATAAAATACAGAGAAATAAAGGCTTTAGAGCTACTAACAGCGCTATAGATAAACATTACTATAGACTTTATTATATAACTACCTATCTCTAAAGACTCTTTTATAGAATATGCCTATAACTTAATATTTATTATAGTAGATAGGTTTACTAAGTACGCTATAATAATACCTTTTTAATATATTTATACTATAGAGTAACTAGCTTAAGTATTCTTAGACTAAGTAATTAGGTACTACAGTATACTAGAATCTATTATTAGTAATTAAGATAACCTCTCTACGTTAAACTTTTAGAGTACGCTATTAGCAGCTATAGGTACTAAGAAGAAGCTATTAACTACCTATTATCTATAGATATATAGATAAATAAAAAGAATAAATTAGACTATAGAAACATACCTATAGATATATAGTAACTAGTAATAGAATAACTAGGTTTTACTGTTACCTATAGTATAGATTATAAATAATATTAAATTATTAGAAGTAATAGATATATTACTATGCTTTGTAAATTATAGAAGATACCTAAATCTCTTTACTAGAAGCCTTAATATAACTATTTAGACAGAATTAGTAATCTTCTTAGTAGCTAAACTAAAAGATGTATACTAGAAATTACTAGAAAGTATTAGTAAAGCTTAAGAAAAAGCTATCTCTTATGTTAACTAGAAAGGAAAAACAGCACCTTAGCTAAAAGAAGGGGATAAAGTCTATCTTCTTATAAAAAACATTTAAACGCAAAGATTAACAAAAAAACTAGACTATGTTAAAGTTAGACTCTTTTTTATTTTAAAGTAGATAAGCCTAGTTAACTATAGACTTAAAATACTAAAAAATATAAAGATCTACCTAGTATTTTACATATCGCTATTTAAACTAGCTAACTCTAGAACGCCTATCTAGACGAACTTCTATTACTAAGCTAATAGTAAATACTAATAGGAAGTTAAAAAAATAATACAACACTAAAAGGAAGGTAGCTAGAATAAATATCTAGTTAATTAGTTAGTATACTCTAACTTAGAAAATATATAATAACTAACTACACACCTTATAAACTGCTAGCAGTTATTAAAGAAACTTAAAGAGACTAATTAGGCAGTGCTACGTAGTTCTCCTAGTACTCTAGAGGCTAGCCTTTAAAGGCGCTATAGGTACTAGGCAGTAATATATACTTATTAGATAGATCTAACTTAATAGTCTCTACCTCTAACTATTCTTACTCTTTAATACTATACTTCTCTACTATAATAGCCTTCTTTATATAATAGTCTAATAAATCTATTTATTATTATAACTACTTCTAACGCGTATAAGCTACATATAAGTCTTCTATAGCCTTTTTAAAAACATATAGTACTTTAATTTATATCTTATAACTCTCTTTTATATATATACATAACTTTTCTTTCTTAGACACTAGTTAAGTAAACTTAGATTAAATTACCTTTATGTTATAACATTACCCTAAGTAAATATACTTACTATATTTTCTATACTAGATATAAATCTTATATACTTAGTTATACTTTATATAGGTTTTATATTTCTATACTATAATATCTCTAAAGAACTTAAAAATAATTATATAAATAATAACAGTAAGCTAAACTTAGGACAGTTAGTTATTTTAGCATTATTAAGATCTGCCTAATAATTAAGGAAGGGCCCTGCGTTATATAAATAATCTTTAAAAGACTAAGCTTAAATAAAAGGGGGATAGTATTATAGTCTATAGAATATAGAAAGGATTTATCTTATTATAGTAGCTGTAGTATAGTAATTATAAGAATAAAAATAAATAATAAGTAAGTTATAATTACAGTGTTAGCACTTAGGTAACTGCTAATAGAACACGTAGCCTAATTAGGGCTTATCGTAATTAGTATAATAAGTAATTAGTATTATTAGTACTTAGTACAATTAGAGGAAGTATAATACTAATAAGTCTATATTGCTACTATAATTAATAAAGTATAAAGTTTATAGATATATGACTCTTATAGTTTATATTAAACTTTATTAATTAACTTTATTATTAGAATATCTTAACCCTGCTAATAAAACAGATAGTCTTCTCTTTACTCTTTCTTATATCCCCTAATTACTACAGTCTTTAACTAGATAACTACCCCCTTAAGAACCCCTACACCTACTTATTCCTAAGACCTAATTAAATAATTACTTACAGACTATATCTAATGTGTAAAACTTAATAGTAGCTTACTATAGATAATTAGCTCTACTAAGCTATAAGCGGCTTATAGTAGATAACTAGCTCTAACTATATATAAGCCTCTATAAGTTAGTCTATACACTTACTTATACAACCTATTTATATATTTATAGTAAAGTTAGTAGTATATATAACCTAAAAACTACTAAAAAGAGCTAGATTTAGGAAGTATAATGCAAATATACGTAGTTAATATTTAAAGATAATACTTAGGTTCTACTAAAGTATAGAGAGTATAATTTAGTAATAGATCTCTAAGAAGTGTAACGTAATAGTTACCTAAAGCCTTATCTAATTCCTCTCTAAATTATTACTAACTTAGTGCTGTTACATCTGTGTCTACTCTACACCCTAGGCTAGCACTCTAATTCTTTCTAACTCTTATAAGGTATAAAAGGCATAAGGTTAATAGGTATAGAGGGCTAGTCTTTAAGTATTCTTTTATATAAGACCTATAGAAATAGAATAATTCTCTATATAAACTATTCTAGTACTTCTATACACCTTGTAGCAGATACCTACCCCTTTTAGAGACTTCTATTATCCTACGTCGTTATAAGAAGGAGCTACTTCCTCTTACTAACTATTTTAAAGACTTTCTATAATAGAATTAGAGATACTTAGAAAGTATCTAGTAGAATATCTATAACGTAGCTAGATATATTACTTAAGGTCGCTAGTAGAGGCGTTATTTCTTTGTTTAAAGAAGAAAGATAGTAACCTTAGACAGTGTGTAGACTATAGAGGTCTAAATATAATTATAGTTAAAAACTACTATCTATTACCTCTAGTTATAAAGTTACTAGAATAACTTCTATAAGCTAGCTTCTATACTAAACTAGATATATATAAAGTATTTTACTATATTTTAATTAAGAAAGAGAATAAGTAGAATATAACGTTTTAGGCTAGGTAAGGTACTCTATAAGTAAATAACCGGTATAAGTAAGTAACTAGAGTAATTTTATACTACAAACAAGGTTTTTTACAGTCTAATATATCCTCTAATACTAATTAGATCTGTCTAGAAATTTTTATTTTTAGCTATACGTATATATTCTATAAGTAGCCTATATAGATAGGCTATAGCTACTATATATAAGGATTTATTAAGAAAAGCTAAAGTTTAGAGGTTATTTAGAACTACTTTTCTATATCTCTACACCTGTTAACAATTACAATAAGAGCTTTTAATAATTTAAATAATACTAGTCTATAATATCTAATTTAAAATTTAAAAGAATTCTAATAAGTAGTAAACAGGAGTAGGAAGCACCTGTTAGTAGGCAGAGAGAGAGAGAGACAAAAGAGAGAATAGATGTAGAGAGATAGATTAAGAGGTAGGTAGATAGTAAGGTAAGGTAAGGTCTATCTATTAGATAGATAGATGCCCCTCTTATACCTAGCATCTAAGGGATTGCTAAGGTTATCCCCCCTATTTACTAGTATTACTAAGGTAGTTACTCTATACACTAGTATAGTAGTAAACAGAAGTAGAAAGCACCTATTAGTAGGTAGAGAGAGAGAGAAGAAAGATAAGAATTAAAGATAGATATAGAGATAGATTAATTGTAAGGTAGGTAGTAAGGTGTCTATCTATTAGATAGATAGATAGCCTTTCTTATACCTAGTATATAAGGGATTACTAAGGTTATTTCCCCTATTTACTAGTATTACTAAGGTAGTTATTTAGTGTACTAGTATAAACCTCCCTAACCTTAACAGTATAGTTATATTATACTATAATAGCTACTACTAATACTAATTCTAATCTTAAAAATACTAATACTAATACTAATACTAACTCTAATATAGATAGATGTTAACCTTCTAAATAGTTTAAACAATCCTAATCTTAGTTCTAATTCTAATCCTAATACTAATAATAGTACTAATTCTAATACTAATAGCTATTAGTAGCGTACTAGAAGAGATACTAAAGGGTGCTAAGAGCAGTATATAATATAAGAGGACTAACCCTTAGATAGCTACTAGTAATAGGTAGAGAGATAGTGCTAAGGCGTAATCTATAGATAGCTAGATAGATAGAGGTAGAGAGATAGTGCTAAGGTGTAACCTATAGATAGCTACTAATAATAGGCAGAAGTAGAGAGATAGTGCTAAGGCGTAACCTATAGATAGCTACTAATAAAAGATAGAAGTAGTACCTTCTCTGTCTAATTAGATACTACTAGGTGTTACCTAGTAGGTACTAATTAGCTAGTATATAGTATACCTTAGGATCTAATAGATCTACTAGATCTGCTAGATATGCTAGATCTAAGTGCTAACAGATACGCTAGATATACTAGAAGAGGTACTAAGAGGTACTAAGCAACGTAGTAAGAATAAGGTTCTCTCTTTCTGCCTACTATACTGTGCTACCTAGTTAGGTTACTAAATTTAGACAGGAGTAGGAAGCACCTATTAGTAGGTAGAGAGAGAGAGATAAAAGAGAAGATAGATATAGAGATAGATTAATTATAAGGTAGGTAGTAAGGTGTCTGTCTATTAGATTAATAGATACCCCTCTTATACCTAGCATCTAAGGGATTACTAAGGCTATCCCACCTATTTACTAGTATTACTAAGGTAGTTACTCTGTGTACTAGCACAGTAGTTATAGACATATTAAGCTCTATATCTTTAGTTTTCTCTAGTTAAATCGCTCTAGTTACTTACTTAAACTAGTTCCTTACTTATAGAGTTTAGTAAAGATAATTTAAATATATAGTAACGCTGTTTAGACTTATAAATACTTCTACTTAATTTTAGGCCTATATTAATAAGGTACTAATAGGATTAGTTAATATAACTTTTATTATATAATGCAGTTTATAAGTAACCTATCTAACCTAAGTAACCTATCTACCCTACTAAAAGTTAATTTTTACTTAACTTCTTCTACAGTACTACTACTCTTTATTATATTTTATAGAAGACAGAAATATTATATAGACTTGTTACTATTAGATAGATCTCTAATTCTAACTATATAAGTGTAAGTGTTGTAGCTAGTCTCTCTATAACGCCTGTAGCGCCTCTATATACGCACTCTTCTTTTAGACTCTTTACTATCTTTCTCCCTACTACCCTCTTTTTTAGCAATTAAATCTGCTCTCTCCTCTACTATAAGCGTCTTAGCTGTCTAAACGTACTTTCTCTTTTAAAATTCAACCTCTGTTGCTATCTCTACTACCTTTTAAAGCCTAGCTATTTCCTATTATATAAATATAGTTTTATACCCTAATAACGTAACCCCTTTATTAAGGTGCTTAACAGCTCTAAGTAGTAGAGAAACTAGAGAATCTCTATGCTGTTGCACGCAATTATAAATTAGTGTTAATTAAGCCTTAATCTTACAAAGGTTGCCTAGTGTCTTAGAGTTCTAGGGAGTTGTTACGATCCTGTGCTAGGGCACGGCACAAACATAAGTACTAGCCAACTAAGACCCCTAACTCCGCCCTAAAGGAACGAACAGTAGAGAAGGACAGAACAGATAGGGATGTTACGTAACTGCTCGTTAACAAGCATAACATATGTAACCGCTTGTTAACAAGCATAATATAATATGCTTGTCTATAAGCACCCTTATGTATTTTATTAGACTAACTCTAGTTGCTTATTAATAAGCAATGTATCTTATTAGTATATAGTTAATAGGAACATAACCCTTATAGTTTGTGTTTAACCTTATTAATTAAGTTTGTCTTTAGAATCTTAACCTGCTCTTGAACTAGACAGTCTACTCTGTACTATTTATTGCACCCTATCTTTACAAGCTTTGCTTAGTTAATAACCCTTACTAATCCAGTACCCGTACTTATCCCTAAGAACTAATAGAATTAGTGCTTACAGTCTTTAACTAAAGTACAACTTTAACATTTTAAACACCCCTAAGATAAGTACTATCAGATCCTGTGCTACCCCTAGCAACTCTACGTCTAGCGACGTTGACATAGACGTAACTGCTACCACTAGCACTATAAACGTTAATAAGCCCGATCTCTACCACAGAGATTGCAGTAAACTCAACGACTGGCTTATACAGTGGGACCTCTTCTTTACCTTCTAAGGTAAGAAGGTTCCTAAGATTAAACAAGTAGTCCTTGCAGCTAGCTACATGCGTAGTAAGGCGTTCACCTAGATTAAGCCCTTTGTGCAGTAGTACTAAGCTGGCGAGGCCCTAGACAATGTGGATGTATAGATGAGAGACTTTAACCTATTTAAAGAGAAGATTAAGCCAATCTTTAGAGTCTCTAACGAACCACACATTGCCTGTCGCAACATCCAGAGGATTAGGCAGGACAAGTCAGCCGCTGACTACGCCGCGGAGTTTCAGCAGCTCGCTGCTAACACTGACTGGGACGACACTGCTCTAACCACTATGTTTCGACAAGGATTAAAGCCTAAGGTTAAGGAAGAACTTATGCGCACCGGCGCAAGCACTAAGACCCTTAACAAGCTTATTAATACTGCTATTAACATTAACGTACGCCTCTACAAACTCTAGCAGGAGCTCTAGGACAACCTATAAGCTCGTACCACCGTTATTGCTACTAACAGGCAGCTACTAAGGAACTAGTGGCGCAACAACCTAAACTGAGGACAATAAGGAGGCCGTAATCAGCTAAACACCGGTCGCCGCATCTACAGCAACACTCAGAGTGGATACTTTAGACCAGAAGCAATAGACCTCTTAAACCTCATTAAAGGACTACCTAAGCGATGGAACGAGAAGACAAAAGGGGGTAAGCAATCAGGAGGCAGCAAGGACTGCTACAACTGTGGCAAACCAGGCCACTTTGCCAGGGACTGCCAGATGAACAAGGTTCACTGCCAGTTAAACGTACTTACCTGTGATTACAATAATATAGAAGCTAGTAAATAGGAAATTCTTACTAATAATATAGGACGACTGCTGGAAGACCCAGAGTCTGGTCTAGAGGACGATAACGACTGTATCGTACCTCCAATTCGTGTAGCAACACCTTACCAGGACGCCCAGACAGGCAAAGAAACGGAATACTACTCTAACAACGACCAGCGATACCACGCGGTAGAATTCACGCCAGAACTCTAAGAGCTCGTTCACCGATTCCGCAAGGAAATCGACGACGGTGAACAGTTCACCAACGACCTGGAAGAAGCTGAAGACCAGCTTTGGTGCGAGCAAGAAACACAGCTCAGCCTAGAACGTATGCGGAAACAGAAAGAAGAACTACTGCTAATTAGCCTACAACTACAGTACATCCTAGATTACTGAAACCTAAAACACAGAAACCTTACATAGACAGCATGTACTAAAGACAGATATATAATCTACTATAACAAGAAGCTTAGTACAGGATAGTTCCTAGCACAACAAGGCCTCTGTCGCAACTAATGGTACTAGTGTCACAATGACCTGTGTGAACTTCATCTTATTAATAAGCGCTAGAAAGCACACTTTTCTGGTACAGATGACCCATAGGCCACAATACAAATACAGCTAGTAGTTAACAGAAGTTGCTACAACGCACACTGGCAGAACTGTCTTAATGCGGACTGCAAGAAACACCGCACTACCAAGGAATACGAAGGGTTCGGTAATAAGGAGACTTTTTTAGGCCAGCGCCTACGAGCCCTAGAGATCGATCTATCAATAGCATTAGGACTAATCACCTCATTAAACTACCTATCAAACTAAATAGAGTAGTCTTTTTAGCACTCTTAGACTTAGGAGCACAAGCGAACTACATATCACAGACAATAGTGTTCTGAGCTAGACTTAGATTATATCGCAAGAAACACGCTTATTTGCTCTAAGTAGCTAATAGAGAATTAATGCTGGACGAACCGCTGATCATGTTCGAAGTGATAGCAGCACCCCTACAGATACAGGGGCACTACAAGGAAATAAACCTAGACGTCTTTGTAAAGGCCACGCACAACGTTATACTAGGACTTCCCTAGTTACAAAAGCACAACCTAAAGATAGACTAGGCATAAGAAAGACTTTTGTTAGAAGGTTGTAAATGCGGCACTAATGTATCTACGCCTACGCAGCGCATGCAGCAGCTGGTAGATAAAAAAGAGATTAATAATGTCTCTTCGACACATAAGACGCGCCAAGATAGAGCGGTTAACTCTGCAGATACTGAGAGACCCACAGATTACAAAGCAAGAGTTAAGGAGGAGAAGAGTGCACCTCCTGCCATCCCTAACGTTTACTAACAGTACGCAGAGATGTTTAGAGAAGAGCTTATAGCAAAAGCTCTGCCTAAGCATAAACCCTGGGATCACAAGATCAAGCTCCAGGAAGGAAAGACACTAACTTTCAGGCCACTATACTAGTTATTAGAAAAGGAACTTAAAGTACTTTACAAGTACATTAAGGAGAACCTTAAGAAGGGATTTATTAGAAGATTAGAATTACCTGCAGGGTACCTAATCATGTTTGTTCCTAAGAAGGATAGCAAGCTACGACCTTACATCGACTTTAGGAAGCTTAATAAAATCACTATTAAGAACCGCTACCTGCTCCCGAACATTACAGAGTTGCAGGACCGGCTAGCAGGAGCTTAGTACTTTATAGCGTTAGATCTACAAGGCGCGTACAACCTTATACGCATAAAGGAAGAAGAAGAATAGAAGACAGTATTTAGGACGCGATATAGACTCTATAAGTACCTTGTTATGCCGTTTAGTCTAACAAACGCACCAGCTACGTGCCAGGAGTTGATTAACAACGTCCTAAGAGCACACCTCGACAGAACTGTGGTAGTGTACCTAGACGACATCCTAGTGTACTCTAAGACACTAGAAGAGCACACGAAACACGTTACAGAAGTGCTAGAATACCTAAAGCAGGCAGACCTACAGCTTAAACCTAAAAAGTGCAAATGGCATAAGGAGGAAGTCGAATTCCTAGGGTATATTGTAGGACGACACAGAGTCAAGATTAGTCTAACAAAGGTGGAAGTAGTTAAGACTTGGCAGACGCTAAAAAACAGTTAAACAGATCTAGGAATTCTTAGGATTTGTTAACTTCAACCGACGCTTCATTAAGGACTACTCTAAGACCGCAATCCTGCTGACGAAGCTCACGCGGAAGGATACACTATTTAAGTAGGGAAAAGAACAAGACAATATGTTTAAAGCACTTAAGCAAGCCTGTATCGCACCTCCTACATTAATCACATTTTGCAGCAGCAAACTGATGCGCATAGAGACTAACGCCTCAGATCTCACATTAGGCGCATATATTACATAAGAAAAGGATAGACTATAGCACCCTATCACATACTACTTGCGCAAGTTCTTAGGACTAGAAGAACACTACAATGTGCACAATAAAGAATTGCTTGCAATTGTCTTAGCCCTGGAACATTAGCGACTATACGTAGAAAGCTGCTTAGAACTTACTATCTATACTGACCACAAGAACCTGGTATACTTTACCACAAGTAAAGTCTTAAACTAACGCCAAGTACGTTAGTCTGAGATGCTTAGATAATACAAATTCAGGATACTATACACTCTAGGCAAGGACAATAGTAGAGCTAATGCACTTAGTTAACAACACAACCTTGTTAGAGAAAAAACAATTAACCAGTTCGCAGTGCTAGGAATCAACGACGATAGATCACTAGGACCATTGCAGCAGCTTAACAACATAATGCGGATCAAAATCGACCAGCGCACCACATCAGATGTACCAGAGGAACTTCAGGACAAAGTTATTGCTAATTATCACAATAACCTGTTACACAGACACCCTAGAATTACACGCACAATAGAACTTATTAAACAACACTACAAGTTTAGCAACATAAAGGACAAGGTTACTAAATACATTAAGAATTGTGTTAACTGCCAGCAAAATAAACACAGCACACACGCAAAATACAGAGAAATGCAGGCAATAGAGCTGCTAACCGCACTATAGACGAACATCACGATAGATTTTGTTACACAGCTACCTACCTTAAGAGACCCTGTTACTGGATACGACTACGACTTAATCTTCGTTATAGTTAACAGATTCACTAAGTACGCCAAAATAATACTGTTTTAACATAGTTATACTGCAGAGCAGCTCATATAAGTGTTCCTAGATTAACACATAAGGCATTACAGCATACCTGAATTAATTATCAGCAATTAAGACAAGCTCTTTACGTTAAACTACTGGACTACGCTCTTAGCAGCTATCGGTACCAAGAAGAAGCTTTTAACAGCCTATTATCTACAGACAGATAGACAGACTGAAAGAACAAATTAGACTATAGAAACATACCTACAGATATACAGCAACCAGCAGTAAGACAACTAGGTTTTGCTGTTACCTATAGCACAGATTGCATACAACAACAAATTGTTAGAAGTAACAGAAGAATTACTATTCTTCCTGAATCACAGGATGCACCCAAATCTCTTTACCAGAAGTCTGGACACACTAATTCAGACTGAATCAGCAATATCCTTAGTAGTAAGACTGAAGGAAGTGCACAAAAAGGCACTAGAAAACATTAGTAAGGCTTAAGAACAAGCAATCTCACATGTTAACTAGAAAAGAAAAACAGCACCTTAGCTGAAAGAGGGGGATAAAGTCTATCTCCTTACAAAAAACCTTCGCACACAAAGACTAACAAAAAAACTAGACTACGTTAAAGTTAGACCCTTTTTTATTTCTAAGCAGATAAGTCTAGTTAACTATAGACTTAATCTGCTAAAGGATGTAAAGATCTACCCAGTGTTCCACATATCGCTATTAGAACCAGCCAACCCTAGAACGCCTATCTAGGAAAACTTCCATTATTAAGCCAACGGCGAGGATAAATAGGAAGTTAAAAAAATAGTAACACATAAGGGAAATGGTAATTAATAAAGGTATCTAGTTAAATAGTTAGGATACCTGGACTTAGAAAACATATAGGAACCACCTGTGCACCTTATAAGTTGCTGCTAATTAGTATGTAAGTACTATAATTCGCAACAGACTCTTTAATTAAACCAAGAACGCCCTAGGTAGCTGGCGAGGCACATATGCTAATGGACGCTGCAGGACAGTTAGGATTAACTTCCTTAGCCAGGTCTAACTCGCCAGCCTTAACTATTCCATTCGCCAAACACAGCGCCTTTTGCCGCACACGTTCATTTGCCTGTTTTAGAATTTTCTTATTACGCAACAATCGCGCAATAACAGTTATAAGGAGCAACTTGTCTTCTTCTACCTTTTTCTTATACTCCTTGCAAGTCTTATCTAACAACGCCTAAGACATGTTTACACATGGCTTGCCAGCCTTTATACACTTGGCACACTTTAGACCTTTTAGACTACTAGGCATAATAAAGCACTTGTAGCCGCTAAAGAAACAACAATTGTAAGGGACTTTGGCAGGTGTATTAGCTTAGCGGATTTCTAATGCAAGACAGATGTTGCAGGCGTGCAAGGACATCTTAACTTACAGGTTACTAGATGCAGAGATTGCAGATTATATAAAACTCTAAAAGACAATTATATAGTTTAAGGACAAACTAAAGGGGAAGAGGGGATAGTGTTACAATCCTGTGCTAGGGCACGGCACAAACATAAGTACCAGCCAACCAAGACCCCTGACTCCGCCCTGAAGGAACGAACAGTAGAGAAGGACAGAACAGATAGGGATGTTACGTAACTGCTCGTTAATAAGCATAACACACGTAACTGCTTGTTAATAAGCATAATATAATATGCTTGTCTACAAGCACCCTTATATATTTTATTAGACTAACTCTAGTTACTTATTAATAAGTAATGTATCTTATTAGTATATAGTTAATAGGAACACAACCCTTATAGTTCGTGTTTAACCTTATTAATTAAGTTTGTCTTTAGAATCTTAACCTGCTCTTAAACTAGACAGTCTACTCTGTACTATTCATTGCACCCTATCTTTACGAGCTTTGCTTAGTTGATAACCCTTACCGATCCAGTACCCGTACTCATCCCCAAGAACCAATAGAATCAGTGCTTACGGTCTTTAACTAAAGTACGAATTCAACAGGGGTGTTCTTTAGCTGTAGTAGAGTAAATATATAGAGGACTACGTTAAGCTTTAATATTATAGCGTCTAGGTTATATAGGACTAGTCTAGCACCTCTAAAGCTTATACAGATATTCTCCTTTATAATTACCCTCTTAAAAGCTACTTTAAAGGCTAGTAGGAAGGCTTCCTTCTTATTCTGCTTAGTGCTGTACTATGCTAAGCTACTAATCTTATCTCTATATACCTGCTTTAAAGGTAAGAAATAACCTATATTAAGTAGCTATAGTAGGTGTAATAAGTATATAGGTATATAGAGAATAATAATCTTTGTTTTCTTATAGTATTTATAGAGTCTATATAAGTTATAGCTCTTATAGCTATCTATAATTAGTAGTCTATATAACCCTACACTATACGCTATTATATAGGTATTAAAGTACTTTAACTAGGTATGACTAAGCTTATTTAACGTCTAGCTATTATAGCTAATCTAAATAACCTAGTCCTAGGGTAGGTTGTAGAACTAGGAGGAAATAAGGACCTTACTAGGGAAGATTAGAAAGAGTAGTAGATCCTACTCTTCTACGTTTACTTCCTAGATATATATAACCTACCTATAGTTTTCTAGCTATATTCTCTTTACGCTTTACTTCTTAGAGCCTATAAAGACTATCTAGCTATAAATAACCTCTATTATAAAGCCTATCTTATTAAAGTTATATATGTCTATATCTATAATACTATACTTTGTCTTTATATTAGCTACTAGCTTAAACTAGGGTGTTATAACGCGTAGATCTTTATTTAGGGCTTACTATTAATTATATAGACAACGTCTTTAAAGCTTAATCTCTAGGTAACACGTTCTAAAGTTATCTACCTAGTACTTACTAATAGGCTTTCTACTATACTCTATAAGCAGACTATTTACTATATCTTACACTTTAGCCTTTTTAGTACCTATCCCTTATAAATTAAGGTTAAGTAACTGTTAGACGAGTGCCTTATCCTCTAGCTTATATAGCTTCTTTAATTTAGGCTTGTAATTATGTTTTAGGAGGGCTTTAGCGCGTTAGTCTTATAGAGTGCTTTAGGGAACGCTAAAGGCTGTAATAACATGTCTTTTACTCTTATTGTAATCTTTAATTATAGCCTAGATAGTAAGCTATAATATACCTTTAGTATAGAGTTATTATATATTATATTGTAGTAGTATTATAGTATAAGTGTAAGAGTGTTAAAATTTTAGTAGGGTAGATAGGTTACTTAGGTTAGATAGGTTACTTATAAACTATATTATCTAGATAATATACTAGTATACTGTAAGATAGAGGAAGACTATATTAGATACGTTAAGAAGGTCTTAGAGAGGCTTTATAAGGTAAACCTCTATATACACCTAGATAAGTATAAATAGCACTATTAATATATAGAGTACCTAAGGTATATATTCTTACCTAAAGAGGTAAGTATTAACCTTAATAGGGTTATAGATAACCTAAGAGAAGCTAATTTAGTATATAGTTTACAATATTTAAGTATTTATAGGTTTTACAAACTACTTTTAGAGGTTTATTATAGAATTTTCTAAATTTGCCTCGCTACTAACCTAAATAACCTAGAGGAGGCTTAGTTTAGTTAGATCTAGTTAAGTAATAAGAAAGAAGAAGAGTAAACCTCTTAAGCTAAGTAAAGAATCCTTTTAAGCTTTCTAGAATATAAAGACTTTATTTATTAATGTTCTAATTGTAGTTTATTTATACCTAAGAGACAAACTAAGATAGAAGTAGATGCCTCTAGAGGCGCTATCTCTAAAATCCTTAGTTAATTAGTGCCTAGGGAGGGGAAGCTAGCCTAATACAGGCCTGTAGACTTCTATTTAAAGTAGTTAATCTAAGTAGAGTATAGCTATAATAATAGTAATAAGAAACTTCTTATAATTATCTAATACCTATAATATTAGTAAAGATACTTAGACAGTACCTTCTGTAAGATCCTAACTAACTACTAAAACCTTAAATAGCTAATAGAGATAGAAGCTCTTAGCTATTAGTAGGTAAGGGTATACTTAGTGCTATGTAAGTTTATTTCTAAAATAAATTACTATCTAGATTTTACTTACCCTATAGATAGACTCTTATAGTGTCTAGATTATATAAGAGAGGTATAAGACCCCTTATTAAAGTATACTAAGGCTTTTATCTAACTACTTTAGAAGATTCTAGTAAGAAGGAACTCTAATACTCCCCTAGTAGTAGCTATAACCCCTTGTTTGTCTATAAAGAGAAGTAAAGGCATAAGAGATTTTAAAAGAGAAGAACTAAGAAAGAACAGTTACACTAAGCTAATAACAGACTCTAATAACATAGATAAACTCTCTAGTACAAAAGGCGAGCTAAGCAACGTTAAAATAGGCTAAAATAGCCTAAGAAAAATTAACTTTATAAAGAAAAATAAATCTAGCTTATAAGGCCTAAGAATAAGGTGTAAGTAATCTAAGAATGTAATAATAACCTAATATTAGAACACTTAAGAGTACAAAGAACCTTATAGAAGAATTAGCGTAGATATACCTAAAAGAGTATTATTAAGAATATATCTAACTATTTATATAACTGTTTAGTATAACGTGTTTTACTACTAAGCAGTTACTACTACTAAGTAGTTACCCCTTACTAACATTGCGACTATTATAGACTATTATAATAATACTACAACAACGTAATACGCAATTAACCTATAATAAAGGCACACTCTACCTTACTATCTAGGCTACCTAAGCTACCTCTTCTAATACTACAAAACATATTTCTAGAGTATTTAACGTTCTCTAAACAACGTTAGTATAATAACGCGCTAGAAAGCGCACCTAACGCAACTGTTAACCTAACTTAAGTAAGCTAGATAAGATAGAGGAGAAGGTAATAGTAGCACGTATACTTAAGCTAGATATATAAGAAATTAGTGCTAAAAGAACTATAATGTAAGAAATAGCTAATAATCTCCTTACTACATGCAGTAAAGAACCTGTTAGTAAGAACTAGGGAGACAGGTTTAGAACACGTACTAAGAAGGTTAAGCTTTAAAACAGTTGCTTATATAATTATTAATAAGCCCTAATTAAAGATCTACGCGTTATAGAGCTCTAGTTTAAGCTAGTTAGGAATATAAAGGAGAAGTACAGAATTCTAGATAAAGACATATATAACTTTAATAAGTCTAGCTTTATAATAGGTATAATTACTACTTAGATAGTCTTTATAGGCTCTAAGAAGTAAAGTAATCCTAAGAAGATATAGCTAGGTAATTGTAACTAGGTTATAATTATCTAGGGTATCTACGCTAGTAGGTAGGCTATCCTACCCTTTATTATCTTTAGTAGTAAGGCTCTTATATTAAGCTAGTATATAGGACTACCTTATAACTACGTAATTAAGACTAGCGCTAATAGCTAGATAATAAATAAGCTTAGTATAAAGTAGCTAAAGTACTTTAATATATATATAAAGAAGCGTACTATAGGCATATACTATCTACTAATTATAGATAGCTATAAGAGCTACTAGAGCTATAAATTCTATAAGTACTATAAGGAACAGAAGATTCTTACTCTCCATATACCTTCTTACTTATTACACCTACTGCAGCTGCTTAATATAGGCTGTTTTGCCCCTTTAAAGCAGGCGTACTCTACTAAGATTAATAGCTAGGTAAGGTACTCTGTTACGTAAGTAAAGAAAGAACTATTCTTACTAGCCTTTTATATTGCTTTTAATAAGGTAATTATAAAGGAAAATATCCTAGTAAGCTTTAGAGGCTCTAGATTAGTACCCTACAACCTAGAGTAAGTGCTATTAAAGCTTAATGTAGTGCTTTGCACGCTAACACCTCTACTACTAGAGGCTACTCTATAGAAGTTAAAAACACTAGCTACCCTAAAGGAGATAGAGGCGTAATTAACGCTAGTTTATAAGCGCATATAAAGGTATAGAGAATTACTAGTCTCTTCTCTTCTATAGGCTGTTAATTTACTTATAAAAGGTATAGCTATTATAAGTTATAATTTAGTATTGTAGGTATAGGAACTAGCTAGTATTTGTAAGGCAATAGCTACTCTAATAGAGCAGCGCAGTTATAAAAGAAAGTATATTTAAATAGAGAAGAGTCTTATAGTAGGTAACGTATAGAATTTAATAGCTAAGAAGGACTATAGTAGTAGGATAGCAGCTAAACAGCCTGTAAAGAGGGTACGTAAGAAGAGGCACTATAGGTGTTGTAGTAAGACTAGCTATAACACGCGTACCTGTATAGCAGAAATTATAGATATAGATAATAGTAACGCTTCTAAATAGTATATTAGGCTAGAGTAATTATTAGTATAGTGTTGTAGTGCAGGAGTAATAGTCTATAATAATTACGATTTTAGTAAGGGGTAACTACTTAGGGGTAGTAACTGCTTAGTAGTAAAACACGTTATAAGAGATTAAATACTATCTAATATAAACTATATAGGTTATTATAACCTTTACTAGTACTAAGTTAACTCTAGAAGAACGTAATAATAGAATATATTATAGGATTACCCTCTAGTAATGTAGTTAGGTTAGTGTACAACTATATACTAGTAGTACATAAAATAATAAAAAAATTGTATTATATACTAGCTAGACCTAATTAGGATAGAAAAGGTCTAATAGATGTTAAGATTAGAAAAATGATTTAATTACATAGTGCCCTAGCACAAATCGTTTTAGATTAGAGGCTTTTAATAAATTTAAAGATAGAGAAAACCTTTTACTATAATTTAAACTTAGGAAGAGTCTTACCCTTAGCCTATTATCTATAGTAGGATAGTTAAATAGAAAGGTACAATTAGACTCTTAAATAGTACTTATATTACTACTATACTCTAGAATAAGATAAATAGGTCCTATAGATTCTTAGTATAGAATTTGTATATAATAATAGTATTTATATATCTATAAATTTAATATCCTTCTAAGCCTATTACAGCATAGATCTAAGGGGCGTAGATTTACCTACTTTAGTATTAAGAGGCAGAAAATCCCTACTTATAAAGAAATTAGCAGCTATATTGTCTCTCTTATATACTACCTATAAAGTAAATATAGAGAAGTAAAACAATTACTAAAAGATATACTTAGATAAGAACCAACTACTAGCACCCTTTAGAGTAGGTAATAAAGTACTAATCTTTAGTAAAACATTAGCATAGTACGTCTAAAGAAGAAGCTAGATTGAGAATTACTAGGACCTAGGACTATTATAGCCTAGATTGGTTCTAGTGTATATAAAGTAGGCCTTCTAGAAATAAAAGAGATCTATCTAGTATTTTACATATTACTATTAGATATAAATTTACTAAGAAGTTAATAACTAACTATATAGAAACAAATATAAGAAACTATAGTTAAAGGGGGAGATAGGGTATTAAATATAGAAAAAGTCCTAAATAGAAGGCAGTTATTAAAGAGACAGTAGAAATATCTAATTAAATAGAAAGAATTTACTAACTTAGAAAATTCCTAGGAGATTAGCACAAATCTGTCTAAAGAAGCGCTAAAACAATACTAGAAAACAATATAGTAACTACTTAAGATACGTAAAAGACGTTAAGGTTAAAGTCTTAAAAAGGGTAGAATTAATAAGGCTAAATTTCTTTACCTAATTATGAATATTCCCTATAAGGGTTTTTAAATCGGTTAGTAAATAATAGTTTACGCTAAGAAATAATATTACTCTACCTTACTATAAGAAATACAGACTAGCTAAAGTAGATAGTTCTTAGCCTATTGTAGCTATATCTAATATAAGAAAGTAAGGAAAGTTACACGCTATATTATATAGTTATTACTATAAAGATATAGTAGAGAATTAGTATAAAAGAATATCTTTCTACTCTTATTCTAACTATCTAAGAGTATAATACATCTTATTACTATATTAGCCTAGAACTATATACTAACTATATACTTAGTTATTATTAGTCTACCCTTATTACTATAGAGAGACATTTTAACTAAAACTAGTACTATTAGTATAAGTAGTAGCCTTATAAGCGTAAATCTTCTTAGTAGTAGTAGTAGTAGTAGTAGTAGTAGTAGTAGTAGTAGTAGTAGTAGTAGTAGTAGTAGTAGTAGTAGTAGTAGTAGTAGTAGTAGTAGTAGTAGTAGTAGTAGTAGTAGTAGTAGTAGTAGTAGTAGTAGTAGTAGTAGTAGTAGTAGTAGTAGTAGTAGTAGTAGTAGTAGTAGTAGTAGTAGTAGTAGTAGCAGTAGTAGCAGTATTAGCGGCAGCCTTTTTAGCGGCCTCCTACTCTTCCTTTTCCTCTTAGATTTAACTAAGTGTGTTTCTAGTACTTATAATCTAGTACGTTAATAACAAAAGGAGTTAGATTTTGTTAAAATAGGTTAAACTATGCTATAATACCTTCTTATAAAGGGTGTTTAGCGCGTTAGGATTAGATTTACTACTACTCTCTTCTAACATCTTCTTTTACTTTATTAAAGCCTTAACAGCGCTAGACTAAGTTTAAGTATACTCTTTAATATAGATGCTTAATAAAGCTAACTTATATATGTTAGTGTTGCTATTATAGAATATAAGTAGGTCTTTTTATAGTAAATAGTTTCTATAAAGGTTATAAGATGCTATAATAAGCTAAAGGAGATATAACATACTCTTAAATTCTACCTAGCAGTAATTCAGCCTAATTAACAATAGATTTGCCTAGCGTAGTCTAGTTATTAATAGATATAGCTGTAGTAGTATATGTTATAGACGTAGTCTTAATACTAGTAGCATTAATAACGTAGTATAAGTAGTATTAACTGTATAATAACTAATATAAGAGTGCGCTTAGTTACTAGAAACACTTAAATAGCTGTTAGCATCCTTATTAGAGCCTTAAATATGTTAAAAGATTCTAAAACAAGCTAAAAGGAGACAAAACACGTACTAATAGGTAATTCCTATTACTATTAGAATAATTTCTGTAATAGTAGGCCTAAGTGTTACTACAGCGCAGACTACCCTCTAAAGCTAAATTAATAGAGAAATAATAGTCCCTTTTTATATTACTATTAGTAATATAGTAGAGATATAGTATATAGTGTGCTAGTATATAGAGTAAATACCTTAGTAATACTAGTAAATAGGGGGGATAACCTTAGTAATCCTATTAGATACTAGGTATAAGAGGGGTATCTATCTATCTATTCTCTCTCTCTCTCTCTCTCTCTTTCCTAATGTGCCTGCTAAACAAGATGCTTCGATACTTATACTAGAACAAAATAGTAACCTAACTATGGGGCATAGTATAGCAGGTAAAACTAAAACTCTGCTACTCTAAAGGCTAGGGCACTTCCTAGGAATTATCCCGGTAATTCTGGACTAAGACGTTATTATCTTAAATTCTGCCACTCTAATAGCTAAGGAACGCCCTAGGAATTATCCTGTTAAATCTAGACTAGGATGTTATTATTAGACTTATTAGCACGCCTCTTAGCACGCCTCTTAGCACGCATCTTAGCACGCCTCTTAGCTTACCTCTTAGCTTGCCTCTTAGCACGCCTCTTAGTACGCCTCTTAGCACCTCTTAGCACCTTCCCTAGCACATCTAGTAGATCTAGTAGTACTTAGATCTAGTATATCTAGTATATCTATTAGCACTTAGATCTAGTATATCTAGTAGATCTAGCAGATCTATTAGATCCTAAGGCATATTATATGCTAGCTAATTAGCACCTACTAGGTAATACCTAGTAGCATCTAATTAGACAGAAGAAAATACCTCTATCTATTATTAGTAGCTATCTGTAGGTTGCACCTTAGCACTGCCTCTCCCTATTACTAAGTAGCTATCTTATCTAGATTAGTATTAGTAATAGCTATTATAGCATAAAAGGACTATACTATTAAGGTAGAGGAGATTTATACTAGTGTATAGAGTAACTTTCTTAGTAATACTAGTAAGTAGGCAGAATAACCTTAGTAATCCTATTAGATACTAGGTATAAGAGAGGTATCTATCTGTTATAATCTATAGAATAAAGAAAGGATATAAGCTAATTATAGTATATATAGCATAGTAAGTATAATAAGTTATTAGGCTTAGTGTAAGTAAACATAACAGCGTTAACACTTAGTAAGAGGCTAAGGATTATGTAATATAATTAGGCTTAGTATAATTAGTACGATTAGTAATTAGTGTAATTAGTAATTAGTGTAATTAGTAATTAGTGTAATTAGTAATTAGTGTAATTAGAGAATCCTTAACACTAATTAGTCTATATTACTACTACTATTATTAAAGTATATAGTTAAGTAGGAACACAACCCTTATAGTTTATATTTAACCTTATTAATTAAGTTTATCTTTAGAATCTTAACCTGCGCTTAAACTAGATAGTCTACTCTGTACTATTTAGTGCAACCTATCTTTATAAGCTTTGCTTAGTTAATAACCCTAACTAATCTACTAGTACTTATCCTTAAGAACTAATAGAATTAGTGCTTATAGTCTTTAACTAAAGTACAACTTTAACATTTTGAACACCCCTAAGATAAGTACTATTAGATCCTATGCTACCCCTATTAACTCTTTATCTAGTAATATTAACATAGATATAACTGTTACTACAAGTATTATAAATATTAATAAGCCTAACCTTTACTATAGAGATTGTAGTAAGCTTAATAACTAGCTTATACAGTAGGACCTCTTCTTTACCTTCTAAGGTAAGAAGGTTTCTAAGGCTAAATAAGTAGTCCTTGCAGCTAGCTACATGCGTAGTAAAGTGTTTACCTAGATTAAGCCCTTTATACAGTAGTACTAAGCTAGTAAGGCCCTAGATCATATAGATAAATAGATAAAAGACTTTAACCTATTTAAAGAAAAGGTTAAGCTAATCTTTAGAGTCTCTAACAAACTACACATTACTTAACGTAATATTTAGAAGATTAGACAGGACAAGTTAGCTGCTAACTACGCTGTAGAGTTTTAGCAGCTTACTGCTAACACTAACTAGGATAACACTGCCCTAATTATAATCTTTGCATAAGAATTAAAGCCTAAGGTAAAGGAAGAATTTATACGCACCAGCGCAAGCACAGAAACTCTTAATAAGCTTATTAATACTGCTATTAACATTAACGTACAACTCTATAAACTTTAGTAAGAACTTTAAGATAACCCTAGAGCACGTACTACTGTTATTACTACTAATAAGCTGCTACTAAGGAACTAGTAGCGTAACAACCTAAATTAAGGACAGTAAGGAGGTTGTAATTAGCTAAATACTAGTTGTTACACCTATAGTAACACTTAGAGTAGATACTATAGACCTAAAGTAATAGACCTCTTAAAACCTAATAAGGGACTACTAAAGTAATAGAATAAGAAGCCTAAGGGGGGTAACTAACATAGAGGTAGTAGCGACTGCTACGACTATAGTAAACTAGGCTACTTTATTAGAGACTGCTAGATAAATAAGGTTTACTGCTAGTTAAATATACTTACCTGTAATTATAATAATACAGATACTAGTAAATAGGAAATTCTTACTAATAATATAGAATAACTGCTAGAAGACCTAGAGTCTAGTTTAGAGGACGATAACAACTGTATTATACCTCTAATCAATGTAGCAACACTCTACTAGAACGCCTAGACAAGCAAAAAAACAGAGTACTACTCTAATAACAACTAGTAAAAGGTAGATAACCTACTAGACACCTTAGGGTAAGAGTTTAACTAAATTAGCGCTCTACTAGTACGTAAATAAGAACGTATAGCTTAACAACGCCAGAAGGCATAATAATAAAGAAGCCTATTACTAAATATATTAAGAACTTGTTAGTCTAGTAGGAGTACCTAAAATTACAGAAATAACACTAGAACGCTAACAGCTTGTTTACTAGTTTAGGAAAGAAATTAATAATAGTAAATAGTTTACTAATAACCTAGAAGAAGCTAAAGACTAGCTATAGTGTAAGTAAGAAACATAGCTTAGCCTAGAACATATATAAAAGTAGAAAGAAGTACTACTAATAATTAGCCTACAACTATAGTATATTCTAGACTACTAAAACCTAAAATATAGAAACCTTACGTAGATAGTATACACTAAGGACAAGTGTATAATCTACTATAATAAGAAGCTTAGTATAGAATAGTGTCTAGCATAATAAAGCCTCTATTATAGTTAATAGTACTAGTGTTATAATAACCTGTGTAAACTTTATCTTATTAACAAACGCTAGAAAGTATACTTTTCTAGAATAGATAACCTATAGGCTACAATATAAATATAGCTAATAGTTAACAGAAGTACTACAACACACGCTAGTAGAACGACCTTAATGTAGATTATAAGAAGTATTGCAGTATAAAGGAATTTAAAGGGTTTAGTAAAGAGGGGACTTTTTTAGGCCAGCGCCTACAAGCCCTAGGGATTAATCTATTCATAGCATTAGGAACAATTACCTTATTAAGCTACCTATTAAACTAAATAGGGTAGCCTTAATACCACTCTTAGAGTTAGGAGCATAACTAAGTTATATATCTAGAACAGTAATATAGTAAGCTAGACTTAGATTATATTATAAGAAGAATCCTTACTTACTTTAAGTAGCTAATAGAGAATTAGTGCTAGATAAACTGCTAATTATATTTAAAGTAATAGTAGCACCCCTATAAATACAGAGGCACTATAAGGAAATAAACCTAGACGTCTTTATAAAGGCTAAGCACAACGTTATATTAGAACTTCCCTAGTTATAAAAGCACAACCTAAAGATAGACTAGGCGTAAGAAAGACTTTTATTAGAAGGATGTAAATATAGTACTTTTACATCTATACCTACACAGTGTACGCAGCAGCTAGTAGATAAGAAGAAGATTAATAATATCTCTTTAACATATAAGACGTGCTAAGATAGAGTAGTTAACTCTGTAGATGCTGAACGCCCTACAATTTATAAAGTAAGAGTTAAGAAAAAAGAAGTGTACTATCTGTTATCTCTAATATGTATAGACAGTACGCAGAGATATTTAGAAAAGAGCTTATAGTAAAAGCCCTACCTAAGCATAAACCCTAGGATTATAAGATAAAGCTCTAGAAAGGAAAGACACTAACTTTTAGGCTATTATATTAGTTATGAAAAGGAATTTAAAGTACTTTATAAGTACATTAAGGAGAACCTTAAGAAGGGATTTATTAGAAGATTAGAATTACCTGCAGGGTACCTAATTATGTTTGTTCCTAAGAAGGATAGCAAGCTACAACCTTACATTAACTTTAGAAAGCTTAATAAAATTACTATTAAAAACTACTACCTGCTTCTAAATATTACAGAGTTACAGGACTAGCTAGTAGGAGCTTAGTACTTTATAGTGTTCGACCTAGAAGGCGCGTATAACCTTACATATATAAAGAAAGAAGAAGAATAGAAAATAGTACTTAGAACGTAATATAGACCCTATAAGTACCTAGTTATGCTGTTTAGTCTAATTAACGCACTAGCAACATACTAGCAGTTAATTAACAACGTCCTAAGAGCACACCTTAACAGAACTATAGTAGTGTACCTAGATAATATCCTAGTATACTTAAAGACGCTAAAAGAGCACAAATAACATGTTATGGAAATGCTAGAATGCCTAAGGTAGGCAGACCTATAATATTAAACCTAAGAAGTGTAAATAGTATAAGAAGGAAGTTAAATTCCTAGGGTATATTATAGGACAATATAGAGTTAAGATTTATCTAATAAAGGTAGAACTAGTTAAGACGTAGCAGGCGCTAAAAACAGTTAAACAGATCTAGGAATTTTTAGGATTTGTTAACTTTAACTAAGACTTTATTAAGAACTACTCTAAGATTATAATCCTGCTAATAAAGCTTACATAGAAGGATACACTATTTAAGTAGAGATAAGAATAGAATAATATATTTAAGGCACTTAATTAAGCCTATATTACACCTTCTATATTAATTATATTTTATAGTAGTAAACTAATGTATATAGAGACTAACGCCTTAGATCTTATATTAGGCGTATATATTATACAAGAAAAAAATTGACTATAGCACCCTATTACTTACTACTTATATAAGTTCTTAGGACCTAAAGAATGCTATGATATACATAATAAAGAATTACTTATAATTATATTAGCTTTAGAACATTAGTAACTATACTTAGACAGCTACTTAGAACTTACTATCTATACTAACTATAAGAATCTAGTATACTTTACTACTACTAAGGTCTTAAATTAATAACAAGTATGTTAGTCTAAGATATTTAGATAATATAAGGTTAAGATATTGTATACGCTAAGCAAAGATAATAGTAGAGCTAACGCGCTTAGCAGATAATATAACCTTACTGGAGAAAAGACAATAAACTAGTTTATAGTACTAGGAATTAATATTAATAGGTTACTTAGACTATTACAGCAACTAAATAATATAATGCAAATTAAAAATAAACTGCGTATTATATTAGACGTACTAGAGGAACTTTAGGATAAAATTATAGCTAATTGCTATAATAACCTACTATACAGACACCCTAAAATTACATATATAATAGAACCTATCAAGTAACACTACAAGTTTAGTAATATAAAGGATAAGGTTACTAGATACATTAAGAACTATGTTAACTATTAGTAAAATAAACATAGTATACACGCAAAATATAGAGAAATATAGGTAATAGAGCTGCCTACAGCACTATAGATAAACATTATAATAGACTTTATTATACAGCTACCTATCTAAAGAGACCCTATAACTAGATATAACTATAACTTAATCTTTATTATAGTTAATAGATTTACTAAGTACGCTAAGATAATACCTTTGTAATATAGCTATACTATAGAGCAGCTTATATAAGTGTTCCTAGATTAACATTTAAGGTTTTATAGCATACTAGAATTAATTATAAGTAATTAAGATAAGCTCTTTATAATAAGTTATTAGACTACGCTCTCAGCAGCTATAGGTACTAAGAAGAAGCTTTTAACAGCCTATTATCTATAGATAGATAGATAGACTAAAAGAATAAATTATACTATAGAAATATACCTACAGATATATAGTAACTAGTAGTAAGTTAACTAAGTTCTACTGTTACCTATAGCACAAATCGCATATAATAATAAATTATTAGAAGTAATAGGAGAATTACTGTTCTTTCTAAATTATATAATATACCTAAATCTCTTTACTAGAAGTCTAGACACGCTAATTTAGACTAAATTAGCAATACCATTAGTAGTAAGACTAAAAGAAGTACACAAGAAAGTGCTAGAAAATATTATTAAGGCTTAAGAATAAGTAATCTTATATATTAACTAAAAAAGAAAAACAGCACCTTAGCTAAAAGAGGGATATAGACTCTATCTCCTTATAAAAGACCTTTGCACATAAAGACTAACAAAAAAACTTAACTATGTTAAAGTTAGACCCTTTTTTATTTTAAAGCAGATAAGCCTAGTTAACTATAGACTTAATCTGCTAAAGAATATAAAGATCTACCTAGTGTTCTACAAATTACCATTTAAACTAGCTAACTCTAGAGCGCCTATCTAGAAGAACGTCTATTACTAAGCTAATAGTAAAGATTAATAGGAAGTTAAAAAAATAATACAACACTAAAAGGAAGGTAGCTAGAATAAATATCTAGTTAAGTAGTTAGGATACCCTAACTTAAAAAATACTTAGGAACTAACTACACACCTTACAAACTGCTAGTAGTTATAAAAGTAATTTAAAGAGACTAATTAGGTAGTGCTACGTTGCTCTCCTAGTACTCTAAGGGATAGCCTTTAAAGGCACCCTAAGTACTAGGCAGTAATAAGAACTTATTAGGTAGATTAGATAACTTAATAGTCCCTGCCTCTAACTACTCCTAATCTTCTATACCGCGCTTTTCTACGATAATAGCCTCCTTAGTATAATAGTCTAATAAATCTATTTATTATTATAACTACTTCTTACGTGTATAAGCTACACGCAAGTCCTCTATAGCTTTTTCTAATATTTAAAGTACTTTAGTTTATGCTTTGTAACTCTCCTTTATACGCATACGAATTTTCTCTTTCTTAGAAGTTAGCTAGGTAAACTTAGATTATTTACCTTTACGTTATTACGTTGCCTAAGGTAAGTATACTTACTACACTTTCTAGATTAAACGTAAACCTTATACACGTAGTTATACTTTATATAAGTTTTATATTTTTACACTATAATCTCTCTAAAGGACTTAATAAATTTGTATAGACAATAACAGCAAGCTAAACGTAAGATAGTTAGTTGTTTTAGCATTGTCTAAACTACCTACTAATTAAGGATAGGCCCTACGTAATATAAATAAGCTTAAGAGACTAAGCTAAGATAGAAGGGGGATAGTGTTACAATCTACAGAATATAGGAAGGATATAAGCTAATTATAGTGTATAGGGCATAGTAAGTAAAACAACTTATTAGGCTTAGCGTAAGTAAACATAACAGCGTTAACACTTAGTAAGAGGCTAAGGATTATATAATATAATTAGGCTTAGCATAATTAGTGCAATTATTAACTAGTGTAATTAGTATTTAGTGTAATTAGTATTTAGTGTAATTAGTATTTAGTGTAATTAGAGGATCTTTAACACTAATTAGTCTATATTACTACTACTATTATTAAAGTATATAGTTAAGTAGAAACACAACCCTTAAAGTTTATATTTAACCTTATTAATTAAGTTTATCTTTAGAATCTTAACCTGCGCTTAAACTAGATAGTCTACTCTGTACTATTTAGTGCACCCTATCTTTACAAGCTTTACTTAGTTAATAACCCTAACTAATCTACTAGTACTTATCCCTAAAAACTAATAGAATTAGTGCTTACGGTCTTTAACTAAAGTATAACTTTAACACTATCTATCTAATAGACAGACACCTTACTATTAACCTATCTATCTATTCTCTCTCTCTCTCTCTCTCTCTCTGTCTTTCCTAATGTGCCTAATAAATAAGATACTTCGATACCTATACTAGAACAATAGTACTACCTAGTAGTTTTACTATAATTTTAAATTTTCATCTTATAGTAAGTAGGTATAGACATAACAGCAACAGTAAAAAGTAGTTAGTAGCAGTTAGTAATAGTTATTAGTAGGTAGTAGTAGTTAATTAGAGTTTAAAGAGGTTACTAAGGCGTAATATATAGTACTAACTGCTAAAACGTATTAGAAAGTGCTAGAAAGACCTAGAAAATCCCTTAGCTATTCTTACAGAAATGCTAGACAGAATAGGTAAGTACTTACTAAAGTAAAGTAGAATATAGTAGTAACTAATAAAACAAGGGGTATATATAGCTTATATCCTACTAGCCTTCTAGTTAGAGCTTTAGCCTGCGCAAACAGCTACCTAGACCCTAGAGGTAAAATAAGAGGTAAGAGAGGACTTCTGTTTATCTACTACTAGGTAAAGGTAGAATTAGTATTAAGTCCTCTCTAACCTTATAAGGTGCTATAAATGCCTAAAGCTAGTTAGAATTAGCTATAATAGAACAGACAGAGAAAACACGTCTAAAGCTAGGTTAAAATAATGTAGTAATACTAATTATACTATTTTTTTTTGCTAAACAATCTAAAGAAGGGAGGCATTATTAGGCGCTAGGCCTAGAGATTTCTCTAATAGTCTTAGCAAGCTACTATAGGGCTAGTTAGCCTAGACTATTTAAAGGTGTTAGAGGTTATTACTAATACACTAGAGATTAGTCTTATTACTATATACTACGTACCTTAATACACCTACTATCCTCTTTACCTCTATTCTTTCTTATGTTTACTGTATACACTCTTTATAAGCTAGATATACTAGTTAGGCTAGTTAGCACATAATTTAGCTATAATAGGCTAGTTAGTATACTCTAAGCTTATAAGCTATAGGTAATAAGCTTACTTACAGTAACAATAGTGTTTAGACAGTTAATATAGAGATATATAGGTAATTAGAGTAATTAAGCTATATTTTATAAGCTCTTTTACTAAGTGCGTAGGGAGATCTTCTACCTATAGGAAGCTAGGCTTATAACTATAACAAGCTTATAAAACTAGGCTTTATTAATTAATTATACTTAATTAGTGTCTATCTACATACTAATATTCTATGTTAAATATTTATAAAAGAGATTTTATTATTATATAATCTTACTATATAAGTAGCTAAAGTACTTAGAAGGAGATTAGTTTATAAGGAACAGCTTACTATCGATAACTAAATCTGCTAAGGTATAAGTAGCTTATAGTAAATAATTAGCTCTAACTACATATTAGCCTCTGTGTATAGGTCTACACGCTTACTTACGTAATATATATTTACTAGTAAACTGTCCCTTTACTATATACTAACCTCTTAACCTTTACTAATATATAGCCCTACTATAATATACTCTTAACACTTTTAAGGTACTAGGTGCTCTACCTTTTCTCTTAAAACTACTACTACTACTACTACTACTACTACTACTACCACCACTACTACTACTACTACTACTACTACTACTACTACTACTACTACTACTACTACTACTACTACTACTACTACTACTACTACTACTACTACTACTACTACTACTACTACTACTACTACTACTACTACTACTACTACTACTACTACTACTACTACTACTACTACTACTACTACTACTACTACTACTACTACTACTACTACTACTACTACTACTACTACTACTACTACTACTACTACTACTACTACTACTACTACTACTACTACCTGCTACGCTTACGTCTTTAATATAAGTACCTCTTAGGCAGTACTAAATAATAATATTACGCGGTTAGCCCTCTCTTACTAGGCTCTTTTAATTTTAGAATATCTACTTACTGTACTTTAAGCCTTCTAGCAGTAGTTTAATTAGGAACTTTGTATTAGACATTATATACTATGCCTAGAACTTTTTAAACTACTATAGAATACGTATACTAAATTTAAGAAGTCTATATATAAGAAGAGCTTACCTAACTCTCTATATACCTTATACTTATACTACGCTTATTACTTTAGAAAAATATAAATCTAGTATACTCCTCTTATAATCTAAATCTAGCGTACTACCCTGATACTTACACTATAGCAATTTAGTTATAATTTCGCTACCCCTTAAATACAGACTTATATTTAGATAATTTAGAACTAGACACTATATCTGCAATAGCTTCTAACCTAAAAAGTAACTACGCTTTACCTAAGACATTTTAGTTACTAGAAAACTACACTATAGTTAATAAAGACACTCTCTCTGTCTACACTAACAAAAACATAGAGACCTTAATATTACGATTCTGTGCTAGGGCACGGCACAAACATAAGTACTAGCTAACTAAGACCCCTAACTCTACTCTAAAGGAACGAACTATAGAGAAAGATAGAATAAAAAGGGTTATTGTATAACTGCTTATTAATAAGCATAACACACGTAACTACTTATTAATAAGTATAATATAATATACTTGTCTATAAGCACCCTTATATATGTTTATTAGACTAACTTTATTTAGTAATTAATAAGTACTCTATCTCTTTAGTATAAAGTTAGTAAAACCACGGCCCTTATAGTCTGTGTTTAACCTTATTAATTAAGTTTATCTTTAGAATCTTAACCTCCTCTTAAACTAGATAGTCTACTCTGTACTATTTAGTGCACTCTATCTTTACAAGCTTTACTTAGTTAATAACCCTTACTAATCTACTAGTACTTATCCCTAAGAACTAATAGAATTAGTGCTTATAGTCTTTAACTAAAGTACAACTTTAACATTTTAAACACCCTTAAGACAAGTACTATTAGATCCTACGCTACCCCTAGTAACTCTACGTCTAGCGACATTAGTATAGATATAACTATTACTACTAGCACTATAAATATTAATAAACCTAACCTTTACTACAAAGATTATAGTAAGCTTAATAACTAGCTTATACAGTAGGACCTCTTCTTTACCTTCTAAGGTAAGAAGGTTCCTAAGGCTAAATAAGTAGTCCTTACAGCTAGCTATATATGTAGTAAAGTGTTTACCTAGATTAAACCCTTAATACAGCAGTACTAAGCTAGTAAAGCTCTAGATAATATAGATAAGTAGATAAAAGACTTTAACCTATTTAAAGAAAAGATTAGGCTAATCTTTAGAGTCTCTAACAAACTACACATTATATAACGTAATATTTAGAAGATTAGACAGAACAAGTTAGCTGCTAACTACGCTGTAGAGTTTTATTAGCTTACTACTAACACTAACTAGGATTATACTACTCTAATTCCTATATTTTAATAAGTATTAAAGCCTAAGGTTAAGGAAGAACGTATGCGCACCAGCGTAAGCACAGAAACTCTTAATAAGCTTATTAATACTGCTATTAACATTAACATACAGCTCTATAAACTTTAGTAAGAACTTTAAGATAATCCTAGAGCATATACTACTGTTATTACTACTAACAGGCTACTACTAAGGAACTAGTAGCGTAATAATCTAAACTAAGGATAATAAGGAGGCTATAATTAGCTAAATACTAGTTGTTATATCTACAGCAACACTTAGAGTAGATACTACAGACCTAAAGTAATAGACCCCTTTAACCTTAATAAGGGACTACTAAAGTAATAGAGTAAGAAGCCTAAGGGGGGTAACTAATACTAAGGCAGCTAGGACTACTACAACTGTAGCAAACTAGGCTACTTTACTAGAGACTGCTAGTTAAATGTACTTACCTATAATTATAATAATATATATACTAGTAAATGTTATAGGTTTAGACCTTATCTAAGCCTTAAGCGAGATAGGATGGTTACGTGCCCTATAGACATATTAGAAGGACACGTAACATGTTACCTCTATAAGAGATACAATACTATATTAACCCTTATTACATCCTACCCTAAGGCTAGTCTATAATATTTATATCTTTTCTTCTAGAAGAACAGCTAGCACTTATACTATGTTAGCTAGCTTCTAGAATAACCTCTTAGATAAATCTGTCCCCTTAACCCTTTAGAAATTTATAGCCTAGATATTATGGTTTATAATAAACTTATAGTAAGCCTTATCTACTACTAATAAGTATATAGCATTACTTAATATAATAACTCTAATATACGCGTGTTTATAGAGTCTCTAGCATAAATAGCTAACACCTGTACTAGACCTACGTCTATAGTCCTATTATCCTCCTTAGAAGTAACGCTGTACCTATTAACGTCTACCCTAGCCTCTAACCTACCTTATAAAGCACTGCTTTTAGCGTCTACTCTAGGCCTATATACCTCTATATAGACGTCTATAGCCTATAGGAAACCCCTTCCTATAGGTAAGGCCTCTACTAGAGACAAATCCTTATTCAAGGCGTAGTAGGTTATAATAGAACATAAGCTGTAGGTATATATATCTTTTATTAGTAGGCTATAGAACATGTTTACCTTTATATAGTCCTAGCTTAGTATGTCTATGTAATAAGATATAGCTCTGTTCTATAAGATTAGAGGTACCTAAGGTATGTAGACCCTAGAGGACTTCCTAGTATACCTAGAATTCTGCTACAGCAACAACTACAGCTAGAAATAGGCCTAGGCAAAACTAGAAAGTATCTGTTAAGGTCCTAATAAGTTATTTTTACACTTTTTTATCTAGTTTAAGCAGCTACTAGTGTAAAGTAGTAGCCTCTACTAGGATAGAGAACAGTGCCTATTAAAGCTCTACTAGGCTCTAAACATAAACATCTATAATATAGTAATAAACTAAGAAGTAACTTATATAGATTATAATGTAGCTGTTATAGAGTATAAGTCTATTACTATAGACATTAAGACTATAGCTATAGAAAACTAGCTATGCTATATCTCTACCTAGGTACTACCTAAGTATAATAGGGATAGTAATATTAAGATAATAGTTATATCTACAGTTTGCACTAGCAGCAGTGCTAAGCGTAGAGGTTAGAAGTAGTCTGCTCCTAACTAGGCTATATAGGTTCCTAATAAGGTATTTTAGTAATGCTAGAAGGCTAACCTATATACCTATTACGGTAAAAGAGGATATATTTGCTAGGATTGCGCTAACGCAGTAGTAACTATAGTGTAGGTAGTAATAATCTTAGGTAAGAAAGAGGCTAGTTTATATAGGGGAAACTAGCTGCTCCTAATATAAGTCTAAGTTAGGAGCGCTGTAGAAGTATATTAGTAGAGGAGACTACTAGTCTAGGGGCATTATAGGCTACTAGGGGAGCTATTACAGACTCTATAGACAAGCCCCTATTCTACATTCTATTATTTATTAATAGGGTATTTTAGGCTAATGTGCTAGTAGACCTAGGGTATAAATACTTTAGTATAGTAAGTAATAACTTTACTGCGCACTTAGAAGGAGACTTTATTAAGGTGCTGCTACAACGCTTAGTATAAGTAGTAGGCACTAGTAGAAAGTCTATAATCTTCTATTTAATCCTGTTTAGGTATAACTTAGATAGGTAGCACTTATAGGCTGTAGCCTACGTAGTGCTAGGTCTAAGCTAGGATATTATTTTAGAGAAGCCCTAGCTCTAATAAGAAGGTATAGTGTTAGACGTAGAAAAGGGCACACTAAGGATATAATAGGTAGAGAACCTTATAGTCTATAAGTTCTTATAGTATAAAATAAATATTTATATAGCTCTTCTATTAGTAACTAAGTTTAATAAGACCCTAGCTAATAGATTTTAGAAGCGCCTGCCTAGGGACTAGTTTGTCTCTATAAGCCTCTACAATATTACTAAAATCCTCTTAGTTTAATCCCTAGGAGCGCAAGGGACAGCAGAGGAGGTAGACCTCCTTCCCCCTAAGTTAGTCTAGTTTTAGGACTTATTTAATACGAGTAAGGCCTTTAGCCTTTCCCTATATTAGGGCTAGATAGATTACTACATACAGTTATAACGTAACTAGTCTAGAAAGAAGAAGCCTTTACCCTAGGGCCCTCTATATAACATGCTAAGGGACTAGCTACTTAAGCTATAGAAATAGGTATTAGCACTAATAGATAAGGGGTAGATCTACACCTCCTCTTCTCTAGTAGAGGCTCTAGTCCTGCTAGTTAAAAAGTCCTCTAGTAGGTAGCGTATATACGTAGACTATCACGTACTTAATAGCATTATAATAACTTACTAGTACCTACTCTCTCTTATTAAGAAGACGTTGCGTACACTAGGAGGTGCCTACTAGTTCTCTAAGGTTAATATCTGTTTAGCATTTTACAGGATTTATATTATAGAAGAAGATAAGCACCTTACTACGTTCTATACCTATTTTAGGCTCTTTAAGTAGCTAGTCTGCCTATTTAGCCTAACTAGAGCACTAGCGTCCTTCTAGCGTTACATTAACAGCGCGCCTTAAGAGATATTAGGTAACTATACTACTACGTATCTAGATAATGTCCTTATTTACAGTAGTAGGTCTAGAACAGACTACTTAGAGAAGGTTAGTAGAGTCCTTATACTTCTATACAATATAGAGCTATATCTAGATCCTAAGAAGTATATATTTATAATAAAGGAAGTATACTACCTAAGATATATTATAGAAGCTAGAAAGAACATTTGTTCTAATTCTAAGAAGGTTAAGGCTATCTGTAATTAGAAAGCCCTATAGTCTTTACATAGGGTCTATAGTTTCCTAAGGTTTACTAACTTCTACTAGGACTTTATCCTAGCCTTCTCTAATATTACTGCCCTACTTAATTAACTTATAGGGAAGGATATCCTGTTTAGGTAGGGGCAGGAGGAGGATACAGCGTTCTACTAGCTAAAGAACATATTTATAACAGAACTAGTCCTAGCCTAGTAGGACCCTAAGTAAGAAACACTATTAGAGGTAGACTGCTCTAGTAAGGCACTAGGTAGCTGCCTTTCTTAATAGTATAGGAAGGTGCTTTACCTAGTATTATATAACTTTACTATACTTATAATAGAATAATAGAACTACACTATCTATAATAAGGAGTTAACTACTGTTATAAAGTGCCTAGGGGTCTAGCTAGCTAGGTTAGGGTCTGTTGCTAGGCTGTTTACGATCCTAACTAACTATAAGAACCTCTAGTACTTTACTACTACACGCAGGCTAAGTAAGAGGCAGCACTAATAAGCAGAGAAGCTGTTAAAGTTCTATTTCTACATTTACTTCTGTCTAGGGCGCCTAGCAGCCTAACTAGATATGCTAAGCCGCTAGGAACAGGACTATAATAGGAGGTTAGGGGGGGTCTATAGAATAATAACCCTAGTTTTACTGTTAGTAGTTAGTATACTAGGCTCTAGTATACTTCTACTTTTTATTAACACGTATATATAATTACTATAGAATAAAGGTATTTAGTAGAATATAGGGTATATAGTGCGCCTGTCTACTATCTATAATAGGGCCTACTAGTTCCCTTCTAAGGCAAAGACTACTTAGTAAATTATAGATTATATGCTTAGTGCTTATAGCACGCTGCTGTAGTATAGGGTTATATAGGTTCTATGTTAGAAGCTACTTATAACTATAATAATCTAAAGGGCACACAAATCTAACCTAACAGGCTATCTAGAGGCTAATGCTACGTTCTATATTATTAGACGTAACTTCTACTAAGAGTAGATATTATAGGACGTTTAGCATTATATCTATAACTACTACTATTTTAGCACACACGTGTTACAGCGCTAATAGTAGAGCTTACTCTAGCTATTACCTATTACTAACTGTTTTTAGTCCTAGATTTTAATAGACTTTATAGTTAACCTTTCTTAGGCTAATAAGGATATACTGTACTATCTTCTAGTTATTATAGAATACCTCTCTACGTATATACAGCTTAAAGCAATAACTTCTATAATAGTAGAATATTACGCTAAGGTCTTCTGCAACACGTAGTAGCAGTTCTAGGGCTTTCTAAGCACTATTATTATAGACTGTAGCTTAGACTAGCTAGGATGTTTTTAGATAACGTTGTGTAGCCTTATAGGAGTAGACTAGCTACTCTCTACAGCTTACTACCCCTAGACAGACAGAGAGACAGAGCGTACTAACTAAGAGGTGCAGGTAGTTCTATAGGTTATAGTTAACTTTAAGCAGGATAACTAGCCTAACTATCTTCTAGCCTGCTAACTAGCACTTAACAATTATAACTCTTTACTTACTAGGGTTAGTTCTAACCTACTCCTCTATAGTTATAATGTAGACCTCCTGCAGACAACAGTACTACTAACTATTAGCTAGAACATACTACAGAGATAGGTAGTCTATTTCCTAGACTACTTCTAGTAAGGTATAGAGCTTACTTAGGCAGCTATAGTATAGGTGTAATAACGCACCTAGAATATAACAGACTGTAGCTATAGACCTATAGAGTAGTACTATATAGAAGATAGAGTATATTTTTCCCTCTATAACGTAAAAACTAATAGGCTAAGCTAGAAGCTTAACTAGTTACAAGCCTAGTACACAGTAGTTACAGTTCCTATCCCTCTAATAGTTACCCTAGATTTACTAGCTAACCTCTATAAGATAGTGTATATAGACCTACTAGAATATATAGCTTCTAACCTATTACTAATACAGCGCCTGCAGGAAAGTAGACTAGGCCTGCTAGTTATCCTAGAGGAGGGTAACCTAATCCTAGCTAAATAGAAGGTAGAGTCTATCCTAAAAGAAAAGAGGGCTTATAGGCAGAATAAGTTATAGGTTCTAGTTAAATAGAAGGGATATACAAAGCTAACTTAGAAACTACTAGAAGCGTTATAGGATATAAAGGCCTAGAAGGTCTTTATAGTAATATATACAGCATATAAGAAGTAAATATAGAAAAGAAGACCTTTTATTATTTGATAATAACCCTTATAGGGTCCTATTAGGAGATACTGTATAGGGAATAAGGCCTAGCACAGAAGGGCTTAGGGACCTTACAGTAATAGCACGCTGCTACCTTACACATATACTACTTAGTAACTAGTAGTAAGCCTTAAGACTTAAAAAAGATATTATTATTTATAAATAGGGAATAACAGGTAGTAGTAGCTATGTCTAGGACTCTAGGGCCTAGTTCTACACGTTGCAGCAGTAGTAGTTAACCTTATAGTTATTATTACCACCCTCTATATCTACCTTAATAGCGCTGCTATATATTAACTATAATATCTCTTTAAAGTTGTAGTTAGGCGTGTGCAGCTCTATAGAGGAAGGTAAGTATTAATAGTAGGTAGGCGCGCGCAGCTCTATAGGGAAGAGGAAGTAGTAATAGTAAGAGGGCGTAGAGGACCTTATAAGAGAGGGAGAGTAGTACTAGTATAGGGGCGTAGGTAACTCTGCAGGGGAGGGAGAGTAGTAACAGTAGGGTAGCAAGCAGAGCTAGCAGACAGACAAGCAGCGCTTATTAGGGGAGTTAGAGCAGTAGTAGTAGGATAAGTAGGATAACAGGGCGTACTCTAGGCAGCAGCAGAGCGTAGTAAGCAGGCACTTAACTTAGTTAATAGCGTTCTTTAGATCTAGTTAGCTATACACCTAATATAGATAGAAATTCTTATAGTAGTATAGGGCCTATAGGCCTAGACTACCTCTATATAGTTTATACGCTTAGTTTAGAACTAGAAGGCTAACTCTATAGTAGCTACAAACTATTAGAGGTAGGTATCTAGTTGGTTACTGCTATAACGCCTAGACAACAGCGTAGTAGGTAGAGTAACCTAGGTACTAGGCTTAGCAGGGGAATAGGCAGCGTAAGTAGAGGTTAACTGCTTTGCTAGTGTAGAGTTAGCTAGGGCTAGGTTAAATACAGCCTTATACACCTACTAGTGCTTATAGTAGGCACCTAGTAAAAATGTTATATTAGAAAGGAACACCTATAATAGTAATAATGGGGTAACTTACAGTAGAACATAGGCTAACGCCCCTAGTTAGTGTTATAGACTAGCCTTAGGGTAGGATGTAATAAGGGTCGATATAGTATTGTATCTCTAAAGGAGGTAACATGTTACGTGTCCTTCTAATATGTCTGTAGGGTATATAACTGCCCTATCTTACTTAAGGCTTAGATAAGGTCTAAGCCTATAATATACCTTCTTTTCCTATCTCTCCCTAGCTAAATGTATTTTATAGGGTCCTTTCTGCGTTTTACGTAGATTAGAGGGACGCTAGTAGTAGGTAAACTCTAGAGCTAGTTATAGTTGTGTAAGGGCCTACCTCTTAGTAAGTTAGCTACTAGTCTAGTCTGTAGTTTACCTAGGGTAGTCCCTACACGTACCTAGGTTGTTTTTATTTTATCTAGCGTACCTGCCTAAGTTAGCTACTATACTACTCTACGCTTCTACCTAACCTACCTATCTTATACCTACCCTATTTTTTTTTTTATTACGCTTATAATTAACCTACTATATCTGTTATTACTTCTAGTTATAGCTACTAGGCTACTAGCTAAGAAGCTAGTAGTCCTACTAGAGGGGGCGGTTATAGTCTGCTATAGTCCCTCCCCTCTACCTATAACATTCTTCTAGTATTTTTTTTCTATAGTTTCTAGCTTAGTTATAGAGCCTAACAGTATATGTAGAAAGCTTACCACTATTATATAGGTAACTATAAGGTTAAGAGTAATTTAGATAATAAGGACCTAGTCTCTATCTCTACTAGCGCTGTTATATACTGCCTATACCGCCTCCTTACTATTCTTACTAGTTAGCCTTATATATATTCTACTTCTATTATAGGCCTACCTACCTACTAACCTTCTACAGCTAACTATATTTCTAGTGCTAGTAAGATATACTATACCTATACTAAGTATAAGCATACTTACGTATATAATAATAACCTCTTTACTATAAATACTAAGCTCTACTACGCCTAGTATAACTTTAAGTAGTACATCTAAGTATATGTCTCTGTCCTAGCCCTATATTCCTAGCTAACAGCAGTTAAGGTGTTAGTGCGTACTAGTAACGCCTATGTTAAGACACCTAGCACCTAGAGTATAGACAGCAACAAGGCTAACTAAGGGCGTTAGCCTGTCTTCTACTGTAAGTTACCCTCTTAGCGCCTCTATAGGTCTTCCTTTCTAATATAACAGTCTTATTAGGTGCCTACTATAAGCATTAGTAGGTATATAAGGCTACTCTTAACTTAGCCCTAGCTAACCCTACGCTAGTAAAGTAGCTAACTACCTCTTACACTATATATGCCCCTACTAAGCCTAGTACCTAGGTTACCCTACCTGCTACGCTGTTATCTAGGTGTTATAGTAGTAACTAGCTTAATATATACCTTTAGTAGTTTATAGCTACTATAGAGTTAGCCTTCTAGTCCTAAACTAAGTATATAAACTAGATAGAGGTAGTCTAGGCCTATACTACTATAAGTTTTTCTGCCTATATTAGATATATAGCTAACTTAATCTAAAGAATACTATCAACTAAGTTAAGCGCCTGCTTACTATGCTCTGCTACTACCTAAAGTACGCTCTGCTGTCCTGCTTATTCTACTGCTGCTGCTCTAACTCCTCTAATAAGCGCTGCTTATCTGTCTGTTAGCTCTGCTTACCTCCCTGCTGTTACTACTTTCCTTCTCCTATTAAGTTACCTATACCCCTATGCTGTTACTATACTCTCTCTCTTATAGAGTTACCTATACCCCTATACTATTACTATTTCCTCTCCTCTATAGAGCTGCGCTTATTTACCTACTATTACTACTTACTATCTATTATAGAGCTGCACACACCCTACTATAACTTTAAGAAGATATTATAGCTAACGCGTAGTAGTACTATTAAGGTAGATAAGGTAGATAACAACAACAACTATAAGGTTAACTACTACTACTATATTATGCAGAACTAGGCCTAGAATATAGCTACTACAGCCTATTACTCCCTATCTATTAACAACTCTATCTTTTTTAAGTATTAAGGCTTACTACTATTTGTCTAGTGGTATAGAGCTTAAGGTAGTATTATACTAACGCTGTAAGGTCTCTAAGCTCTTTTATACTAGGCTATATACCCTATATAGTATCTCCTAATAAGACCCTATAAGGGTAATTATAAATAATAAAAGTTTCTTCTTTTCTATATCTATTCTTAACGTGCTATATGTATTACTGTAAAGACCTCTTATACTATTATATCCTATAACGCCTTTAGTAGTTTTTACGTTAGCTTTATATATCTTTTCTATTTAACTAGAACCTATAACTTGTTCTGCCTACAGGCCCTCTTTTCTTTTAGGATAGACTCTACCTCCTATTTAGCTAGAGTTAGGTTGTCCTCCTCTAGAACAACTAGTAGGCCTAGTCTACTTTCCTATAGGCGCTGTGTTAGTAACAGGTTAGAAGCTATACGTTCTAGTAGGTCTATATACACTATCTTATAGAGGTTACCTAGTAAATCTAAAGTAATAGTTAGAAGGGTAGAAGCTGTAACTACTATGTACTAGGCTTATAACTAGTTAAGCTTCTAGCTTAGCCTATTAGTTTTTACGTTGTAGAGGGAAAACTACACTCTATCTCCTATATAGTACTACTCTGTAGGCCTATAGCTACAGTCTGTTATATTCTAGGTATATTGTTATACCTATACTATAGCTGCCTAGGTAAGCTCTATACCCTACTAGAAGTAGTCTAGAAAATAGACTACCTATCCCTGTAGTGTGTTCTAGCTAATAGTTAGAAGTACTATTATCTGCAGGAGGTCTATATTATAGCTGTAGAGAAGTAGGTTAGAACTAACCCTAGTAACTAAAGAGTTATAATTGTTAAGAGCTAGTTAGTAGGCTAGAAGGCAGTTAGGCTAGTTATCCTATTTAAAGTTAACTATAGCCTATAGGACTACCTATACCTCTTAGTTAGCCTACTCTATCTCTCTGTCTATCTAGAGGTAATAGGCTGTAGAGAGTAGCTAGTCTACCCCTATAAGGCTATACAGCGTTATCTAAAAATATCCTAGCTAGTCTAAGCTACAGTCTAAGATTATAGAGCTAGGAAAGCCTTAGAACTACTACTACCTGTTGTAGAAGACCTTAGCGTAATATTCTGTAGTTATAGAAGTTATTACCTTAAGCTGCATATACTTAAAAAGGTAATCTATAATAACTAAGAGATAGCATAGTGCGTTCTTATTAGCCTAAGAAAGATTAACTATAAAGTTTATTAAAATCTAGGACTAAAAACAGTTAGTAATAGGTAATAGCTAGAGTAAGCCCTACTGTTATTACTATTACATATGCACACTAAAATAGTAGTAGTTATAGATATAACGCTAAATATTCTATAACATCCCCTTCTAGAAGAAGTTGCGTTAAACAATGTAGAATGTGGTGTTAGTACCTAGATAGCCTGTTAGGTTAGATTTGTATACCCTTTAGATTATCGTAGTTATAAGTAGCTTCTAATATAGAATCTATATAACGCTACGCTATAGTAGTGTGCTATAAGCACTAAGCGTACAATCTACAATTTACTAAGTAGTCTTAGCCTTAGGAGGGAACTAGCAGGCTCTATTATAAATAGTAGACAGGCGTACTATATGCCCTACGTCCTACTAAACGCTTTTATCCTATAGTAATTACATATATATATTAATAAAAAGTAGAGGCGTACTAGAGCCTAGTATACTAATTACTAATACTAAAACTAGGGTTATTATCCTATAGGCCTTCTCTAACCTCCTATTATAGTCCTGTTCCTAGCAGCTTAGCACATCTAGTTAGGCTGCTAGGCGCCCTAGGCAGAAGCAAAGAGAGAAACAGAACTTTAACAGCTCCTCTACCTATTAGTGCTGCCTCTTACTTAGCCTGCGCGCTGTAGTAAAGTACTAGAGGTTCTTATAGTTAGTTAGGATAGTAAACAGCCTAGTAATAGACCCTAACTTAGCTGGCTAGACCCCTAGACACTTTATAACAGTAGTTAACTTTTTATTATAGATAGTATAGTTTTATTATTCTATTATAAGTATAGTAGAGTAATATACTACTAGGTAAAGTACCTTTCTATACTATTAAGAAAGGCAGCTACCTAGCGCCTTACTAGAGCAGTCTACCTCTAATAGTGTTTCTTACTTAGGGTTCTACTAGGCTAGGACTAGTTCTGTTATAAATGTGTTCTTTAGCTAGTAGAACGCTATATCCTTCTCCTGCCCCTACCTAAACAGGATATCCTTCCCTATAAGTTAATTAAGTAGAGCAGTAATATTAGAGAAGGCTAAGATAAAGTCCTAGTAGAAGTTAGTAAACACTAGGAAACTGCAGACCCTACGTAAAGACTGTAGGGCTTCCTAATTATAGATAGCCTTAACCTTCTTAGAATTAGAATAAATATCCTTTCAAGCTTCTATAATATATCCTAGGTAGTATACTTCCTTTATTATAAATATATACTTCTTAAGATTTAGATACAGCCCTATATTACGTAGAAGCGTAAGGGCTCTACTAACCTTCCCTAAGTAGTCTGTTCTAGACCTGCTACTATAAATAAGGATATTATCTAGGTACGCAGTAGTATAGTTGTCTAATATCTTCTAAAGCACGCTGTTAATGTAACGCTAGAAGGACGCTAGTGCTCTAGCTAGGCTAAACAGACAGACTAGCTACTTAAAGAGCCTAAAACAGGTATAGAATATAGTAAGGTACTTATCTTCTTCTGCAATATAAATCTAGTAAAACACTAAATAAATATTAACCTTAGAGAACTAGTAGGCACCCCCTAATGTACGTAACGTCTTCTTAATAAGAGGAAGTAGGTACTAGTTAGTAATTATAATACTATTAAGTGTGTAATAGTCTACGTATATACGCTACCTACTAGAGGACCTTTTAACTAGTAGGACTATGGCCTCTGCTAGGAAAGAGGAGGTGCAGATCTACCCCTTATTTATTAGTGCTAATACCTGTTTCTATAGCTTAAGTAGCTAGTCCCTTAGTATGTTATACAGAGGGCCCTAAGGTAAAGACTTCTTCTTTCTAGACTAGTTACGTTATAACTGTATGTAGTAATCTATCTAGCCACTATATAGAAGAAGGCTAGAGGCCTTACTCTTATTAAATAAGTCCTAAAACTAGACTAACTTAGAGGGAAGGAGGTCTACCTCCTCTACTGTTCCTTACGCTCCTAGGGATTAAACTAAGAGGATTTTAGTAATATTGTAGAGGCTTATAGAGACAAACTAGTCCCTAGGCAGGCACTTCTAGAGCCTATTAGCTAGGGTCTTATTAAACTTAGTTACTAATAGGAGAGCTATATAAACATTTACTATATACTATAAGAACATATAGATTATAAGGTTCCCTACCTATTATATTATTAGTTTGCCCTTTTCTACATCTAACACTACGCCCTCTTATTAGAGCTAGGGCTTCCCTAAGATAATATCCTAGCTTAGACCTAGCACTACGTAGGCTACAGCCTGTAAGCGCTACTTATCTAAGTTATACCTAAACAGGACTAAATAGAAGATTATAGACTTTTTACTAGTACTTACTACTTATACTAAGTGTTATAGTAGCACTTTAATTAAGTCTTCTCTTAAGCGCGTAGTAAAGTTATTACTTACTACACTAAAGCATTTACACCCTAAGTCTACTAGCGCATTAGCCTAAAATACCCTATCAATAAATAATAGAATATAGAATAGGGGCTTGTCTATAGAGTCTGTAATAGCTCCCCTAGTAGCCTATAATGCCCCTAGACTAGTAGTCTCTTCTACTAATATACTTCTATAGCGCTCCTAACTTAGACTTATATTAGAAGTAGCTAGTTTCCCCTATATAAACTAGCCTCTTTCTTACCTAATATTATTACTACCTATACTATAGTTACTACTGCGTTAGCACAATTCTAGTAAATATGTCCCTCTTTGCTGTAACAGGTATATAGGTTAGCCTCCTAGCGTTACTAAAATACCTTATTAGGAACCTACGTAGCCTAGTTAGGAGCAGATTACTTCTAACCCCTACGCTTAGCACTGCTGCTAGTGCAAACTGTAGACATAACTGTTATTTTAATATTACTATCCTTATTATACTTAGGCAGCGCCTAGGTAGGTATATAACGCAGCTAGTTTTCTATAGCTATAGTCTTAATATCTATAGTAATAGACTTATACTCTATAACAGCTACATTATAATCTATATAAGTTACTACCTAGTTTATTACTATATTATAGATGTTTACGTTTAGAGCCCTATAGAGCTTTAATAGTTACTATTCTCTATCCTAGTAGAGGCTGCCACTTTATACTAGTAGCTGCTTAAACTAGATAAAAAAGTCTAAGAATAACTTGTTAGGACCTTAACAGACGCTTTCTAGCTTTGCCTAGGCCTATTTCTAGCTGTAGTTATTGCTGTAGCAGAATTCTAGGTATGCTAGAAAGTCCTCTAGGCTCTATATACCTTAGGTACCCCTAATCTTATAGAATAGAGCTATATCTTATTACATAGATATACTAAGCTAGAACTATATAAAGGTAAATATGTCCTATAGCCTACTAATAAAGAACATATCTACCTATAGCTTATATTCTATTATAACCTACTACACCTTAAATAAGGATTTATCTCTAGTAAAGGCCTAACCTATAGAAAGAGGTTTCCTATAGGCTGTAAACGTCTGTATAGAGGCATATAGGCCTAGAGTAGACGCTAAAAATAGCGCTTTATAAGGTAGGTTAGGGGCTAGAGTAGACGTTAATAGGTATAGTATTACTTCTAAGGAGGATAATAGAACTATAGACGTAGGTCTAGTACAGGTATTAGCTATTTATACTAGAGACTCTATAAATATATATATATTAGAGTTATTATATTTAGGTAATACTATATACTTATTAGTAGTAGATAAGGCTTACTATAAGTTTGTTATAAACTATAACATCTAGGCTATAAATTCCTAAAGGGTTAAGAGGACAGATTTATCTAAGGGGTTATTCTAAGAGCTAGCTAACATAGTATAAGTGCTAGCTGTTCTTCTAGAAGAAGAGATATAAAAATTATAGACTAGCCTTAGAGTAGGATGTAATAAGGGTTAATATAGTATTATATCTCTTATAGAGGTAACACGTTGTATATCCTTCTAATATGTCTATAGAGCACGTAACCGCCCTATCTTACTTAAGGCTTAGACAAGGTCTAAGCCTATAATAGTTAGCCTTATTACTACCTATACTCTAGGTACTAGGCGTTGTAATATAGGCGTTACTAGTATGCACTAACGCCTTAGCTACTATTAGTTAGGAATAAGTAGCTAGAACAGGAACATTTATATTAATGTACTACTTAAAATTACGCTAGGTATAGTAGAGCTTAGTGTTTATAGTAAAGAGGTTATTATTATAAACGTAGACGCGCTTACGCTTAGCGTAGGTGTAATAGGTCTTACTAGCACCTAGAACGCAGTTAGCTAGAAATTAGCAAGTAAGCGGACCTATAACAGACGTAGGTACTTATAAGACTAACTAGTAAGAATAGTAAGAAGGTAGTAGGGGCGGTACAGGACAGCGCTAGCAGAGACAAGGACTAGGTCCTTATTATCTAAGTTACTCTTAACTTTGTAGTTACCTATATAATAGAAGTAAGCTTTCTACCTATATAGTTAGGCCCTATAACTAGATAAGAAACTATAGATAAGAAATATTAGAGGTATGTTATAGGTAGAGGGAAGGAACTATAGCAGACAACAACCGCCCTCTCTAAGGCGACTACTAGCTTCTTAACTAGTAGCCTAATAGCTATAACTAGAGGTAACAACAGATATAGTAGGTAGAGTAAGAGTATGTATAAAAAATTAGGTAGGTGTATTATAGGTAGGTTAGGTAGAAGCGTAGAGTAGTACAGTGTCTAACTTAGGTAGGTGTGCTAGGTAAAACAATAACAACCTAAGTGCGTATAGGGACTACCCTAGGTAAACTATAGACTAGACAAGTAGCTAACTACTAAGAGCTAGACCCTTACGTAACTACAACTAGCCCTAGGGTTTACCTACTACTAGTATCCCCTAGGCTATACTAAATATAAAAAGGACCTAATAAAAGTATATATAGCCTAGGAGAAATAGAGAAAGAAGGTATGTTATAGGCTTAGACCTTATCTAAGCCTTAAGTAAGACGGGACAGTTACGTGCCCTATAGACATATTAGAAGGATATACAACGTGTTACCTCTATAAGAGATATAATACTATATTAACCCTTATTACATCCTACTCTAAGGCTAGTCTATAATAGTAAATAGGATATTCTTACTAATAACATAGAATAACTACTAGAAGTCCTAAAGCCTAGTTCTAAGGATAATAATAACTGTATTATACCTCTAATTTATTTAGTAACATATTACGCAGCTAAGCCTGTAGATAACTAATAGGGTGCTTCTCTATCTAATCGAGCTTGTAGATTATTGTTAAGTGGCTCCTTTCTCTACAATTAACTACTAAGCTCCTAAGGGTCGCCTATAAAGCTTAAGTAAGCAAGATTATATAATAACTAAATTTCCTTTATACTTAAGCAACACGTTACACATTAAATATATAGAAACTAATTAAATTAATTAATTACCTAAGTATAGTCCTCTAAGCTCTATTACAGTTATAAGCCTAGCTTTCTAAGCACAGTAGATCTCCCTACACACTTAGCAACAAGCTTATTGGACATTACTTAACTGCTCTAATTTTACCTAATTATCTTTTTTATTCTAACTCTACGACTGCTACTATAGGCGAGCTAGTTAACTACAATGCTTAAGCTCTCTTAGGTATCCTAACAGGACCCTATTAACTTAAATTAAGGTCTAATTAGCCTAATTAGTTTATTTAACTTATGTGGCATGCTAAGCTTTGTAACATATAGGATTTAGTAGATCTAGACGCTAAAGACGCCCTAGGGATGTATAATAGAGCCCCTAGGCTACCTATTATAGGCTTCGCCCCCACCTAACTGCTAGCTTAATTAACCTAAGCCTAGAGCGTCTAACCTAATAAGCCTCCTATAGGCCTAACAATCCTTAAGACCTATTACTAAGAGCTCCTTAGGTATAAAATAAGAGCGAGCAAGTAGGCAGCTAAGGCCGAGCGCCTTTAGAAGCTCTAGAACTAGGTTAATACTACAGTAAGCCTAGTAATCCTGTTACTAGTAATAGTAAAGCTTGTTACCTAAAACACTATAACGCTACAATTGCTTATATAAGCCCTAAAGGAGGAGCTTACTCTAACGGATATAAGTACTAAAAACTAGGTTAGAGTAGAGTATAGGCAGCACCTAGGAGCTGCTAGGTAAGGCCGAGCCGCTCTATAGGATTAGTATTAGAAATAGTTATACCTATATATGTAAGCTAAGTTATATAAGCTCTCTAAGGTTACTAGAGAGCTTACTATATAAGACTTCTTAGATGCCTTAAGCTACTAGATCGCTCTAGAGTAGGCCTGCATAATAAGCTAAAGGATTATCTAGGACAGTATCCTAAGGCTTAAAACGCTTAATCTAGACTAGGTTTTAAGGGTCTTTAGTAGGTTAATATATAAGTATACTATAAGATTAGGTAAAGATAACCTAGGCGTTTTTACAACCTTTAGTACCTGCTTAGACGCTCTATCTAGCTAAAATAACGCAGGCAGAAGCTCTAGGAACAACGCTAGCAGCTCCTTAGGATACGTCTGCCCTTATAAACAAAAAGGCAAGACCTACAAATAGAAGCCTACTAATTGCTGTTTCCTTAAAACTGCTGTTAGAGGGAGCTTCTTACTACCTATTTAGATAAGCAAAAAGAATAAGTAAGAGACTTACTAGAGGCTTAGATACTAAGAGTATAAGGAAACCTAAAAGGTAATAGAGCGGCTCAGATGGACTGCAAACGCTCCATTAGCTATTACTTCAGCTGCCACTAGCCAAACTAAGAAAGTGGAGTTTCCTGGCAACGTCTAAGCAGCTCTAATTAATCTAAAATTAATAACAAATCTAGTAGAGAACGTAAGATCTAGGGTATATAACCTTATAGATTTTAACGCTTATCTATTAATAGATAGTACTATTTTAGACAATAGAGCTGCTACGCACCTAGTTAACAGCGCTAATTAGCTAGTACCTAGATCTTTCTGCCCTGCTAGGCCTACTAACATAGTAGAAGTAGGTACCTAGGCGCTCCCTATATCTAGATAAGAAGCTTACTTATTTAAGAACGCTCTATACAGAAAGCGCAGCCTATACACTAAGGACCTACTCCTTTAGAATATTATAGTTATAGAAGGATTCTATGTTAATATAATCTTAGAAGCTTACCTCTAAGAGAAAGGAGTCTAGTACCTAGGTCTAGACAGCTCTCTTTGTATAGGATATATTAAAGATCTTAATAGAAGCGTTGTATGTGCTACTCTTAAGCGCGCTTATAACCTTACTTTCCTTAAATATAAGCTACTTTCTCTCTATCTTCCTATCCTTAACGTAGTAACAACAAAGCAATCCTATAAATCTTACCTACGCAGCTTGCCTAAATAGCTGTAGCACGCCTAAGCTGGTTATCTAGGCCTAGAGGCTCTTTAAGCGCTGGTAACAAAGGCGCGCAGCGTGCGTATTAACAGGACGCTCTAAAAAGATTATAAGATTTACTTAACAACCTACGCTAAGCAAGTAATATTACAGAGAAAGAGAGAGAGACTAGCATAACTATTTTAGAGAGTTAGCTAGGACCTGTTTAATATGCTTTTAGGCAGAGGAGGCAAATTATAGACGCTTGTAATTAAGAAGTACTATAGTAGGAAGCTCTTTATATTTACTTTATAAGGTAAAACGTAACTAGAGATCTTATAGGTTCTTATAAACTTTATAAGCTAGGTATATACCTAGTATAAGCTATAAATCTATAAAATTAGCTAAGATAATAATATAGTAACACTTCTATAGAAAGGGAGCTTAGCATATAAGCGCTAGGCGCTTAATTAGGGAATAGATATAGATCTCTCTCCTCTATACACACATAAGCCGAATAGAGGAGCAGAAAGAGCTAGTTAAGAGATAATTACAAAATCTATTAAGATAAGGAGTGGGGCAAATCTACTCTAGAAGCTCTAGCTAGAGATTGTTATAGCGGCGGCATAGCTCTATAACATAAGCCTATTACACGCATATAAGCTACAGAGCCTAAATAAGAAGCTTAATCTCTAGTTTACTTAGTATTTCTAATAGTATAAGCTAGAGCAGGTAAGAGTAGCAACAGCAGATCTAAGACCTAATTAGAGCGGGATTTACGCCTACGGCTGCCGAGCCTACCTCTTAAACAAGGAATAAGCAGCTAGGCGTAATTAGAGGGGCTTTAAAGTTACTCTAAGGGGGCATATCAGCTACCTTGTAGGGTACTAAGCATCTAACATCTATTAGATATAGGTCCCTATAATTAACTAGGTTATAACAACACGCAACGTAACCTTTAATAAGGAGCTCTTTTATAATAGAGCAGATAAATCTACTACTATAAGCGCTGAAGAAGTAGAGGCAGTAGTAGAAATCCTCTATGAACCTGGCGAGATTACAAACGCAGGAGAAGCAATTAAGCTCCCTAACAGAGACCTAACGCTCGGCGAGTCCTCTAAGCATCAGCTCGGGGGTGACACTTGGGAGCAATCTTAATTGCTAGATGGCTAGTCTAGTAACGAAGGAGCTCCTAAGACAGAGACTGTACGCGCGGCAAGCTTGGCCAGCAAGCTGCTAGAGATCCGTGCAGAACGACACTAAGAAACAGGCCTCCCATCCCCTAACTTAACGCCTGAGCTAGAGCTACTGGCCTTAGGCAGGGAAGCTCCTAAAGAGGAGAATCTAACTAACGGCTTACAGGAAGTACACTTACCTAATTAGGAAGAGAGCACGCTAGTAGATAACAAGGATCTTAAGGAAGAAGATCTACTAAGACCTGCATTACTAATTGTTCTAATACCTTCTTAAAGGACAATAGGAGTAGATAAGGCAGTAACAAGACGCTTGTATTAACAGAGAGTCTAAGGTCTAGCTATAAGGCGGAGCTGCTAGATAGATAACCGCGAGCGCAATAAATCTGCTAATAATTATAAGGATAGAGTAGGACAGTACTTAGTAATAAGCTCTATAAGAAAGTACAGGTACTCCTAGCTTATCTACCTACTATTTAAACATGCAAACAAATATAGTATAAGTAGAAGAGAGCTTATTACTATCTACGCGGTGTTTACAGCGTCTATCTTAAAGAAGGAAAAAATTCCTTTAGAGCAGCGCACGTACCGTAACGAGCTCCCACCTTTGCTAAAGAAATAGAAGGATCTCGCCTACTACCTACTAGGAGCTCTATTTTGCTAGGCTTATAAGAAAGAGATAGCCACACTTATAGAAAAGAGAACCTAGAAAGAAATAGACTAAGCGAGCGCCTTAGCTAGGCCTCTGCTGCTTAAATAGGTCTTTACATATAACCTAGATTAAGATAGTTACTTTCTTAAATATAAGGTAAGGATCTGTGTACGCAGAGATCTACAGGCTAAGGATTTAATTATCTTAACCTACGCTACAACGCTTGCCTCTAGGTCTTTTCGCACTATAGTGGCGATAGCTGCCTAGTTTAACCTAGAGCTCTATTAGTATGACGTCGCAGGCGCGTTTCTTAACGCGAGCCGCCAGGACTAACCCTAAGTGCTCTGCGAGCTGCTAGATAGCTTTACAAAACCTAAGAAGGTAGTTCTACTTCTACAGGCTCTATATAGGTTTCGTAATTTGCTAGTTCTATAGTATAAAGAGCTCTTAGCCACTCTCTAGAAGCTTAGCCTAATTGCGTTAAAAGAGGAACCTTACTTGTTCTATAATGCTAAACGCTAGATAGTGCTACTGTTCTATATAGACGATATTCTGCTAGCCTATTATAAGGATAATTAAGCTGCTGCAAAGCATCTTATAAGCTTATTAATGGCTAAATACTAGATAGAAGACTATAGAGCTGCTGAATAGTTTCTAGAAGTGCGTATTATCTGCGACAGAACTGCTAGAACTATTATACTCGCGCACGACGCCTATATTAACAAGCTTGCTACTAAATTTAGAGTAGTAGAGAAGGGATCCTTTCTAACAGTCCCCTTTCTAATAGAAGAGCTACTTAAGCATAACAGGTAAGCTTTAAAGTAAGAAGTTAAAGCGTTTTAAGAGTAGGTAGAATCTATCCTCTATATAGTAATTATAATCTAACTAGATATAGCATATACCGCCTCTTAGCTGTTCTATTATCTTATAAATCTAGAAGCTACTTACTTTAAGGCAGCAGCTTAGGTTATAGCTTACCTCTATTAAACAAAGCACCTAGGGATACGGTACGGAGCTTACTAAGGCAGCTAATTGCTTATCTGTAGGGACGCGTTATTTACTAACAATTAGGAGACTAGATGCTCTTCTTAGGGGTATATTGTGCAGCTCTTTAGTAGTCTAATTATCTAGAAAGCAGCACGTTAATTAACAGTAACAACTTCGACTACTAAAGCTAAGTTGTTAGCGTTAGAGTATGTAGCTAAGGAAGCAGCAGCTCTTAAACGGTTTCTACAGGAACTTTAGCTGGACTTAGGGGTACTGTAGGAGATTTTCTGTAACAACTAACAAATAATCTAATTAGTAGTAGAAGAGAGCAAGCAGCTTACTACTTGGCTGCGCTATATAGATATCTAGAATATATAGTTAAAATAAGAGTACGCTAGGGGAAATCTCTAGGTAACGTACCTTAAAACGAGCAAGATACCAGCCAACAGTCTTATAAAAGCGCTTCCTAGACAGGCTTACGAGCGCTTTGTCTTACACCTAAACCTGTTTAGCATTAATTATATAGAAAAAGAGCAGGTTAAGAGAGAGGTAGAAGATTGTGGTATTGCTAGGGAGGATAACCCCCTCCCTAAATAGGCAAAAGAGCACCTGTAACTACTAGTAGCAGCTCTTTTAAGCGCTTAACTAACAGCTATAGGGCTTAGCAAATTCTTTAAACTATGTATAGGGAGGACAGCCCCCTCCCTATAGGTATCTAGCAGCTCTAAAACCTAACCTAACTAAGAAGGGTACTTAGAAGAAGTACCTATCCTTAATTAGGCCCTTTACTACGCAGAGAGCGCAGCACAGATTAGTTGCCTGCTATAAGCTTGTTAGCTAATAAAAAATAACAAGTTATAATTGCTTACAGAAGTTGTTACTCTACCTAAGCAAACAAGCTTATTAACTAGCTTAATCCTAAAGGGCTTAAGGCGGATGTTACTAAATAAGCTGTTAGACTACTATTTATAAGCGCTATTTAAACAAAACCTATAAGAGGCGGCACAAATACCCTTAGGCGCAACGCCAGCAGCACCTTCCCTGCCTACTAACACGATTAACGCATATAGGCACTGAACTGTTTACTATAAGCGCGTTAACACAGCGCTTGCAGGGAATGATCCTGCGAGCGCCCTGCAACAGGTTGCGAGCTGGTAGGGGGGGCGCGGGCAGCGCGCAAGGTGGCGGCAGCGGCAGCGAGGCTGCATAGGCAGCGGCGGTAAGGGCGGCAGCAGCGGCAGTAGCAGCAGCAGCAGCAGAAGGAGCAGCTAAAGCTGCAGGCGCAGGCTCAGGCGTGGTTGTAGTTGTAGTTGTGGTTATGGTTGTAGTTGTGGGTGTAGGCACAGGCGCAGCAGAGCCGCTAGCGGCACAGGCAGCAGCTCAGGCGGCAGTAGCAGCAGCAGTGCGCGTAAGGCGCTTAAATTTAGGTTCTCTCTATAGGCTAAAGTCAGCAAAACCTCTAAAAAGAGCTAGTAAAACAAGGCTAGGAAGCTTAAACAGACGCTGTCTAAAAAAGCCTTTAAGGCTATAGAAAGTGCTAAAGCTAATAAAACTACTTAAAAGAGCTGGTAAACAAAGACAGGAAGCTTAAATAGACGCTCCCCTAAGCTATTACAACTATAGAGGAAACATAAACTTAGTAAAATAACAAAGAAGTGTATAGGGTAGGTCTAAGGAGCGTAAAACTAGCAATTAGTATACTTACAGCCATATTAATAGAGATAGTTAAAGAAACAGAGAAAAACAAGTAGGTAAGCTAGTTATATAGATCTCTAAAACGCCTAGTAAAAGTAAGAGTAAATGCAACTTTCTCTAGGCGGCATAACGTTACTAGCTTAATAGTAAATAGACGATTACTGGTCTATACTATCTCTCTTATCTAATAAGGTTTATAAGAAACAAGCATAGGAAAGAATACTTAGCAGCTTAGTAATAAGGAATCTACAGCTAAACAAGCGTCTACTACCTACTTTAGCCGCTTAGCAGAATAATTAGAGTTAGCAACAGGTTACAATTAAACTAAGACCACTAGAGAGCATTAAAACTACTAACTACAAGCTTAGAAATCTAGTTTAAGAATTTAAGAGCCTAATTACCTATGCAGCAGCTCTTAGAAGACAGGCGATCCTAGCTAGGATTACCTAGGGGGTGTGTCGCGCAGCCAAGCCTGTAGATAACTAATAGGGTGCTCCCCTATCTAATTAAGCTTACAGATTATTGTTAAGTAGCTCCTTTCTCCACAATTAACTACTAAGCTCCTAAGGGTCGCCTACAAAGCTTAAGTAAGTAAGATTACCTAATAACTAAATTTCCTTTATACTTAAGCAACACGTTACACATTAAATATATAGAAACTAATTAAATTAATTAATTACCTAAGTATAGTCCTCTAAGCTCTGTTACACAACACCTTACTAGAACGCCTAGATAGGTAAAGACACAGAGTACTACTCTAACAACAACTAGTAGAAGATAGACTACCTACTAGACATATTAGAATAAAAGTTTAGCTAAACTAGTGTAAAGGTAACACGTAAAGAAGAATACATAGCTTAACAATACTAGAAGCATAACAATAAAGAAGCCTACTACTAAATATATTAAGAACTTGTTAGTCCTATAGAAGGACCTAAAATTACAGAAATAACACTAGATCTCTAACAGCTTGTTTACTAGTTTAGAAAAGAATTAACAATAGTAAACAATTTACTAATAATCTAGAAGAAGCTAAAGACTAGCTTTAGTATAAGTAAGAAACATAGCTTAGCCTAGAACGTATGTAGAAGTAGAAAGAAGCACTACTAATAATTAGCCTATAACTATAGTATATTCTAGACTACTAAAACCTAAAATATAGAAACCTTATATAGATCGTATATACTAAAGATAAATATATAACCTACTATAATAAGAAGCTTAGTATAGGATAGTTTTTAGTATAATAAGGCTTCTTATATAACTAATAGTACTAGTGCTATAATAACCTATGTAAACTTTATCTTATTAAGAAACGCTCGAAAGCATACTCTTCTAGAGTAGATAACCTATAGGCTATAATATAAATACAGCTAGTAGTTAATAGAAGATACTACAACACATACTAGTAGAACTACCTTAACACAGATTATAAGAAGTATTGCCGTACTAAGGAGTTTAAAGGGTTTAGTAAAGAGGGGACTTTTTTAGGTTAGCGCCTATAAGCCCTAGGGATTAATCTATTAATAACATTAAGAACTATTACCTTATTAAGCTACCTATTAAACTAAATAGAGTAGCCTTAACAGTACTCTTAGACTTAGGAGTATAAGTAAGTTATATATCTAAAATAGTAATATAGTAAGCTAGACTTAGCTTATATTATAAGAAGAACACTTACTTACTCTAAGTAGCTAATAGAGAATTTATACTAGATAAACTACTAATTATATTTAAAGTAATAGTAGCACCTCTATAGATATAGAGGCACTATAAGGACATAAGCCTAGATATCTTTATAAAGGCCACATATAATATTATACTAGAACTTTCCTAGTTATAAAAGTATAACCTAAAGATAGACTAGGTATAAAAAAGACTTTTAATAGAAGGATGTAAATATAGTACTAATATATCTACACCTACACAGCGTATACAGCAGCTAGTAGATAAGAAGAAGATTAATAATATCGCTTTAACATATAAGATGTGCTAAGATAGAGTAGTTAACTCTGCAGATACTAAACAGCCTACAGATTACAAAGTAAGAGTTTAGAAGAAGAGGAGTGCACCTTCTACTATCTCTAATATTTGTAGACAGTATATAGAGATATTTAGAGAAGAGCTTACAGTAAAAGCCCTACTTAAGTATAAACCCTAAGATTATAAGATTAAGCTCTACGAAGGAAGAACACTAACTTTTAGGCTGTTATGTTAGTTAATAGAAAAGGAACTTAAAGTACTTTACAAGTATATTAAGAAGAACCTTAAGAAGGGATTTATTAGAAGATTAGAATTACCTGCAGGGTACCTAATTATTTTCGTTCTTTAGAAGGATAGTAAGTTGTAACCTTACATTAACAATAGGAAGCTTAATAGAATTACTATTTAGAACTGCTACCTGCTTCTAAATATTACAGAGTTGTAGGACTAGCTAGTAGGAGCTTAGTACTTTACTGCGTTAAACCTATTAGGCACGTACAACCTTATATACATAAAGAAAGAAGAAGAATAGAAAATAGTATTTAGGACGTAATATAGACTCTATAAGTACCTAGTTATGCTATTTAGTCTAATAAACGCACTAGTAACGTGCTAGAAGTTAATTAATAACGTCCTAAGAGCACACCTTAACAGAACTGTAGTAGCGTACCTAGACAATATCCTAGTATATTTAAAGACACTAGAGGAGCACAAATAACATGTTACAGAAGTACTAGGATGCCTAAGGTAGGTAGATCTATAGCTTAAACCTAAAAAGTGTAATTAGTATAAGAAGGAAGTTAAATACCTAGGGTATATTGTAGGATAACACAGGGTAAAGATTAGTCTAATAAAGGTAGAAGTAGTTAAGACTTAGCAGACTCTAAAAATAGTTAAATAGATCTAGGAATTCTTAGGATTTGTTAACTTTAACTAACACTTTATTAAGGACTACTCTAAGATAATAATCCTGCTAATAAAGCTTACGCAGAAGGATACACTATTTAAGTAGGGATAGGAACAGAATAATACGTTTAAGGCACTTAAGTAAGCCTATATTACACCCTCTATATTTATTATATTTTGTAGTAGCAAACTAATATATATAGAGACTAATACCTTAGATCTTATATTAGGCGTATATATTATATAAAAAAGAATAGACTATAGTACTCTATTACCTACTACTTATTTAAGTTCTTAGGACCTAAAGAACGCTATAATGTGTATAACAAAGAATTACTTATAATTATATTAGCCCTAGAACATTAGTAACAATATATAGAAAGCTATTTAGAAATTACTATCTACACTAACTATAAGAACCTAGTATACTTTACTACTACTAAGGTCTTAAATTAATAATATGTATGTTAGTCTAAGATACTTAGGTAATATAAATTTAAGATATTATATACGCTAGGCAAGGCCAATAGTAGAGCTAACACACTTAGCTAACAACATAACCTTACTAGAGAAAAAACAATTACCTAGTTCGCAGTGCTAGAAATTAATAATAATAGGTTACTTAGACTATTGTAGTAACTAAACAATATAATACAAATTAAAAGCAAATAGCGCATTATATTAGACGTACTAGAGGAACTTTAGGATAAGATTATAGCTACTTACTACAATAACCTACTATATAGACACCCTAGAATTACATATATAATAGAACTAATTAAGTAATACTATAAGTTTAGTAATACAAAAGATAAGTTACTAAATACGTTAAAACTATATTAACTATTAGTAAAATAAACACAGTATATACGCGAAATACAGAGAAATATAGGTAATAGAGCTATTAACAGTACTATAGACAAACATTATAATAGACTTGATTACAAAGCTGCCTATCTTAAGAGACCTAGTAACTAGATACAACTACGACTTAATCTTTGTTATAGTTAACAGATTTACTTAGTACACTAAGATAATACTATTTTAATATAGTTATACTATAGAGTTACTTATATAAGTGTTTCTAAATTAATTAATAAGGTATTATAGCATACTAGAATTAATTATTAGTAATTAAGATAAGCTTTTTACGTTAAACTACTAGACTACGCTCTTAGCAGCTATTAGTACTAAGAAGAAGCTTTTAACAGCCTATTATCTACAGATAGATAGATAGATAGAGAGAATAAATTAGATAATAGAAACATACCTACAGATATACAGTAACTAGTAGTAAGATAACTAGGTTTTACTGTTACCTATAGCATAAATTACATACAACAACAAATTGTTAGAAGTAATAGAAGAATTACTGTTTTCCTAAATTACAGGATATAGCTAAATCTCTTTACTAGAAGTCTAGACATGCTAATTTAGACTAAATTAGCTATATTTTTAGTAGTAAGACTAAAGGAAGTACATAAAAAAGCACTAGAAGACATTAGTAAGGCTTAAGAACAAGCACTCTTATATGTTAACTAGAAAAGAAAAACAGCACCTTAGCTAAAAGAGTGTTATGGACTAACCTTAGGGTAGGATATAATAAGAGTCAATATAGTATTATATCTCTTAAGGAGGTAACACGTTGCGTAACCTTCTAATATGTCTGTAGGGCACGTAACCGTCCTGTCTCGCTTAAGGCTTAGACAAAGCCTATAACAAAGAGGGAGATAAAGTCTATCTTCTTATAAAAAACCTTTGCACACAAAGACTAATAAAAAAACTAGACCACATTAAAGTAAGACTCTTTTTTATTTCTAAGCAGATAAGCCTAGTTAACTATAGACTTAATCTGCTAAAGAATGTAAAGATCTATCTAGTATTCTATATATTGCTATTAGAACTAGCTAACCCTAGAACGCCTACCTAGGAGAACTTCTATTAATAAGCTAACAGTAAAGATAAATAGGAAGTTAAAGAAATAGTAATATATAATGGAAATAGCAACTACTAAAGGTATCTAGTTAAATATTTAGAATACCTAGACTTAGAAAAAATATAGAAACTACCTATATACCTTATAAGCTACTACTAATTAGTATAAAAGTACTATAATTTGCTATAGACTCTTTAATTAAGCTAAGAGTACTCTAGGTAGCTAGTAAGGCATATATGCTAGTAGACGCTATAAAACAGTTAGTATTAACTTCCTTAGCTAGGTCTAACTTACTAGCCTTAACTATTCTATTTACTAAATACAACGCCTTTTACTATACGCGTTTATTTACCTATTTTAGAATTTTCTTATTATATAATAATTACGTAATTACAGTTATAAGAAGTAACTTATCTACTTCTACCTTTTTCTTCTACTCCTTATAAGTCTTATCTAATAACACCTAAGATATATTTATATATAGCTTACTAGCCTTTATACACTTAGTATACTTTAGACCTTTTAAACTACCTAGTATAATATAGCACCTTTAGCTGCTAAAGAAATAATAATTATAAGGGACTTTAGTAGATATATTAGCTTAACAGATTTCTAATATAAGACAGATATTATAGGTATATAAGAACATCTTAACTTATAGGTTACTAGATATAGAGGTTACAGATTATATAAAACTCTAATAGATAATTACGTAGGTATAAGGACAAACTAAAGAGAAAGGGGGGATAGTGTTATAATCCTATACTAGGGCACAGCACAAACATAAGTACTAGCTAACTAAGACCCCTAACTCCGCCCTAAAGGAACGAACAGTAGAGAAGGACAGAACAGAAAGGGTTGTTATGTAACTGCTTGTTAATAAGCATAACATACATAACTACTTGTTTATAAGTATAGTATAAAATGCTTATCTATAAGCACCCTTATATATTTTATTAGACTAACTCTAGTTACTTATTAATAAGTATTATATCTCCTTAGTATATAGTTAGTAGGAACACAACCCTTATTATTAGTGTTTAATCTTATTAATTAAGTTTATCTTTAGAATCTTAACCTTTTCTTAAACTAGACAGTCTACTCTGTACTATTTATTGCACCCTATCTTTACAAGCTTTGCTTAGTTAATAACCCTAACTAATTCACTAGTACTTATTCCTAAGAACCAATAGAATCAGTGCTTACGGTCTTTAACTAAAGTACGACTTTAACACTTAAGTAATAATAAAACTCTTTCTGTCTACAGCTTTAATAATTTAGAAGCCTTAGATAATGATTCCTAGCAACATTCTAGTAGATCTAACCACAATTATAACATTAACTCCTCTAGATCTAACAACACTAGCTTAGCTTTTACTAGCTATAGTAATAACAACAATCACTATAAGTAAGCGCCTACTTAAGATAACTTCTATCTAGTTAGTCTATACCTACAATAAACCTATAGCTTTAGTAGGTTCTTACACTCTTAATCTACTATAATATAGCTAGTCCTGTATTAAAATAAGTAACAGGTTACCTAATACCCCTCTACTAAACAGTTTCTCTCTACTAAAACAGTTTTTCTCTACTAAACAATTCTCTTAACTAAACAGTTTTTTATTACTAAATAATAACTCTCTTCTATTCCCTTATATAAGCTCTAAATAAGCTAGAGGATAATTTTTAGGTTATAGGGTTTATATAGTGGAAAAAATACTAGAGATTTTTCTTTTATATAAGGATTAGAAGAGACCTACAGAACACTATTAAAGGTATATACCTAAATTATACTCTAATTACTAATAGGTTATTATAGAAGTTTTCTATATATACTTTTTATTTGTTTTTCTTCTACTCTTACTTAAAACCTATTAGTATTAGGCTCTTACAGCTACCTGTATACAGACTTCAGCTTAAAAGACTTTACTATTTATAAGAAGGGGCGCATGTTAGGACATCTGCTAAGGTAAGATAGTAGCCTACTAGTATGTGTACTAGCAGGCTCTATTAACCTTAGTCGAACCTTCCTTTACTTGCCTTTACTTTTTCTTGCAGAGAGCATAGCTGCATAGGCCTTACTACTATAAGTAGGTCTCTCTCTCCGCCTTCTTATAGCTTGCGGTCTGCTATTTTGTCCACTCTACTTTCGAATCTATCAGTTCACCAGATCGCTACTTTTATGCTTGTGAAGTCTGCCTTACATTTTACTAGTAAAATGCGTGCATCACGCGAATCCGCGCATCACGCGCACGGACACGGTAAGAGGCAGCTGCCTCCTTCCCCACTTTTCAAGTCTTCGACGCGCCTCTCCACGACTTCCCACGATGCCTTGTTGTTTTGGTCGGTGATATTTCAGTGCGTGACTTGCAGTCTCAACACGTTGCGCACTATGGTACAATCATCATCTGTGCTTGCAGGATGTGAGACCTGCGTGCCTGGGAGTGCGACGCGTGACCAACCACCTCAAGCCCGCACGACACATGCTCAGGAAACATGGAGCACGAGCTCACGTCACATATGCTTTGACTGAAATAACCGCTGCTGGACAGACATCCTGTCGCTTCTGATGTAGACCTAAATTCCCGCCAGCTAGAATCGCTCCCTCGTTCACAACATGGCAACTCTTTTGCGGCCAGCATCCCCTGCAGAGGACTTGCCGCAGTACTATCAAGACCTGGGCGACACCGACATCACAAACTGCTTCCGAAACTTTGATCTCGAGAAGAACTTTGATCGCTTCGACAGGCAGACGCGGAGCCCAAAGACCACCAACTTCTGCCTGGACTTTGGTGAGGATGAAGCGTTCTGTGCCTTCGATCTTGCTGCGTTCTCGTACTCGCGGCTCCTGGAAGCACCACGACCTCCACACTTGCACACACGATGGATCAACATATGGCAGCCCTACAATCAGAAGGACACACTCCGCTTGATTGGTCAACACTACGACTTCTCGCCGCGCTTGCTGAGTATGATGTGCAGTGATCCGGTACCGGCGCGCTCTGGAAGTTCGAACATGGACAGAAGCGTCTCTACACTTCGATCGAGACTGTCGCATCGTTCTAAGCACTCAAAATCAAGCAGCGAGAAGTCAAAATCTGGGTCAAATAAAAATACCATTGATTCAGAGGAGAGTATTGGAATGACAGAGCTGATGCACTCCACACAACTGGAGATGGTGCGTGACCTTACACACTACCAAATTGTTGAGGACGTTTGGCATTGGTCTACGGTAGACTGGGGTCGTCGATGTGAGTTTCGTAGTGTTTCGCTAGGCCGCAAACTGACAACTCTCAGATTTGTGCCTAGGGTACAACACACTCCACAATGTGCACAACAAGCAAACACACCACAGTCACCATCATGCAGGTCGACTCAACCGCGACCAGGACATACCCTATGGCAAGCGAGTATGGAACTGGCTTCTGTTGTGCGAAGACAAGACAGTGATCTCTATCTCTGAAGATCCTTTCCCATTTGCCAACGGCGAAGTGCATGGGTGGGATTTGAGAATGTTATACACAATCCGACGGAACCTGGTCAACGTGTTTCGACAACTGACTAAGGCACCAACGCCTTTGGCAGATGCTGCTCTTACTCAACTACCGATCCGACATCGTATCGGTCACAGCGAAGAGGAAACCGCACATCGTGCCACCGATACACCTGGTCTACTGTTCTACTACTTGTTCGAGGATTGGGGAACTACTTTTGGCCTAATATCGCGCAGTGAGGAAGGTTACTCCGCCGAGCTAGATCGTCTCGTAAGTTCGCACGAGCACAGCCGAATGATCTTTTTGCTAACTCTTCGTAGCGCAAGGAAATGTTGATTAAGGCGGATTTGACTCACGTTGATCAGCTGCACCACATCGGATGCCAGCTTGCGGTCCTACGCCGCGTTTACCACTCATACGAACTGCTCATCGAACGCATCCTTGAGAAACGAGAAGCTACACTAGCATCGCTCAAGAACTCGCATGTCATGTCCCATGCTGAGTCAATGCTCTCATCAATGCACAGTACAGAGTCTCCAAATCCGCTGCTACCAGAGCTTGCAAGTTCGCTGGGTGTAGCACTTAGTTCAGCTGCTAGAGTACGTTTCGAACGGCTCAAAGACCGCATCATTCTCTATGCCTTGAGCGAGATACAAGAGTGCATCGACCAAAAAGACTCACTGGTTATGATGAACTTCAATCTTATCGCTATTAAGGAGTCATTCAGTGTGGAACGTTTGACGTGGGTCACGCTAGTTCTGGCACAGATCACTATTCTCTTCACGCCGGTGACTCTCATGACTGGCTACTTCAGCATCCAGTTTAAAGACACCGAGTTTGAGATCAAAAGTTACTGGTGGGCCTTTGCCATCGTCTTGAGCCTTTCGCTGCTCATGTTGTTCATGTTCAGCTTCCTGAGTGGCACTTTGAATGGACACATCCTCTCAAGGAGCTGGAGCAGAATGATGTTAGACCTCAGCAAGCGGTGGTGGGCGCATCGAAAAAAGCGAGACAAGACCCTCTGATGCTATGCTTGCGCGCTGGCAGGGGCGAGGACTGATTACGCGCCTGATGCATAGAGTAGGCTTGAGTTCAGACTGTAGAAGCAAATACTGGCAATCGCAGAGTTTCTTTGCACTTTCCAAATGCCGTGTTTCGGTGCTGACAATTATCGGGTTCGTGATCCAGATGTCCCACACCAGTACAGTCCGTTCATCTGGCAGAGCTGCGTGGGGAAGACGTTTGCATCTGAGACACAAATTGTCAATTTCGTTGCCAAGACAGGGTGTCGTTACGAGATCAGTCACTACTCTTTTCAATCAGAATTTCGAGTCAATTACGCCGCGTGCCAAATTTACTACACCTCCCCGCGGAAGTACTTCCAAATCTCAGCACAATTCCCACAGACAGTGTTGTGTCCAACAGTCACCTCCTCCAACGCTATAAACACCATTTACTAACCGCTCAAGGCATCGCAAATTCTCTAAGTACCTTTTGTCCACTCACAACATCTCGCTCAGGATATCCACCCACAGCACATTCTAAGGGACTTTCAACAACACTTACGGCCGGAGGGCTGTAGTCTCGACTATCCAATGCGAGTCGGACCGAAACGATTGATCTGCTTCACATGGCATCGACGGAAGCGTAAGAGTCGCAGATCCCAAGAGGTGCGTGCGACTTGCCGAGCGCCTCTTATGTCGAAGCTACACAAAACGCCATACCGTGCCTTGACTGTTTGTCCTCGTCACCTTAATTTAACATGTCACTATCATTGCTGCGCTCTGCAAACAGATCGTATTGCAAGATGTCTTGGCTTGCTCACCGTTGAGTAGCTATTATTCTGCAAATCTGTCGTGCCGATGACGAACGGACGCTTCAAGCAGAGAGTCTCTACACGATCTCCAATCAATGAGCGCGACGAACGATGATCTGGAGGATAGATGGATTCTATATCTAGGAAATTCAGATCGACGCCCAAGGCTACTTGCAACAATGACCAACGACAGTATCGGGCAATCTGTACAGTCCTAGCGGTCCTCACAGAACACATACGAACCCACTGTCCGTCTTTCCGAGGTGTTTACATTACGACTGCCTGGTACGGCACGTGGCATTCACCGTATCGGCAACTTCAGTCTCCCGTGACTATGAGAACCGCGACCCCCGAAGAAGAAGCACTTTGGCCTTCGCCAAATTTCGAGAACCCTGAAAAACTTCATGGACCAATTATTGGGGTCACCATGACTACCTTCATCCTGGCTGTCGTCTGTAAGTCGAAGAATGACAATTTGATTCGGTGTTCTCGGTCTCCCTTGAGTACGAGTAGCCAAGGGGACCTGTCTTGAAACTCAATGCTTGGTCTTCCTCCCCTTCTGAATCCATTTCAAAATTTCATGATTTGTGCCTGCCTTCCATCTTCTTTCCATTAGTCTCTCTGTTAGCTAACGGAATCGAAACAAGTCTTGGCCACACGAACGCTCGGAAAAAGAATCCTTCGGCAGAGACTGGTAGCTGAAGACTACCTCATATTCGGTGCTATGGTACCTGCCCTAGGTACATTTGTGACTGCAGTACTAACCTCTCACAGCTGGTGGCCTTACCGACGTCGATTTTCCCATTAGTGTGTCTCAATCTAGGTCTCGGATTGCACGTATGGGACCAGAAGCCGGAGTGGCACACACTCTATGCAAAGGTACGCAAAACTCAGTTTCTGATGCTATCAACGGGACACTGAAACATGGTAGCTCAACTTCGCATCTGACATGTTCTTCCCAACGGCCTGTATGTTGACCAAGGTCTCTCAATGCTTTTCCTACTTACGACTGTTCCCTGGACGTTCAAACGAGATTTTTTGCCACATTATGATCGTCTTCATCACGAAGTATACAATAGGATGTATATTTATCACTTTGCTGCAGTGCCGTCCCATACGCGCTCACTGGAGTTCCAAGACTGGCTCAGATTGCATGAATACACGTGCTACAATCGCTGCCATCGCTACACTAAACAGCTTCAGCGACTTGATGATCTATTTGTAAGTGCTCAGTAGAGTTCAGAGGCCCATCTAAACAACACAGGCGGCCCATGAAGCCACTCTTGATCCTTCAAACGCCGGCAAAGCAAAGATGGGGACTCGTAGTTTTGCTTCTAATGAGTTTGCCTCCGTGCATAGCCGGGCTGCTGAGACTCTATTACGTGCAAGCCTTTTACGACTCCGTCGATGAACTATGTGAGTACTTCCAAAGCTTTACTAGCCACGAAAGCTAAGTTCCCAAGGGAACGCAAGTGTCGTATGGGCGCTCATGATGATCGAGATGAATCTTGGGATAGTGTGCAGCTGTTTTTTCGGCGTACAGCCGATGCTCGCTCTCCTCTTCCCTCGATTCTTCGCCGGTTTCTACCCGTCAAAAGATGGCTCACCACCACGAACTCATCGGCAGGGGAGTGGTTACCCTAGCGCCTCGGAAGCATATCCCCTCTCTGACCTGTCCACCAAGCCAGGAGAGCAGAGAAAGAATCAACCAGATAAATTCGAAGCTCTTTGGACGCCAGAGGGCAGAGGCTCGAATTTTGCTAGTGCAAGCTCGAGCGGTAGGACGCGTGGCGAACGGTTGGCGCCAGGAGTTATTACTGTAGACATGGAGTTTACTGTTGACGAGGAGATCTCACCGTGTAACTCGCCGATGATTGAGTACAGTGGGAAGATGGGTTTCCTCATGGACAGGCTCAGTGAGGATTGGACAGGTGCTTAATGATGTGTGTAGGGAGTACCAGAAGATTGAAATCCACGTTTGTGTCCTTTCGCTGCTTTCTCGTAAACGTTGGTGCGAGACCGCAATGCGAGTAAGAGTCAGTGTTCACTGCACTTCTCATCTTGTTGTAATGTTTCGAGCGCATTGTGCTGGTAGCCCGTGACAAAGATCAAATCTAACCAGAACTTGTGTAAACTACAGGGATGTCCTTGGTGCGGATAGTCTTCTTGCTAGCTATTAATGTTGCACGAGCCAAACGAGATGCAATCGTAGTCGAGCTGACGAGTGACTTTGACCGTCGCTTGGGAGCAAGTCTGTGTTGTAGTATGCGTGGAAGTCGTGCGCATGGTCATGGAAGCGCGCTCACGCATCGGCCGCTCGGCACTTTTCTCCCGAATAACTTGAATCTTTCCCATCGGACCTCCGCATCCTCCAATTCGCACACGCCGGTGTCGCACGCCATCCACCATGGCCTCGTTGCACTCGATACCACGCTTCCTGCTGCCGCGCCCACCTCTCCTGGTCCGGCAGCCGCGCCTTACGCAATCACTCCTCCCGTCCTCGTCCGCCGTGCGCCATGTCTCCAACGCGCGCCAGCTATCCGCTGAATTCGAGCGCCGCCGTGCCGCTGCCGCCAGCACAAAACAGCGCGTCATCCCCCAGCCGGACAAGTACCGCCCGCCATCGCACAGCAGGACATTGCCGCGCCGTGCAGATCCCGGTGTCGGCAAGGTGTACGGGCCCAAGTTGAGCGAAGAAGACAAGAAGCGCATGGCGACGAAGAAGTACCCGAACATGATGAGTCCCGAGGGCACATTCAGCCATTGGTTTCTGAACAACCGGATCATTCACCTATGGATCACCATAGTACGTCACATGCGGTCCTCCTCGTCTCATTTATCCCAAAGGAGATGAGATGATACCGAACAAGCAAGGACGGCCAGCTAAACTAAGTCACGCATAGGGCATCCTAGTCTCGCTCGCCGTTGCGACGTGGTATATGGATTTCATGTCCAAGACCATCTTCGCATCTCTCCTGCCCGACCGCCGCGAGTTCCTGCGCCACCCAATCCAAACCAGCAAGCGCTTCATGGAGGTCTACAAGATGCACGTGGCATACACCAGCCAGCTCTGCTCGGAACAGCGGCTGAAGAAGGCAGAGGAGGTCGAGAAGCGGAAGCAGTACAGGCTCGAGAGGCAGCGTGAAGCTGAGGAGAGGGGCGAGGAATATGTCGAGGATCCGAGGTACTATGTGGGTGAGGATGGTGTGAGAAGGAGGAGGGTTAAGAAGTGGTTTGGTATCTGGGAGTAGGAGCGAGGATTCCGAGTCAAGATGCGGCGCGGGAGAGAATTTAGTGGAGGGAGATCTTGATGAAAAGGAGCGATTGTACGATAGCTGAGAAGAGCCAGGTACGGACCTCGGGAGAGTTTCCGCGCTTCAAATGGTTCCATGACGAACAAGACCGGGGCAGATCACCTCTTGGATACATTGACGAGAGCATCACGTACAAGCATGTACAGAACCCGGTATACATACACACACAAACCACCATGACATTCACACTTCATCAACTATACGCCCCGGCCGCCCAGCTCTTCCTGCTCTCTTTGCTATCTTTACCCTCGAAGAAGATGTCCACTTGATGAGGATCGCCGTTCTTGCCCTCGCGGTAGTCGTACCTAATCTTCTTCCACTTGAGCTTAGGATGGTCTTTAATCTCATCACCACTCATGTTCATGCCGCCGCCCTCCTTGCCAATACGGCCCACAACGGGACTCAAGAGCATGGCCGTGCTGAAGAAGCTCTCGTCCCTGACAATGGTGCGGTTCGCGAAGAGCAGCAGACAGCACAGCGCGGCGAACTGGATGAAGCAGATCCCGCCCAGTATGCTGAAGATGTAAGGCCAGTCGACGGCAAGCTGCTGGCCCTGCGTCGGCACGACATACTGGTCCGTGACGTTGTGTCGGATGCCGTGGTCATCGAAGGCAGCGATGGCGCCGATGGTGAAGCGCATCAGCATGTCTTCTACTTCCGATGCGTTGACAATGTGCGAAGGAGACCATCTGGATCCCCGCGTATAGGTCCGGAATTGCATATCGTCCCAGTTGTCCCACGACGTGCCGGTCCATCCCATGGCTCCTGATGCCGTGCGGGCGAATTGATCAGTGCCGAAGACGGCGTCTGAGTCTTCTTTGCTCTGGAGGGTGATGTCATTCTTTTCCTTGCCAGATCGAATTTCAGAGACGGTGCTGTTGCAGAGGAACAGCGACGTTTCGTTGACAATGTTGCCGAGTCGGTTCTGGAGAACGGTGAAGTTTGTGCAGCGTGCACCACATGCCTCGGGAATCGAGGCCATCCATGTGAGCGCCCCTCCAGCGTATTGAGGAAGATAGAACTTATCCCATTCTTTGCCTGGCGCTTTGCCTTTGACGAAGGCAGTGTCGTCTGTCGAGTTTTCCACAATCTTCCCACCTACTTCAACTGTCACGCATGTCGTCGTAGTTGAGATGCTGCGGTTACTCAGGATGTAGTCGGAGTACGGATGGTTTGGGTTACGGTTGAAGAAGCGGTATTCATCGGATCCGTTGTCGAGCTTGTACAATGGTGTGCCTGCAAGTCCCGAGAGGTCTTTTTGCGTGTCGTTGGGAGCGAACTCTGGGTAGACAATGGCTTCCATACCATACATCCATGCCGCTTCGAGCGCGGTGGCGTTGCTCTTGGTTTCATTCCCAGCGGTCCACCGCGTCAGGTCTGCTACGGTGACATCACCATAAGTAAGAAGCGGAAAATCGGATGTGTCCATGGGGTAGAAAAGAGAAGAAACGGCCACAAGTACTTGCGACCCAACGTTGATGGCAAGCCAGATCAGACAGACAAGCCATGTCCACTTTGTGTCATCCTGTCGTACGTCCTTGAACCAACTGAACTTCCGCAGGTACTTTCGGCGTCGCACCAAAGGTAGAGAGATGACCATCAACTTGACGACGTTGCTCAGTCTTTCTAGCCCAAGCATCAGATCAAAGGCCTCCAGGGATACGTATCGCCGACTCAGCAGAGACCAACGAAGGATCCCCGCATAATTCTGGAGCGAGGCGAGCAGATTGAGACCCAAGCAAAGGGAAAGACCAATCATGAGGGAGTTGAACACCCTGACATCCTTCTTTGACAGTACGATGTGTCCATTGAACCCCTCCCAAGCTTTCAACGCGATACACATAAGTGCGCTGAAAAAGATGGTGACCAGGAGCTTGTAGCCCCCGGTCTTGAACAGATATTTCCGAGCTTCACTGTGATCGAAATGTTTGACGTGATGATGACGGCTGTGGTGATTTAACAGAGACTGGTTGTCAGAGTCGTGCTTGCCGAGAGGGCCGTTAAGCGATATGTATGAGCCACTCTTGTCGCCACGAGTGAATGCATTGGGTGACGTTAGCGGCGAAGCGTATATGTTCTCCATTGCAATATCGCCCCCATCATAGCTCTGTGGCTCATCGGACGGTGACACTGGTGTCGACGGAGATGGAGTTGATTGAAATCCTGATGCAGACCGCGGGGATAGGAGATTTGGATCCTGGCTCATGATTGTGGCTGAGGAACTTGTCTGTAGTGCTAGAGGCCAGAACAAGCGACGACGGTGGAGGGTTTCTGAACAGGCCGATTATCGATACAAAAGTCCCAAGAAAGAAGAACAGGATCCTCTTCAGAGAACAGAAATCACGCGCATGCTGATTCAAGGCGACCGTTGGTAAGGCTGAGTCGGGTGGTGGTCAACGTAGAGTGAGGAGGCCGCTGTATCTCAAAAATTCGGTAGCTGGGCGGAAATGACCTATTATGCACCTCCAGCCGTTGTCTTGACACCCACTTTCCGAAGGTGGTTTGCGTCTTTGGGGGCCAGAACGAGGGGCCCTAGCAGACTCTCAACTTTCAGCTGTCGCAGCCAAATCAAGCTCTAGGTGTTAGCAGAATCTTCCGAAATGAATGATTCATAAAGTTACAGCTATGAACAATCGCGATCAGTACCAGTCGTGAGAGTGAAACTCTGCCAACTCTTCGCGAGAGGTTGGGTATCATCTTCAACCACATGCGATCGGCAAAGGTTGCTAATTCTGGTAGACCTAACTTGTGGTTGGGCAAGCCACTGGATCATTCTATTCGCTTGTCATGATAAGGCCTACATTGTTGCGTGTTATCTAGGCTGACTGAGGCTAGATCACAAAGGACAATTTGGGGGCTGAAAAAGATGGCGTACCGGGAGCGTATCCTGTCCTGGCACTCACGTGCAGCACGTAGAAACGATGGAACAACCCGGATGGAAAAGTGAATAGAGCGATACGAGAGGTTCTTGTGAAGAGAACGGCCATGTATAAGACGCCGTACTGGACATGGTAATCATGCTGGAGATGAGACCAGAGAAGGTTGAAAAGCGGGGTGAACAGATCGCCAGCGCTTTTCCTGCTCCACACAACGTGACAGAATCAAGACTGCGAAGAAAGCACTGTGAACCATGTCGGCACTCTGACGATGCGTTTTAAAGCACGGCGAGTCACAGCTCCACGAGGCTGGGGTGAGATGCGGGACGACTACGCGCTTTGACGTTGCTTACATATCTCCGCCTACCATTGTGGACCCTCAACCTTACCGCCCTCGTGATACTGGATGACAAATGACAGGGTTTTAAGCAGTTGTCACAGAGTTTGCTGCTACTTGACTTCCTTGGCCCTGCAGCCGACTTGAAATACTGGAAGTTCCAACGAGACCCGCCACAATGCCATCCCAGACTATCTTGTACGATCTGCCCTCTCAGCAGGGTACAGCGTGGTCGCTCAACCCATGGAAGAGTGAGTGTAGAACTGCTCTGGCAGAGCCCAAAGCTGACAAACTCAGCGCGTTTGGTTTTGAACTACAAAGGTATCGACTACCAAACGGAGTGGGTAGAGTTCCCAGATGTCGAACCCAAGATGAAGTCATTGTGAGTATCTAGCTACACCTAAAATGAGGAAAGATGACCAATCTTAGACAGGGGACTACCGCCAAACTCCAAGGACGCGCCCGGATACTTCACCGATTACAGTATTCCAGCGATCAAGTATGAAGACGACACGTACGAGATGGACTCATGGCCCATCGCGCAGGAGCTCGAAAAGCGATACCCCAGCCCGTCTCTCCACCTGGATGACCCGGTGACTGTCAAGATTCGTGACCACATCTCCGTAATCCTGGGTCCTATCATCCTACAATTCCTGCCCAACGTTGCAGACCTGCTACCCGGAAGATCGCAAGAGTATTTCATTAAAACCCGCACGGAAACCTTTGGCAAGCCTCTTTCGGAAGTCCGCAAGGAGGCTTTGGCAAATGCCGAGGAGGGCTGGAAGGCGGCACAGGGGCCATTGAAGGAGGCAGCTGACTTACTGAAGAAGCACGATGGACCTTTCTTCCTGGGACAGGCCGTGTCATATGCAGACTTCATCTTCGTCTCCATGCTGTACTTTGTCAAGTGTCTCGACGAGCAAGTATACCAAAGGTTGGTATCTTTCGACCCGGCATTCACCAAGGTCTACGAAGCCTCTAGACAGTGGTTCACAAAGGACAACTAGGCCGCAGCTCAGTAGAATAGCATGCCGTCTCTGTTAATAGAGTCAGTATGAACGACAAGTCCAGAAGACCGAATTCACGGATTGAGAAAGTTGAGACGTTTCTGCCAGAATTTTGTCGTGTTGATAACCTCAACGGCTTTCCTGAGCACCTCTCGGTCCGATTCAACATGCAGATTCTGGACCGCATCATTGGCCGTGAAGAACTCGGGCTTAAGCTGCTCTTCCCCAGGCCCTCTCCGACTGTATGCGTCGTACTCTTACACTGCTATATACCACGATGCTTGGTCCCACTCCCTTTCGGTAGTGTTCTGATTGTAGATGAACGGCTCGATGATGTCTACCTGGGTGCGAGCTTCGTCAGGGACATCAGCGGAGTCGTTAGGCACACAAGCTCATGTGGGCATCGTGACAGGGAGCAGTCGACACTGCAGGCCAGTCTCTTCAGCCACTTCTTGTACAGCGGCATCTTTCAATGTTTCGCCATCCTTTAGGGAGCATCCATTCATTTGTGCTCAGCAGGCTGGCGAGACACACTTTAGCGTTCTGCGGTTTGGAGGAGATCAAGAGTACTGCGCCGCAACTCTCGACGAACTGGTCGGAGGCGTGCTGCTATGTGACGAAGCTCGACTCAGCCATTTTGTGATGGGTAACGTGAGTTGACAGTAGCAAGCTGCTCGACATCCCCTTATCGCGTGTGCACGTGGAGTGCTTGGTCTTGTTCCCCCCCCCCGCACCCCACCGTATCCTCTACTCCCCCTCTTGAGAGAGCTAGAGTGTGGTAAGCATCCATGGAGATCCTCCCACTATGTCCGTCCAATTCCCGCCCCCAGATCGACAATTTCCGATCCTCTAGGAGCGCGTTCCGACACCTCGGTGGCATTGCCGCGGACCCCTATGATCTCATCACCATCCAACGTCATGATGTTGACTGCGAGTACCTCAAGTAATTATCCGCATCTGCACTTTTGAGTACCAATCGCAGCACAAAATGTTTGCCTCTTCGCTTCGCACAGGCACGTCAGCTACCAGGCTATCACAGCTTACACGACAATTCACGACTACCTCAAGATTGGCATACAATGGCACACAATCGACGCTCAACACGGGCGCAAAGATCCCAGCCATTGGTTTTGGCACTTGGCAAGACAAGAACGCCCAGGAACCGTGAGTCTCAAAATAGCGTCCATATGTAGGTGCAACTATTTACAAGTACAGAGCCGTCGCCAAGGCACTGAAGGCCGGGTACCGCCATATCGATACAGCCCGCATCTACGGCACCGAGCCTGCAGTGGGCAACGCGATCAAAAAGTCCGGCATTGCGCGCGAGGACATCTTCCTTACGACCAAGCTATGGAACAACTCGCACCACCCAGACGACGTCGAGAAAGCACTTGACGCGTCTCTGAAAGATCTCGGCACCGACTACGTCGACCTGTACCTCATGCACTGGCCATCCCCATTTGCGCGCAGCGACGACATGTTCCCCAAAGACAGCGCGGGCAAGATCAAGCCAGGGTCCTCGGACTACGTCGACACGTACAAGGCGATGGAGAAGTGTTTTCAATCTGGCAAGGCGCGAGCCATCGGCATCTCCAACTTCAGCCGTGCCGAGCTCGAGCGCCTACTCAGCTCCACCTCGGTCGTGCCCGCAGCGCACCAGATCGAATGCCACCCGTACCTGCAGCAGCGGGGGTTCACGCAGTGGCACGCCGAGCACAACATCCACGTGACGCAGTACTCGCCCTTTGGGAACCAGAACGCCATCTACGACGCGGGTGCGGGCATGGGCAAGCTGATGGACGACCCCGTGCTCGTTGAGATTGGCAAGAAGCACGGCAAGTCGGGCGCCCAGGTTGCGCTGGCGTGGGGCATTGCGCAGGGCCACAGCGTGATTCCCAAGAGCAAGACACCGTCACGCATTGCGCACAACCTCGAAGGCGATTTTAGGCTGCCGCAGGAGGACCTTGAGCGGATTGCGGGGATTGATAAGAAGATGCGGTTCAACGACCCGTCGGACAATTTTGGGTGGGCGTTCTACCAAGATCTGGACGGTAAGAAGAAGTAGAAGAAGTAGAAGAAGTAGAAGTAGAAGAAGTAGAAGAAGTAGAAGTAGAAGAAGTAGAAGTAGAAGAAGTAGAAGAAGTAGAAGTAGAAGAAGTAGAAGTAGAAGAAGTAGAAGAAGTAGAAGAAGAAGATGAAGCAGCAGCGAATGGACGCTGGTGTACGTGGATGAGGAAAGCATGAGACAATAGCATTCAACCAATACGATCAACTCAAGTAATATCATGGTCAGGACTCCATCCCGATGATCAACGACAAACGACGAGTGCAAGTGCAGAACCAACGCTGCGAGAGGTATCATGGAAATGCAAAAGCGCGTGCAAGAAAATGCAAAGACGACCACGATCCAAGTCGAGACGGGCAAACAAAAACGCCTGGCCATCCATCCATCCATCCATCCATCCGTCCATCCGTCTATCGTTCTGCCGTGCAACTCCCAAACAGAGGACAATTAAACAAAGCAAGAAGTGAACTCTTCATCACAGCTCCCAGCGTCTTCCAGTGTCTTGAATTTTTTATTTTTTTCTTTAGAGAGCACACTCAGGTAAACCGAGTGACCCTCTTGACGCCCCTCCTCTTCTGACTCATGACCCTCCTCACAGGCCGGGTAGTGCCCCTTCTGAGCCCGCGCTCGCTCCGAGTGCTAGCAGCAAAAGCCGGCGTGAAGCGCGTGATGGCGCATATGGTGCAGGGCTTGCCGAGCTGGTCCGCGTGGGCGGCGTGGAAGGCACGGGTGCCGTAGAGACGCAGGGCCATGGCTTCGACGTCGATGCGCAGGACCCAGGCCGAGCCGGGGCCGGGTCCGCGGATGACGGGCGAGTTGAGGAGCGTGGGGATGCTGAGGTGGTATTGGCGCTCTACTTCGTCGACGGTCTGGGGGAGTGGGGTTAGCTGTGTGCGTGGGCGTGGGCGTGGGCGTGTGAGATGAGAGCAAGGGGCACGTACCAAGGTTTGTCTGTAGAAACAATCCTCGCATGCGGCGATTAAACGCTTCACTACGGGAAACGGGTAACAGTCCAGCCCGACGTGGCAGTATATGCAGAGTCTCGGCGCGTGCTGCAGCCACAGTCGGCGGTACACGATGTGGCTCAGGTCGGGATACACGCAGGCCGCGCCGTGCGTGTCGAAGTGGGCAAAGGGCAGGTTGAACATGTTGCACGTCCGCACCAGGTGGCCGCAGTAGCTTTCGACGAGGCCATGGAGGCGTCGCGAGGTCAGCGAGAGGACGTGGAAGGGATGGCGCAGGGTGTTGAAGTCGAAGATGTCGGCGGCCCAGCGGCGTGCGTCCGGCAGCGTGGTCAGGTCTTCGCGGTTCTTGATCTCGAGCTTGGTCTGGCGCGGGAAGTCGTGGGCGCTCTGGGCCTCGGTGAGGCCGGGCAGGCGCGAGCGGGGGTGGACGAGGTGGGAGAGGATCTGGTTGACGATTTCGACGGGGAGGCGTTCGAGGGAGCTCTTGGTCAAGGTGCTGGTGGTTTGGGTGTGCGAAGTGCTCAGTTGGTGTGCCGGGTACAGCGAGTCCAGCGGCAGCAGCGAGAGCGCAGGAAAGTCATCGTTGTTGTCATTGTTTTCATTGTTGTCATTGTTGTTGTCGTTGTTGTGGTTGTGGTTGTCATTGTTGTTGACGTTGTGGTTGTGGTTGTCGTCGTCGTCGTCACGGGCCAGCGTGGCATCGAGATGGTGGTGGTGGTGGTAGTGGATTACGCGGGGGAGGGACAGAACAGCGGCCATTGAATGAGCAGACACGCACGGCACACGGCACACGGCACGCACAGCACAGGACAGAGGGCAGAGGCGGGCAGCAGCGGGCAGCGGGCAGCGGACAGAGGCTGGATGAAGGATGCAGCCATGCAGACAGCCGGGGCAGGGCGTGCCTTATACTGGCTGGGCTGGCGACGAAGAAACGACCTGGCGACGAGATACGGCACAGCGGTCAAGCAGGCCAGCAGTCGAGGGCAGTCGGGATGCCGACGAGGAGTGCCCCTCGCTGTGAGTGGCCGTGGACGTCTGGTTGCGGCGCAGCGACGGGACTCGACGGGCACGGCTGCATGCCAGATCACGCACGCGTCGGATCGGTGCTAGATGAGGCCATGAGCAGATTGGCGAGCGCAGCACGGCGAGCTGCTTTGTCGTCGCCGCGCGAGTCGGTATCGTTGACCGACAGGGGGGTTGCGCCCAGCTCCGCGCCCAATGAGGAGCGTGGAACGGGTGCAGATACATAATTACTGTGTACATTCACACATGCGGTGTGTGTGTGTATTTGTTTCTTGGCGGATTTGTGCAAGAGAGTCGACCCGTGCTGTAGGGATGGAGTCTTAGCACGGGCTCTTATTCCAGGCCTGTTGGTTGCTGATGGATCCTCAAGGGCGTGCGTGCCATGTCGTTGCCGGCGACTCCATAGGGGGGGGGGTATCTTAGTAAGCATACAATACGTCCACACGTGCAATACTACGAGCTTTGTACAAAATTGGGGCTACACATCGCATGCCTTTGTCCCGGCCAATGAGCGGCGGCGACGGCAACCAGCGCCCCCAACTGCACGGCGACCCTTGACACGCAGCCAATAACCTCGTACCCACCACTGCGTCTCTCTACGCCGCTGCGTCTCACGTCTCGTCGGTCTTTGCGTCTGCGTCTGCGTCTGCGTCTGCGTCTGCGTCTGTGTCTGTGTCTGCGTCTGTGTCTGCGTCCGCGTCCACGTCCGCGTCTGCTCACTGGCCGCCCAGCAGACGACCATGGCTGCTCAGGCCCGCACAGGTCCTGAAGGCGCCCAGGCCCAGGCCGCCGTGCGTGGTGCGCCGAGCGCACAGCACCTCGCCAGGGACGCCTCTGCCGCCAGGGACGCCGCCGACGACGACGACGACGACGATGTCGAGGGCGCCGTGTGGGAGACGGCCTCGCTCTTCGAGGAGATACTCGACGACGTCGCCGCCTTCGAGCACTCCACCAACAGTACGCCGCAGCCACGCCACGGCCCACCACCCACCACCCACGGCCCGCCCACTGCTAACACCCCACCCAGACACCGAGACATGCACCGCCGACGAGGCCCGCCGCCTGCGCCAGCGTCTCCACGCCGTCGGTGCCAGCCAGTTCGTCATGGAGAACATCACCTCGGAAAGGATGACGGCCCGCAAGCTGTGCACCGCCTTCAGCGTCCGCATCCCCCGCTTCCTCGACGATGCCCCCGACGAGAGCTTCTACCAGCTGCTCGGCCTGGCCATCAACCGCGAGCTGAACAAGCGCCCGCGCCTCGACCAGTACCGCTCCCTCGACGACGCCGCCCGCCTGCTGCAGGACCGCTCCAACGTCATGGTCATCACCGGCGCCGGCATCTCCACCAGCCTGGGCATCCCCGACTTCCGCTCCAAGAACACGGGCTTCTACTCGCGCCTGCGCGCCATGGGCTACGACGAGCCCGAGCAGGTCTTTGACATCCACAACTTCGACGAAGACCCGCGCATCTTCTACCAGCTGGCTGGCGACATCGTCCCCGACCTGAAGAAGTGGACCCCCACCCACGAGTTCATCCGCCTGCTGCAGGACAAGGACAAGCTGCTCACAAACTACACCCAGAACATCGACAACGTCGAAGCCAACGCCGGCATCCGCAAGGAGAAGCTGATTCAGTGCCACGGCTCCTGGGCCACGGCCACGTGCAGAAAGTGCAAGTACAACGTTCCCGGCGAGGACATCTTCGACTCGGTGCGCGCCATGAAGCCGGCCGAGTGCAAGCGCTGTGTCGCCGAGATTGCGAGCCAGAAGCCCGGCCTGAAGCGGAAACGCACCTCCAACGGCCACGCCAACAGGAAGAAGCGCTCGAGCGACGAGGACTCGGAGTCGGACGGTGCCTTTGACATACCCCAGCCCGGCATCATGAAGCCCGACATCACCTTCTTTGGCGAAGCGCTGCCAAACGACTTCTTCGACCATCTAAAGGATGTCGACAAGGACAAGGTCGACCTCGTCATCGTCATGGGCACGAGCATGAAAGTCGCGCCCGTCTCCGAGATCCCCAACTTCCTGCCCCGCCATGTGCCGCAGATCTTCATATCGCGAGACGTAAGTCCAACACCCCGCATTCGACTGAGCTTTTCGCACTAACATCTGCAGCCCATCCATCACATCAACTTTGACATCCAGCTGCTGGGCGACTGCGATGTCATCGTCGCCGAGCTCGCGCGCCGTGCCGGCTGGAAGCTGGACCACGACATGCTGCCCGAAGACCAGACCGTGGACGTTGTGTGCATTGACGAGGAAGAGCACGAGTACGGCGTCAAGCTGCGAAACGCGAAGCCGGTAGTCGAGCCTCGGACGGAGCTCAGGCTGGAGACGATGAAGCAGGCCGAGCTCGAGATCGAGACCGAGCCAAAACACACGACACGCACAGACCGAGAAAGCAAGAACCCACAGCTCAAAGTCGAGTAGCACGAGGCGTTTGAGGATCCGCGACACAAAGACGACGACGGTTGGGCGAGGAGCGATTACTACCATTGCGGGCGTTGAGGGCTACAGAGGGCATTTCTGCACGGCGTTGTTCGGTACTGCATAATGAGCGGGCGGGATTGCGGGATTGGGTGTTCACGACTGGGCTTGGCAGATTGATACCAGAAGACGTGTTGCGATCTTTTCATAGACTATGCAGTTTCTCACTTTCTCTCATCTCGTACCCGAACGTCTACGAATGCCAAGCCATGTGCGTAGGGCTGGAGCATGTGCCCACGCGATGACTGGCCCCACACGGGACTACGCGCCGCGCTAGTGGGCTTTGGAGCTTCAACCTGCGGTTCAGCTTTCTCCACAGGAAAATACCAGCAACAGCCCTACACGACCAAGCTCACCCCTTTTCAGACGCCGGTCCGCGCACCATGCTGGACCTGCACCGCCCTGACGCCTCGAGCGATACCAAAACCTACTTCTCGCACAGCATCCTGCCCGCGTACATGGACCCGCTCAACACGTCGACCAAGAAGAAGCCCTTCTCCACATTCGCCGCACAACCGCACAGCCACACGCTCGACCTCGTCCTGCCTGCTGAGCTGTGGGATGTCGTGCGCGCGTACCCCGGGCCCAACGAAAGTGTGTACGCGCGCGCTTTCCTCAAGTTATCCGACATCCTCGACCAAGACTTTCTCGATGCCTATGTACGGCAGGGCATGGTGAGTCTGCTGAGCGCCGGGCGCGAGAAAGTGGACACGCGGATCGAGATCGTGCGAGGGGTGCTGCGGATCGAGATGGATCGGCCGACGTACGAGCGCGCGGGGCTGGTGGGCGTAGCCATGGAAGACGGGGGTAAGAAACACGCGCGCGCACGGTGGAGGGTGGAGTACAATCTCACGCTGCCGTCGGCGCGGAAGGGAAAGAAGGGATTTGAGCGGTTGCGCTGGGCGGCGCGGAACGTGCTGAATGAGAGCAAGAGTTGGCTGTTCTGTAGCGCGAATCCATCGTTTGGAGAGAGTGTGAGCGATGGGAGAGAGGTGTTGAGCCAGCATGCGCCCAAGATTTTCAAGCTGGAACCAGAGGTTACGACATTAAAGGGGACAGTCGTGCCCAAATTCAATGTTTGCGGGAATGGTTTATCCGGGTTGTACGACCAGGACGATGCGCTTGCGCTGCTAGAATGGCTGGACATGCTCAGCTTGGGCTCAAGCAGGACCAACGAGAGCGACAGGGTAGACAGCCATCTGTGCCGCTACGACGTCCCCGAGTTCGGTCACGGTACGGAAACGTGCGAGCTCGTGCGAGTGCGATGGCATGGCTTCATCACGCCCGAGTTCGCGAAAGATCTGTTTCTAGCGGTGTGGAAGAGCGGGTTTAAAGCCAAACACGAAACAAACAAAAGGAAGGGCAGCATCGTCCAGCACGATCAAGATGGTGATAGAGATGAGAATGACACTATGGAGGGCACACAGGATGAAAACAAGACAGAGAAGTGGTTCAAAATGAGTGCGCAGGCATTCGGAGGCAAGAAGGCGTGGTCGCTCATGCAGTTCCCCAACCGAGAAACGCTGGTGTGGGAAATCGAGGCTTGAACGGTCTGCTTGTTTCAAGCCAGCATATCGTGTACGCTACACTCAGCTTGGAGCGTCCACGATTGTCGTCCCGTGGTCCAACATCTGGGCCAAATCATCCAAATCCACAAGGTGTGCCAGTAGTCTAGCCTCACAGTCTAAGCACAACGACTCCGCGGTGACACATCGTAATGGACCGAGAAACAAAAGACAAAGACGCAGCTCCGACATCGCCAACAAGCACACTCCATGCGATAGCCACATCCAGCTAAATTGCTAGTTACGGCTAGCACCATCTGCGTGTACCACTCTGCATTTTGTAGACACATCCAGAGACGACGTCGAGCTCGACACCAACTATCGTCGTCAGCACATCCTCCGAGCCACGACTGCGCAAACGGCTATCCTTGCAATGTGTTGAAGCACATCTCTGCGAGCAGAGTGTCTAGGAAATGTGTCGTGCTGCTCGAGCACGGAGTCTCTCTCACCCTACCAGTCATCAAATCCGAGTCTTCTAACGCGAGTCTTCAAACCACGAGCAAAGCGAGCAAAATAGGCAAATCAGGATCCTCGAGAGAAGCACTGCAACACCCTCAGCCAGAATCTCGGCCTGGGGTCTCGATACCCCACGAACATGAGCGTTGAGCCTTGAGTGAGTGCTGTAGTATCACGCGCTAGCTCAGTCAGGCTGTTTGGTCTAAATAGCTCGTCAAGTGCCTCGCGAAGCAAGCAGAGTGAAAACTGGCGCACCTGGATCCTTGTATCAACGCCCGTCAACGTCCAGCACCCTGGGATCCCTCCGCCTGCCATTTCGATTCTCTTGGTGTTAGTACTCCAACCAGGACGTTACGAGTTGCCGTTGCGTTTGCTGGTACTGAATGCTGCATGTTTGATGAACTAGCAGGGCGGTGTTTGTGGATGAGGCGTTGACGTCGGGAGAGATGGATCAGAGTCAGTGAATGCAGTGGTGCTGTTCAAAAAGACTGCTTTACACTCTACTAGATTGGATAGTAGAGAGAATCAGTCTTGTACAATCTACCACTTGCTAGAACCAACAAACCCACTGTCCAATGTTCAACCTCTGTTCGTGTACAGATAGTTAGACGTAACACCGCCTCCCCATCCCAAGCCCCCTCCACGCACAGTCTCGCGGACCGAACACACAACGTACCTCTAGACTTGGTCACACGCAGCTACTTGACCCTCCACTCGTGCGCCTCTTTTCGAGATTATAACGGCAGCTGATTTCACGGCAAATACACCCCTCACGCGTATGTCCGTCTAACATGTATTTGCTCAATCAAAGTGTGCTCGGGCGCGGCAAGTGGCTACGTGGACAATCCCAATATACGGCAGATCACGTTGCAGTGTATGATACGTGCAATGTCTTTGGTGAACACCACTCCTGTAGACTCTGATTTGTCTCGTATCTAGAAACGAATCTACCGCTATCGAGCATTACTCTTCTACTCGCTCAAGTTTTTGGTAGTATGTTCCTCTTCCCCGTCCTATGACTATCGATGCTGGCACCTTGGATCTTCTCGAAGGGTGGATTGGTTCGGTAAGGTTGACCTGTGTGTAGTTGGTTCTGGCTGACTTCGATGCATGATGACGATGGAGATGATGATTGGAGACTGGGTAGATGGCATGGGAGAGGGGTAAGAAAAGCAGCCTTGAGTCTGAGACATCACAGCTTACCGTAGCAAGGCTCTTGAGTACTCGGAATCTCTCTAGGGCTTCCTCCCCTCCCACCTCAGTCGTGTGACAAGCAGGAACGTGCTGTGATACTCTGCAGAAAGCTCGGCTATTCTGAACACTGGCGAGGTGTCACAACCGCTCGAACCCCTACCCGTTGACCTTGACGATTGCGTCCTGGTGAGTAAATGCATTCACCGGCCAGTTTGGATGCCACAATTTAGTTTGCGGCCTCGAGCTAGAAACACACGCGAGAGATATCGAGTAGCACATCATATCATGGTGTTGATTACATCCGGCTCCAAGCCCACTACAGCGTCTTGCATGTTGACACTGACATGCCGGGTCTTAGTCGCAGTGGTGATTGGCCACTGTAGACTGCTGACTGAACACATGGGATGGACTGAGACAGGGAACCTGCTGCCGGTGTCGGCAGTTGAGAACCGACCTGCATGTGCCAGGAGATCATGCGAGTGGTAATAGCTGGTCTACGTAGCATATGTCCGTGTGACGCGAAGCTCCTCTGGTACCGAAGGAAGGTACCAGGTCTGCGTGAGGTTCTGACTCGACGTCTTGCTAGACCGATGAAGTGCTGAATCAAGGCTGATGTCTTGATCGTGTATTTTTGCCTTTCATGGAAATCTCGGTGAGTGGGCTCGTATGACGTGTCTGCACAGCTGCCAGGCATTATCTTACTACATGACATGTGCCTATTTGTAGACCATGAGCAATGGCAAGCAGGCAGGCTTTGCGCGTGCATCAGGGCAGCTGCTTATTCACAGCACACATTTACAGCAGCACTAGACGGTGCTAAACCTTGGAACCCAACATGCATGTTCAGCTTGAGCTTGTTGTTGGCTGTCCTACCGTTGTCTCGGTACTTGTCGGCATTTGTGTCCACTGAAGTCTTTTAGCTGCTATTTGATCGCATAGCTTAGTGCTTATGCTGGCGGCATGGCACGCTGCTTTATCAATAGCTTGCCCGTCGCTAGCTCAGCACTCCTAACGAGTCAGTCGAGACCATCACTAAGGCTCACCTGACATTGCTGAGTGAGGCGTACTTCGTACATCGTCTGCATTGCCCGCTGAGAAACGTGGGCAAGTCCGCCATATCCGTGCCCCTCGTATGTAGACACCGATCTGGTAATCTACGCTGACTGTGTTGTACATTGCAGCGTCCAAATATCCGCAAAATTCTGCTTGCTCGAATCTATGATCAGCACGGATGCTGCGAACTCTCCGCTAACGTGTTGTGTATCAGGAGTCAACTTTGCAAAAGGTTGCGCGATGCTGCGAGAGCAGCGTTGATTAGATCAGATGAGAGCAAAGACTTCTTGAACTCTTGTCTTGTTGTTGGTGGATACTGGTAGCGCGGAACGCCATTTCTGAAACCAACGAACCGATATCTCGAGCGTATACGTCCAATATTGATTTTATCGGTGAGCCTGCTGGGCCGCAGTAGAATGCACTGCAGTACGGAGGAGCTCGCAGTATGTCGGAAGGTCCGTCACATGTGCAGCCTCGTATCGCTCTCGACATATGCCGACCGACCAGTGATGGGAGAGATGAGAAAGCTTGAACAGACTCGTCGTATTGATGTGTTGCCGGGCAAATGTTCCGCGCTCGAGGGAGGCCTAAATTCGTCTCCGCATTTTGGGTTCCATCTCACACTAACATCCGTAGCGTCCACTCAACAAAACATGGTTTCTTTACCTGCAAAGACTTAAGCGCAGCGCGTGTGCAGGAATACCCCCGACTTTGTGGTAGTCGGTAGCGAGAGCCTGAATTGTTTGCGTGAAACATAACTGAATCCAGACATCCAAGTGCTCTGGTGCCGTTATTCTGGATACGCGGATCCCTCTCTTTCCGCGATCAGCTGATCACTTCGCGCACACCATGAGCAACGACTACCAAGCTGACTGCGGCTTGGCAACAAAGTCGTTCTACCACAGACACCACGAGTAATACTCCCGAACGCTGCAGTACTTGTCGTCGGAATGTCGAGCGTGCAGACCTGAATGATGAAAACGCCCCAAGAGGCACAGCACACCGTCGCGCCTCCATTGATGACCTTGACATTTGTCTGATGTAGCCCAAGCGCCAACCTAAGCGATTTCGGATATTGATTGAGGAGATCCATACCCTGGGGCGATCGGATTTCCGTTATCGTAGGCGCGCCGCGATTCTGCACAGCGTTGCCACGCTACCGCCCGTGTAACCCGAGATCCTCGTGTTTCTCACACTGCGGTCCGGGCCCAGAAGTCGTGGCACACGTACCTATCTGGACGGCGAGCAGTAACGCTGTGGCGGGGTAAGCGAGTGCTTTGCTAAGCATGGCAGGGGTGATCTGCAGGGATGATCTGCAGGGGTTGTTGCAGGGATGAGATCGCACAACCCCACACAACCTTGTGCTGTGGCGCAGTGGAGTCGCTTGTTCATGACTGCACGGATTGAGGCATCTCTGTGCATACTGCGAAGGTTTGTTTTTCTAGAACATGTCATGTCACGCGCATCATAAGCACCAAGATAGAACAAGCGGGTTAAAGATATTGTGACATCTCGACAGCGATTTAGCCTGGCGTGGGCGGAGGGAGATGCGGGGTTGAGTACTTGATTGAGATATTATGAACTCGTGCTACGTATTAATGCAGTGGATTATATGGTATCGACCAAGGGAATCAACGCCAAAGCGATGAGATGATGAAGATGCAGAAATGCTAGATCAGTCGTCGCCAGAAATCTATCAATTCCATCCGAAGTGCCCACCTGCTTTCTTGCAAGCTGACACCGAGGCTGTTGGAGTGACTGTAGTGTACTTTGTGAAAGTGGCGCCCCAGGTGATGGTCTTTGTGGTAGTCGCCCAGCCAAGTTGAAGTCGCGTCTTCGTACGTGTAGGCAGCGTGGTTGTGTGGGTGAGGACTCCAGAGAAGACAGTGGCAGGTGGCAGCGTTGACGTGCTGGTTTGAGTAAAAAGAACGGTCTCCGTGGTAGTAATAGGATCAGCAGTGATAGTAGTCGTTGTAGCGATAGGAGTTTCAGCAGTCAGAGTAGTAGTTGGAGTGTCTGGAGCGCGGCGTTCGAGGCCTTGAGCCTTTGCGTTGCGCTTCTGCTTGGCTGCTTCAACACGTGCACGCGCCCACTCGTAATCAATAGCACGATCAGATCGGCGTACGTGGCGGCTGTACTTGGGCAGACTGGTGGGTGTGGCCAGCGCCGCAGGGTGGAGAAGTGTAGGAGTGAAGCGGCAGGGCTTGTCTGGCTTTCCAGGGCGGCCGGGTGTTGTGCAGGTGGCGGTCGCTGTCTTTGTAGTTGTACTGAACACCCGTGTCGCATCCAGTCTAGTCTTTGTCATCGTCTTCGTCGACGTTGTCGTTACTGGTTTAGGCGTAATGGTCTTGGTCTTCTTGGCTGTTGCGCTTGGGACGGTGACAGTTTCGAAGGGACCAACCTCAGTCACAAGCAGCGATGTTGTACTTAGTATCTCAGTTGCGATAGGAGTGGTGACTGTGCTGAGTGTGACCGTTGGCGTGAATGTGCTCGTAATTTGTGTACCTAATGTAAGGTAGAGATCTGAAATCGTTAATATGGGAGTATCATGATAGGCACTTCTTACATACCTCGCTGCCATGCGAAGGGCTGAGCAGGATAATCACCATTGTTACCCAAGATCAGAAGAAGCCAGTGCCCAGAAGACATCTGGTTCTTCAAAATCGGACATTTCGACAACTGTGGTTCATCCGCCGGGGTGGTAGGAATATCGTCACAAAGATACTCAGTGTCATCAGGGTCGACAAGCAAGATGTCCGCAACGCCTGTATTGCACCCTTTAAAAGTGGAAACACTGGTAAACGGATCGCTGGAAAGCGAGTTGATGAAGTAAGACCCCTCATCGACAAAGTCGACACCGTAAGAGTAGCATACAGAGTCAGGGTCAAATACATCTGAGACGGCCAACGAGAGCAGAGCAGCAAAAGCTGTCAGGGAGAAAGAGCGAGAGACAAACATGACGAAGTGGAGTAATTGAAGATGATGGCCGAAGAACGATAGAAAGTGAGTAGTGTATACTTGGACGGGCAATATCGTCTTTTGTACCTTACAACCTCAGCGGGCTAGGTAATCCTACAGCTATCTCACCTAGTGACCCGCATACTGGATTCGAGTGTTTACCGAGTAGGGCCCTGATCAGACGGCTTGACGAACTGCAAATAGCTATCCGTAAGTGCTGTCTCGTCTCGCACGGTCAAGTGGAATCAGTACATAAGCAGACTAGAGGAAGAAATGGGGTGTATTGGCGAGTGCCCCACGGTAAGCTCGCAGGCAGTACAGCCCGCATGCATGTTCAGTCCATCGAGAGTCATGGACCGCTTGTTGCGTAGTCAGAGTCTGGTGAGGCCGAAGTTCTGCGTTAGCAAGCAAGGAAAATGCGACCTGCTGCAAAGCCACTCGGAACCTTGTCCAGTCGGCACTTGAAGTCCGTGCACGGTTAGCGCGAGATGCGTTTCCAATTTAGGCTTCACGTCACCACTCCTCCACATACACCTGCATGTTCTTACAGCCGATCTGATCCGGCAATCACGATGTTGCCATCGTGTGACAGTGTTCGTGCGATAATGAAATCTTTGATGGGGAGATTCAGCCAGGTTTATGTCACGCCAAGGCACATGCACTCCAACCTTCAACGACACGAACAACATGCAGCCCGTATTCACGCACTGATTTCCGTGCTTCCAATCCTAGATATTCTCCACCCTCACTACCTCATATGGTTTCAGGCATGTCGTAAGTCCGACCTGTCCCTAGCGCTCTCCCAACAGTACGAACCGGCAACTTGGCCTTGTTATTCAGGGTTCTGTAGCTCGAGCTACACCGCAGGATGAAAAGACAAGTCATCTCGTGTTCCGCATGATGACGGAGTACAACATAACCCGACCATTCGGGTCCCTGAATCCCTGCCAGCTGAGCCTTATGGAGCTGACTAGAGACGTGCAAGGTTAGGAAACTTAATCAATAAGTATCGAGAACCAGCTGTAAGCAAAGTAATGAGTAGTCATGAGCCACCTTGTCAGCCTTGTTGTACTTCCGTAACTTAGAGTCATCTCTCAGGTACATGTGGACGAGGAACTCTCAAACAGCACTCTATCGTTGCTAATGCACACTTCCTTAGCGGCAAAGACCGGCATGCAGTAGCCCGTTCTCTCTTTGGCTTTTAGCGCATCGCGAAATGTTTCCAATCAGGCCCACCAGGCTTTGCGGTCATTAGCTCGTTCAGGACCTATGCTTTGTATCCCTGCCCATTTTGTTGATGTCAGTCACAATATTTGCAAATTCCGGACGTCCAGTGCATGCTTCCGTGTGCCTTCGCCCCATCGGGTTGCAAGCGAAGAGGCGCCGCCGCTAGCCTGTTCGTATCAACTCGTCTAGTGTCGTCCATAATGGAGCCTCCTACGACAACCTTTCAATAGATTCTGCATGGCTTGATGCGAGATCTCAGCAGACCCACAACCTGTGGTGGGACGAACATCCTTGCGGATGTTGATCGAGTTTGGCCAGGCTCAGCTGCTTATGACGGACGAAAACTGCTGCCAGAAGCAGTAAGCTTGTGCATGTCAGCTAAACAATGCAGTCAAGGGAAGTCTAGTGTCGTTGCTCTCAAGACTGCCGGTATTCTCGTGTCCATTCCGTAAAGGCCTATGGTACACTTTCTGGCCTATCATACTGACCGACAGTCGGTTCTGACCCGAAAATAGGCTTTCCTTCCCCTTGCACGCGATCATGCTGTCGGTGTCTCCAACACATCGCCCGATAGTCATGTGTCAGGCCGTCAGGTGTCAGATCTAGCCTCGTGGTCGTTATCTTGGGTCTTTCTCGTGCCGACATGTAGTGGCAAAGCCACCAAGTATTGGTGTAGCTGTACAGACGCTTCTACCTTGGCATTCCCTTGAATGTAACACGCCGGGCAAGCGAGGTTAGCGTCCACCGAGCATTGCCACGCCCATCTTTGACGGCTGAGTATAGATTCAGCATAAATGAAGCTTCGACCTTGCTTTCGTCTAATTTTATGCCAATCCGACCAGAGATTTCACCATTCTTCTAGCCTGGCCGAGTCTTCTTACCTTCGTTCATCTATTTCTGGGCTTTGACAGTAACAATGTTGTTTCGTTCTTTGGCCTACTGGCTATCTGCCGGCTCACTCGCGTATGCCAGTGCCATCCCAACCTCTCTTGTTGAGAGACAAGACGGCGCATGTACAAACACAGCTCGAACACGCAATTGTTGGAGCGATGGGTACAGTATCGCCACTGATTTCGATGCCAAATCCCCTCCAGATGGTACAACTGTCACTGTACGTCTCCAAAATCCACGTGGTGCTATATACACTGACAATAAGAAAGTACAACCTTGAGATCTCGAACGTCACAAAACCACATCTTGATGGCAGTGCTGGAAGTCGACAATTTCAACTTATCAACGGTCAATACCCAGGACCGACGATTCGAGCAAAGTGGGGTGACACCATTGTCGTGAATGTCAAGAACAACATGCAAGACAATGGCACCGGAATTCATTGGCACGGCATTCGCCAGTTGAACTCATGTCAACAAGACGGCGTCCCTGGCGTTACAGAATGTCCAATTGCCCCCGGGAAGACTCGCCAATACAAATTCAGAGCGACCCAGTTCGGCACGACCTGGTACCACTCTCATTGGTCTGCTCAGTACGGGGATGGTGTGCTCGGGACCATGATTATCGATGGCCCCGCTACAGCCAATTACGATGAGGATCTGGGTGTGCTGCCACTTACAGACTACTACTACACACCAGCTTTCACTCTCAATGAGGTAGCACAGCACTCAACAAGGGGCCCTCCCGCTCCAAATAACATCCTTGTCAACGGTACTCATGTCAACGCAAGCGGCGGGGGCAAATATGCGAAGATGACTGTCACCAAGGGGAAAAAGTACCGCATCAGGATCATTAACACCTCCGTGGACAGCACTTTCAGTGTTTCTCTTGATGGACATCCCTTCACTGTTATGACTGCCGACTTTGTTCCCATCAAGTCTTATATCACCACTCAGGTGACGCTTGCTATTGGCCAACGTTACGATGTAATGATCAACGCAAACCAGACGGTGGATAACTATTGGTTCCGCGTAGCCGTAGGAACAGACTGTGGATCCAACTCTATGATCGCTTCTGGCGTCCAAATGGGCGCCATCGTTTCTTATTCAGGCGCGTCCAGTGGAAACCCTACGTCTACCGGTGTCGCCATGCGAACAGCCTGCGTCGATGAAAAGACCAGCGATCTCGTTCCCTTCGTCCCGAACACCGTACCCTCATCTGTAGTCGGCAGCGCTGGCAAGCTCGAAATCGGATTCAGCCAGGCAGCACCAGCCAACCTTGTCCGCTGGCTCATTGATGGCACACCGATGATCGTCGATTGGAACAACCCCACACTGGAGACAACACTCGCTGGATCGGATAAGTTCTATGCCAACGCCAACATCCATGAGATGTCCACTAGCAATTGGTATCTGTGGTGGATCCAATCAACAGCTGCTATCCAGCTTCCGCATCCTATCCATCTTCACGGCCACGACTTTTACATCGTCGGCGAAGGGAGTGGGACTTGGGACGGTTCGACTACAGGTTTGACGCTGAACAACCCTACCCGTCGTGATACTACAACAATGCCAGTTGGTGGTTATCTGCTGATAGCATTTCCTGCGGATAATCCAGGAGCTTGGGTGGTAAGTACTCGTACTTTCCCTCATTCGGTTATTTAGCTAACAACGATTTTCAGATGCATTGCCACATTGCATGGCATGCGAGTCAGGGACTTTCGATGCAGTTCCTGGAGCGCAAAGGTGAGATTCAGGGCGCGATTGGTGGCACGTCAGATTTCAAGAAGGGCTGTGATGAGTGGGATGGGTACTGGTTCGACGGAAACCATCCGTACAACCAGACCGATTCGGGGCTCTAGAGCTTTGAAGCTTTGCAGATCTTGAGCTGATATACGGGATTTCTATCGTTTAGCCTACATTCTGGACCTTTCAACACATATCTCACAAGCCATACCCATCCACTGCTCGCATTGGAATGTGTTTCTGTGTAATATTCGGCCAAATAGAGTGCTCGATCAAATAAAAATATTCTTGGACAGACACCCGGTAACGGTTCTTTTCGGCCGTCGAAAAACTGAGTAGCGTGATGCGCTTTTCTTGTGGCATTACGTAGTGAATAATGCCCAGTAACCCGGGATACAGTTTGTATGTCGCTTGGTTCGAGCAAACTTTCTCTCAAGCAAAGACCTTTCGTAGAGTCTCATGATGTTGATGGGACAGATCGTCGAACATTGCAGCCTGGCGTTGGCTGAAACTTTTCCTTGTTTCAGCAGCAGTCCAATAACGATTGACTTCAATGGGATTGGTCGCCCATTGGGGCTGCATGTTGTCTTCAATAATTAGTTACATTTGATGGAAAAAGCGTCTGAATGTGGTAACGAAAGGATTTACTCACTCGTGTGCCCAAACACTGATAATTCGCGATTTTTGAAGGTCAGAATCAAGGAAGCTATGTCACACAGCTCGAACTGACTGAAACAATTATGCCCTATGTCGAGTGCAAGCTGAATCTCACGACCAGGCGTCCTTTGCTTCACCGACCATTTTTGACGTAGCTCTTTTACCCGATTGGTCCATTTACATCTTTGTTTGAGTCCAGTTTGCATCAGTTGCTCGAGAGATACCATGCATGATCGACCTGAACGATTCAACACTCCCTGAGAAAGATGTTCTCCATCGGATTGCCCAACTGCTCAGCGGTAGCGTGAAATGTCTCGAGCAACGGAACATCGCGCATGAATTGACCCAATGGAAACTTGCAAGGATCGACTGCACATATATTGATCTTAGATGTCGATCGCCCATTGTTATAGGATCGCCAGATCGCGTATTGGATGGCGAAAAGGAGGGAGCTTGTCCAGGACATTAAGTTGTCCTGTTCCTCGCAGCCAAAAACGTATTTGTCCAGATGCATATGCAACAGTTTCGCTGCTCTCCTCTTCTCTACGCCCAGAATGTCCCTTTGGCCGCTGTTCTCTGATCCGACTATGCTTGCTCTAGAAGCTATTATACTGTCGTCGTTTCTTCCCGGACTCACCGCGTCGAAAGTCCGGAACAAATACTTCGGTACGTCCAAACTGAGGGATCTTTCGTGTAAGCCTACTGGCGGATGGAAGAGTGTTGGTCCACCAGGTGCATGGTTCAGTGCGCGGACCCAGAAGTCTACCCAATCTTGTCTGTCTTTCTGGCTCGCCTCAGACCTGCGCTCTGCTTGTGCTTGAAAATCTGCAGCATAACCATCATCCAGAATAAGCCGATTCTCATGTTCATAGTACTCCTCACTCTCAAAATCGGGATCGTATGGCCATTCTTGTTGGGCTTCTTCGAATGGATCGAAATAGTGATCAGCGTGCAACACGCCAGAAGGGTTGACAGATTGCTCATAGCTCTTTTCAGCAACCCTCAACAGTATGCTCTGATCGTTGGAGATGTTGAAGGATTCATGGACAATGTTTTTGATTTCTGCATCGAAATGGGACAAGAGTTGCTTTATCGGGGGTCTGCAGAACTCGATATCTGTCGTTCGATTGCCAAGCGAATTGAGCTGTCGGATGACCGATATTTCTATCGATTCCGTCATCTTATCGATCGTAGTTCTTAGGTCTGATATGATACCCGTGAGTTTTCTGGTCTGTTCATGAAGCGAGATCACTTCTGCAATCGGTATACAGCCGAAGGCAGGTGCATCGTCAGCTAAATCTCTGACTGATTGCGCTTGTAAGACGATCGTGTTTGTCGACTGATCAAGTCCCTGGATAGAATCTTGTAGATACGCCAAATGGTTGGGTATTGAGCTGGGTCGTTCTCGTTTGCGACTCTCAGATGCATTTCCAGAAAGAGTGAAGCCGCGAATCGAACCCTCTATGTCGTTGACGCTATTTTGCATTGTGGTCTGGAAAACTGGAAGGGCGGCAATTTCAAAAGCTCGTCATATGGTATGAACAGAGTTGGAGGGTGTGGAAGGTCTATGTATACCCCACTGTACACACGAGCGGGGTAATTCTACACATGGTATGACCTACGTGCTGCAGATATGGTAAGCTCCAAACCAATCGCGAACAACAGGTGCAACACTCGTTTCTGGAGATTTGCCAAAACTCAAATAACAATCCTGTGATCCGATGACGTTGATCTAGGCTATCGTGACTAAGCTTATGTTGTATTTGTGAAGGGTAGTTGGTGTTCCCATTCACTCTGCCCCAGGAGAACATGATATGATACGAAATGTACTAGACAACAGTGAGATTGGAGCCAAAGCGATTCTGTTCTCCTTGCGGAAGACTGCCAGTGAGATTGATCAAGTAAGTGCCACAACATTTGATCACGGCAGTAGCCAGAGCGAGACCCTAGCGCCTTGCGTACCTGATCTAGTGGTCATGACCTCGGCTGCAGTTGCTTGTTGTAGCGACTTCTTGCGAGCACTATCATCGACTTCTTATTGTCCCAGTTTTCCTTCGTTTTGAACGCGTAACATGGCGTCACCGTCACAAGAGGAGGACGCGCCTCTGCTCAGTGGACACACGACCTCTGTTCGGAATGACGCGAACAATTCTCCGAATGTTCTGTCAAAGATTCCAGCTCAGCTTGTGTTCAAGATAGTGGCTGCCATGTACTCGTTCGCCACACTCGGGCTTTTCAATTCGTCGATCGGCGCATTACTTCCTCTGATCGCATCTCATTACGACTTGTCAGATCTACACGTCTCTCTGGTCTTTGTTGTTGGCCCAGTAGGCTACATAGCTGCTGCCCAAACGAGTTCATTGATTCACCACCACTTTGGCCAGTTCGGTATCGCGCTCATCGGCCCGGCGTTGCAGATCATCGCTGCAATGCTGCTATCGTTACACTCGCACTTTGCTTTGGTCCTTGTAGGATTTGCCGTGCAAGGCCTTGGGACAGGATTGCTTGATGGGAGTTGGTGCGCGTGGGCTGGTAGTATGGAGAGAGCGAGCACTATCTCTGGGTTGCTGCACGGAAGCTTCTCTGCTGGGGCAGCAGCAGCTCCTGTGCTCGTCACGCTCATGACTACCAGCCGGTATGCTTGGTTCGAGTGGTACTATGTACTGGTAAGTGATCAAATGCACCTATACGATACTATAACTCATGATCAATCAAGGGCGCTCTTTCCGTTCTTGATGCTCTATTACTTTGTACTGCGTTCCGGTTTGAAACAGCATCAGTGTATCGTCACGGCCATCAGTCCGAAGAAATGGATAACAAAGGCCGCGCCAACGCAATGCTCAAATTCCCCGCCACATGGTGGTGCGCGGCGTACTTCCTCGCAGACGTGGGTGTAGAAACGGCAATATCAGGCTGGGTCGTCTCGTTCATGCTTCGAAGTCGGCACGCAACTCCCTACCTCGCAGGCCTGTGTTCATCTGGATTCTGGGCGGGTATGGCTATTGGCAGGCTTATATTGGGCCCGTTGACGGACAGAGTTGGGGTGCGGAAGGCTACTGCGCTCTATTTCGCTCTTGCCATCTGCATTGAAACATCATTTGCGATACTGTCGAACAATGTTTCCTCAGTTATTCTCATGGTAATTCTGGGGTTTCTCGTGGGCCCTTTGTTCCCATCTGGCGTTATCGTATTGACCCAACTGCTACCAAAAGAGCTGCACGTAGCTGCAGTCTCTTTCGTTGCGTCACTGGGCCAAGTTGGTGGAGCGTTGCTGCCATTCGGCATCGGCGCGGTCGTGGAAGGATTGGGGATTGGCATCTTCCGTTATGCGATTTTGGTGCAATCGATACTGGCAATGGTGATCTGGGTGGCCTTTGCCAGAATCCGACCGGCAGTATCTATCACTTTGGATAGAAGCTCAACGCACGAGGATTGAAGACAGACAATACACAAACATTAAAAGTCAAATAATACGGATCAATGAATTGTAGACACTGGTATTGGAGGTTTTTCAATTCAATGGAATCTTGTCGACCAGCGACTCGACCCTAAGTCTCTGTGGTAGGGATCCTGGGTGCACTTTCAAGAGTATAATCTATGCGCTTCTCAGTACCTGCAATAGGTCCCAATTTCGTCTCGCTGCCCCAATCATTGTCTGCCATCCCACTTTTATCATGGCTCCCCATACTCCTGCTTGTAGTTCCAGGCCATTGCCCGCTCAACACACGCCTAGGCCTGCTCTTAGCTTCGTAGCTGAAATGCCTCCCTCTGCTACAATCGCGAGTGTTGGATCTGCCTTGCGTCCGGCCAATCTTGCCATTGAGCAGGTAACGGAAAGCAGGCAGTGTTGCGACGATGATGGACACAGACGACTCGATGTGACTCCACATGCTCAAGAGCACGGGGCCATCAGCAACGGTGCTAGGGTCTCTGGCGACTTTGGAAGTGGCTTTCGTAACTTGTGCGAGGCGAGCGAAGGCAAATGCTATAATGATGGTTCCGAGCGAGAAGATGACGGCCAGACCGAACTTCTGGAGTGCAGAAACTTGAAGCTTGCGGAGCAGATTGAGGGGGAGGATCATGATGATGGCGTCTGCAACGACGTCTGCGCTGGTTGCAAACTTGATGGATGTATCTGCTCGAACGAGGTCCTCGGGATCACTGCAGCCGGCTAAGGAAGTTGTCAGTGAGTTTCTAACACTTGGCTACGATCAAACATACTAGCACTCCAATATTTTGGTAGTGGCCTGCAAGTTAGGAAGTTGGAAAGCATGCATGCCAGATACAATAGCAAAACCATGGTAAAGCATGCCCACCACGCTTTGATGTATCTGGGTAACCCGTTCAGTAGACGACGGAAGAAGAAAAGGATAGAAAACTTTGCTGTGAAACGTCAACATCTGTCCCAGCAATCCACTCAAACCGTAGCCTGAGACACATACCAGCCCATAGAGTGGTCCAGAAAAGAAGCATTTGACTGAACATGAGCTTGAGAGACGTCTGCGTCCTTCCGATGAATTCATCAGCTGGCAGTGGCATCGGAGTGGTCGGGTCTTGCATCATAGCAGCAGTGTATGCTCCAGCTAGGTAGAATTGTGGCAAGACACGAGTGATCACAACCGTAAGTCCCGTCAATGTCAGGAAACCAAAGAAGACGAAGTGATCATCAGCAAAGACTTGACGTTGTGAGTGCCAGCGTGTAAATACCCGCAGCGCAGTGAGAATCGATGATATACCCCAGAGCGTCCATATTAATAGCTATATATAGTGAGCAAATGGATGGTAATACACAGTGACACTCACCATGAGATGAGTGTAGTCCAGAGTTGCTAAGGTAGCCATCGTATCTGCAGCGAAAATTCCTGAACGTCTTGCACGAAACCCAAATCTTCGCACATCAGCAAGAAAAGTAGCGAGGCTACTAATCTACAGATCAAACCCCAAGCAAAGGTTCGTTGGTCGATGCCGGTTTGGTGTTCAAGGCCCGCTTCCATCCCGTGTCTGCACACGGCAAGCCGTGTCTACACAGGCTCGGGCTGCTCCTGCAGGAGTCAGGCCCCTGCATGTATGCAACACGGAAATTAGTTTATGCATCAGGTTACAAATGCATGAAGGGAACTTTTCTTCCGACAAAAACGTCAGTGGGTGGCGTTGAGCATTCAACGTTCGCTCGGAACCGCCTGAGTGCGACCCCGCGAAGAACAAAATCACACAAGGCGCCTGCTAATCTAGTAGCGGCTATGCTTGCAAATGTATTCGAGCAATTTATGCTGGTCATAGAAGTTTGAGTGTGTAACTTGGATGCTGACTCGGACTGAACTTTGCCTAAGCATTCGCAACCTTCCAACCACCGACCAGCAAGTTTGTATAGATTCTCAGGGAATCATACTTAGTACGGATCAGTTTGAGCTTTCGCAGGTTGGCAGCCGGATAGCTCTGGAAGACGCGCTGCCCTTTGCCAGCATCGTTCATGTAGAGGTATTTAGCACTGTACGACTTCTGAGCCAGACGGGCGTTGATGTCGGCGGTGATTGTATCCGCAATACTCTGGACAGTGTCATCGTCAGAAGCATTCGACCAGGTCCAGTTCTCGACCATCCAAAAGAAAGGCGCTTTCGAAACATCGACACCCTGCGGATTACCTCCATTCTTAACACTTTCCTCGAGGAAAGACTTGGTCACCGGCTGAAACGTAATGGAAGCTTGCAAGCCAGCGATGCCCGCCATCTTCGATGCTCCTGAAAGGAACATATCGTGAACATCTTGAACAGCTTCTCTGTTCACTACAGACGACAGTGTCCGGAATGCCTGACGCAGACCATTCGGTTGCAGAGCATCTGTCGCGGCGATGTATTCAGCCAGCGGTTGCAGTGTGTAAGAGTCGGCAACAGGCGGTAGTTGGGGGGCAGTGAAGTTTTCGAAGGCCGTTGGACTGTCTGTCAGCGAGTCGTAAAACTTAGCTGCAGCGTAGGCAGTCAGATTGATTGAGGGGAAGGTCAAGATTGTGGGGATGATGGCCGCTTTTGAATCGGCTGATGCGCCGAACTTTCCAAAGTTGTACACGCCATCGAGATAACCTTTGGACTGTGACTGGTCGTACTGTGCAATGCCAATGTGTACTTTACTCGATGGCACAGTCTTCAGATCAAATCGCGTCACGATACAGAAAGAGTTGCCGCCACCTCGGAGCGCCCAGAAGAGATCAGAGTACGCGTTTGTAGCAGTGGCTTCGACGATAACGCCGCTACTCAGTACGCACTTGTCCCGTCAGAAAGAGTGCGTACAGACGGAGATGGAACTGACCTCGTACTTCACTACGTTGTCTGAAGCAAACCCATGTTGCGAGGAGTAGAATGAGATGCCTCCACCGAGGAGCAAACCAGGTACGCCTACGTGGCCGATACGGCCTCCAACTGCTGCAAGGTTCGATGGTGCTAGGTAGGAATAGACATCTCCCCATCTGTTACCTGGGCCGACCGAGACTGTGGATTTGTCGGAGGACAGCGCCAGGGTAGTGAGATTGGAAGGCGACAGCAGTATACCCGAATTATTGATACCATTGTATCCAGGAATGGGCATGTGACCTCCACCTCTAACAGCGAATTTGGACAGAGTCAGTGTCACTGTTGTGACCGCCAAAGACACTTGTTGCGCATTCTGAGGGGCAAAGACGCAGGCAGGGCCGTTGTTGTTCGTCGCCGACCAATAGACTGAGGTGTCAGCCGTGCTTGTTACAGTGCCAAAGCGCATCTTACCTGACTGTGTTTCGTATGTGTACCCAGCAGAACCCGGGAAGTACGTCTGCTCAGGGTACTTCAGCTTGAACTTGGCACAAGCCACTTTCTCGCCACCAGAGAGGCTGCTGACACTGGACGTTGCAGCAAGTACTGGCGCAGCTAAGAGCAGCGTAGTAACAGATGTGAGTATCGCCATTGTTAAGATACTAGTGTGCCAACTGAGTGATGAAGCGGGTGAGGTGGGTGTCTATGCGGCTTTTATGTCGAGGCAATGGGCAAGTATTCGCCTGCTCGCGTATTTGACGGCTCATCTGTACCCATGTCTTTCGACCGTGGAGGGCATCCTTCGGTCGTGAGATGGGTCTAGCTGCGCAGGTACCTACGGCTCAAAGCCGAGTACTGAACTTCTCAATCGTGACGCAGCCGTGGCTGAAGGTTCCGTGCGAATAAAGCTGCATTCACGCGGAGATAAACCGATATCATGGCACGTCTATATTTTTTGTAGTGTGCAGAATTGACCGTAATGCTGGCTGTTCATTAACGTTGGAAGGGCCGCGGGTCGCGGCTGCCGCGTTAGCGTGGAGCTAGCAGGCCTCCTTCTCTGTGTGGAGGGGACACGGGAAGCGTCTCTAACCACGTTCTATTAGACAATTTTGGGGGTGGCAGAACCGATTTTGCAGAACCAGAGATCATGTCCCGTGGTCTGCCTATCTCCTATATTGACTGAGATTCCCGTCTGCACAGTCTTCGCTTGTTGCTTGCTAAAAGAATTGGATACGAAGATCAAGACACAAGAATTACTGTAACATTCAAGACGTGCTCTTCGAAGCCTCGCAGTGCTCCTTTCTACGTGTGTGTTGCTGTCGTGTCGTTTCTAGTTTTCCATAGTCCAACACTACTCTCAACCAAAAAACGCAAGGTGAGACTCACAAGAGGAAGGTGACCTCGGACTGAAAAGTCCTTCACACTTCGAGGAGCTTGTCTGCTGCCTGACCGAGTGATTCACTAATCTGAAGTGACCAGACATTCCAATAACATACACTGCCGTTCTATTCGTCTCTGATCTCTGCTTCAAGGCCAAGCCGGGTCCTCGACTCTCCTGAAGCAGGCCACGTACTTCATGCCATTATTCCTTGTGACTTTCTTCCCCTCCTCAGTCTCACTTCTCATAAGCCTAACACACTCATCCATACCCTCCCCAGTCTCTCCCTCCCCTTCCTCAAAAACCCTCTCCACCCTCTCAAAGCTCGGGTGCTTTTCGAAATGGCCCTTCATCCACTCATGCAGATCCTGCACATCAGTAATCGTGTACACAATTGCCCCTGGCTTTAGCACATACGCATACTCCGAGTTCAGCGTGTAAGAGACGATGCGAGCCTTGTGCTTTCGCTGCTTGAAGTGCGGATCAGGGAAACAGAGGAAGATTTTGGAGAGTTGCGCCTTCTGGAAGAAGTTGGGGAGGAACTTCATCGTGTTTGCGCGGATGCAGGACGCATTTTGGTAGGCGCCGGTCGCGGCATTCTGGACGCGCAGGGCGCGCACTTTCTCTTGCACATACTCTGTGACTGATGTTCTGATCTCTAGGCCTAAGTCATAGTTAGTACGGCTCTCGGAGGGGTTTGATGGCGAGGGCAGAGCAACGCACCAAGCATCAGTGTATCTGGGAATTTTGGTGCCAGCGCGAACAATAAGCCTCCAAATCCGCAGCCAATGTCGGCGATCTCGACGTTCTTTGTAAGTGCTTTAGTAGTCATGCTCTTCTCTTCCTCGTTTGAGTCATGTGACTCGTCTTTGCCCTCGACCGCATAAGTGGGGTACAAACTTGCCCAGTCCATATCTGCAGGACTTTTGGGACTACGCAGGCTTAGCAAAGTATTGACAATCTCGCAGAGGTGTATTTACTATGTGAGGGAGTGGTCCGAAAACGGGTTGGCATGGGCGCGCTGCCGGTAGAATTTCTTCTTTGGCAACGCTGCATCGTTCTCTATCAGCGTCTTCTTGTATTCTTCGCGCTTTTGGCGTTTTGCTGGCTCGCCGGGCATCGTGTCTGTTTTGCGCTTGCTCATGGAAGTTGTGCTGATCTGCAGGTTGGTGCTGGGAGAAGTTTGGTGTTGGAGGCGAGAGTGGATTGGCTGATTGACACGAAGCGAAGCTGAAGTGGAGTCAAGCTTTTTCGTTAGCCTCGCCCTTCATGATGCTCCGCTGGTTTTGCGGAGATGGCAATTCACCGATGGGTGTCGCGGATCGAACATGACGTAGTGTAACATATGCAGGTCTTGGTAAGCTGCCAACAGCGGGAGTGTCGAACTTAGATTCGATTTAGAATAGAACCCACGCCCTTCAATCGCGCACTGCGTAAAGAACGGTGAGGTGTGAAGTTTGATACACGAAACGTCAAGCCAAGCCCAAACACGCTGCGCCCAAGTGCTAATCCCACACAGTATGCCAAATCATGCAATCGTAATTAACAGAACTCATAGGTGCCCTGGCACCCGTGATCTTCAACATGCTCCAGCTGAAGCTTCTGGAACCTGCATGTCGTTAGTGCGATGAACCGCGGAGATGGTGAGGCTCACTTACTTTTCGCTCTTCGCGTGGAAGTAGATGCCTTCGATGCTGCCTGACACCTGATTGAAAGAGATGTAGTAGAAGCCCTCGAAGCTAGCCCCGCTGATCGTCCTGACTGTGTGGTCTGGCACCAGAAAGTACTCTTTCCAGCGCATGAACAAATGTTCTTTCTGCGTCCAGTCTTTGGATACGGCATCTGACCGCGACAAGTGTTTCGAGAGCGGTTTGTATGCTGGAAACCGCGCCCAGTGCTGCCGATCAACTTTCTCGTTCGAACCCCATTCCGGATGTTGCGTGATGAAGGTGTACTTGTTCCCGATAATCTCGCCTTCAAAATACGTAGTCAGACTGGGATGGTCATCGGTGAGACCTATTGTCGCATTAGTCTTCGCTCCCAAGTGGACTGAGCCGCCGGTGATGCAACATGCAATGCGCACCTTGAATGCGCAGGTATCCACACATGAATGACTCGCGCATATCCACATGTTTGATCTCAACATCCACTTCATATTGTTGGCGGTCGGAGGTCTGGCTGCCCTTAAAACGACTGCCGGGGCGGAGGAGCGACGAGGAAGAGTTGGGGAAGAACTGCCCGCTAGTCAGCGAATAACGCTCTGCACATCGGTTGTCTTTCAGGCATGGTATGGGCGCATACTCGACGGGCAGGGAATGGAGCAGCTAAATGGCTGGGGGTGAACCGAATGGCCAGCGGCGCAGCGGCGGAGAGCGGCGAGGCTAGAGATGTGCGCGTATCTTCGGCGCCATCGTCGGTCGCCGTCATTGGTGTTGGAGTGTCTCTGTTTGGTGCTTCTATGCTTGCGCTCGATGGCTTGCTATGTGTCTCGGCTGGCGACTGTTCGCGTGTGCCATGTGGCGGCGGTGTGGGCTGTTGCTGCATCGATCGGCGTTGTGCAGAGTCAATATCGTTGATGGCGCTACTGTCGCGGGTGCTGCTCGGTTCGTGAGCAGTCGAGAGGCGTGCATCTTCGGGTGGGCACGTTGCGCGGTTGGCGATGCTGCTCTCGTGCTGCTCCACCTGCGAGACCACCGCATCATCGGGAGTCGGCATAGTCCGATCGAGAAGAAGCCAGGGCCACAAGCTGAGAGTTATTGATTACGCATGGGTTGAATCCAGGTAAATGAAGGCGGGACGGTCGAACTCGGATAATGGTAGGTTTGCGAAGGGTTGAGGTATGCTTCTGTGAATGATGGAATCCGGCGCGATGAGTCGAGTGGATCCGTACTAGCTGGCCGCTTGCTTGCGTTCGCGGGGAAATCTAGTTCCACGTGGGGGCGACGGTTTGCATGCCGCAAATCACACAACTGCACTTTCTGTTTGTTCAGGTCGCACGAGGTATAGGCAAGGTGCTTGTCTTCTTCGTTTTAGTTTAATCGACTGTACGATCGTGGTTTGCAACCGCCAAGCTGCGTAGCTAACCTTGCTTCAGCCTCACAGATCAAATATTCTTCCCACCACATGGCTCCATGGACCCTTTTTGGAACTGGCAGCTATGTCAAGCCAGCCGCCACATACCCCAGGCGCCTGACCCTATAATGAGCCGGGTCTGGATGCATTCGTAATTCAATCGCGTGGGAAGTTGTCGCCCAACGAGACATAACCCGGCGCCTCCAGCAACCACCCTGATTTCTAGATAGGCTTGATCTGTGCATTGTGAGCGTTGTGCAACCTTAGAGTCGAGACTTTCGCACCTTGAAATGCAGAGAGATTAACGAGAAGACCAGGGCCTTCAAATCCTGAACTAGGTAGTAGAACACACGGAGTCCTTCCGGGTCTGATGAGTCTTGTACATCTTGCAGAGATCCGATCTTGGCAGTCTGTCAACGTCAGTATGTGCCTAGTCGTGTGGCCTCGGAGGGTCAACATGCCTCGAACGAGATGTGCTCGCTACCCAACCTGATCTCGAGCTCTTGACGACCATCCTTGTTCTTCTGTGGCCACTTCGTGTCGTCTTCCCTACGCCTAGTCAGCAGTCCGCTGTTGGATAGGCAGAATAAAAACACACTTCAAGATCTCACTTTCCTTGACAATGCGCTTGATCTCAGCGACCAGTGCATCGCTAACGCACACTAAAAGTGTCAGTGACACGAATCGTAGAATAGACGAGAGTTTCGTACTCTCTTTTCGAATAAGGGAGTCATTGCGATAGTTGGAGTTGTTGGCGTATCGTGCAGATGCACTGCGACCATCTCCCAGCACCCGGAAGTCGAATTCTGTTGGACTATCAGCACTGCTGCCCAGTGTCTTGGTGGCTCAACATGTACCCAGAAACTCGTGTCCAAATCGGCCTTGGTGACCTGAGCTGCACAGTGATCAGCATCAAACACGTGCACACGGTGATGACACGACCCACTAATATCTCAGATAGAATGGCTCGCTGCTCATCGTGACGGCTGGCGTGCGACTGGAGCGCAAGTCAAATTTTCAGTGGAGCTGATTGATATCTGTGCTTTGCGATGTCCTGCTCTGCGGCTCACGATCTTCGGCGGCGGGCGTGAGGACCCCTGCGACTTTGGCGAGCGGCTGCCAAGCGGACTAGTTCCACTTTGTCGAGCAGACACCTGGACAGTGTACGCGGTCCTTGAAGCAGCGCAACCCCATAGTCGAAGAAGCCACCGTTGCGCGCAGGGCAATTCGATCTCGTCGCCATACCCTCGCAAGCTGCAGCTCCACCGGGCCCAACGCCGTTCCTACAGCCGAGTCTGCCATCGATACACGTAGCATCCCACCTCCCACGGCCACCAAGGGCACCGAGACCTGACGACCCACGAACGTTCACCACCATTGCTGCTGGCAACAGACACTGCAACTGCACATAGCAGCGAGCACAGCTAGGCCGGCACCATGGCGTCATTTCTCGAGAATGCGTACAGTCTGGTACGAAGGGAACACCTGGCAGCATAGCGACGGAGCTCCAGCGAGCTGACGGACCACAACAGGTGCACCAGGACAATGCGGCCGACGTGCCCTCCGACAATGAGCTCAAGACAGCTCTGGAGAAAGGCAGCGATGAGCAGAAGATCGAGACAATGGTGCGTCCACATCATTGCGCATGCCCCGCGGCGGTCATGCAGCAGCACGGCTAATGACCAAACAGAAGAAGATTCTTGCCATCATGCTCAATGGCGACGCGAAAACGGGCCTTCTCATGCACATAATACGATTTGTCATGCCCAGCAAGTCGAAGCCGCTCAAGAAGCTCATGTACTTCTTCTTCGAGGTCTGCCCCAAGCACGATGCTCAGGGCAAGCTGCGGCAGGAGTGGATCCTGGTATGGTACGTATACGCTATGGAACGGCGGCAAGATGATATGCTGACTGTGTGCAAGCAATGCCATTCGATTCGATCTGCAGGCACCAAACGAATACGTACGAGGAAACACACTGCGCTTTGTGTAGGACCTTCGATGCTCAGGGTAGGAAACTTGCTGACACTACTCACAGCACGAAGCTGCGCGACGCAGAGCTTGTGGAGCCACTGCTACGTAAGCTAATACTTCTCAGTCGTGGCAGTAGACATGCTGACTTATCCCCTCAGAACCTGTCCGACAATGTCTTACACATCGGCATGCGTACGTCCGCAAGAACGCCACCTTTGCTATTGCATCCATCTTCACTCACCTGCCCGAGCTCATGCCGGATGCGCCCGACCTGCTTACCACTTTCCTCGACGACGAGAACGACCCAACTTGCAAGCGCAATGCTTTCGCCGCTCTCACATCGATTAGCCACGACAAGGCTCTCGAGTATCTGAGCACCGTTTTCGATGCGATTCCAAACCACGAAGAGCTTCTGCTTCTCGCTGAACTCGAGTTCATCCGCCGAGATGCTGCTGTCAACCCAGGCAACAAGGCTAAATACCTGCGCCTGATCTTTGACCTTCTCGAGTCACAGGTGTCAACCGTCATCTACGAAGCCGCACACGCCCTGACCACTCTTACAAGTAACCCTGTAGCTGTAAAGGCTGCTGCAGGGAAGTTTGTGGAGCTGGCTGTTAAGGAACCTGACAACAATGTCAAGCTCATCGTTCTGGAGCGAGTCAACCAATTGCGAGGTAAGAATGAGGGCGTCCTAGACGACCTGACCATGGAGATTCTCCGCGTTTTGTCGAGCACCGATCTCGATGTGCGCAAGAAGGCACTGCATATTGCCATGGAGATGATCTCCAGCAGGAACGTCGAAGAGGTGGTGCTGCTCCTGAAGAAGGAGCTGATGAAGACTGTCGATGAGCAGTACGAAAAGAACTCTGAGTACAGGTCGATTCTCATCTCCGCCATCCACCAAGCTGCTATCAAGTTCCCTGAAGTTGCTGCGAGTGTTGTTGGTTCGCTAATGGACTTCATATCCGATGTCAGCAGCAACGCATCCGCTGTCGATGTGATCTCCTTCGTCAAGGAGGTTGTCGAGCGCTTCCCGGACCTCCGTCCTTCCATCATCGAGCGCCTCGTCTCGACCCTTGGAGAGGTCCGCGCCGGAAAGGTCTACCGAGGTGTTCTTTGGATCATCGGTGAATATGCTCTCGAAGTCAAGGACATTCAGGATGCGTGGAAGGGCATCCGGTCATCTCTGGGCGAGATTCCTATTCTTGCATCCGAACAGAGATTACTGGACGATGCATCAGAAGGCAAGGAAGACTCTGACCAAGTCAACGGACACACCAAAGCAGCGGCCCCCACAGGTTCACGAAAGGTTCTGGCTGACGGCACGTATGCCACCGAAAGTGCGCTCACATCTTCGGCTGCAGCCAAGGCGAAGCTGGATGCGGTCAAGAACTCGCAAAAACCTCCGCTGCGTCAACTCGTTCTTGATGGCGACTACTATCTCGCTACAGTCCTCTCGAGCACGCTCACCAAGCTTGTTATGCGATACTCTGAGCTCTCAAAAAACGCTGCACGAACAAATGCTCTGCGCGCCGAGGCTATGCTTATTATGATCTCTATCATCCGCGTCGGACAGTCGCAATTTGTTAAGACTCTTATCGATGAGGACTCCGTCGACCGCATCATGTCCTGTGTACGGTCGTTGTCAGAGTTTTCGCAGAAGAAGGAACTCGAGACCGTCTTCCTGGAAGACACACGAAAGTCTTTTGCGACCATGGTTCAGACCGAAGAGAAGAAGCGTGCAGCGAAGGAGGCCTCGGAGAGAATGAAGTCTGCGGTCAATGTTGATGACTCTTTCAACATCCGTCAACTCAAGAAGAAGGATGCGGATGGCAATGACGAGATTGAGCAAGACTTGGAAAGGGCCACAGGAGGCGATACCGCCACTGAAGACCTCTCATCAAAGCTCAGCCGCGTAGTTCAGCTCACCGGTTTCTCGGATCCTGTCTACGCCGAGGCCTATGTCAAGGTATGTTTTGTTGTAGCAGATTCACTTACTCGGACTAATCTCTGTAGGTCCATCAATTCGACATTGTACTTGACGTACTTCTCGTCAACCAAACAACCGAAACTCTACAGAACCTCACAGTCGAGTTCGCAACTCTTGGTGATCTTAAGGTTGTTGAACGACCACCGACGCAGAATGTTGGCCCCCACGACTTCATCAACCTGCAGTCTACCATCAAGGTATCCTCGACCGATACCGGCGTCATTTTCGGCAACGTGCTTTACGAAGGCGAGAAGGGTGTCGATTCTAACGTGGTCATCCTGAACGACGTGCACGTCGACATCATGGACTACATCAAGCCCGCGCAGTGCACAGAGACACAGTTCCGAACAATGTGGACCGAGTTCGAATGGGAGAACAAGGTCAACATCAACTCGAAAGCCAAGACTCTGCGCGAATTCCTAAAGCAGTTGATGGCTTGCACCAACATGAGTTGTTTGACACCTGAAGCATCGATGAAGGGCGACTGTCAATTTTTGTCTGCCAATTTGTACGCCAGGAGCGTATTTGGTAAGTCGATCCAAGTGGCTGTCCAACAGTTCCACATGCTGACCATATACAGGCGAGGACGCTTTGGCCAACTTGAGTATAGAGAAGGAAGGCGACAACGGCCCAATCACTGGATTTGTCCGTATTCGCAGTCGGTCGCAAGGGTTAGCGTTGAGCTTGGGGTCGTTGAAGGGGTTGAACAAGGTCGGTGTTGCATGAGCGGTTTGTTGATTGGGTATGATTATGATAATGCGGTGCCCCAGCAAAAGTTTGGGTGTGGGAGATTAGAGTTGTCAAGCATTGCTCGTCGCGGTGTTGGCGTATGTAGCCTAAGACGTCGAGTTACTACACAGCATCAACGTGCGTTTCCCAACCTCCGCGGGCGATCCCAAGTTTCGTACCTGAACGCGCTTGCTCACCACGTGTGTGCTCTGATCACCAACTCGGGTCACGGCTCAACACTGGCGGCGCCACAACGTCACCTGCGGGAATATCGGAATTCTTCGTCCCAGCCTCCAGACTGCCGATATGGGCGTGCGGCGGTGATCATCTCTGATTGGCTGATTCACGGAAGTTGTACCGCGCAATCCCATGTAGACGTGCAGCTTCAGGGCAAGCTTGTCAAGCTTCAATGAAGCCTACGTGCGCCGGAATAAGCTCATTAGCAGCAGTGCGGGTCATGCAGCTATAAAATGAGGAGCTGCGCCCATGAAGCTGGGCAAAAGCTTGACAAAGCTTGGCCCTCAAACCCTCGTTCAAGATGCATTTCCGTCCTGCTGCACGCGCAGCTGCCGTGCTCGCAATTGCGGCGCTTTTTGAAGCAGCTCCTACAACAGTTCAGGCATCGTCTAATGCTGGCTCGCCCAGCTTCGATGTCTATCCTCCCTCTGGGAGTACGTCGGCTTCCCAAACGTGTGGATAGATGATTACTGACTTGTGCATCTACAGCTGTAGTCAACTCTTCGCTCTTCCCACCGGAGTCTGTTGTCGGCTTCCCAGGCCCAACGCCCACTGGTGTCGAGCCCAATGCCATCCAGACAGCTCCCTCGTACCCCTACAACGACAACAAAGCCAGCTCGTTTCCCCTCATTGTCCCGCAACCCCACGGCAATGACGCCGAATCCAAATTCGACATCAGCAGGTACTGGGGCAATTTGTCGCCATGGTATTCTCTCCGCTCCGCAGACTACGGTCTGCCTGACGCAAACCCTCTTATTCCTGAGGGATGCGACATCACCCAGGTCTTGTTGCTGTACAGACATGGTGCTCGCTACCCCACAAGCGGTGCCGCACCAGCCACTTTTGCCCAGAAGCTTGTAAATGCGACAAAGGCAGGTGGGGTGGCTTTCTCAGGCGAGTTGTCTTTCCTGGGCGACTGGACTTACAAGCTCGGCGCTGAACTCCTTACACCGTTTGGTCGTAGCCAAGATTTCTTGCTCGGCGTCGAGTACAGGCAGTTGTACGGACACTTGCTCAACAACTTCACTGCTGCGGGCACGCTGCCTGTGTTCAGGACGCAGAGTCAGGACCGCATGGTCAAAACGGCTGAGAACTTTGCTGCCGGTTTCTTTGGCGGTATGTGATATCGATGGGCAAGGCGCTTCCAAAGCTAACGTCAGAATAGTGCCGGAGTATATGAGTGAGGTCAACATTGAGATTATGGTAGAGACGCCGAGTGTGAACAACTCTGGTGCCCCCTACGAGGTCTGCTTGAACTCGAACGTCGCTAGCAAGGGAAGTATTGGAAGTACTGTTGCTGCAAAATATGCTGCGAATGCTTGTAAGTTACTCGCCGACTCAGCTGACTGCGAACATGCATATTGACATCCATGACAGTCAACGCCACCATCGCCCGCCTTCAGTCGCAGGCTAAGGGCATAAACTTCACTGCAACCGACGCCATTGCCATGCTACAGCTCTGCTCATATGAAACCCCCGCGCTCGGCTACTCCGCCTTTTGCGACCTCTTCAGCGAAGTACCTGTTCCCTCTCTGTCCCACACACCAAACCACTGACCCCTCTCCAGGAAGACTTCCTCAACTACGAGTACTACTACGACCTCTCCTTCTACTACAATAACGGCCCAGGCTCACCTGTCGCCGCTGCGCAAGGAAAAGGCTACCTGGACGAATACATAGCGCGCTTCACGGGTAAATATCCGTCCGCTAACTCAGCACTCAACGAGACGTTCGACAACACGACGACGTACTTCCCGCTCACGCAGTCCATCTACGCCGACGCGACGCACGAAGTCGTCGTCCTCGACGCACTGATGGCATTTAATTTAACTGCCCTCTTCGACGGCCCTCCGCTGAGCCCCACGGGGAACGAGCACGCCAATTCGTTTGTCGCAAGCCGAATCGTGCCCTTCGCCACGCACTTCACAACGCAGGTGTTGTCGTGTCCTGCCAAGAGCCCTAGCAAGCAGATCCGCTTCATTGTGTAAGTGCCCTGCATCCTCGATCCCCCCAAGAGAAAAGCCAACTGACATGGCCAGCAACGATGCCGTCATCCCCATCAACGGATCCTACCCAGGCTGTCCCGCAGACAAGGATGGACTGTGCTCCTTCGACAACGTCGTGAGCGTGCTGCAGAAGCGCAGCGCCGAGATTGACTACGCACATGATTGTCTGGGAAACTACACTGCGTCGCCGGGCGTGAACTACAACGGGCGCGCGCCGAGGTCGTGAAATCGTAGACGCTAAATAGTAGGAGTGGTAAATAGTGGCTTGAACACGTAAAGTTAAGTCAGAACTACCATCCATCAAAACCTCATTGTTCCCCAACAAAAGCCGGTCAACATTCCCCAACCCCACCGGCAGGCAGTGTGGAGTCGTCGATGTGCATGAACACAACCTGCTCCTTGCCAATCAAAACAACAGATGGAGACTTGAACATCATGTGCGATTGTACAAGCGCAGAGAGCAGCCGTGTTCTTGACACAGAGCCGTGAGAAGACCCCCCGGGAAAAAAAGAAACAAAAAAGAGGCATCGAAAAAAACTCAATCGGATAGCTGAGACTGGTTTCGATCCAGTGTCCTCCGGGTTATGAGCCCGGCGCGCTTCCGCTGCGCCACTCAGCTTATCATCCAATCGATACACAGCTCAACATATTAACAAAAATATAATGCCTTGTTCCAAACTCCACAGGAGCTGCTACGACACGGTGTGCAGCGACGGCGAGGCTGCAGTGGAGGAGCGTGAAGCGAGTGTTTCCGACGATGCCCGTTTCCCCGTTTCTGGCAGATGGGTGGGTCGAGGGCGGTGGTGGCGCTAACGGCAGGAGCGAACGGACGGACGCTACTGCGATTCTGTGCACCGTCTGCCTGCCTACCTACCTACCTACCGACCTACCTACCTACCTACCTACCTGTCTGTCTGTCTGTCTGTCTGTCTGTCTGTCTGTCTGTCTGTACAAATGAAGCCAGCCGGGCGTCCAGCTACGATGACAGGCTAGGTAGAGGAGCTAGAAGATGATTGGAAAAAGAAAAGAAAAGAAGAAAAAGAAAAGATAAAAAATGGAATGGCGATGCATCGTCACGGTAGAACAGACGGGCAAAGTAGGTAGACTGTGGATTGCGACTGCAGCGCTTCGGTGGTATCTTGGATCTACAAAACAAGTGAAGAACAATGGTTGATTACTGTGCGCCGTTCCCCTCTCTAGTGCCTATACACCGCGCGCTTCGCACAAATGTCCGCTCTTGCTCAGCACCGTGCCCAGGCCTCTGTGGACCTCGACCTGGAAGCCTTCAAAGGGAACCTTCTCGCCGTCGATGCTGATGTAGCCGTCTTCCTGCAGCTTGGGGATGATGCGGTAGGCTTGTATTTTCTGGTAATCGACGCCGTCCATGTCGAAGAAGGTGTGGTTCTCGACGGCCATGAGCATCTTGACGGCCGTCATGCGCGGGATGTCGCCGCGGATGCGCACGAGGTCGAGGCAGCCGTCTGAGGGGAGGGAGGCCGGGAAGAAGTTTGCGTCGGGCGACATGTAGGCGATGTTTCCGGCGTAAAAGTTGCCGAGCTTGTCGTGCGGGATCAGCTCCCAGGATGGCGGGAGCGGGTCATTGATCGTGCCGTGTTGGAGAGCTGGGAGGCCGGTCTCTGCTGTCGGTACGGGGCGGGCGTCATGCAAAGGCGGCGGTTGGGAGGCTTCGGCGCGGTAGGCTTCGCGAACGGCTGCCTTGTTGTCGTGGACGACCTTGACGGCGATATCGGCGGGGTATATGGTTTGGGTCATCAGGCGCACGAGGAAGCCCCAGGTGAAGCGCGCGCTCCCCATCCAGCGCAGATGCTCGGTCGCAAGGTCCGTTTCCGCGACGATGCCGACGGACTGCGAGAGGAACGAGAGGGTGCGGCGGTCGCCTTGTGTTATCGAGGCGAGGTCAAGCGGCGTCCGCAGCCCTTTGACCAGGGCAAGCGCAGCCAAGCTGGGGCTGTCAGAGCCGTTGAAGTTCAGGCTCAGCGCGTTGCCTGTGCCGCAGGGCAGCTGCGCGACGGCGACTTTGGCCAACGCTCTCGCAGCGTCTGGCCTCTTGCCCAAGCCGTTCCAGACCTCGTGCGGGATGCCGTCGCCGGAGCAGCATGCCACCACGTCGTATGCGTCAATGTCCAAGCCCTGCGCAATCTCGACGCCGTGGCCCTGGTGTTGGGTCTTCTCCACGTCCAGCGTGCAGCGCGCAGCGGCCAGGATGGGGGCGATGGACTTGTGATACATCTTGACGGCGCCTCCCTGCCCACCAAAGGGGTTCAGCAGCACCTTGATGCGCTTCTGCCTCTGCGATGCGCCGTAGGCACGGTCGAGCAGCTTCTCGATCCATGCCTCAGCCAGGCGACTGTCCGGCTTGTCGAGCTGGTAGCTGACAATGGCCGGGCGCACGACCTTGGGCGAGTCGGCGTGGGCGTACTGGATGGTGATGTCGCCGTTGTCCGAGTGCTCGGCCCAGAGGATGTTGTACAAGGGGATCGCGCGCGTCGACTTGCTCCTGCTGGGCAGAGAAAGGCCGCAGCAGCTGGCGCCCTTGGTGTCCTGCAGCCCTTGGTCTGGCGGCGTCAGCGTACAGTGACGTGCAATGCAATGAAGAAATGCACGCACCCAGGACGACCAAGGAGTCGGTGCCTAGTGTCAGCGAGGCATCGCGCGCGACAGCGAGCGTGTCCGGGGCGCTGGCTGCACCGACAGCCGGCTGGCTGGGTGTGGGAGCGAGTGAGGGGTCTCTGAAGGGATCGTCGTGGCCTCCATTTGCAGCCATGGTTACGAGAAGCGAGTGTAGGGCGACTTCGGCATGCTGGAGAGCGCAGATCAAGGCGCGACGTGAGATCAGACCAAGTGCGCCGTCACAGCTTCACGCTCCATGCCAACGCCCGGCACGGATGCCCGCGGGCTCACTAGCGGCATCACGCCGACGATCAGGAACGCTGACGGCTGACCGTACCTCTGAGCCTCACTGCCTTGGACATGCTCAGCGCGGATTCCTCGTGTGTCAGACAGTCCCCGGGCGATGTATCGACTCCTGCATCTGCAGTGCATGGTTGGAGTCTTGGAATAGATGGACTGGATTGCATTCAATTTATCGACTTGTTGTTTAGGTGCATGCACATGATATTGAACTGTGGTGATTGGGGGTGTGTGTGTGTGCATGTATCAAACTGCGTCTTACAATAGCACAGCCTCTGCGTCTGTTTATGCCAAGTACAGAAGTGATGAGAACCCCCCAGCACAAGACGATGCAAGCGCATTGGGTTTCGAGCAAAAGAGGCATGCAGGCCGAAAGTAGACGGAATCGCAAGACACAATCGTTCAGACATGTACTATTCATGTCATGGTGTGGACATGACCTGCTCTCCACCCCGCCGCCCAATGCAAAGCCCCTCTCGCAAGGGTATATGCTGGATAAATTGCGCCAAAAATAGCCCGGAATCCCCCTTTCCCTTCCCTTCCCTTCCCTTCCCTTCCCTTCCCTTCCCTTCCCTTCCCTTCCCTTCCCTTCCCTTCCCTAAACGCCAATGATGCTGAACGCTCAAAGTTTCGGCTCTGCAGCTGCGGCCGGAAACGGTAAAATCAGACGAGAAACAATCTGCGCGCAGAGGACTACCGGGAGACGAGGACTCTGTCCACGGCGGCCGTTGCGAGCTGAGAAACATCGGCGATGGAGCCCTTGACGTCGACAATCTCGACGTCCTTGAGCTGCTTCACCTCGAGCTCGTCGGGCTCCTCGAGTGCCGCGAACTGGCTCTCGACCATGCTGTCCTTCATGTAGTGTCCCTGTCTGCCACGGACGCGGGCGAGGAGCGTCTCCTTGTCGGCGCGGAGGTATACAAAGTGAACGTTGGCATCTGGCTCCTCGTCGTACAGCCTGGCGGTGCGGATCACGTCGCGGTACTTCTTCTTGAGAGCGCTGCAGGTGATGACAACGCCCTTGGCGCCCTGCTTGAGGTCCTGGAGGGCTTGGTCGCGCAGGAGGATCAGCCAGTCCCAGCGATCCTCATCGTTCAGCGGAATACCTGCGGCCATCTTGTCGATGTTGGTTTGGGGGTGATACTGGTGGCGGTCAGTGTGAGGGCACGGGCGATTCACAAGGGTCGTCCTACCTCGTCGCCCTCGATGTATTCGAAAGCGTAACGGTCGGCAAGGACCTTGGCGATGGTGCTCTTTCCGCAGCCCGCAGGACCGGTGACGATGAGGATGTGATGACGACTGGGGATGACCATTTCTGCGGTCTTGACGGCGCTCAGGTTTGCGGGTGAGGTGGATGGTGAGCCGGCAGTAGATGCAGGAGGCGTAGGCAGCGACACATAATGTACGGGAGTGGAGTGCGTTTGCTCGATGGTCTGCAGCATGTTGGCTGTTGGCTGTTGGCTGTTGGCAATCTGTTGAGAGGGGCGATTGTTTTCTGGTCAACGGGGGCTAGTAGGAGTGGGTGATGGAGTGACGGAGTGACGGAAGCTGGGCATCCACGCAGGCATGAGGAGATGGGGTCAAGCTGGGGACTATATAGTGCTGGAGATGGAGGCGAGGCAGGCTATGCTGGGCACTGGTAAGCAGGGGCGGCCGTCGTCTCTTTCAGCTGGGGCAGTGCGCATCATAGAACGTGGGTGCGTGTCTGGAAAGTCTGGAAATTCCTCCCGCACCCATGACGGCAAGGGTAGGACCAGAGTTTGGGAGCACAGCGGTGGGAGCCAAGGCTTGATCTGTGCCCATACCGGATGCGACGAGGGAGAGGGAGAGTCTCGTGTGCGTCGGCGTTTGAAAGTTTGGGCGTGCCGGTGCGCGTGGGATGGTGCAGGTGGCGGATCAGGCAAGGCGTCGCGTTGGCGGATGGAGACCCCGCAAACGCACCCCGGTCATGGTCAGGTACTGGTGCGTCGTGCGCGTGGCGGCATGGCCCTACTAGGTATGTATGCACAGCGCAGTGCAGCACACTGCCAACACAGCATCCGGCCCGGCAGCCCAGAGCTGCCATCGGGTGGTGCAGCACATCAGCCATCAGCAGCGGCGCAGTCTTCGGTCCAGAAGCTGAGCTGCTGAGCACATGGCTGACGGGCAAGCGAAGGGGTGAAGAGATTGGATAATAGCGCGTGGGGGTCACGCTACATGCTGAAGTCTCTTCCGAGCCGGCGAGAGTCGAGCCTTGAGCCTTGAGCCTTGAGCCTTGAGCCTTGAGCAGCAGCAGCAGCAACAGGTCGTGTGGGAGCAGCAGCAACACGTAGTGTAGGAGCAGCAACACGTCATGTGGGAGCAGCAACAGGTCGTGTGGGCACAGCGCCAGAGACAGCATGCTGGAAACCTTCCAGATGCGCTAGAGCAGCGCCATTCTGCGAGGCAGCACATCCCGAGGCAGCCTCCGCTTGCTGTGCAGTGTTGGTGCAGTGTCGCGCAGATTCGCAGTCCAGTGCTCTCCGCCGCAGCTCCCGTCTGGGCCGAAGCACGCAGACGGCCCACGTGATGGTTCCGAGGCACCGTGAGCGCTGACGTCGAGACCGGCCTTTCCCACCTTTCCCACAGGACAGGCACCGCTTAGGAGCTGTGGGAAGGTCACGTGCGCTAATCGACGCCCATCGGGGCAAGCGTAGATCAGCTGCTGTCTTTCCGGGGAGCTGCGCTACCCAACACCATTGCGACCGCGCCGACCACCGACCACCGACCACCGACGACCGCCGACCGCCGACCGCTGCATCGACTCCAGGAACGCGCCCAGTCATCTGCAGCGCCGTCGCCGCCATGTCCTACTTCTTCTCCACTCCGGTCGACATCGACATTGTCCTCGAGGACCTGGACGACCGCTCTGCCGTCGACGTCAAGCTCGACAAGAACCGCAAGGAAAAGGTGCCGCTGTACCTCGATGGCGAGTCTGTCAAGGGCCAGGTCACAGTCAGGCCCAAGGATGGAAAGCGGCTGGAGCACACAGGCATCAAGGTGCAATTCATTGGGACAATTGGTGCGTGCCTTCCTACCAGCGCCTGGCCCCTAGTCTAATGCCCTGTCCGTCGACACCATGGCGCTCCAATGCTGATACAACATGGCGCAGAGATGTTCTTCGATCGCGGAAACCACCATGAATTCCTCTCCCTCGGCCAGGAGCTTGCAGCCCCGGGCGAGCTCCAGCACCCCCAAACCTTCGAGTTCAACTTCAAGAACGTCGAGAAGCAATACGAGTCGTACAACGGCATCAACGTGAAGCTGCGCTACTTTGTTCGCGTGACCGTATCGCGCCGAATGGCAGACGTGGTCAGGGAGAAAGACTTGTGGGTCTATTCCTACCGGATACCACCCGAGACCAACAGCTCCATCAAGATGGACGTGGGCATTGAGGACTGCCTGCACATCGAGTTTGAATACTCAAAGTCAAAATACCACCTCAAGGATGTCATTGTAGGCAGGATATACTTCCTCTTGGTGCGGTTAAAGATCAAACACATGGAGCTGTCCATCATACGGAGGGAAACAACGGGAGCAGCACCCAACCAGTACAATGAGAGCGAGACGCTAGTCCGGTTCGAGATCATGGATGGCTCCCCATCGAGAGGTAAGACCCACGATACCGTGGCATGTACATTGCACTGATAAGGCTGTAGGAGAGACGATCCCAATCCGGCTATTCCTTGGCGGCTTCGACCTCACGCCCACTTTCCGAGAGGTCAACAAGAAGTACTCTACCCGCTACTACTTGAGCTTGGTACTTATCGACGAAGGTGTGTATCTCCTTATCACTTGACATCTGCCTGGCTAACATGCTTCAAGATGCTCGAAGATACTTCAAGCAGTCGGAGATTGTGTTGTTCCGACAAGCTCCAGAGGGATTGACATTGGCGCAAGAGCAGAATAAGCTCATGGCGGTACCTTGAGTAGTCTGTTAGATACCAGAGGGCCGGTACAGGTTCGCTAGGCGGCTCCACAGCCTCGACGTCCCCGCCTCAGAGAAAGAGCACCCGCGGGATTGGAGACCGCTGAAAGCTCCTCCGCACTCCAAGTGACAACATCCTTGGACAGGTAAATACCACTTCAATAATGATACCAATACCAAAATGGCAGTACGGCGAATCTGGCAATTCCCACCGATGTCACCCCCACGTGTCCAAGCGCCTGCACGCTAACAAAGCTGTTTGCCTGGATCGGGGCACTCGGCCCGGTACGCTACGCTTCGGATTTCTTTTCGACAGAAGTTGCTTCGACCAATTGTTTCGGTAGTCGGCCGTCTGCCGCGCTTTCACTCGGTTTTGGCCTGCAAGCCAGCTTTGGTGGGAAGAGAAATGCTTTGTTGGTGCCAAATCGAACAAAAATCTCATATCTCGAATGCTGCTGAATGGACAAACTTTCAGAATATACACGTCTCACATCAAACTGTTGATCAAGTCTAACTGAGCCTCTCGTCACGCACGATCGATCGCAACATCGCCGCGAAGAAATTGGAGTGATCCAAGCTGGTTTTGACCGCTGATGGATCGCTTAGCAGGGTCGAATCCACATCCATCGCGACGATAGCTGAGTGATCGTCGATCCATGTAAGTTCGCCACTGTGTGCAAAACCACAATGCCCACTTCTTCTTCCCTTTTTTTTTTACGTCCGGCGCCGTTCATTGAGGCTCTTTTCGGGTCTGCCCGCTGGCTGCCAAGCACCTAAGCTACTAATAGCCATTTATGGGCATACGCTCCTCAACGGCAAGGTCACAGCAGGAGCAACGACACATGTTCCACTCTGTCTTTGTCGTCTCGGCGGTGTCATGCTGACACCACAATGCGTCAATCTCAGGCGAATTGTCGCTGCTGATGAAGTGTGACTGCTTGACTTATCTTGCAAAAGGCATACGGACCACTTTTTCTGGGTGATCAACATTGCGATCGGCAGCCTTCCCTGTACCTGCGACGACACTGGGACGACACAAGTATCTAGATTAGGATCTCTCGCCTTCCACAGCCTGTTGCAGTCAGTAAAGAATGGAGCTCTGAGACGGGAAGAGGCCTGCTCATTCGCTGTGCAGACCATGTCTGGTGCGAGTTTGACCGAGAAGTGGAAACCAAAGTTTTGCTGCGATGACGTCGCACATGCAATTCTTTCGATTTCCGTGTTCAAGATGAAAGCTTTCCCATCTTTATTAGAACGATCAAGCTTCCACCGTCGTTGATCGGGTAAATCAGCCGCAGACTCTTCAGCATGGCGGAGTCCCATCCCAATACGTCCGGTAGGTACCCTACATCGAGCGAGCGTGTACTCCACCGTCCCCTCCCAGTGACGGCACCGAACAATGGAGCCCAATTCTGAGACTGACTGAATCCCTTGCAGAGCCACAGAATTACTTCGACCAACAACCTAACAGCCAGTCTGCACCACAGAGACCACTTCCTCGTGGCATCAATACCGGAAGCAGCATTGGAAGAACCAGCACTTCTGGCTTTGATGCACCACACGATCCTCGACTAGCAGCCAAGCGTAACGATACGACACGGTCCAATATGGAACGGACTCAGACCAACCAGACGGCAGGGACGAGCGATACCCAAAGACTTGAGAAGAAGCAGCAACAGTTGGTCGACGTGGAAAATGAATACTTCAAACTCAACCCCTGGTATAACCAGCAAAAGGAAAAGCCCGTGTTTGGTCTTGGCCAGCCCCTGCCGCATACTATGCGTCGTGGTATGTGGTGGGGCAAAAGTGACCTGAAGAAGAGGCTGGACGACCTCAAAGCAGAAAAAGACGACTTGCAAGCAGGAATAGACGCACGTGACGGACTGGATATAGCGAAGGAGAAGGGTAAGTTCTGGCGTTGACCCCAATTCCAATAAAAGCCGATTGTTAACCAGATATCCTAGAATCCGAGAACGAATCGGAAAGTTCTCAGACTCCCCTGAGGCGAGGCCAGTCTTCACAGCCCCAGAGCTTGGAGCAGTGCCAGTCCTACAGCCATGGTCGCATGCCAAATGTGCGACAACCAACATCCAATTCGTACTCCATGGCTGGAAATCAGCGCAACGATGATGCAGCATCACAACGTGCACCGATCAACGAACATGGCCTGACTGAAACTGATCAAGGGAATAATGGACGGAACAACTTTGGCCTCCAGGACGGCCTCCATCCACTTCAGGAACTCGACACTGGCGCTACAACGCAAACACAAAAAGAAGAGAAGGAGATCAAGAAGCGGGAACATGAAGAGCAACAGGCGTACTACAATCAATACCGCAACCCAATTGCAAGATTACGGGCACAGTACCCTCAGGCACCAGCTGAGTTCCTTGCTGTAGGAGTACCAGTCGCGTAGGGTTAAACATGGCTGACATTTCCAGACATTCGTATACCTTTTCCTCGGGATAGCAGCCAATTTGTCTATCGCGACTTCGGCAGAATCAACAGGCAACTTTGAAACACAGGCCTGGGCGTGGGGCTTCGCCGTGACGGTAGGTATCTACTTGAGTGGTGGTGTATCTGGTGGTCACCTTAGTCCTTGCATTACCATTGCGCTCTCTATATTCCGTGGTTTTCCATGGCGAATGGCGATTGTGTACATTTGCATGCAGATGCTTGCTGGCCTGGCCGCAGGAGGCCTGGCATATGGGCATGTCTCTACTCCGATTCTATCTCAAATCGTGCTAATTATTTATCAGCCTGTACTATGATGCAATCAACTCCATGGACCCAGGACATACGCTCGACATAACAGGCAAAGCTCTCTTTCCCAAGGGACCTGCCTTCACAGCAACGACAGCCTTCTTCAATGACTTTGTCTTCATGGCCGTCTACACCTGCATTGCCTTTGCCCTTGGAGATGACCAGAACTCACCTCCCGGGCAAGGTATGACTGCTTTGGTCTTTGGCTTCATGGGATACCTCATGATGGTCTCACTCGGCTACAACACCGGACTTGGAATCTCGCCTGCACGCGACCTGGGTCCCAGGCTCGTTGGCCTCTGGGCCGGCTACGATTCCTTCAGTGATGCGTACTGGGCGTATGGTCCATTCGGTGCAGCTATTAGTGGTGCGATATTCGGAGGATTCATTTACGACTTGTTCATCTTTGTGGGTGGAGAGTCACCGGTCAACTACAGGTGGCCCAAAAAGGGTGACATTAAATGGAAGCTCCACGAAAGGAAGGAGGAGGCAAAAGACAAAATTCACAGCGTAGCTTAGAGCGATGGTTGACCTGATAAAGAAAATTACGATTCGCCATGTTTCAAGGGTCGTGGTATTTGATCACTCCGGAAATAGGGGTGGCTGTCCCCGCATCCGATTGGGAACTAGGCGCAGCTTGTAGTCCGTCATCCTTTCCAGCGACCTCACTAACACTTACTAAACACCCACTAGTGTTCACTTCTCGTGGGGCTGATTGAGGTGGTTCCAAAACATTCCGGGCTACAAGGCCATAATGTCTGCGAAGAGTAGCTACCTTCATCCGCAGAGTCACGACAGATTTGGACCTGATACCTTGACCCGTGTCACCATCATCAAACTTCTATACCACGCCGGCAATACCTGTACTAGGCTTCACGCATCTGCCGGCACCACGATCGTCTAACTAGCAATGGCGCATTCGGCCGCTCTCGATATGCCGTCAGGAGGAAGCTCGTCACTAAAACCTACCACAGAGAAGGAAGAACACAGCAACAATTTGTCTACAGTCGGGATGCGCGAGCGAGTCAAGCACATTACATGGGCGTGGTTTTTGTCGACAATGTCAACGGGCGGGCTGACAATCGCTCTCGCGGAGACGCCACACAAGTTTACCGGTGAGCACGAACACAAGCTGACACAACGGAAAGAGCTGACTTGCGTGCAGGACTCTACTACATTGGCCTCATCGTTTTCTTCTTCAATATTTGCATATTCATGCTCCTTTGCATCTGCACGATAGCACGAGCCGTGTTACACTTCCAGCACTTCAAAAAGTCGTTCACTCACCCAGCAGAATCCTTCTTCCTAGGCTCTTTCTACCTCAGCATAAGCGTCATCATCGGATCCGTCCAACTCTACGGCGTCACGTATGGCTCCGGCTACCCATGGCTCGTATCCGCAATGAACGCCCTGTACTGGATATACGCAGCTATCTCCCTCACGAGCTCGCTTTTCCAATACTACATTCTCATAGCATACAGTCCAGTCCGGCCTGTTCCCTTCCTGCCGAGCACATTCCTTGCAGGCTACTCGGCAATGCTGACGGGCACCCTGTCCTCGCTCATCGCAGGACACCAGCCCCCGGGTCGAGCAATGGCGATCATCATATCCGGATGTGCATACCAAGGCTTTGGGTGGATCATATCGCTCATATGCACTGCATTCTTCATCAAGAACCTCATGGAGAACGGACTACCCCCAGCACATCTGCGTCCTGGCTTGTTCATCCCAGTGGGATCAGGCGCATACACGATAGTTGCCCTCATCGGGCAGGCGAACGCGATACCAGAATCGTACGGGTATTTCGCTGCTCATCCCAGAGCCAAGAGCATATTGCAAACGGTTGCCCTGTTCTGCGGCATCTTTCTGTGGTTGTACAGTTTTTGGCTATTCGCGTTTGCAGTCGTAGGGAATGTCATTGTGGTGGGCAAGATGCCGTTTTCGCTTACGTGGTGGGCGTTCATCTTCCCAAACGTGGGCTTCATGGTGTCTACAGTCATGATAGGGAACGAGTTGGAGAGTGAAGAGATACTCTGGGTAGGCAGTGTTATGACTGCGTTGCTGGCTGCCATCTGGTGTGTTGCGTTCATCGGATGTATTAGGGCGGTATGGACGAAGCGGATAGTGTGGCCTGGGAAGGACGAAGACAAGGACCGATGATTGCTCAAAAGAAGTCCAATATACATCAAGTCATTGAATCGCAAGGTTGTCGCTGTGGTTCGACATGTTCTTCCACGCTCACGCCAGGGGTAGTGCACCCCCAAGATTGAGGGACTCGACAATGCCAAGTATAGTCACGATGAACCTTCAGCCAAGAGATCGGAAAGGCGGAAACTGAGCCGCTTACAGATTTAGGCCTCCGCTGTGTGGCTTGGGCATTCTGTACACCTGCAGGGATCGACTTTGGCCGTGACCGCGCCTCCTCCGGAGTGAAGTCCACAGCATGCCGTTCAACATCTGGACCCCAAGGCGTATCTTCTTCTCATCATAGTTTGATGCTCACCGGTTGGCAAATGTGCAGGGTGTTACAGCATGGATGACATCATCTCACTTCGCTTCCAATTTCTCTGCATCCTTCTACATTCGCACTACGCCATTTGACCACTTCTCCCTGAACGCCTCACAGTACTATGACCAGATCTTGAAACAAGTAGCCTGAGATCAAGCACCTTACATGTGCTGGTTGAGGCTGGAAAAGGCTTGATCTTGCGACGAGGCGCAGTAGACAGCGCCATACGTGTACGAAGAACGGCTAGTCCTCCACAGCTGCACAAGTATGCAGAAGCGTGCAGTACCACAAGGCACACTGCGCCAATCGTGGTGCTGTGATGAGCTGAAGCAAGAACCGAGATGGGGCTTGACAAAGTTTGCAGTTTTGGCCCCCAAGCCCATGGGGGCCGTAAATACACAGCGGTCGGGGACGGGACAGTGCGCACCATTCTTAAAGGCAGCTGTCATTCTTGCCAACATCTCGACGTTTTCGCAAATTCCGTTATTTGGTTGACGACTTTTTCTTTGCGACTGCATCAAGAGAGGTTGACATTGAACGGTTACCGCATCAAGATGAAGTTCTTATCGACTGCCTTCTCGGCCATGTTTCTCTTCGAACTCGCACTCGCGCAGGTCTCTGGCCAGGCAACATGTTACTTTGCAAACGGAACCGCAACACCAAAAACACCAGACTATCTCCAGTACCAAGCTTGCAGCGGAAGCGCAATCTGCTGTGGATTGAACCGTTCCAACCCGTCAAACGGTGATCCAGCCAAGGGCTTCACGAAAGACGAATGTCTGCCAAACGGTCTGTGCCAGAACAGAGTGACAGAGAACGGGGTCGGAAAGGTGTCATATGTGCGTTACAGTCTGATCACGGAACCTTCACCCAGCTAACAGGTTTTAGTGGGTGGATTTCTGCACCAACAGTGACGTCTCTGGGGGCGGCTGTCTAGACGTCTGTCATGAAACGAAGAACGCGTTTGGAAACACGGCATTGACACCTTGCGACGGAACCGCTACCAGCGATCGTTGGTGCTGCGGCGGAAAAACTGACTGCTGCACATCTAACGTTGGCGTTGTCCAACTCGCCCAGGTATTGGGTGGCAGCTTATCAAGTATCGTAAGCGCATCGAGGAGCTCGACGATTCCGAGCTCGGCAGAAAGTTTTCGTGCAGCGGCAACAGAATCGTCGACTTCCCCGGCATCTGCGGACGCATCGTCTACGCCATCATCTACCGGCGCCGCTTCTGGACCAAACTCATCTTCCAGTTCATCCTCAGGCTCCGGCTCGAAGCTGTCTGGCGGTGCCATAGCTGGGATCGTCATCGGCGCGCTAGCCGGCGTGGCCTTGCTCGCAGCAGCCATCTTCTTTGCCCGCCGAGCAGCAATGTGGAAGAAGAAGGCGTCAGCTACCCCTGAGACAGGCGTAGTCCCGCCGTACACACAACACACCAACGGTTACGGATCAGCGGGAGCATACGACACGCCTACGAGCGACAAGTATGCGCATGCTAATCAAGGGGAGATGTACGGGAGCGGGCTGCCACATGAGCTTCCTGGAGGGGCGATGGACAGTGAGCTGCCTGCACAGGACTCCCCGAAGAAGTGAGTGAAGATGGAAGTCCTCCCAAAGAGGTTGCATTGGCCGAGGTGGATAGAAGGAAAGTAAAGAAGAAATACAGATGATTACTTCAACAGTAGTGAAGGTCCAACTCACCGAAACCTCGCCGTCAATAGTCGCCAACCAGTGCAATACAAGAGTATGTACGACCTGTCTTCGGGTAAATACTGGGCTCGATATAGCCGTTGCTCAAATATATGTACCCACCCAAATTTGGAACGATAACGTATGAACGGAGACTAGGAACGCAGACAGGTAGGTAAATAGCTAGCTTTCTGTGGTTGTCACGTTTTGCCCTGCATGCTGTCACCCGACCTGTCACTCTCACTGACAGCTGGCCAGTCGGAACCTCTCGCTTGTTCTCTCGCTTTTTCTATGACATGATTCCGATCGTAACAGTGTAGATACGGGGTGGACGCATACATTCGAATAAATACAAGGGGGGTGCCTGAACCGAGTAGAAGCACGAGCTGCTTGCACTGAGCATCTAGTGATCTTTTACAAGAAGGAAACGCCGGCTGTGGCAAATCATGTTTCTATTCCGTTCAGGCCGGCCCGCTTGTAGCATGCTACAGATCAGTGATTGTTGTACGAACGCTACCCGAGGACAATATTGGGATTGTACATGACCGGGTGGTCCCGCAACGACCAGACCCCCACATACCGGGACCACTTAACCGACTTTATACATACATATATATATATACATATATATATATATTAAACCACGGACGAGTGATCGCACCTCAAACGCAACCTGCTTGAACATCGACCCTCAAACCAAGACAGCAATGCATATCCTCGGCCTCGCCAACGGCAGCATAGACGGCAACTCAACCATCCTGCTCAAAGCCGCGCTCCAAGCCGCAAAGAACTCGAACCCCAACACAACAACATCATGGATCCACATACCCTCGCTCTCCTACCCGCCCAATGCCGGACCCCTTGCCAACGCACCCGACGTATCCATGGGGTCCAACGCAGGAAACAATCAGCACGGCCAATCAGCTAGCAGCAGCAACAACCCCATCCCAGACGACCGCCCAGCCCTCTACGAAGCAATCATGCACGCCGACGCCCTCATCTTCAGCAGCGCAGTGTACTCGCACCAGCCAGCGGGGTCGCTGAAGGCGGGGCTGGACAAGATCCTAGGGCCGTACACGGACCCAGTCTTCGCCTCGCGGATCCTCGACGGCCAGGCGCGGGGCGACGCAAAGTACGCAGGCATGGCCGTCGACGCGCGCGTGCTGCGGCCGCGCGTGGCGGGCTTCCTGGCCGTCGGTGGCAGCACGACGCCGGACCAGTTCGCCATGGCGCTGCCGACGCTGCATCTGTTCGCGTACGGGCTGCACGTCAAGGTCGTGGACCAGCATGTCGTCGGCGGCTGTGCGAATCCGGGGGCCGTGGTGCATGCGCAAGAGGGCGAGGTGCTGAGGCGGGCCGAGGAGCTGGGGCGGCGCGTGGCGAGCCAGATGGGGAAGGGGTTCGATGAGGCCGAGTATCTTGGGCCCGAGGTGGAGGGGGGTTGTCCGCATTGTCACTTGGCAAAGTATGATTTCTTTGGGGGCAGCGAGATGAAAATGGGCTGTGTTGTGTGTGGGAATACAGGGAGGTTCGTCGTGGGCGACGAGGGGAAGGTGAAGGTGCGGTGGGATGAGGACTCGGACTATTGCTGTATTACGTGGAGGGGGAAGCAGAAGCATCTTGATGATATCTTCAAGAATGGGAGTGCAGAGTGGAAGGGTCTGCAGGGGAGCAAGGAACAGTTGCGGGAATGGAGGGAACTGGATGTGGGAAGAGTAGAATTGCCTTCAGAACAGCAGGCCAAGTTATGAGCACCTTGGCTCGGATGCAGTAGTTGATTACAATATATACCATCGGTGTGAATACATGACGAGGCGCTATGCAAGACTCGTCCTGAACGTCGTCCTAGGCCTGAGGTAGAGCTTGTACCTTACGATGCAGTGACAAGCACATAGCTTGTGATCGCATCCATCCTCTCCTTGGTCAACTTCAGCCCGACTTTGAGCAGCTCTCGCGCAACGTCCTGGTGCTCCTGCTCCAACTTCTCAAATTTCTCCCTAGTCAACAACCATGCCACACTGTCGTTCTCTACCGCCACCGTTCCTGTGCGATCCGTTTCGCTGAAGAAGGGCAGCTCGCCACAAGTTGTACCAGGTAGAATGACTTCGAAGAAGCTGCCCTGATCAAGCTCATACTCTGCGCGGAACCGGCCCTTTTCCAGGATGTAGAAGCCGTCCGGGTCGTCTCCTCTCGAGTATAGAAGGGAGCCGGCAGCGAACTCACAGCGTGAGAAATACGGCGCAACTACATGCCAGAAGTCCTCGTTTTGAGTCGACACGTCCTCAAAAGTTTGAAGAATGATTTTCAGGGGTTGCGCAAAGTTTTTCCAGCGCGACGGTACACCTTGGACAGAGGGTGCAGACTCATTGTTATTGGATGAGTCCGGGAAGGAAGACGTGTCCGAGTCGGAATTATGAGCGGACTCGCGCATAGTCGAGCGAGCAGCCATGAGGCGGGCACCGCGGCGAGGCGAGGCGAAGTCGGGATTGAGCGAGCTCGGTCCAAGAGATGACGCTGGCGAGCCACCGGAGGGAATGGGTTCGGCGTTGAGGTTCTTGGCGCCGCTGATAGACATGGGTGGAGTGATCTGGCGCTTCTTGACGTGCGTGCTGCAGTGCCTGTGGAAGACTTCGAGAAGCTCGTTTTCGCACGATTCGAGTGCCGTGTTAAGATCCTCGAATACCTGAGGAGGCGGCGGGCTCTCCTCGCCTTCCGTTTCGTCAAGCAGGCCTACACTCTGAAGAGATTTCCCTACGTCGTTGGCGAAAGATACGCCAGAAAGGATCATCTTGACGTTCTTGCTGCCGAGGATGCGATTGATGCGCTGAAAGCCTTCGCAGCCCGAGAAGTCTACAGCGGTGACGTGGGTGAAGTCGACAATGATGAAGCTTACTGGTTGCTCCTCAAAGTGATCATCGTCAATTAGCGATCGCAAGTTCTCTTCGACAGAGACAATGGTTCCAAAGAAGAGGAAGCCGCCCAATTTGACAACGCGAATCTGGCCCCGGACCTTACTGAGGTAGCGGCAGTCCGCTCGAGGGCGTCGCACGGTCGATTCAGCAACAACGCCGCTATACGACCCTCGGATAGCTGGATGACGGGAGCTCTGGACGACATAGCTGACGCAGGCTAGAACAATGCCAACAAAGATACCTACAACGAAGTCGTGGACACCCATGATCAAGACAATGGCCACAATGGTAAGGTACTCGAGTTTGTGGCACTTGCCGAAAGTGTCCCACAGAGCTTCTTTCATGAGGTCAATGCCGAGCAGGAAGATGAGGGCTCCGACGAGGCAGATGGGGATGTAGCCGACCATGGCTGGGCCGGCGATCCAGACGGCAGTTGTGGCAGCAGCAAGCAGAGCGCCGGCAACGCGGCTGTCGCCTCCGTTCGCAATAAACATGACACTATTCGCGTACACCAGGTAGTTCTGGCGCTGTCAGTCCGATTCTCAAAGCGGGCGCGTTCACAGAAACGTACCTGGATGCTACCGACGAAACCAGACAGCGTGTTTGAGATACCATGTGCCATCAGCTCACGGTTCACGTCGAGATTGTCCTCTTTCACTGCAGCGCCCAAAGCTGGCACGTTGATGGGTACGTGGATGATACCAAAGAAGGAGAGAGCGAACATGGTCGGTATGCAGCTAGCCAGCGCTGATACATCAATGAGCCAAAATTCTAGGCGGTTGTCAGCAACGTGATATCGACGTGTTCGAGGGCCACTCACTGAAGTAGGAATAGAAACGGTAGAACTTGACGCCCGCCTCAGGCTGCTCAAAGATCCAGCCTGCGTCGCGAGCGTCTTGCAAGTCCACCCGGAAGATGCCTTTTACAAAAACGTAGAAGGTTGCAAAGATGAGAACGAAAAAGGCAGGCAGGACGAAGGGGCTCTTGACCATGCGTTGCATGAGCATGATCGAGATGGCAAGAACGAGGGGAATGATCCACAAGTACCAAGTGTCTGCGGAGAAGAGCTTCTGCAAGGTAGGAAGATCGTAGTTGAGGTTACCCTCGAGGCGGGCAGAAACTTCGATGCCCGTGACGAAGAGGAAGAAGCCTACACCGCCAATGCAGCCGATGAGGATGTGTCGAGGAAAGAAGCTGACCAAGGTGCCGAGCTTAAAGCCTCCCAGAGCAAGGAAGATGAGGCCAGTAAGGATGGAGCTAAGACAGTAGGAGGTGATGGTCGTGGCCATGATAGCTTCGGGCGACTCGCCCTCCATGCGTTCCATGATCGAGTATGCCATCTTGTGGAAGAAGGGGACAACCTCGATCATCTCCGAACCAACACCACCCTTGAAGGCGGACAGACCCAAGGAGTAGCATAGTTGCGACACTATGCAGCTGACGAAGAAGATGGAGATGCCGTCAGGGCCAGTTTGGCTGAAGATGGGAGCACCGAGGGGAAACAGGATGTAGCCATAGGAAAGTGCATCCAGGATGTTCAGGAGGAGTCCGAGGAAAACGGCCGTCAATGTCTGTGCACTGTTCAGGGCAGCTGACACGAGGGCGTCCTTGGTGTAGGTCTTGGGATTGGTCAAGGAGCGGCTGAATCCAAGGAGATGCTCTCGGCTTGTGGCCAAAGTGTCCTTGACACGCAGAGGAAGGCTTTTGTTGGGCGAACGGCCTCTGCTCTTGCTCTTGCTCTTGCTCTCGGTGCTCTTTTGTTTTGGCTGCGAGTCGACGCGCGGGAGTCTTGCGGCAGGTAGCAGCGGTGTTCGCTCCGTGTCCTGCACGACAACATCAGGCAGCGCTGAGGCGGTAGATGCCTTGCGGCCCATGTCCTGCCATGGATGCAGTATGGGGCTGAAGAAGCTGTGATCTGCGCTCTGTGGACCTCCAATGACGGTTACGGGCGTCTCCAGCTCGCTGTCTTCCTCGATCGTGTCCTCCCTTGTCGAGTCGATGGATCCTCTGCCATGCTGATGCTCAGATAGCGGGCGGGATCCAGGGGAGTCCGGCTCTGTGAAGCTGTGGCTGTGGCTGTGGCTGTGGCTGTGGCTGTGCGGTCGGTCCTGGTATTCTTCCGAGTCCAGGGCGTACGAGGCCAGTTGGGAGCTTCTCTCGCGCACACCCTGTGACGAGTATTGCGGCGTGTCTGGAGAGCAGTCAGCTACTGTGCGTCCGTGTTGGTCGGTTGCCGTGCCATACCGGTGAAGCCGTGCGAGGTCTGATGCGCAAACGAGCGAACGGGGTTGCGCGAGAAGGACTGGGAGAGCGCGGTGGAGGCGTTGGACTGCGCTCGTATGCGCCGGGCCCGGGCATGTGTCTGCGACTCGACGTCCGTGTTGTGCTGGTCATGGACAAACTCGCCGTCGTCCACGTTGTCGCCGGTGAAGGGAAGCTGCTGCTCGGCCGACTGGGTGCTCCAGTCGCGATGCGGGAAGAGCCGTGCGGGCATGGCGGCAGAGACAAGAGTACGGTAGGGAGACTACGGCGCTGTAAAAGGCATGCCACGGCCAGTGAGACAGCTCAATGGCCAGCGAGCTGGGGTTGGGGAGTCGCTGATCCAAGGACACGCAAGTGCTGGTTCCGGATGCGGATGCAGATGCGGATGCAGATGCGGATGCGGACGCGGACGCAGACGCAGACGCAGAGGGCGGTCGACCGTGGTTCAGGGCAGCGGCAACGGCAACGGCAACGGCAACGGCAACGGCAACGGCAACAGCAACAGCAACAGCACAGCAACGGTCACGGTCTCGGGGGGGAGCAGAGGGGCGGAACCTCAGGGACAGACATGCTATCGAGCATGGCTCGGTACCATTTAGATAGCGCCGGGCAAGGAGCGTGCTAGGGCTGAGCGCAAGTGCACAGGACCCAGGTCAGGTTGTTGAAGGAAGATTTTGCCCTCCGCCCATGCTGCCGGCTGAACCTATAATCCATGCAGCCTGGATTCCCTGGAACATGCCACCCACGTCATGGCACTACCGCGGCCCCATCGTGCCGCTGCCACCACCCATTGTCTAATTAGGTAGCATCAACGTGAAGACAGCACGCATCCCCACACAGGACACCTCCCCTTCTGCCTCTGAGAGCATCTTCGCCCGTCGCCATGATGGCGTGACATGGCTTCATCCTCAATCGCCGCGCGGCTCCACCAACCTTGGCTCGCTTCTGGCTCAACCGCACAAACGCCCTGCGTGAACGAGCCCCACCCACCGCAGCTGGCTGGCCCCTCGACGCGTTCGTGCGGAGACAGCCGTGCATCCTGGTCCTCCGATGCTCGCAGTGCCTACGGCTGTCGAGTGAGGTAAGCCGTCAAGGGGGGCGGACGACGTGGTCGGAATGTAAATGGCCCACTGCAACCAACTTCAGTGTGCAGCTGTCAGCACACTGACCCTGCTCGGACAGCTGTGTGCTCGACTCAGCCTGTGGAGCACCGCAAGCGCTTCTCCCCGACACCGCAGATGATGCTCGCTTGGGCGCAAAGCTCGAGAATGCGGTACAAGCGCGAATTCGCAAGAACTTCAGAAGGCTCATCGGTCGACGAATAGCCATACATCCCGGTACTGTGCCAATGCACTCCCGCAGGAACGGCTAGGATATGCACCATGGCCACAACGAGCGTACCCGCTGAACATATCTGCTCCATCTATGCTCTATTTCTTCCTCAACGCTGACCTACTTCCGTCAGCTCAACTGGACCATGATGCAGTGAGCGGCCCATGTATCCGCAGTTACAGTAAACCAGCAGGCCCAGCCACAGGCGGAGGCGCTGCGACGGTTGGAACTGACTTACCTCTTCGAATCTTGGTGAGTGGTGCTGCGAGTGCGAGATACGCGACATGTCTTGTTCAAACGGCGAACGCGGAAGGCGGGAGGAAGGGGCGGGAACAGACATCCCATGGTGCCATGGCGCTGGGGCGTCGCAGTGCGATCGAGCTCGTTGGCTTGTCCGTCAGTGGCTGGAGAGGGGAGAGGACGCAGAGGCGACTGGCTGGGCAGCGAAGCACCATCCAAGCAAAAGAAGCGTAAAGCGAAAGGGAATGTAACTACCTCTCCATCCCAGATCCGTGTACCACTCAACCGCGATTCTTCGTCCCAGCGTACCATGACGCCAACCGCGTCTCGATCAGCCGTCTTCTGCCCCTTCCACCTTGTCCCGAACGAACCAGTCACCTACACACCAGCCTTGGAACCCGTAGTCTGCTCGCAAAGAAAAACACACGGCAGACACGGCAGACTCGGACACTCCGCTCTCTTCTCTCCAACAGTGTTCCAGCCCAAGAGCTCCCGCGCGTTTGTTGATGTGGTAGTTATCCCTCATCCTCTGGCTGTGGTAGATGGAATCGTTGGCATGCAGAAGTGAGAGGTGGTAGTAGGTGTTGAGTGTTGAGTGTTGAGTGGAGTGTTGAGATCGTCGAGCGTCGAGCGTCGAGCGTCGAGCGTCGAGCGTCGAGTGTCGAGTGTCGAGTGTCGAGTGTCGAGTACTAGATCAGAGTGTACAAGGAAACAATCCCACAAACGACACCAGAGCTCTAGACGCGTCGGCACAGGGGGGTAAACGAGGAGGGAAGTCTGCGGGTCTACAGATCTGCAGGACGAGGCAACGCAACTCTAGCTGCGACGCCAGCACGGCGGTGAAAGCTCGCTGATGCGATTCTGATCCCCCCCACTCGTCCACTCATCCATCTATTCGTCCATCCGTCCATGTATCATCCATGTATCATCCATGTATCATCTATGATCATCCATGATCATCCATATATCATCCATATATCATCCATATACCATCCATACATCATCCATATACCATCCAGCAGATGCTTTCCGCTGTCAAAACCACGGCAGTCCACGTAGAACAAAGTCAATGGCATTACCTGCCCCATCCCAGCTGATGCGGTGCCATGCCGTGCGGTGCTGTGCTGTGCGGCGCATTGCATTGTGGTGCGCTGGCACGCGATACCGAAACGGGGAACCAGCAGTTGGGTGGGGGGAGGGGGGATATCCAATCGGCGGTTTCTGTCCATGAACGCGTGAATCGAATGTGACAACGCAGCACGGCGTAGTGCAGTGGAGTGCAGCACATGTGGGGGAGTTGACTTTGCGGGACGGAGTATATAGGGTGGGGAGATGCTTGTTTTGCTTGCTTGCTTGCTTGCTTGCTTGCCTGCTTGTTTGCTTGTTTGCTTGCTTGTTTGTTTGCATTGCACGTTTTGACGATCCCTGTTTTGACGGGTTGGTGGACACTTCGATGCAGATACAGGGGCAGTGCTCGCGAGGAGGAGATGTGCAGGGGTGGAGTGGTAGTGTTGGAGTGTTGGAGTGTTGGAGTGTTGGGGGGAAGAGAGAAGGACAGAAAGAAAGAGAGAAAGAGAGGGGAGGACGGTCTGCGGTCTGCGGTCTGCGGTCTACGGTCTACTCTGGGGGATGGAATGAAACGACAAGACAAGAGAAGAAAAAGGAAGAAGAGCATAAAGGACGAATAGCATCCCCCCGTTCTGCCAAACCCAGCACCTTCACTTCACAGCACCATCCCAAGCAGCCGCCTCACGCAGGGCGACACGAGGTTGCCCAGCGACTGCCTCCCCAGACGTATGCACCTATGTGCACACCGATGAAGAAAACGGCGCGAGAACAAGTCAGAAGAAAGAAAGAGTGCCGCCGCAGCCTTGGCCAGATCAGGAATCCTCACCTCGTGGAGGGTTATCGAGCTCGGAAGCCGCCTACACGCGAAGACCGGCTCTCGAGGCCGATATGGCAGAATATGCGTGTGGTGGCTTGAGGAGCTCGAATGGTGGAGTAGTAGGCGTGGTAAGAGTGAGATGATACGAGCTGATCCGAGCTGAGCTGAGATGTGAAGCCTCCTGACCCTACCTCAACCGACTGCAGCACGCACTTTCTGCGCGAGAACAAGATTTATCGACACGCGTCCGCGATCGGTGGCAGACAGGGTGGTGGTGGTGCTGAGAAGAATGATTGAAAGCAAGAAGAACGGACGAATGTGCTTACGGAGGCGGCGTCAGAAGCCACGCGCCTTCGATACGCGGCTGGGCTGCTAACCTTGGCGTCGCCACACAGAGCTCCCATTTGCACAAAAGAAGCTCGTGGACGACGAGATGAATGTTGAGAACGCGGCAGGACCAAGGTGTAGACCTTGAAGATTCCACCGCTTGGTTTGCATTGCAGACTGGACTGCGAGAGGGCACTGCCTGCTCCCGACCCTTCACGGGCGTCATGAACATTACTTCTCACATGGACCGGCAGTGTGCACCAGGGCCAATAAGCACCATCTCCCCAAGACTGTGGGTAGGGGAAGAGCAAAGGCGATTATGTCATGACTTGCACCTGGCCTACTGGACGCAGAGAAGAAGAGCGTCGCCAGCCAGCGAGGGTGCGTCATACGGGCTGTGGCGCGCGGTGTGCACAGGCGCCCATCCACTCGGGGAGAGGGAGTGCGGGGGGCAAAACGTCAAGCGGGATCCCTGCGCTTCACAACACCACCTCAGAGAGCGGCCGATGATCATGGGGCCCATCCGCTGCGCTCCGAAGGCGCTCCAGCCCCGATGCGCAAGAAGCTTAGCCGAGGACGAGCTTGTGCAAGCTCCTCGACGCTTCTGTCTTTTATTCTTCTGCTTCACCGCGTTTTGCGACCGTCCTTGGACGACGGACGTCGAGGATGCAGACTAAAGAGTCTCATGTCATGCAAGTTATATGCAGCGATAGTGCAGACCCCGCTCTAACGCAGAACCGTTAGCCGTCGTCCAGCCTAGAACGGCTGTCGGGACCTCTGCTTGCGATCGGCGGTTGGCTTGCGCTTGGTGAGGGCTGCACTTTCACCAGCCCACCCGACCACGGTTGCCTCACGACCACGCTCGCGACATCAGGGCAAATGGACGGGGCTGGAGTAGAGGTAAGACAGCTGGCGAATGTGAGGGACAGGGCCTGTCTACTGTGCTGATCAGCGGGTACACCAGAGGCACCCCGGGCGGAGGTATTGCATTCTTGGTCAAGGCGATCCATGACTCGCGACGCTGGTGGTCTTCTGCAAGGATGTGGAGAGGTCCGTTATCAAGAGAGAGGATCGAAGGTGCGGTGAAGGTGCCGAAAACTGCGCTAGATATCGAGTTGATTCTCCATGTCAAACGACGTCAAACGGTGTGCCACATCGTCAAGATTCGCATGTGAGCAGGCCGCACACCGATCAATCAGACAACGAGAATGGACTCTGTGAAAAAGGTGCGTGACGATAAGACGTGATTAGGTGAACAGCCTGTTTCAAGACCCTGGTAGCGGAAGGGTATGTTTCGAAGGATAGGTAAGGCTGGTCTGTATAGTCCACTGCTCGTTTTGCGCGTGTCACGTCGGCCCACTCCACCATGCCTATTCTAGCCACACATGGCAACCGCATTGCTCTGCTTAGTCGTTCATCCAAGCAGCGACGCGGTTTCCTGCAAAGCGCGCTCCAAACCGTAGACCTGTGGAGCCCATGGGGAAGTAGGAGACGGTGAACCAGAGCAAGGAAACCAGTTGCGCAATGACGGCAACAAAGGTGAGAACCGTGCTGTGGAGCTAATCACGCGGGCGTGGTTAGCGAAGAACACACAAGCTAAGAGCGAGGTGGGTGCGTTGGGGTAGATGGACAGGGGTTGCGCAAGCGTAGTGCGTCCAAGGGTTGGAGGTGGGAGGTGGGAGGTGGGCGGATGGCGACACTTACACCAAGAGAGAAATAGAGCGTAAGTGCAATGCTCCCGAAATAAGCGGCAGTGAAGGGAAGTCGCGGACCAGAGATAAGATGCTGCACTGGAGCGTCGTCAGCAGCTGGAATACGGGTGCGGGTGTGCAGCCAAAACCGCGACAAGGCTTGCTTACCGTACTGGATGGGGCCCATCATGACACTCCAGGCCGCCAAAAACAGAACACTGCCCATGGTCCACCTGGAGATGGTTAGTGCTCAGGCTCTACCAACAGGTCCTCTTGACGAAGCCGGGTGGGGAAAGGATCCGTCTGCAGGCTGCAACGCGCCGAACCTTAGACCCGCATGATCGCTGCAGAGGGTTCAGCGCCGATCGCCGGTGGCTAGGCGAGGCATGTCAAGTGGCAGATGGCGTCGGTTGTGCAGGCGGAAGTTGCACTGTCCGTGGGTGGGAGCGTTGCCAACCCATGTCGTGGGAATGCATGCGTTCGCATAGCCGTACCGAAGGACGGAAAGGGTATGTGCCACTGCCCATCTGCCCGATACGACTTGGTAGTCAAGTAGAAGGCAAATGAGGGGACGCTGCAACCAGCTGCAAGGGAGACGGAAAAGGGCGCAGATGACTTACAGTATGGCAAACTTGCGAGGTTTGACGATAAAGATGGGCGTGAACATGAGCCCGATGCAGGTAGCAAACATGGCCAAGGCTGCCAGTAGCAGTCCACCGAAAACGAGTAAACGGTCCCAACGACTCACTGCAGCTGTTTGTCAGCAAAGTCTGTCGAGACATGGGCGAGCCTCAAGGTGCATGCACCGACGTGATACGCAGGAACTCCCTTCCGTCACACGCAGCGAGTGGCCGTGGGCAGTGAGCAGGACCTGTTGACAGCCTGAGATTCAGGGCCATGGGACTTTGCTCAAGGCGACATGCGCTTCTCCACATTGCCATGGGCTCGGACTTGGATGACTCCCCTCTGAGGCTAGCCAGGCGGAGTGGAGCCAGTCTCACCTATGGGTCTGCTGAGGCCATCACCAGGACCCCCACGGCTCGCTGTGGCATTTTCAGGACACAAGAGGACCAGGGCGACCGCGCTCTGCAAGGACCCAACGCACTAGAGAATGAAGTGTCTCGGAAGAGCAGGAGGGAGGCCACAGACGGCGTAGAGAGCGATGGACGGTGCACGGCCAGGGTAGGGGATTTGTGTACTTACGCGCAAAGAAGCCCTCCTCCTCTTCTCTTCTGGTGGGCGCGGGGAGCGGGGCACCAGGGTTTGATTCTGAAATGGGAAGCCTAACGTAGCCACCTGCACCGAACAGGTTGGAGACTCTGTCCGCGATGGAGGGAGGCGCCGTGTTGACAGGCGCATCGGGCTCTCTCCTGGTCCAGCCTAGGGAGTTCATTGACTCGCGAAACGAGGCAGAGGCCATGTTGGTGCTTGGGTCGCAAACAAGGCCACGAGATACAATAGCGCCCTGTCCAAGAGCGGAAGCCTGTTTTGGGTAGTTGAGATGGAGAGGTAGCGGCGGCTCGTGCAAAGTGGTGTGCCAGAAGAAGCTTTTGCGCGAAGCCGCAGCTGGCGACACACGGATGTGCGGGAGCTTGATACTGGCTAGGTGGCAGGCGCAGAAGGTGGGCGCTAGCGATGCGTCGACTCAGCTGTCAGCCTGGTCGCGGTGCCGGGGTGTGGGGTTTGGTGATTGTGGGGGTGCACGGATGGCAGCTAGCACGACGGGCGATGACGGGCGATGACGGGCGATGACGGGCGATGACGGGCGATGACGGGCGATGACGGGCGAGCTAGAAGTGGTCGAAGTGGTTGAAGTGGTCGAGGTGGTCCAAGCGGTTGAAGTGGTCGAGGTGGTCCAAGCGGTCCAAGTGGTCGAGGTGGTCCAAGCGGTCCAAGTGGTCGAGGTGGTCCAAGCGGTCCAAGTGGTCGAGGTGGTCCAAGTGGAAGTGGTCCAAGTGGTCCAAGTGGTCGAGGGCAGAACGGTGCTCGGCCGGGACGGAGGATTTCGTGCAGATGATCGACTGCGGTGTAGAGCAGGTAGGGGAGGGGCAAAGGGCAGACGTCGGGCGGGCGGCGAGCGAGGCTTGTGACAGGCACTGGGGTGGTGGGTGGTGGGTGGTGGGTGGTGGTGTGTCTGCTAGCGACTGTGTATGGCGTCGACGCGGCGGGCAGGGCAGCTATGGCGAGGGAAAACACGAGGCACCGGGCAAAGCAAGGCCGTGGGGTGGGTGATTGGGTGGGAGACGATGGCAGGGCGACGCGTTGTCCAGAGCGCGATTGCACAGGCGGCAATGGAACAGTCACTACGATGGAGAGGCCTGGCTGCTGGCTGCTGGCTGCTCGCTGCTGGCTGGGGGGGAAGGGGGTGTGTGTGAGGGAGGTGTCGATGTTGGGAGGCGACTAGCGCAGCAGAGCAGCGAGCAGCGAGCAGCCGGCAGCCAGCATGGAAGCTCGAGCTTTGATTCCAGCGGACCCCGGACGTCTCAGGCTCTTAGCGCGCGATCGTCTCCCGCAGCAGCAGCAGCGAGGCGCATCGCCCACCGAACGTCTGCGAGCACCACACACGGACGCCCGTGTGCATGTTGCTTGCTGGCCTGCTGGTGGGCCTGCTGGTTGGCCTGCTTCTCCGCTGCTTTTGCTCGACAGCCGTTGTTGCCGTACACGAGGCACGGCTGTGTGCAGGCTTGTGGACGGATGCTCGCTGGTGAGTCATGTCGCGGCACGCTCTTCGTCCTGGAGGGTGGTGGTGGTGTCTGCTGGGCGGCGGGTGGGAACCATCTAAGACATGGGCTACATGAGCTTCACCCCCCACCCACTGCGCCCGCGGCTGATGGCTCGCAGGCCAAAAGCGCCCGACGACCAGGGGCAGCGGAGGCCTGCGTAGTCGTAATCGATCAATGCAGTGTGGGCAGACCGCCAGCAGCCAGAGCCGCACCCAGGACGGCAGGCGTTTGGGTATAAATGCAACACGACGCACACATACCACAGCACTCGGCTCCTCGTCTACCTGGTACATCGCCTGCTGTCCATCCATGCACCCATATACTACAGTGCTCGGCTTCTCGTCTACTTGGTGCACCGCCCACCGCCCACCGCCCACCGCCTACCGCCTACTGCCTCCCCTACGCCTCCTAGAGTAGCAACGCCGGACGACCACGGGCCGAACTTCCCTTTCACCGTGCACGGTACCTTCACCTGCCTCCGTCGATCCGTCAGCGCCAGCCAGTCAGTCAATCCATCAATCCATCCGTGCCAGTGTCCGTGCCGTGCCAGTGCCAGTGCCAGCCCGTCTCACCACAACGGCTGCCGCCCTCTCCGCCTGCACACAGCAGCATATCTGCTGCAGGCCCTCCTGTTGCTTTTGGCCTGGCTCGTTTCAAGCCCCAAACCCAGCTACCGCGCCCCGCCACTACTGCCATCCGCGCCATCCCTCTGATTCGCCCGCACCCTTCGCCTTGGCAGTCCGCGCCTAGCGACACGACACGATCCTCGCCTCTGCGCTGACCGCCTTCTGCCTGCTTTGGGCTCTCCCACACCGTGGCCCGACCCCGTCGTCTCGCCTCCGCTGCTGCCCCAGCGCTCCAGTGCCCCAGCGCTCCAGCGCTTCCGTGCTCCATTACTCTGTTGCTCCTTTGCTCCATTGCTCCATTGCTCCATTGCTCCCACTGTGTTCCCCTCCTGCACTGCACACTGCTGCACCCCCGCCGTGCGCCGCTGTTCTTTATCCACCAAACTCCGGCACCGGGGCCACAGCCCACCCTGGCACCTCTCCCCGCCATACACCGACCCTCTGCTCCCTATTCCACACCCAGCACCCTTCTCCACCCACGTTGCACAGAGCACTCCAGACCGCGCTCTCCTTCCGCACCCCCCCCCCCCCCCCCCCGGACGACGCCTCGCCCGCTTCCGCACCCATCTTCGCCCTGCCACCCCTCGTGGGCACGCAAACAGAGCAAACCTGTGCCACCAGAGCCGCACCTCCGAGCGCCTCCCTCGCCCAACTTTGCCGTGCCTTTGAACGCACCACCCAGCCGCTGCGGGACTACCATCGCCGGCCCTCGACGTCAGTGCCTCTGCCTCCGTGCTTGTGCTTGCGCCTTCTCTCCAGACCAGGTGAGTCAACCCACCCTCTTTCCCTCACCACCACCACCACCACCACCACCACTCCACCCGCCACCACCACCACCTCCTACTCCTCCCCCTCCCCTCCTTCTCCTTCTCCCCCTCCACTATCGCAGCATCGATAGCTAGCCGCAGCCTGCCTCGCGCGGTGAGATTCTCCGAGAGCAACACCGCGGTAGTGTGCGACTGTGTTGACTGCTTTGGTCCTTTGTACCACGGTCCCCACAGTGCCAGGGTGCAGTGCCGCTGCCGTCCTCTGTTGCTCGCTACCTGGCTGTGCGCCACACTCATGCAATCAACCTTGGATCCGTTCAACATTTCATGGACCAGGCCTCTTGCGCTGACACATTCCTTCCCAGACCTTATCTGCGCGTCAAAGCCACGAGCGCCCTCCATATCCTGCACCGAGAGCCTCCCAGAACCGGCCTCTCGCAACTCCACTCCTCCCTTCACATCTGTCAACACCCACCCCTTCGGGATTTCTGTCTCTGTTCAGAACAGAGTGGAGCTAGGTAGTGTACGTGCACTGCTCTACTGCACGTAGTACGGTGTCCGGTGAGCACTGCCTCCCAGACGGCCCTCGTCTGCAGACTGAGACGCGGCACTAACTTTCTGCCCGCAGGCGAGAACAAACCTGCCTCAAGAACACGAGGGGCTTGTTAGCGACTATCAAGCATCACAAGCGACTTGCCTAGCTTGCTCAGTGTCCTTGTGCGCAAGATAGCAATCGGTTGCCAAGGCCCTTCTTATAGGGTCACAGACCGTCTCGTGGTGCAATCATACTGCACCGCATTCCTTAGTCACTTGCCGGGTCGGAGACAGTTCGTTTCATCCACCAGTCCGGGAAACCAGCATCGGTCCCCTCGGCCTCACACCTACATTCCCCGGTCCACTGTAACCTAGTGATGTCAAGTAAGTGAAGCCTCCTCCCGTCATGAGCACCCCCTTTAGTCTTCTTGCCTCTTTTATATGGCTCCACGCCGCCCCTGCTCGTCCTCTACAGAACTTCCCTTCTCGGCCTTCCCATCATGTACTACGAGACCATACTGACTGTCCCTCAAGCGGACGCTCTCTTCACTCCTCCTTCATCCTACTCTCCACAGAAGACCCTCGCTAGGTTGGACCTTCGGTTGGATTCCCACTCTGACGACACACTAGACGCTGATATCTTCAACATGATCGGTACTGGATCGCCTCAGCCATACATCAAAGAGGAAGTCGACGACATGCAGTTCAACTCCGGCCGCTTTGGAGGCCACAACGGTTTCGACATGAACCAGCCATACAACAACAACAACAACAACAACAACAACAACAACAACCACCCCCACTTCAGCTCAGCACACGAGGGTGCAAGTGCAATCGACCCCTCGAACCTCACCATGAGCGGGAGCATGAACATCAACAGCCAGTTTGGATCGACCAGCTACGTCCACGGCGCTGCAAACATCGCAGACGACGAACTTGCAGACTCACTGGGATTCAACGGTTTCGGCCAGGACAACCTGAACCAGCCAGACTTGTTCCACTCCAATGCCAACGCCTCGAACATCAACCAGATCTACTCCAACACCCCAGACGATCTGCCCATCCAAAGCCCTTTTGTGCACCCGGGCGGCTTTGACTTCAACCAATACCAATCTGGACCCCAAAGAATGGGCTTCCCCAACAGCATGCAGACCAGCTCGATGCGACACCGAATGGCCATGAGCAGGACTGGTTCTGACACCCGCACCCCAATGTCGCCAAAGACTCCGGCCATGGCCAGCCTTCACCTTGGCACACCTGACTCGGGCAACTTTGCATCTCAACCCATCATGACCAACATGCACCGTCATCAGAAGAGCGTGTCTGGACAGTGGGAAGGCACGCCTGGCAGCGCTCACTCGTGGATCGACTCGCCCACGCAGTCACCTCACACAGCATCGTTGCACCACCAACAGATCAACGAGGTCATGCACGGCAAGCATGCGTCCTTGCCTAACAAGGTCGACATTGGTCAAACCCAGGACGCGAAGAAGCGCCGTCGCCGCGAGTCCCACAACCTTGTTGAGCGTCGTCGTAGAGACAACATCAACGAGCGCATCCACGATCTGTCTCGTCTCGTACCTCAGCATCGTCTCGAGGACGAAAAGATCCGCAAGCACATCAACAACAATGGTCCCCTCTCACCAACAATGGGTGCCACTGGTATGTCGCCACCACAAGCCACATCCTTGCTGGCTGGTGGTAGTGGCAGACGAGCTGCTGGCAACATCACCCAAGGCTTGCCCATGGAAGAGAAGGACAAGGGCCCAAACAAGGGGGATATTCTCAATGGAGCCGTCAGCTGGACTCGTGATCTCATGTGGATGTTGTACAAGAAGATGGAGGAGAATGAGGAGCTGGCCGCCCGCCTTCGACAGGCTACTGGGGAGGAGTGGCCCGAGATGACCGAAGACGAGAAGCGCATGAAGACTGAGATCTTGGAGGCCGTCGAGAAGAACGGTGCCGGTACTTTTCGATACTCTCGTGGCCCAGGCTCTGGCCTTCGAGTGCCCAAGCACACTACCCTTGCTGGCGAGCCTTTGTCCGGCCTGTCGCCTCAGAGCCTCAGCCCTGGCATGCAAAGCACAGGCAGTGGCTCCGGCTCCAACCAGCAACAGTACTGGTCGAATCAAGCTCTCAAAGAAGAAGACGAGTACGGCATGGACATGGGTTGAGCGCTTCCAGACTCGATTCCCTTCCCGATGCATCTTTCCTTGTCTCTCACTCGGCTTTTCGATTCCATGATACCCCGCGATACCCCGCATCCGTTTCTGCATCTGCAGATGCACTTACTAGACCCAAGTGGCGAAGAGAGTCCGATGCCCTGGACCATCATGTTCGAGCTTGCCAGATACGCTACTGTGATCACACTTCGACACCATCTACACATGTCGCCTGTCTCTGCTGGCCAAGGATGGACGGCAGTCGCACTCTGCAGCTTGCATCCCATCACTTCCCATCTCCTTACATAATATGTCTGGCCACACTATGGCTTCATCGCACAGTTGGCGTCTGCAACACACCTCACTATGGGGCCCGCATCATGAAGCAAGGATGGTTGTCCGAGCTTCAGACGAGGACCTATTGTCTTCATGTTCTGTTTACTTCATCACCCATTCCATCTCGTTTGTCAGGCTTGACAGATTGCATGGGCAGGCGTGTGTCGGTGTTCAAGGTCCGTCGCTTCTCCATGAGGGCAGACGCCACAGTCCTCGGACGAGGCAAGTCTGCCCATTGTCTTTTCGCAGGCATGCTTTTGCGATTCTGCTGTTGTCTCAATGATTTACTCTATTGTGGTATCTGTTTGCTAGCGCCAATAATCATATTCATGCAACCATCGCCCTTTTCCTGGCTCCGTCTGTGCTTGTGTGAAACCATGTGTGCCCAGGGCAAACCAAGGCTCACCCGCCACCTTGTCCATCAGGAATGGCAAGGCAACCGAAACCGCGTCTGTCCTCCAAGCCACCCAGGCAGAAATCGTCATAGCATGGGTCCCGCGCTGCCCAAATCCGTCTCATTGCCACTCGCACGACGCAGTCGCATCTTGACCTGCTTGCTTTTTTGTTTCCTTGTTCCTTCCTGCTCAAGACAGGGTAGGGTCAGTGAGTGAGCTTGGATACCTGTTCCAACGCCTCTCCTTTTCTCTTCCCTCTCTATTTATCCACGTCTTGACTCTGTCTGACCCTGATTCTGACTCTGACTCTGACTCTGATTCTGATCTCTGATTCTGATCTCTGATCTTGTCTATCCCTTACTCTCTGCATTTTCACTTTGGGACTTTTGCTGCATTCAGAGATGGAGATCCTGCCTGGCCTACCCCAACCTAACCCAACCCAACCCAAACCTGATCTGATCTGATCTGATCTGATCTGATATAACCTGCCACCGTTCAATACCCATGGTTGCGTGTCTGCATCTGCGTCTGCGTCTGCAGCATGCACGATCGCAGTAAGTGAGAGAGAGAGAGAGAGAGAGAGAGAGAGAGAGAGAGACAAGGCAAGGCGAATATGAAAGTGGCGTAGGTGGAGGAGCCACCCCAGTCGTGTGCCATGACTGCAATGCATGTATCCACTTCACTGCGCGCACAAACCCCCCAGCGCAAACCCGCATGATGGCGTCGCAAAGAACAATCGCGCACCGCAGCAGATGACGCGCAGCGCCACATGTCTCTACCCCTCCTGCTGAACCCTCCCTCCTGCACCCACACTCCAAAAGGGGGACAGGGACGCGCCAGCCGGCCCCGTGGGATGCCTGCGTGCTTTTTGGCTGGCTCAGCAGCTATGTGCACACAGACACGCACAGTCGCGGATTATGACGACTTGCAGCACGGACTTGGACAGTGTGCTGGGGTCAGTTGGGACCGGGGAGGACGTTGGAGGTGGGAGGGCACGAGACGCTTTGGTAGCCGTGCAGTTCGGGGTAGGAGGAACTGCGGCACGATGGGGGTTGGGGAGGTGTTGTGGGCACAGAAGGGGGGGCCTGCGCTGCTGTGAATGATAGCTAGCCCGCCCGCCCGCCCGCCCCCTGATGGATACTGCAGTGGAGGCAGAGCAAGAAGCGTAGCACGCAACCGAGTCATGTCACTATCCGAGACAGGTAGCTCAGCAACGCTCCAACGGCCGGCACGCCACCCAGTCTTGTCTGGCAAGCTACCCACCCGTCGACATCGTCGTACACTGACTGACCAAGGCAACCACAGCAGGCAAGCCAATCAAGCCCAGCGGAAGGTCCTCGACAGTATGCAGCGCAACCAGCGTCCCTGGCATGCGCGGGCGCATAGTACCATGATTATGATATCGGCCTTTGCGTGCCTGCTATCGCACTGCAGCAGGAGCATTAGCATGACTTCCCAAAGCCACTAGCAAGCAGCCTGCGCCAATCCCTAGTCGCGAGCTGGGTCCTTGGTAGCGATATCAAAAGACCCACTACCGATTGCACCGCATCATTTCCCCCATCTCGCACCACCTCGTCTCGACGTTAGCTCGCGGGATGCCACCCACACACGGATCTGATCGCATCATCCGGTCGCTTCTGTTTCAAGCCTGCAGTGCACGGTGGGCGCAAAGCTTGGTAGAGTTTGCGTAGCAGAGTCCTTGTTGGTAGCTAGGGTGGAGGATGAGGGGTCGTTCGGTAGTGTCAGCGAAGACTGTTGTGTGACGTTGCACCCTCTCGTCTTCCGATCGACAAGATCTTGCCCGTATCTGATCCGTGGGGGGTGGTGGACGTCTCAGTTGGGTCATCGGTGGTGGAAGAAGCAGTGCTTGCGGTGCAGAAGCGCTGGTTGTGCAAATCCGAGTTGGCAGCCAAGGAGCCTGGCGTACTGACGCGATCGTGATGAAATCAAGTTTATTGAGGTGCGTATTATGAACTGCATCCGGTGCCTATTGCAGATATCAAAGAGTACTTGCCACGCTGTGCGACCTGCACTGCCTGGGGGGCTCACCTGTTGTGGCGCATCCGGGTACAACGACCCTGTCGTCTACAGCATATGTCAATCTGTCAGTCATACTATGTCTTTCCCTTTGCTCTTTCCGATAACATCCCTTTACTCCAGATGCCAGCCCCCTTTGCCGAGACTTTGTCCCGCATCAATTGTGTCCAGAGGAAAAGTGGCTGGTAGCCTGTCAAACCTGCAGCCCTAGACATGAAGGCTCCACTGGAATCCCGCTGACGACATGGGCGTCGGCTGATATGGTAGGCGTGCCCAGAGGGGAGCGTAGGACGAGTCGGTGGTTTCTCGGTTGCTCGGTTGGTGCCGAACCAGTGTCCAGGAGACTAAGACCCTTCATTCCGACAGTGAAGGGGCAAATCTAGGAAGTGCGGGGTTTATCGTTCCCTTGAGGTTGCGGCGGATGGGCTGGGGTTGCAGTCGGAGTAGGAGCACTGGGGCCGCCGCCGTCCTCTCCGAAGCCGAGGTTCTTGAATGAATCAGGAGCCATGAGATTCCTGTGGGCACCAATCGAGTCAGTGACATGTTCTTCCTGATTCTGTTTGGGGCAGCGATGCGCTTTGTTCGGATGCTGCCGACGCAGTGCAACGGTGATGTGTGGAGATGTGGATATCGTTGAGGGGGCAACTGTCCCGTAGAGGACAGTGTCGGAGCGCTGGTGGACGGAAAGGGCTGGCAAGCGACCGATTTGACAGGCCAGACGTTTCAGATCTGACAAGAGATGAGGAATGAGGGCTGCTGCATCTCTCCCTTGCGTGCGCGCAGCTTCCAGGCCCAATGTTCCCAACGACCTGGTTCGAAAACTTTGACAGGTCGGTGTGACAAGCTCCTCTTCTCTCCCTTGCTCTCGCCAAGGGGTGGGGCCCTGGGAGATTGTCGCAACGAGACAGGCTGTGTGGAGAGGAAGGAAGATCCGGTACGTACCGATCCATCCGACAGGACAGGTATGCCTTGGACAGATTGCGGCATTCAGAGTCGTTGGTTCCACGGTGTGATTTGATGCACCTGAGGTAGGATAGCATCATGTCCTTGCACTCGCCTGGAATGCAGCGTCAGTCGCTGCGCGGTAGTGTGGTGGATGGACGAAGCGTACCGTCGTGATCGAGCGGGAAAGAGCCGCGCTCAGGACTGCGAAGATGGTATCAGCGGAGGTGGAGCAAGACAGGGAGGGCCCAGGGGACAGGTAGGTTTGGCTGTGGGAAATGCAGCAGATGCAGCAACGTACGGATTGGGCTTGATGACTTTTTGCCCGAGACCGGCGCCACCAAAAGAAGCCATGACGTTGAAAAGAAATCGTGGTCGGCGTAGTGTTGGTAGCCGTGTGGGCGTGTGGGCGTGTGGGCGTGCGGTCGTGTAGATGGATGGATGGATGGATGGTTGGGTGTTGGTCGAGTGAGCTCTGATTAAAGTCGCGCGCGAACCAACGAACCATCAGAGCGGAGCGTCCCGCAGTGGCGCGCCATTCCTGCAGTTCGAGATGACGTGACGTGCAGCACCGTTCCTGCACCACAACCAAGCACACAAGTTCTCAGATCAAGCTTGTCATGCAGAGTCGGCAGAGAGTATGAGCTGGTGTGCCCTCTCTTGGTTCCGTCCAGCACCGCTAGTGTTCAGGCGAGCTGGTGGCTGAGTGCGTCCTCTCTGCCCATGCTGCACCTCGGTTCCCTGTGGCTGGTGTCTGTGGAAGCTTGACACCTACCTAGGAACGATGGCTCGCCCTCCCATGGCAAAAGCAGCTGCAAAACAGACGCCTCGACTGGATGTCGAAGCAACAAACGCCTCGAATGGATATCGAATTAGACTCGAGAACTCTACCCAAAGCGGCTAGATCCCCCGCGGCTCCGCATCCAACAGCTCCCCCACCGCGACCTACACCCGTCTGAGCATGTCCGCACCACCCAATGGCGCTGCCGCTACCTCAATCGCCCAGTCTCCACGCAATCCTGCTAATTACCAAGTCGCGCTCGCTGGGACCTCGCCTTGTCTTCCACTACCCACCGCTATCGCCCTCGGCCGCGGCTCTCGCTGCAGCCAGGGACCCTTCCTGGTACCGCAACGAAGGCTCCACCGCAAGTGTTGATTCGCATAGTTCCAACAGCGACTGGGACAGCAGCACGGAAGCTGACGAGAACGATGACCTGGAACTGGGTAGCCGCACGAGCGGTCGTGGCTCTGGGCGAACAGGCCCCAGCGGAAGCCGAGACAGACTGAAGCTCGGTATCGGTGGCTGGGGCAGACAAGAGACTATCGACGAGGAAGACATCGGTGATGAAGAGGACGCTGGCGGGCGGCACCGCGGCGGTGACTACGACTGGAACTCGGTCCTCGGCTTCAAGGTTGATGCGCTTGAAAAGATACTGACGCCGAGTGAGGATTACAACAAGAGACGCTTCGAGCTTGGTGTGGAGGGCATCGTCTTTGTCGGCGCACCCATGTTTGTCAGGGAAGACGGCCTGTGGAAGAAGCTCAGGCGGAAGAAGAAGAAAAAGTCTGAGCTGCAGAAGATCGAAGACGGCGATCTAGTTGGCAATCTGTCCATCGCAGAAGAGGACTTCGAACCAGAGCCGTTCATATACCCCCCAGGCTTTGAGCCAGGCTATGGCCACGACTCGCCATCCGTACCTGGGTCCGTGGCGCCTTCCGAAGCAGGGTCTGACGCTCGTAGCAACTCCACAGCCGGACACGAAGACAGCCCTGATATGACCATGTTCAATGTTGTGTTCGTGCTGAATCCTCCTGCTTTGGAACACCAACGATGTGTCAAGGAGATGTACGACAACGTGACACGAAAGTATGCCAAAGCCCTGAAATACGAGCAAGCCAGGTTTCAGTACGTCTGGAAGGAATCGAAGCGCATCATCGACTTCAAGCAACGTGCGAAAGAGAACGGGGAATCAATCAGTGTAACATGGAGGTACCTTACCGCCACTTCACCATTGGCTAGGTCGATAGCCATATTGTACGATGCCATCTCGAATGACAAGATTGCGCACATCCATTTTGATGCTACCTTCAACACATCCTTTCAGATACCTCAAGCCATATCAACACCATACTTACCAAGCGCCCTCGAACCGCAGATGCCCGGCCTGTGGCTTACGACATCGAACGTTTTGCTAGATGAGCAGGAAGCACCCATGACACAGCATGCAGCTCTTCTCCTGCTCGAGGATCCTGAGGTCTTGATCAAAGATCTGGGCGGCGAGTCATCTGAGAACGGAGTCGCGATAGCTGGGTTAATCCGGAGAATCATACCCACAAAGTCTCTGTTTAAGATCTCAAAGAAGCACAACATCTCGGCCCATGACATGCAGTACATAGCCTCGCACTTGGTCTACTGGCGGCGCGCTCGGCTGATCGACCCTCTGTCGCAACGAGATACCTACATAGTGTCTCCAAACGCAGACATGAACTCCCTGCCTGCTGCAGCCGCCTCGTTTGCACGGCAGTTTCCAACTTTGCCATCGCTGCCGAAATTCTTGAGTCTACTATCGGGGACTCCTCGCATGTACAAGAGCTTCATTCCCACCTACGAGCACAGAGACACTTACCTCGAAGTACTTGCATGGCTGATGCGAGGCGGTTGGGTGACACAGCTGCGAACGTTTGCCTGGATCCGCGTCACTCCCGAGATCAAAGCTCACGTAGCAGTAGAAATGGAGCGAGAAGAGCGGATGAAAAAGGCCGAAGAAGCGAGGAGAGAGCTGATGAGCGAGAGCGGTTCGGTAAATGCATCGCTGTTCTCTGACAAGCGATCAAGTTTGCTGTCTGAAAGCACAGCTAGACCACTCACACCGATGAAGTGGCGTCGAGATAGGAGCGCCGACACCTTGGAAGAGATGGAGTCTAGCACAGTACTCAGCCCTCGCATCACAGCGACAGGCTCTGCCAACTACTACCGAGGTTCGCCGGCCCGCCCAGCCTCAGACGCGGGGAGCAATAGCAGCCAACGGACCACGATCGCTCTGAACGCCGCAGGTCGACCCGACTCGCCATCACATCTTCTGCCTCACAACAACAACAACAACAACAACAACAACAACAACAACAACAACAACAACAACAACAACAACAACAACAACAACAACAACAACAACAACAACAACAACAACAACAACAACAAGGTGCACAAGCCGAGTCGGCTACACCTCAAACCTACCTCACCATCGCTCAACGCCGTGAGCTCGCCACCTCTGCCGGTAGAAGAGGATCTCATCCCACAGCCGCACCTGTTCAAACCCAGCCTGATCCTCAGCCCCAAGAAAGCCTCTAGCGTCGAGGCCCGCTGGCTCGAAGCGATTGGGAAGACGTTTGAAGAGATCGACCACCACCATCCTCGACACCCATCTTATCCCGTCAACAACCCCAGTCCACCGAAACATACAGACAGCATCCTAGGTATCTCAGGCAAAGAGCTGAAAGAGCAGTGGCCGATGCTGCAGAAGCATTTGGACGGTAAACACGCCATTGAGGATGTCGCGCCAAGAGAGGGGATGAAGAGGAAGAGGGTCGCTGTGCTGTTCAATGCAGTGAGGGAGAAAGGGTGGTTGGTCGTTGTCCGGCATTGGTAAGATAGAACGTCGAATTCAGGGCCTAGCCGTAAGCACGACACAAGCAGCTCCGGGTTGCCCAAAGGGCGGCAATGGTTAGGATCATGTGTATTTCGCATGCTATCAACAGTGGTTTTAGCGTGAATGCTAGTATACCATTTGTGCTTCTTTCACCATCTCAATCTGTTTTGCAAATTTGGCTTGTCTTCTCGTTCACACACCGTGTCGCGACAAGCCCTACATTGGTTCGTCTGGCAGAAAGCTGTTACTGTATCTCAGAATGTGGTGGTGTGTACCCCGCCGCGCCTCAGCCACCCGGGCAGCCACTCAGGCAGCCACTTCGATGTCATAGCCTCAAGAGAATGCTCCCAAAACAATCACCACAGTGACTCCCAATACACTCGACTCGACTGCGCCCTTCCGCACGCTCGTGTTTGGCTGCCCGCATAGTGTGAGTTACCGCCCTTGCTTGAGTCATCGTCTGCCGCGTATTTTGTGCCTTTTTCTTGCTTTGTTGCCTGTATGGCAGCTTCTTTCCGTAAAATATCCCCGCTCCTGCTTGTTCAAACTGCATTGCACTCGACGTCGGGCTCACGTCTGCGCCTCCACCAGACGCTCCATACACTAAAAGCACCGGCGCAGAAACCGTCATCCCTTATCGTCCGCCTCACCACCACCGCAACCATGGCCCATCGCGACCGCGCCCCGTTCGTGGCTCAGGACCCAAAGGAGACCACAGCACTCATCCACTCGTTGCAAGCGCATGAGGGCAAGAAGGGAAAGGGTGGCTTCTCGGTCAAGAAGCACACATTCACCCTGCCCAATGGCCGGACCGTCGACTCGTGGAAGATGAACGACTGGGACTACAAGAAAGAGCACCTTCCCACATACGCGCGAGGCCTGTTCACATACACCAACCTTGACGGAAACAGCGAGATTGCTGTACGAGGCTATGACAAATTCTTCAACCATGGAGAAGTCAGTAAAACGGAATGGAAAAATGTCGAGCGGAACACCAGAGGGCCATATGAGCTGAGTGTGAAGGAGAACGGCTGCATCATCTTCGTCTCTGGTCTCGACGACGACACACTACTGGTCTGCAGCAAGCACTCCACAGGCGCACGCGGTGATGCCGAGCTCAGCCATGCGTGTGCAGGCGAGCGTTGGGTGGAGAGGCATATTGCGACCGTGGGAAAGACGAAGGAAGATCTTGCGCGAACATTGCGGGCAATGAACGCAACACTGGTGGCTGAGCTGTGCGACGACGAGTTCGAAGAGCATGTCCTCGCATACACACCCGACCAGGCTGGTCTGTACGTTCACGGCATTAACCTCAACCTGCCCGAATTTGCGACATATCCTGGGCACCTGGTCGACAAGTTCGCAGATGAGTGGGGAATGAAAAAGGTCGTTTATGTCATCGAGGACGACATCGCCAAAGTCAAAACGTTTCTGGACAAGGTCGCAGAGACTGGCAACTACAATGGGCGCGACACCGAAGGGTTTGTCATCCGATGTCAGGCACGAGCAACCGACGGTGCGCCCTACGAGGATTGGTTCTTCAAGTATAAGTTCGAGGAGCCGTATCTTATGTACAGGCAGTGGCGTGAGTGCACCAAGGCTATGATTGCTGGTAAGCCTCCACGCTACAAGAAGCACAAGGCCATCACCGAGGAGTACTGCGACTTCGCGCGCAAGAAGTTCGTGCAGAACCCCGGGCTGGCGAAAGCTTACAATCATAACCACGGTATCATCAAGTTGCGTGATGATTTCCTGTCATTCCGAGGCACCACAGGCGCAGAGATTATTCAGCAGGAGCTGAACAACGGTGCACAGGAGAGCAAGTCGGTCAACAGAAACATTGTGCTTGTGCCGATCGCGACCATCGGCTGCGGCAAGACAACTGTTGCGCTTGCACTGGTGAAACTGTTCGGATGGGGCCATTTCCAGAACGACAATGTCAAAGCAAAGAAGGGTCGAGGCCAGGTATTCGCTGACACCATCTCGTCACTGCTCATCACCAACCCTGTCGTCATTGCCGACCGCAACAACCACCAGAAGCGCGAGCGAGACCAAATCATCAACGATATCTCACGCACCGTGAAGGATGCTCGCTTTGTTGCACTACATTATGTTCACGAGCGATCAAATTATGATGCCATCCGGGACGCGACACGGAAGCGTGTGCTCGATCGCGGCGACAACCATCAGACCATCCAGGCCGGATCAAAGGGTTCGGGTGAAATTATCGAGATTATGGAGGGCTTCATGCATCGCTTCCAGCCTCTCGATCGCTCAGAGGCTCCTGACGATCTCTTCGACCTCGTCATCAACATCGACCCTGTTCTCGACTCACGCCAAAATCTGGAGACAATTATTGGCAAGATGGCGGAGACGTATCCTGCGCTGTTCGAAGGTAGAGAAATGCCTACTGATATTGACATGGACGAAGCAATCCAGTGGGCCATGAACGACTACACACCCGACTTCAAGATGGACCTGTCGCGAGGTGGGAAAGCCGGGCCAAAGAGCCAACAGCTCAACAACAACCAGATCCTCCAGAACATGCAGAAGAGCGACGGCGGAGGCGCGAATGGGGGGAAACAGTCGCAGGGTGATACAAGGTCCAAGAAAGCACCGCGCATGGAGTACTTTTCCGTCAAGCTAAGTGCTTCCCGTGTAAGCTCAATCCTCGATGCTGTGTTCAGCGAAAAAGGCCCCGAGGCTGCGCGTCTCTACAACCATCTGAAGCAGCAGCGTCGTGTTCAGAATGAGTTCCACGTCACGCTCATCCACCGGGCTTCAGCAGCTCAAAACCAGCCATACTGGGACAAGCTGATCAAGCTGAACGACACAGTCCAGACGACAGCCGCGAATGGAGGTGCCGGGGAACCTGAATTAGGCAAATGCGGCGTTCTCATGGAGCGCTTGATTTGGGACGATCGCATTATGTGCTTTGTGGTGCGTCTCAACGGCTCCAGCACGCTCCAGTTGGAAAGTGAGGCGGGCACGACGACCGAGGAGCTGATATTTGAGACTGTCAATCCAATTGCGCACGTCACTGTTGGTACGGCAAACCAGAGCATCAAGCCCAAGGAGAGCAACGACCTGCTGCAGCGATGGCTGAACGAAGGTTCCGGCGCGGAGACCGGCATTGGAGAAGCCATTGTCAAGGGCAATGTGGTGCTGGATGGAAGCGTCCGAGGTGTACTGGGACGACTGTAGATTAGTCGTGGGCGACGCAGGTTGGTTTCTCGCGAGCAGTTTGTGGACGACACGGTCGGCGTTCACTCCGAGAGTGCGAAACGTTCAGAGAGATCCAAGTCAGCGATAGGAAAAGTATGTTGAACAGGCCACGACAACAATAGGGTTTTCATGAACCGACAAGCAAGATAGCATACATGGCGTTTAGCGGCAGCATCTGAGCTACTGCGTTCTAGGAGCAGGTCGAGAAGTAGCACGCTTGCACGAAGCACGGTACCTACCTCGACAACCTTTTATGGTGATGATAAAATCATCATGCATTTTCTGCACACTATCTGTGCATTGGGTGTTTCTAGTTTCACAGCAAGTTGTCGTCATGCATAATCGCGTGTCATTATTCTGTTCGAGGTGAGGCCCAGTGAATGGTCCTTGCTTCTTCAGACACGTGCAGTCACCCGCTGCGACCCAGCTCGTAGCTCCCCAGCCAACAACGACTCGAAGACTCGAGGCGCGAAGTGGCCGATCCGTTTCCTCGCGCACACGCGACCGCAGATCGCAAATGGCGCCTCCCTCACGCGCGCGATCGGTGGGGAAAAGCTCCTTCTCGCCCGCCTTTTCTCGACTCAAGACGTCCGCATACGTCGATGTGCTCCGCCCGAACGCCTCGGTTTCCGCATCGCACTATGTTCGCACAATCAGCTGGAATGCATCGGGCACGTTCATAGCGACCGGCGCCGCAGACCGTACATTGCGCATCTGGAATCCCGAGAAGACGAATGTCAAGAACTCGACAGACCTGCGCACACCGGGCGCACCAGCTGCGACGTCACTCGAGCGCGTCGCCTTTCACCCCATCAACGAGAATGAGCTCGCAAGCTGCAGCACAGACGGCATGGTGAGATTCTGGGACATACGGTCAAAAGCGAGTGTAGGTGAAGTACGAGTCGGCGAGCAGCCCTTCACTCTAGCATGGGCCCCAGATGGCAACGGGATAGTCGCAGGGCGCAAGGTATGCTCTCCAGTCACCATACCCCACTCTCGCCATGCTGACCTGGCAGGATAACGTTCTCGTCTCGATTGACCGCACCGCCCTCCGCACCCTCGCCGAGCACCGCCAGCCCGTCCAGACCAACCAGTGCGTCTTTGACTGGTCCGGCGCACATCTCTTCCTGACCTCGGGCGACGGCAGCATCAAAGTCGTCGACTACCCCTCCTTCACCCCAGCCCTAACCCTCAATGCACACACGTCCTCATGCTACGCCATCAGCATGTCACCCTCGGGCGAATACCTAGCAGCCGGTGGCGGCGATGCGCTTGTGTCGTTGTGGGATACACAAGAGTGGATCTGTGTGCGGACGTTTGACCTCACCAAGGAGCCTGTCAAGAGCGTGGACTTCAGCTTCGACGGCAGCTACATCACCGCGGGCAGTGATGACAAGGACGAGAAGAAGATCAAGATTGCGCATGTCGAGTCAGGCGAGGTGGTGCACGAGGTCAGCGTAACAAGCGCGAGTAGCGTGGTTAGTTGGCACCCGTGTCGCTATGTATTGGCCTACTCGGCGGAGGCGCAGGGATTGAGGATTGTGGGGGGTATCAGTTAGGCTTCACAGAAGAGCACGGAGAAGAGGATACAGACGGGAGGCATAGCGTGGAGGCACAGGAGAAGGACAGAGAAAGGAGACTGAAGATTTAGGCAGGCACGAAGCTGGTTGAGCGTCAAAGAGCTCAGAGAAAAAGAGCATCTGAGATCAATTAGACAACCCAGCTTATCCATCAAGAGCAGGACGACATTTGGAGGCCAATATTCGCACGAAGTACCCCATCCATGCCACCACACACAATTGGACATAGCCTCCCAGCGCATCCACAGATCACGGTGGACGTCCCGCGGCTAAATTTAAAGCCGTGACGCCATCATGGGCCCGGGTCTGTAAGCAGCAAACCAGCGATCCATTCCTAGCACTCCGTGACCCTCCATAACTCTCGCTCCTGAAGACACAAGCGAAGCATCAACCAAGAATGGACATTCTCTCCCAGATCAACCCGGCCTCCCTCTTTTCGGCCAAGGGCCTGGTCGTGGTCATCACCGGCGGCGGAAGTGGTGCGTACCCAAGCTCGAGCTTCAAGCTAACCCCTCCATGTGCCCCACCATCAACACTGCTGATGCATCACCATTAAGGCATCGGCCTCGCCATCGCCGCAGCGCTGCACCAGAACGGCGCCTCCAAGATTTACCTCATTGGCCGTCGCAAGAACGTCCTCGACGATGCAGTCGCCAAGCTCGAGTCCTCGCCCTCGGCACCAAAATCATCCGAGTCCTCGGTCCTCTCCGCCATCTCCGCCGACGTGACAGATCTCGAGTCCATCCGGAAAGCTGTCGCCCAGATTGAGAAGGAGGTCGGCTACGTTGATGTTCTGATCAACAACGCTGGTGTCTTGGGCCCCAAGTCCGGGCAGCCAATCCACGATGCGCAGTCCATCGAGGCGGTCCGCGACGCTATGATCATGGGCATGAACGGCAACGACTGGAGCCAGGCCTTCGAGATCAACACAAAAGCCGTCGTCGGCGTGTCTGCGCTGTTCCTCCCACTGCTTGAGGCTGCGAACACGCGTCGGGGGTGGGCACCGGGTCGCGTGACCGGCACAGGGAATGCCAGGCAGCGCGACACAACCAAGCTGAAGGAGGCTGGTGTAGACGACGACGACGACCGCATGGCTCACATCATTACGGTCGCCTCAGTTGCCAGCTACATGCGCTGGATATCCGCCGGCCTTGCATACAATGCAACGAAAGCTGCAACAGCACAGATTGGCAAGATTTTAGCGACGTTTTTGGCAGAGTGGGGGGTCAGGAGCAACATTGTATGCCCTGGGCCGTATCCCAGTGAGATGACGAGTTCGAATCCGCCCGTGTATGGCACGAATCAAATTCCGCAGGGACGCATGGGAAACGTGAATGATATGGCAGGATTGATTCTATTCATGGTGGGCAAGGCTGGAGCGTACATGAATGGCACAAGCCAGCTTACGGATGGGGGCAGGACTGCGGTGTTCCCTTCCACATACTGATTGCTCGTATATAGGTGTGTGGTATAGCTACAGTGGTTTGATGGCTCTGTAATCTCTGAACACTATTTACCAAGTGCACCATAGGCACGACCAGTCCCTCCAATCATTTCAAGCTTTTGTCCGAAGCAACTTCAGTCTAGCAAGCGCCCATGTGCGATGCTCGAAGTCGCCTCAGTCTCCACGTGTGGATGACGTCAAGAAACTCAAGTCGCCTCATCTACTCAACCTCACCCTAGCATTACTCAGTATAGACACCACATTCACAGAGATCTTTCAAATCAATACCCAGTGCCTACCCACCTCAATATCTTAAACACACACACCACATACACACATCAACATGTCCGCTCAGCCCAACGGTAGCAACAACATGGAGAACCCCGGTCTCATCGCTAGCCACGCACAATATGTCAAGGGCGCTGCTGAGGTATGTCTTCCCTATATCCATATTTCACTGCAGGTTTCATCCGCATGCTTGAAGCCTCTCCGCACACCACCTCCATTATACTGACCTCAACAGGCGACAATTGGCTCCGTAACCGGCAACCAAGCCTGGGCAACCTCGGGCGAGCAGGACAAGAACCAAGCCATCGACGCAATGAAGGCCGCGAGCGAGAACAGAGATACCTCTCAGGGATACGGTGGCGTTGAGCAGGCGGCGGGGAATTTGGTTGGCTGTGAGGGTATGCAGAAGGAGGGTGCTGAGAGCAAGAAGCAGTAGGAGCGAGATCACATCGGCCTAGTAATACCAATAACGATGCGTTGAACACTATCCTGGTCCACATAACAGCACGTTCGAAGGCACGGCCTCAACCTTCAACCTACTTGTGACAAGTCGACGGCTTTGACTGACTGGCAGAAGCAGATGGTGAGGCATTCCAGCTGAATTTAAAGATTCATCACAGCATTGTCGACTTCGCATCAGTATAGATCTGAAGAAGAACACAACTGATTCGAAGTTGTAGGATGGGTGCGAGGGTGATCGACCCACGGCAGACTCTAGGCGAACCTCGGCATTAGTGGAGCTTTTCACCTTCCTACCCTGGCGACTTACAAATCAATACATTGCGCAATGCAACACACACTTTACTTAACATGAGTCCAAGTACCTCGCTTCTTCTCCTGCAGAGCCTCTAGAGTCAAGACTGTAGACAGTAGACCAGGCTCATCACTTGCAGTTGGTGCCTTTTCAAGTATCAACGCCCACACTACAGACCACACCGAAAGTATTTGCAAGAGAAAACACCATCAACATGGCACCACCCCCTGAGCTCAATGTCGGAGTTCCCGACCTCGAGTATTTCACTCCTCAGCACGTCACCTCCCCCGGCACGCCAGTGTCTTCGACACAAGAAAAGCCAGTTCCCGCACTGTTCCAACCGCTCACCATCCGCGGCACGACCCTTCGCAACCGCATTCTTGTCGCGCCCATGTGCCAGTATTCAACAGCGTCTCATGGTCCAGCAACCGGTGCGCTGACGGACTACCACATCGCTACTCTGGGCCACTACGCGCTCAAAGGCGCGGCGCTGGTCATGTTCGAAGCTACGGGTGTCCAATTCAACGGCCGCATATCGCCAAACTGCCCCGGAATATGGAGCGATGCACAGATCCCCGCATTGCGCCGCGTGAGCGACTTCATCAAATCCCAGGGCAGTCTTAGTGCCATTCAGCTAGCCCACGCCGGGCGCAAGGCGAGTACCTGCGCGCCCTGGATTGCTGGAGCGCAGCGCACGAGTGGGGGAAAGAGAAAGGTCAGTGTGCGGGCAAGCGAAGCCGCGGGTGGGTGGCCCGACGATGTTGTAGGGCCTATGGGGGGTGAGGAGTGGACGTGGGATGAGAAGAAGTTGGATGATGAGGTTGGTGGGTACTGGGCACCGCGAGCGCTGAGCGAGACAGAGATTGCTGAGCTGGTGGCGGACTGGGCCAAGGCGGCGGAGAGAAGTGTCAAGGCAGGTATTGATGTTATTGAGATTCACGGCGCCCACGGATATCTCATCCATCAATTTCTCTCGCCCCTCACAAACCAGCGGACCGACAAATATGGCGGGAGTTTCGAGAACAGGACGCGGCTGCTGCTTGAGATTATCCAAGCCATCCGCGCCGTCATTCCGCAGTCGATGCCGCTGTACTTGCGCATCAGTGCAACCGAGTGGATGGAGGAGACGGACCTGGGCCAGCGCCTCGGTAGCTGGGACGTCGAGAGTTCAATCCGCCTAGCCAAGATCGTAGCAGGGCTAGGCGTGGATCTCCTGGACGTCAGCAGCGGCGGCAACCACGTGCAGCAGAGGCTCAATCCCTTCGACACCAAGGACTACCAGACACGCATCGCCTCGCGCATCAGAGAGGAAGTCAAGAAAGACGGCGGCAAGCTGTTCATCGGTGCCGTAGGCCTCATCACCGAAGCCGAGCAGGCGCGCGACATAGTCGAAGAGGGCGGTGCTGCCCTTGCTGCGCGATCCAGCGACCCAGACATTGCACAGGAAGCGCGCGCCGCTGTGCGCATGACCGATTCCCACAACGGCGCCAACGGTAACGAGCCCCAGGCTGATGTCATCCTGGTCGCGCGGCAGTTTTTGCGCGAGCCCGAGTGGGTGCTGAGAGTGGCGTGGCAGCTGGACGTGGACGTTGCGTGGCCGAACCAGTTCCTGAGGGTGCGGTTCCCGAAGCTGTGAATGAAGTCAATAAAGAGAGACGCACATCATGATAGATTCTGGTCCTAGAGCAATGCTAGATGGATAGATACACGATGATTTATTGCCATCCCTTCATAGGAAAAACATGCCCTTCTCCGCATATTTTACCTCATACCACTCACACACATCAGCCTTCAAACCACCGCGCCCATTTATCCTCCAGTCCCCGCCGTCATTAGCTGGATCGTACCCCTCCCAGAGACAGACATCTATACAGATATCAGTTCCTCTTCACGTGCAATCAACCAGATACACCCAACCCGGATCAAACCAACAGGGAAAAAGAAAGAGATAGCTGGCAAAGCCTTTCTAAAGCGAGCAGATTGCAAAACGCCGGAATGAATGTCCTGGATCTTGCAGATATGTTTTCTACCGGTGAGACGGGTCAGCTTCTTTGCTTGGGAAGCACACTAATCGCTGTTCCTAAGGGGGTTTGTAATGTCCTGCGTGGGTTGGTGCTCAAGCTGCCAGCAAAGGCGATAACCACCAAGATGCCGATGCCCTGTGGTATTTATGTGAGTGGACCCTCACTCTCAACAGTTAGAGCTGTTGTACTAAGTTGGGTGTCTTTGAGACGAGGTGGCTGGTTGTTAGGTGGATGAACGAATAGTCCGTACGCTTTGCAATGACAGTGTGGAGACCTCGTCACGGGCAACTTGAACTCGGGGGAGAATGCGTGGGTCTGGGATGGATTGATTGTGAGACGAACTATGGCCGAATGACGCCCGTATCGGTACATGAACATGACCAAGACTAGGGGTGTAGCCTAGTCGAAGAACGTCTCATGCGAAATCTTGTGCTCTATGGAATCGCATCGTTGAGATAGTTTCGCCCAAAGTAGCCCGACAACTGCATCGCGTGCTGGAACCTGTGGATATCCTCATCTTTGACCCATGTCCTCCATTGCAAAGCCTCCATGAAGACCATTTCCGCATGCCGCAGCTCAACACCTGGAATCCGCAGAATCAGTTGCTAACCGCGCGCACTGACATCCAGCATGCTTGCACATGCAATTCTGACCGCAATGGTCGTCCACAGCATCGTATAAGCAACCCCAACAGGATGTTGGGCGGGTCTGCACTTGCGAAACCTCAGCAGCAAGATGAGCGCGTATGACAGGACGTTTTCGAGGTCGATGCACCGGGTGCCATTTGTGTATATTGTATTGATCAAGACGGCAACGATACAGTCCGCGTGCACCGTCCTGTAGTCTTTCAGGTGCTGCCGTTGCGACGCTGCCGCCGCGGGTACGAAGATGAGTAGCGCATCAGGAGGTGCGTTACAGATGAAGCTCGCAAGGAACGAGGCGTGTGCGAACGTGCCTACAGGCCAGGGGTACTTTATCGGTAATCCGGTCATGGCCGCAGCCATAAGAGCAGCTCGTGGCAGGAAACGGACGTTCATAGTCTAAGGTTTGTCAATTTATGCGGATTGCTAGAGTGACCTGTGTCCCAGAAGATGCAGGATATCATGCGCCTGTAGAATGTGCCTGTAGAATGTGCCTGTAGAAGACGAATGTTTGGCTTGCTTGGACAGCAGGAAAGATGGACTGAGAGTGTCGTCGGCTGTGGGACGTACAAGTAGTACTGAGCTAACAATGTTGCTATATGTGAGGCGATATAACGATTGCTGCCTCAATCAAGGCCATAGTTTGCATTGGCGTAGGAAGTCCATGGGCTTCAAGCCATACTCACCATCTGGCGTCTTAGAAACAAGTCGTTCCTTCCTATCCACGCCCTTCTAATGGAAGTTGTTAGAAATCTTCACGCAGGCGCGGAGTCAGTTGTCTTGAGTGTTGGGGATGCATGGCTGAAGACTCCATTGGACCTCCGTGAAGGTCAAGTCCAAATCGCCATAGCTCTCGTGAGTACCGGAACGTTTTGGTGAGCTGGAATCTGACATAGTTACAGGCCAGTTGTGCTCTTCCATGAGCCTTGCAGACTTTCGTGCCTACCGTTTCAAGCAGCTCTTAGGAAAAACACTTCTAAACATCGTGGGCTCTTTGACTGTTCGGCGACGTCTATCGATATCCATCGTGCTTGGTAGGCGTTGAGAGCTTTCCCTGTTTCATGCATGTTCGACACTACAAAATAATAGTTGACGAAATTGCAGAATGCATGAGCCTTGCCGTACCGCAAAAATAGTGTCCCGCCTCTGTGACTCGTGTGGACTGGTGGAGTGTGTTAGAGCGCATCGTAGTCGGCGGTGCTGGATGACGACAAAAGCACGCCAGTCCATGCCACATGGGGAGAAATCGCGCCCGGAAGATCGCCATGACGGGAAATCGTAGGCCTCCACACAAGAGCTTCATCGCTTCCTGCTTCAAGGCTTGTAGCGTCGCAGCACGCAGCCCATACTCTTACAGCGATTCCTGGACCATAGTGCTGGATACCAATACCAGGTCCATGGGTTCGTACTCGGAAATGAACGTGCATTCCAGAGTTCTCGGGTCAAGCAGAACTTTTCATCCATTCATGGTGCGTAGTATCACCTTACGTACTGCAGCACGCCTATGCATTGTTGTGACTGTCGTTCGATGAAGCTTCAAGCCACTGGAGTTTCACCGTCAAGGGTGCAGTGCCCAAAGTGGTCGGTGTAGGCACGGTAGCCGCGGCTGTACCTCCCAAAACCACCAAGCGCCTCACCAACCCCGACATCTCCACCAAACTAGCAAATTTACGCACCAGCACCTGACAACTAGCAGGGGCCACAAGCGGAGGACTATCCTTTGTAAGACCTCGATCGAGTAATAACCGGCACGACCAGGTCGACGAGGCTGGTTGTCGGGCGTCTCCGTAACCTACTCTGCAGCCGTGATCTTGCCGATGTAACGTCTTATCGGCACTGGGGCGTATTGCTCGGTAAATTGACAAACGGTTGGGGATCACTAGTGAGAATCTGGGGGCCCGCGTTCTCCCCACACCGCCTGTGCTCCATGAGGCGGGAAAGTATACATGATGCATATACTTACATTTAGGTCGCGCGAGGGGTGCATATAAGTTGGCGACGATCCCATATCTCCACGCTCATCCGCATCATCAGCTTTTGTTGCAGTCGGTCTTCTGTGACTTTTGGCACCATGGACGCCGTCCGCAGCGCTTCCGTCACCTCAGCTCGGGTTCGCACCGACGCCGCCTTCAAAAACCGCTGGCAGACTCTGTTTAAGAACCCCAAGATCTTGATCATAGCCTTTTTTGCTTCGTAAGGCTACAGAGCTCCCTTGTTTAGGCCCTCTCACTAACACTGTATAGCTTTGGAGGCTTCGAGTATGGCTATCAACAAGGTGTTCTGGGCCAGTCTCTGGTCATGACCCGTTTCAAGGACAACTTCCCTTCTGTCATCGAATCAGCCTCCGCCACAGGTTGGCTCACCTCCATTCTGCAGCTGGGAGGTATCATCGGATCCCTCTCCGCCGGTGTTTTCGGTGAAGTCTTCTCTCGAAAGTACACCATGTTCAGCGCCTGCTGCTGGGTCGTTCTCGGATCGTACCTCTACATCGGAGCTTCACACCACAACCCTGCTATGCTGTATGCTGGACGCTTCTTTACCGGTATCGGTGTCGGTACCTTCTCTGGCGTCGGTCCTCTCTACAACGCTGAGATCGCACCCCCAGAGCTTCGCGGCTTGATTGTCTCCTTTTATCAATTTGCAACTATCTTGGGTATCATGCTTTCCTTCTGGATCGGCTACGGCTCCAACTACATTGGCGGTATTGGTGAGGGACAGAGCAACATGGCGTGGATGCTTCCCTCCATCATCCAGGGCATTCCAGCCGCCATTCTCGCCGTCGGCATTTGGTGGTTGCCATTCTCTCCTCGCTGGCTGATCAAGAAGGGCCGCGACGAAGAGGGTCTCAAGACACTTGCTTACCTGCGTAAACTCCCCCAGGACCACGAGCTCATTCAAGTTGAGTTCCTTGAGATCAAAGCCGAAGCCCTATTTGAACGCCGCTCTTTCCAGAAGAACTTCCCCAACCTGGCTGCCAAGGAGCAAGGCAGCGTTTGGGTCCGCGAGTTTGCGCAATACTACCAGATTTTTCGCACCTGGGACAACTTCAAGCGTGTTTCTACAGCCTGGCTGGTCATGTTCTTCCAGCAGTGGAGTGGTATCGACGCGATTATCTACTACGCCTCAAATGTCTTCGAGTCCGTGGGTTTGACAGGAGGCACTCAGGCTCTGCTCGCCACTGGTGTTACCGGCGTCGTGTTCTTCGTCAGCACGCTGCCTGCTATGGTCATCATCGACAAGGTCGGCCGCAAGCCCATGTTGCAAGTTGGCTCCGCCGTCATGTTGGTCTCCATGGTTCTTGCCGGTATCCTGGTGGCCAAGTTCCAGCATGACTGGGTCACACACAGCGGTGTGGGATGGACTGTCGTCGCTTTCATCTGGGTCTACATAGGCGCTTTCGGTGCCACCTGGGGACCTGTGTCTTGGACACTGGTCTCCGAAATATTCCCACTTTCCATCCGATCCAAGGGTGCTTCGATCGGCGCCTCGAGTAACTGGCTCAACAACTTTGCTGTTGCCTTTTACGTTCCCCCGATGCTCAAGGCTTGGACGTGGGGCACATACATCTTCTTTGCTGTCTTCCTTGCTGCCGGCATGGTATGGGTGCACTTCTGTCTCCCAGAGACAAAGGGTGCCACTCTTGAGGACATGGACAAGGTGTTCGGTAGCCGTACAGGTGAGGAGGATGCTATCTTGCTGGCCGAGGCGAGGAGGGAAATTGGACTGAGCATGAACCTTGAGACGGAGGCGATCAAGGCGGCGATGCATGGAGAGCCTAACGAGAAGGGCACCGTCCGTGTCGAGCAGGTTTAGGAACAGACTACATGTGATGTTGAATAAGGTTATTAATTTATCTATCAACTACGACGAACCTTGTCTTTGGATTTTGTTCACGATCTTCGTAATTCATTGTCTTGATCTGGCATCTCTGCTAATACCCTTATAAGTACGTTATTATTATCGCGGCAGCAGTCAACATCGAAAGCTCTGCTTTTTGTATGATTGGCGAAGTTAGCTCTTCCTGTGGTACTGCAGCCCATCTCACGAACACAGCAAGCGTCGTGCGTGCATTGCACTCGTGCAAAAATAAAGCTCTTTGCTGGGGGTTGACAGGAAAAAAAGATGTCGCACGAATTGGCGGTACCGTGAATCGAACACGGGCTGGCGCGGATCTGGATCGGAACTCTAGGAGTTCGCCAGCCACAACGCGACGTCATACCACTAGCTGTAGAGTTGTTAGACGCTGCGAGGGCGATGGTTGGTTGAGTGAAACTTACACCATACCACCCAGGTGATGATTGATGGCGGCAAACTGAAATTAAAAAATTATATACGACACATTTACTACACAGTCTCCTTCCAAGACTCAACTGTCAGAGTTTGGCTTCAAGGCAGCTTCGTATCATTGTGGGGTGCAACGTGGACTTTGATGTTTACTAATGGCTTGCTGTGATGGCTGATTGGTCTTTCCCATTCGAGACTTCTCCGCGCCGACTTGCGGAAAGTAAAGTTTGGTCGCACGCGCAACAATCTTCAGCTCCCATCACCGCCAGCGCGCAACATGGCCCAACCTGATGCGAAGGGTGCAACGACCAGCGGCGTGTCCGCCGGGCCCGTCAAAGCTCCCAAACCTCAGAATCCTGTGTTCAGAATGATGGGTGCGCAAATACTGGAACCATCTGCCTACTCCTCTACTTACCGCATACAGGTCTCCCCAACATTCGCATGAAGCTTCCTTCGCGCAACTGGTGCATATTCTGGGGAGTCATTGGATCCTGGACAGCTGCAGTCCAATACGATCGTTACGAGAAAAGGCGGATACACAGAAAATATGCGAAGCTGGTAGAACACATCGCACAAGAGCCGTTGGACGCGCAACAGCTGCCTCGCAAACTTTCCATCTACATCTCTGCCCCGCCGGCTGACGGCCTTGTGTCTGCGCGCGAGCACTTCACCGAATACATCAAGCCCATACTGGTCGCCGCTGCGCTCGATTGGGATGCGGTCGAGGGTCGACGGGAAGGGGATGTCAGAGCTGGGCTAGCTGAGCGGATACGAAAGCTGAGACAAAAGAGGGGCGAACAGGCTCGCGAGCCTTTCGAGCCAAGTACAGAAGACGAGGTGGAAGCGTTGAGGCAGAGATCTGGTGTGAAGAGCTGGGATGGACCGGGCGGAGACATCGTCGTTGGGAGACATGCATGGAAAGAGTACATCAGAGGTCTTCACGAGGGCTGGCTGGGACCTCTCGATCCTCCCGCATCCGCAGAACTACCTGCTGAACTTGCCGCTCCTGCGGTGGAACCGACACCTACACCGACGCCAGCACCGACTGAGACCGCACCCGAGGCTCTTGCCGCTACCACTACCACTATCCATTCGTCGACCACCGATGATGCGTCGCCCACCGCTACATCCGAGGCTGCCAAGGCAACTGAAGCCGAGAAGCCAAAAGAGGAGGAAAAGAAGGACAAGAAGAAGAAGAAGCAGCCCGCACCGTTCAACACCACCGCCGACTATGAACATTCGACTGTCGCCCCGACGTGCCCACGTTCCCTCGGTCCTACCGCCGTTGTTCCTCTCCCTCACCTTCTCGGATTCTGGAATTTCCCCATCCGCATCTACCGCTACTTGAACAAGCGCCAGGTGGCAGAGGATGTGGGCAGAGAGACTGCTGCTGCTGTACTCGGTGCTTTCCGGCCCTTTGAAGCAGCTGGAGAAGCGTCCAGCCACGACGACAGCAGCGCACAATGGGAGCAGCAACAGGCACTTGCGTTTGAAGAGTCAAACTGGCACAAGTCTGTTCGCGAGCGCAAAGACGACAACGGCAAAGAGCGAGTATGGTTGGACGACATGGTGCTCGACCCTCGCATTGCTGAGCGCATGAAGAGGTTTGTGCTGGAACCTGAGGCGGAGGACCGTGCCAAGAAGGTGGACACTTCCTCCGACTCGTCGTGGATCAAGTCTCTGTGGCCTGCGGAGAAGAAGAAGCCCATGTGGCAGGGACTGACCGACGATGAGTAAGAGCATCTGGTCGTGCCATGCTTCGCCCGTGTTGTGTAATGGAAATATGTAAGAGTAGCTATGTAGCATGATGCATGGTCGGCGCACTTTGTATACCACTCGATTTCACTACCGTAGACGCAAGATGCTGCTCTCATCACCTGAGAAGCGAGGCTGGTCGAATCGGGCTCTCAAAGGTCAACCCCCACGTGGAAGCTAGCGCATGCACCCGCATGGTTGACGCGCCCCACTAAGATCGAAGCTTCGAGCCTACATTTACAACTACACGCACTATCTCGATCTACCCATCACACTGCACCTCCACACTGCACCTCCCATACGCTGAGTCGACAGCATAGCTTCTTGAAATACAGACATACCAGAGCTTGCCGACTTCTACCCTCTTACACCTTCACTCGCCGTCATGGTGAGTTTCTACCCCGCCGAGCTAGCTAGCGAGGTAAATATGTGCTAACCTTGCGCAGGCAACCAACCAACAGTCTAGGAAGCGCCTTGCGCTCGCCATTCTCGACTTCCTCCAGACCTCGCAGACCGATGGCTCGGTCACGCCAGACAACGCCGAGCAGCTCGAGGTTGCTGCCAACTGCATTGCCGAAGCCTTTGAGGTTGACGCCGACGACGCCGCCGCAAAGAAAGACGCTCTGGGCGGCCAGAATCTGCTTTCCATCTACAACGTCTATGAGAAGCTAAAGGGAAAGACCACTGCCTCGACAGAGGGCAGCTCATCCGCCACCGAGGCTCGCCCCGCGACCCCCCAGACGCCCTCGACCAGCGCCTCAGGGCCAGGCGGGCCGAACAAGGATGAGGCAGAGCGCCTGAAGGGCCTCGGAAACGAGGCAATGAAGAAGAAGGACTACCCTGCTGCCGTCAAGCACTACTCGGCCGCGCTCGACGTCGTGCCCCTCAACCCCATCTACCTCTCCAACCGCGCCGCCGCACACTCGGGCATGGGCAAGCACGAGCTGGCCAAGGAGGATGCCGAACTGGCAGTCGCTGCCGACCCCAATTACTCCAAGGCTTGGTCGCGTCTCGGCCTCGCAAAGTTCGTCCTCGGCGACACAAAGGGCGCCATGGATGCCTACAAGGCCGGCATGGATGCCGAGGGCGGCGGCTCAGAGGTCATGCGCAAGGGCTACGAGACAGCGAAAAGGAAGTACGAGGAAGAGGGCGGTGACGTCGGTGCTCCCGAGGCCTCGCGAGGCGCACCGGGCGCAGGCGCAGGTGGTATGCCCGATTTATCGTCGCTCGCTGGCATGCTTGGTGGTGGCGGAGGCGGAGGCGGCGGCATGCCCGACCTCGCGGGGCTGATGCAGAACCCTATGATGAGGCAGATGGCGCAGAACCTGATGAGCAACCCGGATATGCTGAACAACCTCATGTCCAACCCCAGGTTAGCTGAGATGGCACAGCAGTTTGGGGGAGGAGGTGGTGGCGCAGGCGCAGGCGCTGGTGCGAGCGCGGGTGCTGGTGCTGGTGCTGGTGCTGGTGCTGGTGCTGGTGCTGGTGCTGGACGTGGATCTGGCGGCGGGGCTGGTGGCATGCCAGACCTCGCAAGTCTCATGAACGATCCCAACATTGCTGAGATGGCACGCAACTTCATGGGTGGAGCTGGAGGGGCTGGCCGTGGAGCCCCGCAGTAGAGTGCTTTTGACTAGGTTTGCAGAGTCTCGGGACCACTTCATACATGCATTTGTGGCTCTTGCTCCTAAGATAATGATATCATGTCCATGTTCGAATCGTGTTTGACGCTATGCAGTGTTCCAAGCTGTACCTCGTCTTTATGCTCTGTCTAGCATACTTGCTCGGTTTCTGTGGTTTCACACATTCTTCTCCAGCCCTACTCTTTGAGGCCTGACAGTCAAAACTTCCTGTGCTCTTTCATGCAGTCTCATCCTCTTTACGATATCTGCATCGCTTGCTCACAAAGCCATGGTCCACAGCCCGTCTCCCAGGTAGTGCCCAGCCTCGCACGCCTGCCCCTTCTTCTTCTCCCTCATCTCTGCAGTCCCCATCTTCAGCACGCCAACCATACACGCCGTCTCCTTGCCCTCGGCCTCAATCACCACCACCGTTCCGGCCTCCAGATCCTCTGACCCATACCGCTCCTGGTCCTCTGGCGACAAATCTTTGCTTGGCAGACGGCCCCCAGGAGAAGTCATGCCCGGTGCCATGAGCGCGGCGCCCGAGAGCACGAAACGGATTGCGCCGCGATCGATGCGCAGGCGGTGGAAGGCGGTGGGGTACTTGTGTACGAGGGTCAGATGGGGGATGATGGCGTCGTCCATGTGTTGGAAGAAGAGGGGTGTCGAGTTGAGGGTGTAGAGGGACACGCGATCGGGTCTGGAGAGTGTCAGTCAAGGTCGCGCGGTGCCTATCGAGCTGTTCCTTGGAAAAGGTTGGCGAAACTCTCGACATGGTTGAAGGGACGCGGTACGACGTACAGCTTGACGAGGTCTAACTGCTCCTTCTTGGGTAGGATGTCTTCGATGTAGGGCTCAAGTTTGGGGTATTCTTCGAGGACCTTGGACCGGATTGCGCGCTGGGCGCTCGATTTTACTTTCGACTTTGCGCCGGCCGAGATGCTGATGGCGTTAGTCCCTAGGTGGTGGGTTGTCTGGAAGCACATCATACTCTTTCTTGAACATTTTGGCAGTTGTGTGGTGTTGTTGTCTGAGAGCTCCGTTTGAAGGTTCGCGGTTGTTGTTGCTACTCCAAGTGCCCCGCAGTTGCGCGTGGAGGGGCACGCACGGTGGAGCCAGACATGTGTCATGGGCAAGGCGTACAACATCGTTTGTCTGTTCCTCTCTCCTATACCCTGCTGCAGCTTTCAAACAACATCAACATCCGCGTTCGATCTCACTTCACAGCATCAGACCTTTGACCGGCGTGTCTCGCACCAGCGCACAACTCTTCTGATCCTTGACGGGCTGAAAACCTAGTTAGTCATGGAGACGTCAAAACCTAGGATGTAATCCGCGAATCCAAGTTCGGGCCACTGTGGGTCTTCTGTGAACTTTTTTGCCAAGCGTTTCCTAAATGTGGTAGGACGTATACGGTTTTCTTCTTTCTGTGTGTTCTGTTTTACTTCTCAACGTGGTCAAGACCCTTTCCTCTCTTCCTTCTTTCCTCTCTCCCGACTCAGTCTAGAATGTCGTCCAAGATAAGAGCACCGTCTTTTGGATCACAGACGTACTGGGAACATCGTTTTACCAAAAACACCGCACCGTTTGACTGGCTCTCCACACCGTGCGCTTTGGACCCATTCATCAAGGAGGCACTGCAAGATGTTGGCGAAGTGAACCCGCAAATACTACATGTGGGTTGTGGGTCGTCAATGCTGTCACATCATCTGAAGACGCATGTCCGAAGCGCGCAGCAAATTCATAACGTCGATTACTCAACGGTCGTTATCGAAACGGAGAGGCAGCGCGAGATTGCTACGTCGAGAGCTAGTGAGAAACAGGGGAACGGTGACGCCCCCATGCGTTGGGACGTTGTAGATCTCCTTGACTACACATCCGTTGCTAAGACCTGCGCCTGTCATCCATATTCAGTCATTGTTGACAAGTCCACCTGCGATGCTGTCTCATGTGCCGACGACGTAGTTTGCCCACTTCCGTATGCCTTGGCTACCAGAGAAACTACCGCAGCCGAGATGCGGTCTGAGGCTGAGCCCAAACAAGTTCGGGTCCAACCCCTGTATGTATTGGCCATACATCTAGCGCTCGTAACAGAGCCAGGTGCGAGATGGGTAGCACTTTCATTCTCCTCGGAGAGATACTCATTCCTCGAAGAGAAGACTGCACGTGTCGAAGAAGATGATACAGCAGACACTGGCATTCCAGATCCCAGACTTTTTTGGACGGTTGTTGTCAAGCACCCGATCGAGGCGGAACAGCAGGAGGACAGCAACGGCAATGGAGTGACGCATAGACCGAAACTGTATCACTGGGTATACTTGCTACAGAGGACGCCCGTGCCCCTTGTCATTCGCAGCGCTTAAATCCTCGTCTTCAGCCATTACGCTAACTTGCCCGGCACAAATGGCATCCCTCCACTCAGTCCACCATCCACAGCCCACGCCTGCGCGTTGACATAGCTACTCTCGTCGCTCGCCAAGAACAGGACCGCTCTCGCGATCTCATCCGGCTGCCCACCCCTCCTCAATGGGTTCAACTGCCCAATCTTCTTCTCGCTCCCCCTCGCTCGCGCCGCATCATACGTAACCCTGGTCATGCCCGTCTCAATGAGGCCCGGACACACGGCATTACACCGAATCCCGCTGCCAACCAGCTGGTACGCACACGTCTGCATCAGGCTGATGACTGCCGCCTTGCTGGCAGAGTAGTCTGTAGGCCCGGCATTGCTCTTCAGGCCTGCAACGGAGGCAGTGCCGATGATACTCCCACCAGGATACGGTTTCTCTGGACTGGTCTTGCGCATGGCGAGACTGCCATACTTGGCCGCCAAGAACACCGAGAGCGCATTGGTTCGCATGACCTTCATGAAGCCCTCGCTGTCCTCCTCCCAGAACAGCTTCCCACTGCTTATCCCTGCGTTTGCGAAGAAGACATCGAGACGGCCGTACATGTCCACGGCTTCCTGCACCACGGCTTTGACGGCAGCTTCGTCAGCGGCGTCGAACTGGCGCGTGTGCACTTCCACGCTGGGATACAGCGAAGCGAGTTCGCGCTTGTGTAGGTCAAGGTTGGACTTGTCAAAGTCGCAGAGGTACAGGGCGCGACTGCCGTGTCGGGCGAATTGATGGGCAGAGGCGCGGCCGATGCCGATGAGGGAGTTGGCGCCGGTGACGATTATCACCTTGTCTTTGACGCGTCTGTAGGGGGTTAGTCAGGATATCCTCAAAGTAGTAGGAGGGATAAGGAAGTACTGGTTGCCGAGGTCGCCAGCTATGCTTCGAACACCGGGCTGGCCTTCAAAGGTTGGCGGCTCGGGCAAAGGCTCGGAGAGCTCCTTGCTGAACCTTGTTGGCTTGACTTTCGGTGCTGCTGTTGGCATTGTGAGTTACAGCAAGCTGGAGTAACAGAGACAGATCGTAACGAGCAGTAAGGTTAGAGTTGTACTGTTGTAGCATTGAGGCGCGAGCTGATGTGTGACGGCTGTTGGATTGCGGAGTTCGCGGTTGCCAAAGCTGGGGAAAGACCTCGGCAATTCGGAGGTCCTCAGTGGGGCATGTGCATGGCATGCATCCAACTTTGTGTATCAGCTTCATTTGGGTCTGGCGTTTGTGGCTATGCTATCTCAATATACCTATTCATCGAGATCGGTGACAGTGTCAGGCCATCTGTTGTTCGTCATCGACCATGAGATGTCGATGCACTAAGCTCCGCCCTGGGTTTGGAAACGCTCTGGCACACCTGGGGACGTTTCGCCAGATAGCCAAGAGTGCTGGAAGCCCAATACGTCCCGAGCCACTCGGAAGCTCTCAAGATGGAGGCCTATGCGTGAAGTGACCTATTCCTCACACCCCTGACAGCACATGTTGAGATTCCATGTTTAACAAACATAGATCGATGCTCTTCTCAGCAATCGCCAATTTCATCTCCCTCTTCCTCTTCCCCTGCCCCGTCCTCGCCCGCCGCCCCTTCCTCGCCCACCTTTGCCTCTGGGCCCTACTCCTGATCGTTCATAAATCTTGACCTCGTCAAAGGGCGTATCAGCAACTCGGATGTAGCTAGGCACTCCGTTGTCGACGACGGCCAGAAGCACGTTTCTGCACCCGTGCTTCAGCTTCTGGTAATGCTGTGCGCCAACCTTGGGCCTGTCTTCGGGCACCTGTGCGAAGAGGTCGTTCAGTTGTGCGCTTGTCGGGATGGGGGTTTCGCGCGCATTGATGACACAAATTCGGAAGTCGGGAGCGCCGCGTGCAGTCTTGCGGAAGCCGGACGTAGTCCTGTAGACGTCGAAGTGTACACGGAAGGGGTTGTCGGCGGCCGGCGGTAGGATAAACGACGACGGCGCTTTGCGGTCGTGGGATGGAATAATGTTCAGGAGGCGATACACGTCGCTGTAGCTTCGGTAAAGCCCTGGCTTGATGAGTGGGCCGAAGGAGAGGCTTTCGGGAGTAACTGTGTTCGACGGCTGGCTTATGCGTCGCCAGATGTCCGAGAAGAAGCGTGTGAGAATGCTCGGTCCCGGCATCCCGTCGCTTTGCGCATTCGCGTCTTGGACCAACAAGTCTCCACGATCGTCGTTCCATGTGCCTGTGCGGAATACGACGTAGCCGGATCTCTTGAGTCCTGCGTATACGTTGTACATGTCCAGCGTCAACTTCCCACCGACGCCTTCTTCGTACCCAATGAAGGCAGCATAAGCTGCTTGTAGGCTCATTGGTGCGCCCTCTTCTGTCCTGTGGCTCTGTGGTACGCCCTCTTGCTCCTCGACAGGCCACCTGCAATCTAAGCTTCCCCTCTCAATCATGAAGAGCGCCTCTTCTGGCAGCAGCCATTCCTTTCCGCCTTTCGAGCGTCCGATGGTCTGGAAGTGCTGCGACTTAACTTTTTCGACACAGACCGTGTTTGTCTCTGGGTGGTATTGCGCTAAGATGTGGTTCTTCTGCGTGTGCGTTCGCTGCCAGGACAAGACGCCGTACATGGCCTGCCGCGAGGCTTCGAGGGTGTCGAGCTGTAGGTTCGTCGCGTGCGATTCAAAGTCTTTCTCCCCGCGCTTGGGTAGGGATAGATGCGCTACGTCGTGGCCTCCTCTATCGTGAGCCGGTTAGCTTCCATGCTGTACGCAAGTTGAAGTAGGCTTCGCACATTAGCTTGTCAAGGAAGCGGAAGTCCTGCGTTTCCTCGGCAGGGTCGTGCTCCACGCCTTCCTGCACGCCTAAAAGCGAGACATCTTCGTCTGCGTCGGCCATGGCGAGTGTAACGAAGACTTGAAGCCTCTAATCGTGCAGAATCGAACACTACCGTTGGGGGCCATGACTCGTGCAGGGCTGAACCCCAATCGATAACGAATCTCCTGCGTTTGCGTTTGCGTTTGCGTTTGCATCTGGCCGGCATTCATTTCTAAAGAAACGTCAACTCGAATAGAATAGTACTCCAAGGCGCCTGCTGTTCTTCCAGACAAAATCTCCGGTCAACGACAACAGCTCAAATTTGCACCTAGAACATTCGAGACATCTTCGAGCAACAAGTTCTGGGGTCAACATTTACTTCTTCAATCGTGTGATAAACGCGCAAGAAGTATCATCTCAATGCCTGTTCACGCATCTGGCCAAACCAACAGGACGAGCCTATCGAGCAAGGTGACAGCTCGTACGAACGGGCCCGGCTTTCAGCGCAAAAGGAAAGGAACAGGACGTTTGGAAAGTCTCGGAGCTGTCAACTAGGTTTCCCCATTCCAATCAGGGACAAAGATTCGCATCGACCTTGCAGCGAAAGGTACACTGTTCTCGGCACTGCAAATGACTGATGGAAATGCGCAGACGGCTCATCCGAGAATTACTGGAGGTGTTCAAGCAAGGTTTGCCTGAGGATTCATTGATGCATAGACAAGAGTGGCTTGTTACTGCGCCACTCCTCAGCCACCGCCACAACGCGCATGATACCGGTAATGAAGTTTCACGATGTTGCACAAGTTTGCGGGTAGCACCACACTATCGTCGGAGCACTGTCAATGAGGCCTTTCCGTGTCGAATATGCGATGTCAATGGTCCTAGCGGACGGTGCCCTTTCGACTTCTGCACCATAATGCCACCACATTGGCCTGACTTCTCTCTTCACCATAGGCTAACACGGTGGAAATCACTGTCCAGAGCTGGCCTCCAGCATCAAGATGAGTCCGCGTCATCAGGACACGTGGAAATAGATATGTGGCCCCTCCCTTCACTCTCAGGCAGACGTCTATCTTCCGGACCATCGCACGAGGTGCCGCCTCAAGTCGAGGTAACATTCGACCCCACACTATTGATGAGGACGCGTAGAGCAGGCAGCATGAGAGATGGATTCGGTCAGTGGGACAGGGTCATAGCGCGTCGGAATAATGGTAAAAGAAAAAAGGCGAAGGCAGTGCAAGCTTTCCCATGCCGGCAACTATGGAGAAGCCAAGCACTTGGCACCTTATTTTGCGACGTACGTTATCCACACCCCGATCTCCTGAGCGATTTGTTGCACGACCAAACTTCCTACCAGCATCATCGAAACAGTGCTGGGGCCAGGTCGTGACCTTAGGAGAATGGCGCTTTGCTTGCCCAGGCAATAATGGAGCTCACCCGCTCTGCATCGCAGACAACAGTTAGACTTGGCCATCGTTACCTCCTGCAGCTGTACCCCCGTCGTCATGCTCCGCTGATCGCAATCCAATGAACGCTCCCTGCTCATTGAGCCAGTCGATCCTGTAATCGTTTCTTCCACCGTTCAAACAGCCTGCTCTGCGGTTTCATGGTTCTTAGATTGCGAACCCGAAGAATCCACGCATTGCAAGCGCACTGTACTCGAGATATTATGCGTATGCCGTCTGCCTATGCAGCGAAAACAGTTCGCTCCGTCTGCTCTGCTAGTCTGCAGGTCGACACTGGTACGAAGAACGGTTGACAGGTGCCGCTACAGCATCACAGCCGCCGACATTGTCATGCACGACATGCGAAACAAAGTCTGACATTTCTCTAGCCTTTTCAGATTCACAGTATTGCTTCCTTACTGAAGCAAACTATGGGACAAAAGCCTGGAACGGATTCCTTGCGGACGCTTTCCCCCATTTTCGATCGCAGCCGCCACCCCAGTGTGTCCAGTTTCGAAAGAAATGAGCTTAGTTTCGCGCCAAAAAAAATCTCCGACCGCACTATGATCACCCTCTACCTTTCCTACATCGGACGCGATAGTAAGTTTCAAGCGATGCTTGGCATGGCGGGAACGCGAAAGTGTCGAATGCTCACTCTAGTTGCGGCTCCAGTGTTCATGCTGGTTCCCGCTGTGCTAGCTTTGATACAAGGGGGGTGCCTGAGCGGAGTAGAAATACGATTTGCTGCAGCCAGGGTCTTCTTCTTGTAAAAGATCACTAGATGCTCAGTGCAAGCGGCTCGTATTTCTACTCCGTTCAGGCACCCCCCTTGTAGCATTCGCGAAGCCCGGGATACCGGTATGGGCCCACCAAGATGGGCCGCGTGAGTATAAGAGGGAGCGGCAACCACACCCACCGTTTTCTGCACTCCTCATCGAGCCATCAACAGTCTCTTCAACTTCAAAGTTTCCTTCACTTCTTTCTCTATAGTTGCTTGACGCACACTTTCGCTACTCACACCTCCAACACTCCTTGAATCTTCCAACACTCCTTGAATCTTCCAACATTCCTTGAATCTTGCGATTCTCATCACCGACTCCCAAACAACCCAACAACCATCAACATGAAGGCTTCCGTCGCTGCTTCTATCTTGGCTCTTGCCACCTCCGCCTCCGCCAGCCCCTCCTACAAGGCGCCCAACAACTTCTTCAGCCTTAACAAGCGCGCCGCTCTTCCCATCCCTGCCTCCAAGGGCACTGTAACATTCACCGCGCCCAAGCAAATCAATGGCAGCTTCGACGGTGGCCTCAAGACCTACGGCCGCGGTGTTAGCTGCACTGGTCAGGCTGAGGGCGGCGACTCTGATGCCGTATTCTCGCTTGCCGACGGTGCCACTCTCAGCAACGTCATCATTGGCGAGGACCAGATCGAGGGTATTCATTGCCAGGGCTCTTGCACACTCAAGAATGTGTGGTGGGCCGCAGTCTGCGAGGGTAAGCATGGTCACAGTCTAACCCCATCTCTGCACATGCTGACAATCAATCAGATGCTCTCACCCTGAAGAAGGACGGTGACGCGACCATCACCGGTGGAGGTGCTACTGGCGCTGAGGATAAGGTCATCCAGCACAACGGTGCCGGTACAGTTACCATTGATGGCTTCCAGGTCGCCGACTTCGGCAAGCTCTACCGCTCCTGCGGAAACTGCAAGCAGAGCGCCGAGCGTCACGTTGTCGTCAAGAACGTCAAAGCCTCCAACGGTAAGCTTCTTGTCGGCATCAACCCCAACTTCGGCGACACTGCCACCATCGACGGCACCACATGCGCTAGCTCCGTCAAGGAGATCTGCGAGGAGTTCCAGGGAACCACCCAAGGCAACGAGCCCAAGTCCGTCTCCACCGGCGCTACCGACACCTGCAAGTTCAGTCCCATTGCTTCTTGCTAAGCGGATCGCTTCGAACACGGTGGGAACGAGCCTTTGGCTCATGGCCAACAAAACTCGGTGATTGGACTTTATAGCGCTGGGCGTCATTCTTTTCTTGTAGAGACTCTGTGTCAGCGATGCATGGATATTGAAAATCAACGAAAATTTACTTTCGTACATCTTTGCATTCGCATTTTTTTTTGATATGTATTGGTCAAAATCCGTCTTACGAACTTCAACTTCCTCCTTCAGTCATCACAATTTTCATGTCTTACTCTCAAATCGTCATTAGTTCCCATCTTGAACGCCAAAGTAGCCACGAGATGAGAGAATCCAAATCAACCTCAATCGTCAGAAACCGTTTCTGAATCACCTCAAATCCAACGTCACCGGACCTTTACTCCTTGATCCATCCGGGGTTTACTAGAGTCCTGTATCAAAGTCACACTCCTCCAATCGAAGTCCGCCCAACAATCTACCCATGTGCGTCTTTTCTACGCCCTCTCCCTCTTTCCGGATCTTCATAAGCAGAGCACGTAGAAACTGCACCGGTGAGGTATCCAGCCCACACGTTCCGCTGGGTGGATCGATGAAACCATCGGCGAAAACATGCTGATCGAGACCAGGTATACCTCTCAGAAGACCCAAGAAGTCGCACACAGCTTCGTACTCCGCAAAAGAGCGGAGATACAAGCTCCCCGAGAACAGGTTCAGCTGCACTGTGAGCGACAAAGGAACGCTACTCTCGTCAAAGCCTTGACCAACGTTGAAGAGCTTGAGCTTGTCGAGCGGAGCAAAGCTCATGTTGAATCGTGGCGCAAATAGGTGCAGCGTTACCTTTTTGCGTTTCGTAATTGTCGACTGCAACTGGTTCGCTTCGTGCGGGCTCAGTATGATCAGATGCTTGATGACGTTGAGGTGTGCCTGGTCAGGAACAGACAAAACCCACTGGACGGGTCTTTGGTAAGAATCGGAGACGAAGTCTGCCTTTTTCGAGCCAGCAGGGATCTTGACGGTCCGCATGAAGTCTTTTGAGACCAGCAACTGCTTCGGAAATCGAGTGAGGTCGCAATGCTTAGCAGCACTAGTCGATCCAAGAGCCTCGAATGCGGGCTCATATGCCGTTGAGGGATTGCGAAGCTCTCCAGTGTGCGCCAAATCTGTCAAGTCTGGATGTAATTGGTGCTTCTCAGCAGTCATCCTAGGCGGGCGTTCAATTTGTCTCTCTTCTTCAATCTCGGGGCTCAGCTCTCGCTACAAAGGATTAGCTCTGACAGGTAAATTGAAAGTCTATACGACATACCTCCTGTTCCTCCTGCAATGTGGCCGAGTTGATCCCTAGTGCCCCAAACTCCAAGCAACGCGATATCAGCTGCATGATACATGGATTGGTCAGATCCCAACCCGCAAATTGGTTGGTAATGCCAGTGACAGCCTTATACCGATCCTCAATGCTCTGTGCTTCATCTTCCAAGAAAGATTGGGCTTGTGCTAAGGTGGTTTTCGCGCCATCGAGAAGGTACTTGTGTCTCTCGTAGCGGTGACCTTGGACAGCCCAGAGCGGCATGCTTCTTGACAAATCGAGCCAAGTCTCGCCAATGCTCCAACACAATACATCAGTGACTGTGATGAGGGCGCCTTGTTGTCTCTGCGTTAGCTCACAGATTCTGGTAGAGATCTCCTCCGGGGCTACGAATACAACTGATTGCCCTTTACCAAGTTTTCGAAGGCGCATACAGGCTAGGGCGTTGTTAGCACATCATGGTTGCTGTCAATCGACTTGGTTGACTCACCCTGTACCAAACGGTCTTTCGTCAAGTTTGCGCCCAAAGTCACGGCAGCTCTGTAGTCTCGTGGGAGCTTCAAATCCGTTCCACGGGTATGTGCTTCATCCAGGTAAACAAGACATCGATCAAGCTGCTTTGCAAATGGTGATGTCTGGAAAGATTCAATGCATCCATGAATGTCTAGTACAGACAGCTCCTCATCCTTGAAGAAGACCACTGCTTCCGTTTGATTATTCTTGCGTTTAGAAAGCCAACAACGAGCGACTTCGGTATTGTTCATCTCGAGGATCAGTGCACCAACATCGAGTACTACACGAACTTCGGGCTGCATGCTGTTGATTACAGCAAGGAGATGCTCGGCATCAGTCCCGATCGTTCTAGCTGATAATCGTTCCACGGATGTCTCGTGCTGCAGAAGATAGCTGAGGACCAAAGCATTGGTATGACTCTGACTCGGCAGATCAAGATGCTTAACAGCGAGAGGCAATACGTGCAGAGTGTCGTTCGTGCCACTGAAGCCGGTTGTGGGATGCTTCTTCACAGCACCGAGATCCCAGCCTGATGCAGACAGCTTCGAAGGGAACTCCTTCATCGCTCTTGGAAAGATGAGGTATGTCAGATAGTAGTTGATAGCCGCTCGAGAGTAACGCAGATACGGGAAGATCTGCTGAACGCACATGATACGATCCTTGATGCTGACCCCAGAAAGCTGTCGAAAGCCAGCCGGAAGACCGGGAGCTGCAGTACAAACCCAATCATCATAATGAATGTTTGATTGGTCAGAATTGAGGAGGTGAATGAAGGTATCAAACAATTCGTCATCATCGAGGCCACCATAGTAGAAGCTTAACAGTGTCAGGAGAATGACAACGTCTGGGTGCGAGAATTCGGAGCGTGGCGATGGCGAGTCCTTGGCCTTATAGGGCACTGCAAGCTTCGTGCCTGGAGTTCGAGAGGCATCGAGACCGTAGTTCACGCGCCAGCGCTTTTGAGCCAAAGAAAATCGTAACACACCACCGGCTATAAGACCGCGCACAAGAAGGAGCGGCTCCTTAGTTGCTGGCGTCCAGAATCTGCTTTCCTCTACGGCACGGACATCTTTGGCGGACAGCTCCGTTGTCGATATGTAGCGAAGGACGGCCTCTTGGATTTCTGGAGGCTGACTGCGGATCGGCAATCCAGTCAGACCATACTTGACGATGTGTTTCATGAGTAAAGCGAGCAGGGCTTCAGCTCCATCATCGCGTAGGATTCTCACTCGAGGATATCTGCAGTCATTGCTATGCTCGACTTCGATCGAAAATGGTAAGATATCCTTGACTTGCGTCGCAAGTCTTGGAATAAAGCTCAAGACCTCTTGAATGAGCAGCCAACGGTCTGGGGCGAATCCAACGGATCGCTGAGATCCCATAGTGTAGACCAGCTCAAACTTAACACTAAAGTTTTCGTCGCTCTCATCGACGATATCGCGCGACTTATCATCGAACCAACGTGCGGTATCGAGAAGTACTCTTGCAGTGGCAGGCTTGTCGGTCAAAAGGCATTCAATGCCCATAAGTTTGAAAGAGAGAATGTGTTCTGGTTGGACCAAGAGGACTCCTCGGTGAGCCATACACTCTTGGCAAATCTCGAGAATAACTCGTGCATCACCTTCGTTCAGTCGGAGATCTCTAGAGAAAGGCATGTGGTAGATGCGGCGGTTTAGCAGGCCTCCCAGCTTGGCAACAAGCATCTCGAGCATTTGTTTACTCTGAGGTTTTGCTACTATCACTCTCACCAGCCTGTTTCAATAGTTAGCTACTGCTTTAGAATGCGCATGAAGGCCGAAATGGTCAAACATACTTCTTCCTATCTGTAAGAGCGGCAGCGACGATTGGGATGATTGTAGACGACTTTCCCTCGCCCATGTTCAACTGCATCACGGTATTCTCAGCATTTGGTGGCTGCATCATCTTTTCAGCAATCGTTGCTTGCACCTCGCGAACCATGATGCCACTCTCAGCTTCAAGGAGCAGTGTTTCTGGGAAGACTTCAGGGTTCCAATTGAGGTGGCCGACGTGGCGCAGTTCTTCGTTCAACTCAACAGGCTTATCACAGAGAGCGACTAGTCTCTGCGCTCGATGTAAGTTTGTGATAGCCAGGCCATATTCGATCATGACAGCCTGCCAGGGTCTTGAGAGGAGATCATAACGGTCATGATTTAGTTGACTGAGCCAGAAAGTTGGCGATGTACGCGGAACTTGGCCTGTCATGAAAGCAATTGAGGTACTATAAGTACTGCCAATCTCGAGAGGTTCAGTGAGCTTGAGGTTGAACTTCTTCAAGTATTTCTCGCAAGATGAAAGGTATTCTTGCAGCAAACCTCGAGTCTGGTCATTCACAAGACGCTCCCCCATGTGCTGTGCGTCTCCTTGTTTGTGGAGCGAGCAACAGCTGGCGCGTAAGCTGTCGACGTATTTTTTCTCGCAAGCAGAACTTGCACGTGACTCTAAAGTTCGACAGAACAGCTCGAGCCGAGTTTGAACCTCAGAGTCAGACGGGAGAAGCTTTTGGGGGACCACAGGCAGTTGTGGCTCATGTGGCGCGCGCAGTATGTTAATGTCCTTTGCTTCAGGCCAAGTGCTGGATTCGTTTGGTGGAGTCAACGCGAAGACTGTTTCTGGGGCGCAGTATCGTTCACTATCTCCTAAACTGCTCTTCTGTACTGGCTGAAATGCACCGAATCGAGGCATGCTAACGCTCCTAGCTGGTAAATGTTCGATGATACGCGCGATTGAGTCCATGTACGCCTCAAAACTCTGGTTATCAAACCAGTGTTGGAATAATACTCTCACCGTACCCATCGCAGATGTCGTATCCAAATACTTGTCAAGGTGCGTGGAAGATGGTGTTTCCGGATTTTCGCGCGGCCATTGAGTCTGCAGTCCAGAAACGAAAGAGTGCACAGCTGTTTGTTTGCGACCGCAGAAAATGTTCCTAATTCGTCTCAGGTGTTGGTTGTTTGTTTCAGATCCCTCTTTCGGCAACATGGCTTCCGACGAGCTCTCATAAGATCGGGCGTTGCTCTCAACTACGGCTTTCACCTCGTAGACATTGAAAGTGCTTCCTCGCGATAATTGATACTGTGGCTTTATCGGAGTCAGTATGGAGGCTAGTGCTGGTACCCGATAGAATGCAATAAGGGCGCGAATGACATCCATGTCCGCTTTGGAAGCGTAAGCCATGGTTGACAGCCATATCATAACATCAAATTGGTTGTGGATCGTTGGAGTTATGGCCAAAGAACGATGGAGTGTGCACCAAAGATCTTGCATCAGTGACGAAGGGGACTCCAACCACTTCGAGTCGTACCGTAGGACAAGGAGGCTACTATCAGTCCTGGGGCCTGTAATTTTTGCTTGATAGAAGTGGGTTTGAAGCACTTTGAACTCTAGAAGCGGTTGATCAAGCGAGGCTTGCTCTCGGACAGTCATCGAAGCAGCCAAGAACGCTCGACGCCCTCGTTCGGAACATGTTTGTCTGTCTCGCGCGTCGTAAGTAGTGTCGGTATCGGTTCTGAAGAGCTCGGCTCCAAACCCAGCAACCTGGAACGTGGACAGGCGGGCTGCAGCGCGCTGATGAAGTTCATGGTTCATCGAAGTCATCCAGGCAGTATCGTTCTGGTTAAGTTCTGCAAAAACGTCGGTTGAACGAAACAACATCATCTTTTTCTCATGAGTGAAGATTTCTTTGACAAGAACATGGAAATCGCCATGCTGAGAAAGAGGTGACAGATTGGTGTTCCATTTGATCTTCTGCATGACACGTTCGTTTGCTGGGTAAAACGACCTGCTCGGCGAAAGCACAGCTATCATGTTCAGCAGCTTGATGTTTTCTAGTGTGAGGCCGCTGAAGGAGCGGACAGCCGAAGACCTTAAGATTGTTAGTGCCGCTTCGGTTCCGGTTTTGCATGTGAGTAGATCGGGTAGGGAATGCGATGTGAGCGCGTGCAGATAGCAAAGCATGAGCTTGCTTTGCAGGGATCCATTATCCACGACGCGTCCAAGTATCGTATCTAATTGGTAGACATGAAGCGATGTCTCGGAGTCTCTCCGGATGTTCACTAACGTCTGATGGTTGGAGACTTTGCTGAATTGAACGACGCCGTCAGGAATCAACACCAGTCTATCGTTCGCAGCTTGTGGATGTCGCAGTACTAACTTGCTTGTCAGACCGACCAGTGTTCCCAAGCTTTGATCGTCATCCAAGATCATCCCTCGGTACTGGCGCGATTGAATTCGATCATCGCCACTGGCTACGTCGAAAACGAGTTTGAGCCGTGGTAATTCGACCACGGTTAATCTCAATTGCTTGTCATACAGTATGTGAGTATGAGATTCATCTTCAACCGATTTGAACAGTGATGAGATTATTTTTGCGGTGTCGCTCCTCATGTTTACAAGCAATTGCGAGCCCTTAAGGAGGCGCCAGGATTGTCCGTATCGTCGGAGGTGCCACTGATCAATACTGGAAGACTGCCATGGACTCTTCCGCGGACGAAAGACGATCTCCTGACTTTGATAATCGTACCAGTGTGTGAAATGAGAAACAAAAGCATGAGGCATTTGCTTTGTGAACACGTGTTCTGGTATCAGGTCCAGTCTGCCAAATGTAAGCGCATGACTTCGATAGGGTCAATTGCAGAAGATTAATTGGAAATTACAAGATTAGAGAACCAATCACTTACTTGTTGTCATTGAGGAATGCTACTACAAGCATATCGGCTCCAGTCATGCCAAAATGTAGCTTATGCTCGTGGTAAGCTGCTTTGGCAGAGAATCGCATACCAGGCTCGTCGGTAGGAGCGACTTCCAATGCAGAAGCTGAGAACAAAGATTTGTACATCGGGTGGTTCAAGTACTCCGACGGAAGACGAGACAATGGCAGACCATTCACCAGAAGCTCTGCTGTAAGCAAATTGATATGAACAAGAAGCTTTCCTGAGGCGATACAAAGCCACTGATGATAGGGACTGTCAAGCATACTCAAACTTGCATGTTTTCCCGGGTGAAAGGCTGACCAACAAGCCAGTATAGCGTGGTTGAGACCGGTGCAGTCTTGAAGGATACTGTCGCGCAGCTTCGGAAGGATACGATACATGAGCGAATGCCATGCCTGGAGCGCACAGTTCTGGAGATGTCCTGAACTCGAAACGAGAGTCTTGTTCTCTTGTACTGCAATGGAACATTGTAAGAGCATGGAAATTGCACCTTCTTGATGCAAAGCAACTTCAACGAAGTCATGCTCCACATCAAATGTACTTACTCCGAGTAACGCAATTTCTGTTGCTCTGGAGAACAGTTCTGTTCGCTGTTCGTCATGGGCTGATGAAGCTGCCCGTGTTCTGAGGCGGTGAAACCACGTGACGGAGACACGACGAGCTTCATGGAGAAAGTGTAGACTGCGTTGGCGGATGTCTGCCGATGATGCCAGGCTGAGTATGCGACAAGCAAGCTGAACGAACGTTGATACAGCCCTCCAGGACTCCCAGTTTTCCTCCACCCGTTGCAAAGCAGTCTCAAGCTGTGCCAACATTGTAGAGCCAAAAATTGGGTCTGTCAAGATGTGGTGGCTTGCACGCTCAACACGAGCACTAGGAGGGCCGACTTGAGTCACAATTTGCGATACTAGACACTGTGTCTCAACCTTCGTGAAATCTAGGGTTGGAGTTGCAAGTTGTGTGAGTATGTTTGAGTAGAAGATATTGCGACCTAGCGGGAGCGTCCCGAACGCTTTGTACTCTTCAATGGAAAAGTGAGGCGGGCAATCTGACTGACAAGCCATCACCTCGTTTGGTGCAACGCCGTCAGGCGCAGAGGCTGGCTTGCTGAGATACCGCTCAAGAGCCTTCGAGCGTCCAGGCATTTGATACATGCACCTCTTGTGGATGTACCCGGTCGGACTCTGAGGTGAGGTCCACATATTGCAATTGACATCATAATATGCATATTGCAATGCGTTTCGCAGGCAAACATCCTTGTCTTCGAGATGACACACAGCGCCCTTCTTCTTACGATGAGTTGCTGAGTGAGGTTTGACGGAGGATAGAGGAACAATCCGTCGTGAATGGTATTGGGTGTCGAGCAAGTAAGACAAATCGCAATGCTTGTTGAGTGTGTACGAGCTCTGAGGCGTCACTGAAGGACTCTGCTTGAACCCGAGCACATCACTAATGATGTATGTCGAGACATCTCGCCAGACACTGAATGAAACCGGAATGGCCAGTTCGAAGACGGTTGCCTTCGCAGCTGATTGATCAGGGGAGAGTGGCCACTCATGGATCTCGATGTCAAGAGCATCGGCCTGCTTCTTCAGTGAGCACCGGAAGCATCCCTTCTTGTGCACAGAATCGGTATAGCCATGGTAGGAATTGGTGACTATGGTGTGGAATTCACATTTTCTAGCGTCGTATCGATCCATAAGGTCTTTGTGTTTTGCTTTGAGTCGAACAAGCTCTTCACGTTTCTGCGCACGTTTCTTGCATGCATCTTGCTCGATTTGCGACAAGAGAGCATGAAGGCGAGTAGTCTGGTCGAAGTATTTTACGGCAAACGATTGACTGTTGCCGAAATCCCGGTAAAGTGACACTTTGTTGGTAGCAGCTTGCTCTCGCGATTGCACGTACAGCTCCACAATCTGTAAACGCCTCATCTGGCTTCGGAGAGGGAGTAACAGACATTGAAACTCGACCAATCGAATTTCGGGGTCGTAGGTTGACAGTAGAGGAACGTCCCTACATGCTGATTTGTCGCAGGCAATCCACAGCTCGAGAATAGTCAAGTACATGATGGAAATATTCACTGGTACTCTTGCGTATGCAGCACTGGCGAGACTATGATAGCTCTTGATCAAGGTGTGAAGTTTGCTGCAAGTACCCTGATCATTGCGTTGTGTCTCAATCCACTGTTGAAGGTGGTGCTCGACCCAGCTTTCCAACGAGGCGAGATGAAAAAGCCCATACTCTCCAGCAGCGGTGGAAATCTCTGGTAGCTTGCACTGCGTAGATATCGGGTATGGATGTCTGGGCTTGAAGTCGGCATGAGTTGTGGTTGCCTGTCTGGTGTGAACGCTGTCAAGGAAGGCGTCTAGCTTGGGCAGATACAGATCAAGGGAAGTCTCAGGTCGCAGAGACTTGAGGTCTTTGATCCTGATGTTCGCGTCGGTACTGTTCATCTGAGCTTTCCATTTTTCGTTCGCAAAGGAGAAAGCATTGACCACAAGAGTACGAATATCATGGATCCAAGAAGACTTCAGGCATTGCAGTTGTGACAGGCCTTCAAGCTTGCGCACTCGTCGGACAATCTTAGCATTGAGTATATGCGTGCGGTCGCTGCCAGATGTTGACCAATGATTCTTGGAATACCCGAGAGTACGTGCAAGCATGTGTATGACGAAGGCCTTGTACAGGCCATCTCCAATGGGGTAGTCGAGACCTTGGCGGGTGAAGAGCAGCTGCAGGGTAACGCGAATCATAAGCCACATGGGCGAGCGTCTCCATGGTTTGTAGGCGGTGTTCCACAATGTCTCCTCGCGAGTGTTCTTCGTAATTCGAACAACATCCTTAGGTCTTCCCAGGGCGGCGATGACGTTAAGGAGATGATCTGTTATCATCCCAGGATGGGTTGTGTCGCGCTCTTCATCGTGATCTTGACCTGCTTTCCGAGCCTGAGGCTGGAATCCAGGGGCGACCTGGGTACTCATCTTGGAGATGGTGTTCGCTAGCATGTCTGTCAGCCCTTGTTCTTGCAGCTTGGAAACCGAAATCTCCGCCGCAAAGCCAGGAAAGCTGCGAATGAGCCGACCATTGAGCATGGCGTTCTTGTTATCAGGGGACAGTTCAAAGAACTCAAAGGTGACTTGGCTGTCCTCACGGCTGATAAGGACGCCTGCGTTTTGCGCCTTGACCTGGAGTGGTATGGTGCCCGTGCAGTTGCCCTCAGCGGTCTGGTCCAACAGCCTTCGTAGCTGAACCTCACTGACGTTGCCGGAAGTGTCTTGGCAATACTTCAGGTTCTCAACTGTTGCGATGGCGTGTGTGACGATCGCTTCATGCTGGCTCGCAACTGAACACCTTAGGTCGCGGAGGGCCTCCAGCGTCGTACTTAGGAGACAGCGTTCGTACCCAGCCTCGTAGTCGTCTTCTTGGGGCAACTTTGGTGGCAGCGCGATGTGATGGACCAGATACGACGTCGCCGCGGCTGATGGAAATTGCCCACTTGAGGGAGCCATCGGGCTGGTCGGGCTGGTCGGGCTGGTCGAACTGGAGTCTGCGAATGGAATGTCAGCTTAATGGTCTCTTAGCCGCAGTGGAGCTACAAAACAGGTAGGACCCACGAGGATGATTTCAAACCGAAGATGTAGACCTCTGCTGGTCTTCTACAAAACTTTCAAGATGTAACGGATACAAAATCAATGAGGCGGCGTAGAGGCGGTTCGATGAGCGTATTGCGAGGCGGACGCGAACACTTTATGAAGGTGAAAAGAAGCCCTGTGCGGGTGAACTGAAATTCTCGTGTGTTGCTGCGCCCAATAAGTACTACAAGCAAACGAGGTTCCCCTTCACCGTGAAGCGCCCACTTACCGCAGAGCAAACTTGAGTAAAGACGTCGCGAAAACATCGCCGCAGGATTCTCCCAGGCAGCAATATATTTGCTGTGATCAAGCGCTATGTTTGGATATCAGACTGCGCCAATCCGCTAACAGGTCAGATAGCAACCTTCAAAGGTGTTGATGGGTTTGTACCTTACAGCCCTGCGGCACGGACAGGCACAGCCAGCATGCATGGCAAACCGCCTATGAGGCAGCCCGCACAATGGAGTACAAGCCCGTATGTGCACTCCGTCACGTGCTCTCTAGAGGGTTGGTTTCCTGCTGTTGAGTACTGAGCAAACATGTCTTCAGTTCCAATCGGTGCGTCCGTTCGAAACGTCACTAGGGAACTCTGCCATTGTGATCCGAGCTTCTTCCCTCTTCTTCAACAAACAGCGCGAATTTAGTCGTTAAATATTGACTTTATTCTGCGGCTCTTCCCCCATTGTTTGTGGAGAATTGTTTGAAAGGAACAATTCCAACAGTTGCTTCCTCAGCTCTTCTCTCTATCTGATACCACGTCGTATGTGCATCCTCACAGCACTCGTAATGTGATGAATCACTTATCTGAATGATATTCTCTATCGCTTTGATTGTATGCACTCTTTAACCTTGGGCCTGTGATTCGGAAGCTAGGTACGTGGACTTTGAACACTCGTCTACCTCGTCAAGGTACCCTATCAAACTTGCCATGCACTCCACAACTCGACTCCGACTCCAAGCACTTCGTTGTTGTTGAAACGCGACGTTTGACAAGCCTGTGGTGGCACCTGCCGCATGCCTAGCGCCGACAGGGTGCACCGCACCATGCCAGATGACGACACTGAACCGGCAACCGCGCGCCACTCGCACTTTGCTCACACGGCTCCAGAGGCTCGGCTGGTCACTTTTGAGAAGAGGTGTCGCGCGCCGGTGTACGGGATGCTGGTGCTGCTTTCGCATGACCAAGGGACCGCACAGCTGGTTGTGTCGGATCGAGGCGGCGTCGCTGTTGGTTAGGGTCGTGACTTGGTCGGAGGCGAGAACGTGAAGATTAGGATTCATTATTAAATGCTATCGTTACTGTACTGCTGCTCATCGTCATCAGATGTCGACATAGTGATTGTGATGCAGCGAGTGCCCCCAGCCCAATGCTTCGTGGGTGATGCTGCCAAAGCAACTCCTGAACGCCTGTAAGATCGGATTCGTTTTCGAATGTGGTGAGTGAGCCTCCAAGCACGCCGTCACTCTCTATCAACCGTCTCCCGTTCTCCGGTTTACCGAGTCTCAGCCGGGTCGTCGACAGATTGTCGTGGCATTGACTTCAGCTCTTCCCCTTTGCCACTCTCGGCGCGCTTTCGTCCGGTTAATGAGAAGTGGTGCCCTGCAGACGGCCTTTCTTCCTGCTTGCTGTCTGCATTGCTGTTGTTGTCGCCAAACCGCGAGAAGAGGCCGCGCTTCTTCGCTGGTGCGGACTTGGGCTCATCGTTCAATCCTACGTCCTCGAACCCCTCCTCTGGTACCCGGTCTGTGCTTTCGCTCGGGCGCGCTTGCTGCATGGACGAGCGAGGCGTTGCTCGTGAGCGACGTACGTCGAGCGAACGCCTGGTGTCTACGGACCTTCTGGCATCGAGCGACTGTCGCGGGTATGTTTCGGCGGTTATGTCTGTGATGGGCGAGCGGGCGGAGATGTCCTGGGGCTGTAAGTGGGGTACTCTAGGTCGCACACTTGATGCATTGCCAACGTACGAAGGATCGTCTGTACGAGTCAAAGCTCTCGCGGGAGATGTTGAATGGCTCCGTCTCGGCCAACAAGCTTCGGTGGTTGGAGGACGTGGTGGATGTGTTGGACTTTGAATGCCAGAAGGTGGGCTTCTCCTGTTGCGGGGACGGCTGGCGAACGTGTCAATATGGGAAGATGACGGAGGCGATGCCTGTAGTCGCAATGCCATGGCGATGGCGATGGCGATGCTTCAGGTGTCAAGAGGGCATCTTACGGGCAGGTACACTCCGCTGTCGTTGATTTCTAATGCTGCCGTAAGCGCCCGTTCCTACAAAAACGCAAGATGCGACCGCCTTTGCGGAAGCACGTGGGAGGCCTCACCACTCAGTTTGTATTCGGCCGAGTCTCTGGTCTGCAGCGGCTGCGCGCCTGAGACTGCTGTGCTCGTGAAGCTGTTGTCGGTCGCTGTGCGTTGCGCCTCGTCGCTGGCTTCAGCGCCCGGCGCACGACGGAATGGGTTGCGGATAGGCATTGTGGTCAGGCAGCAGGGGTGGAACAAGGGGATACGAGCGGAGTGCGGGGTGAAAGCGTTTCTGTTTCTGTTTCTGTTTCAGTTTCAAAGGCGTGGTGTTGAGGTCATTAATAACAGAGTCGGTCGTGGTCGGGCTGATCGGGCGTGAAGATGTCATGGACTGATAGGGAAGGAAGCCACGCCGAACCAGCTTGCAGTAGGTACCTACAGCTACGGGACTCGGCAACCATGTCATCCGGGAGCCATGGGCGCGAAAGCCTTCCTCCGTCTCTGTCCACCACCAGGCGTGTTTGTCTGGCATCAACAAATTCCAGTCACCTCAGCGACGAGTCGGGGGTGAGCCATGCACGTTGTTCGCAGTAGCCGCCAGGGACGCCTGTTCACCATGCCCTCGAGACCCTGCATCTGCGCGATCTCGACATCTCGAGACCAGGCACCCAACGCCCAACCCGGCACCAGCGCGT